>NC_071262.1:15022801-15737801 GCF_023375685.1 Ictalurus furcatus
CAGATAGTTTAAAAGCATCCAATGATCAGGGCCAATTATATTCTGTCAATCAAAATAAGGTGGGGAAACACATTGGATTCGTGTTCTGTGTAAAGATGATGTCTCTTGTGCGGAATGACGAAAAAACTGCAGTTTGTAAGCTCTGCAAGCTCTGCACCGCTAAAGTTTTACGCCGGAAGTGAGCAGCCGCAAATTCAAGTCTACCCCCTCCCCCCTGTGTGTATGTGTATGTATGTGTATGTGTGTGTGTGTACATATATATATATATATATATATATATATATATATATATATATATATATATATGTATGTATGTATGTATGTATGTATGTATGTATGTACAGTTGCAATCAAAATTATTCAACCCCATTGCAAATCAGGTTTATTATCTCCAATCTCCAGACTCCAAACAGTCTTTGCATATAGTGCCCTATGTGGCCAATTCTTATCAAGCTACACCGAGCAATATAGAGACTATAAGCAAACCTTCTTCTCAAATTTTGTTACAGTATGTCAGTGCTAACTGTACAATGCCTGCTGAGAGCTGATTTGCTGATGATGGCCATGTTTTTTTTTTAAGTAACTCCAACTACATGACAATCCAACGCACAAAATTTCAGCTAAAATTGATTTCTGTTTCTGAAGTATTTTACTTTAACCCTGCCCCCTATAAATAACCACTTTTCACATGTTTGACCTCAGAATCCTTGTAAAATTACTTTATTTATTGATCAGAAATATAATAAAGCAAGCCTTTGGCTAGCACACATAGAAATCATGGAAATTCATGGCATGTATGGTTCACTTCCTTCTGGTGCATTGAATCAGTGCTGCCTTGTTTTCTCACACTCTTGAGACTGATCTCAAATGCAAGATGTTTTTTTCTTTTGATTGTGTACAAATAAATTCTCCTTTGTTGACAAGATAGGATTTTAAAAGTAAAATATTCAAACTGTCTTTGCTAAATCCCCACTGTGTTGATTTTTATGGCATAGCCTGTAAGCCGCAGTAAAGGGGTCTGATGTTTTTAAGTTCTTCATAACTGATGATTAAAGCTGAGCCTCTTTAACACAATAGTATGAACACTTACTGTTTCAAAGGAGTCAGCTGCTGAAGCCAAAACTGCACAATGTGTTAAGATGCATAGCTCTGTAGTGTCTTTTAGGATCACAGATGATCTGTGCTGTGTAGCGAAACACCCAATGTGTCAAATGGATTGCAACTGGTAGCTGAGGACTACTGAGGCATATGAAAACAAGTATGTTGCTGTCAAAGTGCTGTCATCTGACAACTTTTCCAGGATAGCCATACCACTCCAAAGAGCAAGATTCAGTTGCTGTTACATGTGTACAATTTAACAAAGACAAACATTATGACATATGACATCATGTCACAAACAGAGGTCAAAGAACATGGTAATGTGTTATTGTGCAATGTGAAGCTAAAGGAATATGCTATACTAAAGGAATCTTATTTATTAGGTCTTAAGTATCTACATGCCCTTGACTACACAGGGTTCAATTCTGAGTGTTATATAAATAGGCTCCCTTATCTAGAGGCCCCTGGAGCCATCAGGAAGACAGATTAATGGCTAGGTAGGTAAAACTTGGCAGGTTACCTTGTGTGATTTGTGTAGCATCAGTAAAATATCATCTGTTCCCCATGTCCCAGGCGTTTTATGGATCAGGGCTACATTAAAAATCCAAAATCTATTCAAAGCGGCCACTTGACATTGACCCAAGCTTGTCTTGTGGTCATAACCTGAGGGACAACAGAAGAAGGCAGTGTCTTGTTGTATTTACCAATAATGGACTGCATTGATCAGTTTACTCAAGTGTGAAATTTTGCCTTTTCATGCTTAAATTCACAATACCTTGGGCACATGCTTGGTGGCTCTGAGAAGCAGCAGAGCAGAAACAGAAAGATAGAGAGGGAAATACTAATTAAGGTGACCTGGAATTTCAATGACGTGAGGGGCAGATAACGTTTGCAATTTCTTCATTTTTTTTTCAGTCCACTGGTGTTAAGCATTCATCCGTCACCATCTGTTCTATTCTGCATGCCCCCGCACGTGCAGTTGCTTCACTATAATATCTAATCTTTTCTCCCAGCAGTAGAGGAAACTGTAAAGTTGTTTAATTGAATTTGATTTGACCCCAACCAAAAAAACCCCAAAAAAACAGTATGCTTCTAAACCTTTCTGCAGCAGAAGTCTGCACAAGATAAATGAGACAATCAAACCATTTATAAATGTAGTCCATTTGGATGTGGAAAATATATAATAAGTTGCTGTCTAATAAGACATATGCTAGTGGCTTGCTCTCTTATTCATTTATCCTGGCACCAGCACAGGTAAAATAATTTATATCTGTTGTTTTCCTTACACAGTTACTCTCACACACAGATATGCACAGTCTACAGTGACTGCTGTTTGAAGAGAATCTCTGCAAATCCCTATCCATTTTTAATTCATGGTGTTTTTTCCTCACATGACAGACAATCCAGCCAATCCAGCCTTCTAGAACATCATGCAACATTATTTTTGCCCCCATCTTGCTGGTGTTTGCCCAGGAGTCGGGGATGAGTTCTACAGTCCATGTGTCAGTGTGTTGTTGCCCTCCTTCTCCTGACATTGTCAACTGGCTCCCTATTTTGCAGAACACTGACTTTCAGATTATTTTCACATGAATTTAACTAGGGGGCCATGGTGGTTTAGTGGGTAGCGTGTTTGCCTTACACCTTCAGGGTTGATGGTTCAACTCTCACAGTGGCCCCATGTGTACAGAGTTTGCATGTTCTCCCTGTGCTTCAGGGGCTTCCTCCGCTTACTCTGGTTCACCACCACCCCCCCATCCAAAGACATGCATTGTAGGCTGATTAGCATGTCCAAAAGTGTCCATAGTGTATGAATGGGTGTGTGAATATGTTTGATGGATTGGATGCACCCCGTCAAGGGTGTCCTGTGCCCCATCATCCCCAGGATGGGCTCCATGTTCCCATGACCCAGTAAGGATAAGTAATACAGAAAATGAGTGGATGGATCTATTTAAATACACCAAACAAAACTTTTCCCAGAAAGGTTCAATTTATGAAAACATATTAAATTATAATTCCACCTACTTCAGTAAAATTAAAGCCTATGCATTGGATTTTATTTTAAGAAAAAAAAAAAACAGTACAAAAATGTGATTATTGAGTTATTGGAGAAAAAAACATTCTCTAATATGATGCTCCCTTTCAGAGCTTCACGCTGTGGGAAGCGCCCTCGTGTGTGAATGGTATCTGAAGCTTGTGTAAAATCATGCCTATTTATAGGCCTTCCGTGATCAGGTGATGTGGCAATTAAGCATGTTGTGTGATATAAAAACAGCACCTGTGAACCTGGTCGGTGAACATGTCGGTCATTTGTGTGAACAGTCACAAAAGACTGTTCATTTCCTCTCTATTTTTTAAAAAAGAGAGAAAAATCTCTATTTTTCTGTCCCTTTAAAGGAAGGGAGACGGGGGGGTAGGGGAGACACTTTCTGTGTGAAGTGTCTGGGAGTGGATCATGCCACAGCGGCCCTCGAAAAGGCTGACTGTGCACATTGTGAGCGCTGTACAATCAGGCAGCAACGCTTGCGGCTCACTCTCTTCTCAGCCGAAGGGAGTTGGGTTTAAGAGCCTCGCGTATCCAGCCGGCTCAGGTCCTGGGGATCTCGTATGGATCTGGAAAAGGAGCCAGAGATGAGCTCTGCTCTATCTCTTGCTCTGTCTTCCGGGTCCGGCTCTCCACCGGATTTTGGAACTCGCATCGTGGCGACTCCTTCCATTATGGAAAGCCAAAACACCCTCTCCGACTCCGAGGAGCCAGAAGGAGGAGTTATTGCACAGTAAAATGGAGAGCAGCTCTCAAGCATATAAAGAGACGCTTGAAGTGATTACTAGGGCAGTAGAAAAATCTTAATCTAGACTGGGAAGAGGAATTGGCTTGTAGCAGGCTGGAAAATGAATGTAAATCTCCCTCACACTGCAGAAAACTCCCCTTTTTCCAGAATGCATGATGAAATATCATGCTTCTTGGGAAAACCACACACTAGACATATTAATAACCCCGTGATGTAGGATTATTCGGCCATCTTGGGGAATGAATAGCATGGATATTTAGCTATTCCAAAGGTGAATGAGGAGCTTGGGAGCTACCTCTCTCCAGCTATGGTAGGTAAGTTAGGGGGGCCAGCTTTTCCATCCAAGCCATATAAGTCCACCTTGGCCTTGGTTGGTAAAGCCTATGTGGCACTGGGCCTTTCTTTTGGGTCACTGCATACAATATTTATTTTGCAAACTGATTTTTAAGTATATATATTTAAATTTTGGCCTGCATACCTAAAATTCTGGTATGCATACTTATTTTTTAAGTATGCATACTTATAATTCAAGTATGCATACTTATTGTTTAAGTATGCATACTTAAAAAATAAGTAAGCATGCTAAAATTTTAAGTATGCATATTTAAAATTCTAGTATGCATACTTATTTTTTTAAATGCATATAGACTTTGCGTCCATTCTTAATTTCTGTACAACTTTTTAAAAAAGCATGCATATTTTGCATACTTATTGTTTAGTATTTGTATATATTTTTACTGATTTGTACTTTCATATTTCTTTGCTTAAAGACTTCTATGTATTAGTAAATTAGGTAAACATTGCTTATAAAATTAATCTATAGGGTAAGCTAGTTAAACTTTAGCTGGCTCGTGCAACTCTGACCAGGATGAATAAATTGGATGAATTAAGCGTTTCAGCATGATTCAGATGCTCAAACTAACATATAAGGAATAGTAAAAACCTAAGGCTTGATGAATGACTACAGTGGTAAGTTGGCATAATGGGTAGTGTTATGAGGCCAAGCTTCAAGGGTTGCAGGTTCTATGCTGAGCTGTGGTCACTTCTGTAGTGTTTTAAAGTTCCTCCTGGGCTTATGTGGATTTCCTACAGGTTCTCTAGTTTTCTCCCACGTCTAAAATTTTAGTATGCATACTTATTTTTTACGTATGCATATAATCTTTGTGTCTATACTTAGTTTGTGTACAACCTTTTTTAAAGCGTCCTTATTTAGCATACTTATTGTTTAGTATTTGTGCATGTTTTACTGATTTGTACTTTCATATTTCTTTGCTTAAAGACTCCAATGTATCACTAAATTAGGTAAACATTGCTTAGTTAATTAATCCATACAGTAAGATAGTTAAACTTTAGCTTCTGACTCTAAAGGTAGCTCTTCTGCTGTCCCTGACATCTCTAAAGCGAGTAGGAGATCTACAGGCTCTCTCTGTTCTGTTTGCCCCTTCCTGCCTTGACTTTGCCCCTGGATTAGCCAAGGCCTTCCTATATCCATGGCCAGATTATATTCCTTAAGTGCCTATGTCTGCTGCCCAGCCGGTAGTGTTGCAGGCTTTTTGCCCTCCTCCATTCCTTACACCAGAACAAGACAAATTGCACCTACTGTGTCCAGAAAAGGCTCTCTTTACTTACAACCACCACTCCAGCCAGTGACGTAAGTCAGAGCAGTTGCTTGTTTGCTTTGGCGGTGAAAGTAGGGGTGATGCTGTGTCAAAGCAGCGCATCTCTAATTGGATAGTGGAAACAATCTCTATCACTTATGAGGCGTGCGGTCTCACTATGTCTTTGGGCATAAGGGCTCATCCCACTAGGGGGGTCACCTCCTCGAAGGCTTTATCCAAAGCGGTACCCTTATGTGTGTGCTGCAGAAGGGTGGTCTACACCGCACACATTAATTTGATATTACAGTCTGGACATGCTTTCCACCCTAGGCTTGAGTGTCTTGCAGTGACCCTCAGGCTTGGATCTTTTGAACAGGCCATACCCTCAGTATGACCAAGTGGATATTCTCATTCCAACGACGTGAAGCTCACGCAAGGTTGAGTTCCCTTTGAAAGGGAACATCTGGTTACACATATAACCCTGTTCACAGAGAAGGGAATGAGACACATACCTTTGTCATACTGGGGCATACCTGTGAATTGCGCCTTCGCTTCAGATAATTGAGGCTGACAGTGTGGTTCTCAGTTGCCAGACCTATAAATAGGCATGATTTTACACAAGCTTCAGATGCCCATCATGTGCGAGGGCGCTTCCCATAATGTGAAGCTCACGCATCATCTCATTCCCGTCTCAGGGAACAGGGTTACATGCGTAAACCTGATGTTCTTCAGCTGCTATGAGTCATCCTGGCAATACTGTATTAGCAATTAAAGTCCCTTCTTCCTTTCTCTGGACAGTGATTTCTTTTCAGTGTAACACTACTTAATTTTAAAACAGCAACACTGAAGAGATAAAACAATACCTTCTGATTGTTCTTGATTGTAGAGATTAAGAGGAATAAGAGCATTGTAGTGAAGGTTTGGTTTTCATTGCGTCAGTGTGCAATACTGTTGTTGTTTTGTATTTCATGGTTTACCCTGACACAGAGTGTAATTCTGACACAAATGTTTGCAACCTATACTGAATGTTATGTCACTACACCATTGTCTCATTACTATTTCAACACGTTCTCACTCTGAGCTATTAGAGCAATATACTTTAATGAGGGGATTTTGCAAAGTGGATTGTAGGACATCAGGATAAATAGTACAATGTTCAACAAAATCTAGCTAATATGACTATTTTAAGCCCAAACAGCTACTAGATTGTTGCCAGACTTGCTGCTTGTGTATTTCTGATGTCTGCTTGCTCCTCATGTGCAACACAAATCAGTCTTGATCATAGCAAAAACCACCAGACTCTTATCAATGCCCAGCTGTCACCACCTCAACTTAGAGCTTTATTTTATATGAAAAGGGTCGCAAACTATCACAGCTTGGAGAGGTGTTAATATTGACAGAGCTCTTCCTCTGTTTGAGTGATATGTTTGTAGCTAACCCAAGAGCCCTCATGTGTTTAGGTTTCACTGTCTGTCACACCTTTGGAAATTAACCTCCCTGAGGTTCCAACGATATAGTGCGCAAATCACCCAATAAATAGCATAGCTATATAAATACATGGATGATTATCAACTCTATCAACTCCACTCTATCATCTCTATCAAGACCACTGTGTGTACAGTATTATTTTCTATATTTCTATATAAATATGACTTAAAACATCATCAGATTTTCATAAATAGTAGACAAAGAGAACCCAGTTAAACAAACGAGAAAAAAATACCATACTTGGTAATTTATTTATTGAGGGAAATGAGCCAATATTGCATATCTATGTGAATCTTTGCTTTTGTTATGTGTTTTGACCCCCTTTCTGCAGCAGTAACTGCAACTAAATGTTTGTAGTCACTGTTGATCAGTCCTGCACATCGGCTTCTAGGAATTCTAGCCCATTCCTCAGTAAAGAACAGCTTCAACTCTGGGTGGGTTTCATCACATGAGCTGCTTGCTTCAGGTCTTTCCACAACATTTCTATTGGATTAAGGTCAGGACTTTGACTTGGCCATTCTGAAACATTAACTTTATTCTTCTTCAACCGTTCTTATTGTTAGAATGACTCGTGTGGTTAGGGCTGTTGTCTTGTTAGATGTCCCACTTTATCTTGAGATTCAGTTCATGAACAGATGTCCTGGCATTTGCATTTAGAATTCGCTGGAATAATTCATAATTCATTGTTCCATCAATGATGGCAGGCCATCCCAGCCCAGATGCAGCAAAACAGGCCCAACCATGACATGTTTCACGTTTCATGTTTCACAGATGGGATAAGGTTCTTATGCTGGAATGGAGTGATTTCCTTTATCCTTTTTCCTTTCTTTAAATCAAAAAGTTCTATTTTTGTCTCATCCATCCACAACGCATTTTTCCTAAAGCCTTCTGGCTTGTCATTACAATCTTTAGCAAATGCTGACAGGCAGCAATTTTCTTTTTGGAGAGCACTGGTTTTCTCCTTGCAACCCTGCCATGCACACCATTGTTGTTCAGTGTTCTCCTGATGGTGGAATCATGAACATTAACATTAACCAATGTGAGAGAGGACTTTAGTTGCTTAGATAGTACCCAGGTTCCTTTGTGACCTCATGGACTATTACATGTCTTGTTCTTGGAGTGATCTTTTTTGGTCAACCACTTCTGCGGAGGGAATCAATGGTCTTGAATTTTCTCCATTTGTACATAATCTGTCTTACTGTGGATTGGTGGAGTCCAAACTCTTTAGAGATGGTTTTGAAACCTGTTCCAGACTGATGAGCATCAACAACTCTTTTTCTGATATTCTCAGAAATCTCCTTTGCTCATGCCATGATACACTTCCACAAACATGTGTTGTGAAGATCAGACTCTAATAGAGCCCTGATCTATAAATAAAACAAGTTGCTTACTCACACCTGATTGTCATCCAAGTGATTGAAAACAACAAGTGACCCTAAAATTAACTGCTAATCCAAGAGGTTCACATACTATTGGATAATTTTCCTCAATAAATAAATGACCTATAGAAGTGATAAAAGTATGTTTTATATATATATATATATATATATATATATATATATATATATATATATATATATATATATATATATATATATATAATTACAGAGAGAGAGAGAGAGAGAGAGAGATTTATTTATATTTCCACATAGCATTTTTATATTTTGTGTAATTATTGAATTATAGTTCCATGCTTGGGCAACACACAAATCCAGCCTTGCTCCAGCTATAAGTTATCATCTAGTTCCATTTTCATTTATTTCAAGTGCAGCTGATGAGTTACGGGCAAACATGTTTATGCAGAAGGAGAAATCGAAAGCAAAAAGGACTATAGTTACAGCTCACTGAATTTAATGAGTATTTATACCATGTAATGGAATCCAGCATGTGAACTGAATGTTGAGCATTCTGGTAGGTAAACAAATCAGATTTAAAATCTATAAAATGAGTCTTTATCTGTCAACATTAATGATACAAAGCCATTTCAGTATATCAAAATAGTGTAAGGCTCAACAGTGGATGTCATTAACAAGTAAATGTGTTATCCAGGGGTCATATAGACTTGAATTAATAACACATCTATCCTCTGGCAATTGGACATACTGTATGTTTTTGTCTTAATTGTGTCAGAGATTGCTTTGCTAAATACATATGGAAGATCAAACCTGGGAGCGTCTTTAATTTCACACGCTGTTTCAGATGAATGATGGCATGAATCCCAGGACCCAAACTGAATGTGTTTTAGCAATGATGTGTGAATGCTCATGCTGCATACTAATACCAACCTATTCAGTGCAAGAACTGAGTAGGGAACACACACACACACACACACACACACACACACAGTGTTTTAAAATGATGTTCACTAACTAGTAGATACAGAGCTGTCTGCTTCGCTATGGTGGTCAGTAGTTTGACTTATGAGTATGAGCTCATCATTACATTCTCTACTCTCTCCTCCTTTCTCTCTCTCTCTTTCTCAGTGTCCTGCCAACTGTCATTTATGCAGTATCTTTGAGTGCTCTCATTAATCATAATTGTGGATCTTCCTCCATGTCGGGGGCTGATGAGATTTCTCATAATAATAAGGAATTAATGATTAAGATAAAAAATGGCACACAAGCCTTCAGTTCCTTGTCCCTTAATTCTCCACTGTGCTGAACATATCATCATTATTCTTACCATCATAATTATGCATGTAATTAGAGTATATGTATCTTCACCTTTTTGCCCAGCTTAATGACCTAAATGACATAAGAACCTCAATAGACTTCAATGTCAACAGATACTGTCAGAGGAGTATGTTTTTGAGGCAATTTCTATCAAAGCCAACTCATTTTCCATATGCTATGCTCAAGTCATAATATAAATGCAACTGTTTATAACCTAGTGAGACAGTTGTGATTATTTTAGAGGAATCAGAACCCTTTAGACATATGCTGTTACTTTTGATAATGTTTTGCTTGTAGTGACAGCATATGCACTGCATAATTACTCAAGCACATTTTAACCACACTTTTAAAAATTCCTGCAAAAATAATGGTCAGAGGAGTTTGCAGCAGGGGTGCCAGTAGAAAAGTGTTAAATTACATAAAATATAACAGTAGTTAACTCTTTGTCAAATGGCCAATTATTTGGCCATGTTGTTGTTGAAGAAAATCAAAACAAAATCATTAATGATTTGCATGAATTAAACTCTGGGCTCTCATGAATGATGTTTGCCCCTGTGGATGAGCTGCCACCGGTATAGGCATTGAAGTACCTAAGATCATAAGGTTGATTTCACCTTCTTTCTTTCTTTCTTTCTTTCTTTCTTCTTTAAGTAACATTAATCAAACTACTGTAATGCACATTTAATGATTCTTAAGGAGTTTAGGAAGTTTCCTGAAAACCTTCGAATAAGGTGTTCCCTTTCAAAGGGAACTTCGACGTTGCGTTTAGCATAACACTATGGGAGTGCCCTTGCGCGTGTGACCGGTATCTGAAGCCTGTGTAAAATCATGCCTCTGTTTATAGGCCTGCCATCAGGTGACATGGCAATTTAGCGCGTCGCGTGATATAAATATGGCACCTGTGAACCACGCAGTCAGCCTTATTATCTTCAGCGAAAGACTGCATGTCGGTTGTTTGTGTAAAGAAACAAAAAGACGCTTCGCTTTCTCTCTATATTTTCTCAAAATCTCAGAACTTTTCTATCCCTTAAAAAAAAAAAAAGGAATGAGTGAGAGAATTCAGGAAGTGTGTTACAGCTTGCTCCCGTTTCATCACGAGGAATAGTGCACACTTTCTGGGTGAAGTGTCTAGGGGGTGTAGCATGTGATGGCAGCCTCGAGAAGCTGCGCATGGTAATGTCTACATTAGGACGTGACTCGCGCTCTTCTCAGAAACCGAAGCAAGTTTGGTTTCAGAGCCTCGCGGATCTGGGCCGGCCGCTGCCGAGGCAGCTAGCCGTCTCGGGTCCAGGGGATCTCTTATGGATCCGGAAGAAGAGCCTGAGATGAGCGCTGCTCTATCTCGCTCTGTCTTCCGGGTCTGGCTCTCCACTGGATTTGGATCTCACTTCGTGACTCCTCTTTCCGCTTTGGAAAGCCAAAAGGGGAAAAAAAGAGAGAAAAAAAACCACACACACACAAAAATGATCATAATAATTCCTCTCTGACTCCAAGGAGCCAGAAGAATGTGCTAAAAACTGAGAGCAGCATATAAAGAACTTCTTGAAGTGATTACTAAGGCTGGATGAGCCTTTTTCTCCCCAGTGAAAGTAAATCCCTCACACTGCAGAAAACTCCCCTTTCTTCCAGAAGTGCATGACAAAATATCAGGCTTCTGGGGGAAAACCATGCATAAGCCGTATTTATAACCCCACAATGTTGGATTATTCGGCCATTGTGGGAAATGAACGGCATAGCTTTTAGCTATGCTGAAGGTGGAGGAGGCACTTGCGAGCTACCTCTCAACATCGACGGCAGGTAATTAGAGGGGCCGGCTTTGCCATCCAAGCCACCGTGTAAGGCCACCGTGGCATTGGTGAGCAAGGCCTATACAGTAGTAGTGTTGCTTGTGGGTCACTGCAGACAATGACAGTGTTGCAGGCCTACCAAGCAGACCTGCTGAGTGAGCTAGACATATGGCGGCATTCAGTCAGTTCCTTCCCTGTTGTGTCGAGTTCACCCGGGCATCCACGAGTGGAGCCCAGGCCAGCGCTAGTGCAAGGGAGACACAGAACCGGGCAGTCACAGTCACGGCCTGCTACTAGACCTGATCTGAGAATGGTCATAAAGTCCAAGCAGACAAAGAAGAGCGGTCCTGAGGGGTCGTGGAGGGACATATCAGGGGACATGAGTTTGTTAGGGCAGTTTGCCCCCAGTACTACTGTAGGGCCTAGCCTAACCAAGGCTGTCCCAAGTTTTCAGTGTTCTTTGGTCAGCGAGCTGTCACTGGGCAACGAAAATCTGATGCTTTCCCTCCAATAGAGTGTGGAATAGTTAACGTCACTAAAAGACCATCTGGCAGCGTGGAAACTACTGCCAAATATGTCTCCATGGGTTCTGTCTACCGTAGAAAAGGGTTACTGGGTCCAGTTTAGAGCTCGACCCCCCAGTTCAGAGGTGTGGTCACCACAGTAGTCAAAACTGACCAGAGCCCGACGTTAGCGCAGGAAGTAAGATCCCTCTTGGACAAAGGGGCCATAGAATATGTATCCCGTTCCCTGAGGGAGGGAGGTTTTTTACAGCCGTTATTTCCTGGTCCGCAAAAAATAGAGGAGTATGTGGCCAATTTTAGATCTGCGTCATCTGAACTGTACTATTCGGACATACAGGTTCAAGATGCCGACGCCCAAACTTATCGTTCCACAGATTCAGTTTGAGGACTGGTTTGTGACGATAGATCTAAAAGGTGCATATTTCCACATAGAAATATCGCTAGCTTTATCCCCTCACACCTTCACAAAGTGCATGGACAAAGTGCATGGATGTCACTCTGGCATCCGTGTACTAAACTGCCTGGACGACTGGTTAATTCTAGCACGATCCAGGGAACTGGCAGTTCAACATCGAGATGTTGTTCTCGCCCACATGAAGAGTTTGGGGCTCAGGTTGAACCTCAGAAAGGTATGCTTTCCCTAGTGCAGTGGAAATCTTTTCTAGGGGTTGTAAGGATTCAACTATGATGAGGGCGTTCCTATCCCCAACATGCGTAGGGTCAATCCTATCAACACTGAGCAAGATAAAGCTGGATCTTGGGAGACTTTTGGAGCTTATGGGCTAATTGCACAGGAGACCGTTCAGTGGTGGCTGAGAAGTTGGAGGTTTTCTCCAAGTTCAAAACCTCTGAGAGTAATCAGTGTCACGCGGCGATGCCTACGTGCTCTGAGAATTTGAGTGTCCCCGGTTTCTAGCCTTGGGTCAGACTCTAGGGGTGTCTCCTTAGCGCAAGACGGTAATGACAGACACCTCCCTCATGAGTGGAGCACGGTCTTAGACAACTGTCCAGCTCACGGTCTCTGGAGTGGCATATAAATTGCCTAGAAATGTGGGCCATATTTCTAGCACTGAAAGGTCACCATGTGTTTACAGACAACACAGCAGTGGTCTCATATATTGACCACCAGGGAGGATTATGTCACCCTCTGTTCAGGCAGGCGCAACTAATTCTTCTCTGGGCTGAAGGAAAGTTTGTCAGGGAGTGCAATGTACATTCTGGGAATATGGGGGCAGACATCCTGTTGAAGCAGGGGCTGAGGCCCAGGAATTGGTGGCTCCATCCACAAGTGGTGAAGTCTATATGGCGAGGTTTGGCCAAGCAGGACTGCATGTGTTCGCCTCCGAGGAGACAACACACAGCCCACTGTGGTTCGCCCTCACTCCTCCCGCACAATTAGGGCTGGACGCCATGGTGCACATGTGGCCGAGGTCACATCTGTACACTTTTCCCCTGATTGCTCTGCTCCCACAAGTTCTAGCGAGAGTTCGCCAAGACAGTCTATGTCTGCTGCTAGTAGCACCTTATTGGCCAGCTTGAATATGGTTCTCAGAGATAATATCCCTGCTATATGGCACTCCTTGTGAGATTCCGATCCGCAGGGATCCACTGTAGACCCAGTGAACTGCGCAATAGCTACAGTCCTGGAGTTCTTACAAGAACGTTTCTCAGTAGGATGGGTTCCTTCTACAATCAGGGTTTACGTGGCTGCCATTTCGGCCAGCCACGCCCCTGTTGATGGAGCCTCTGTGGGGCAACATCCTCTAACTTCGAGGTTCATGCGTGGTGTCAGGTGGCTGAGGCCCATCTGCAGGCTGCGCATACCTTCCTGGGACCTTTCTGTGGTCCTGGAAGATCTGTCAGGGACCCCATTTGAGCCCTTAGAGTCAGCCTCTGAGAAGATTCTGACTCTAAAGGTAGCTCTTCTGCTGGCCCTGACATCTCTCAAGTGAGTAGGAGATCTACAAGCTCTCTCTGTTGCCCCTTCCTGCCTTGACTTTGCCCCTGGATTAGCCAAGGCCTTCCTGTATCCAATGCCATATCCAATGCCCTACATTGGCTGCCCACCCTGTGGTGTTGCAGGCTTTCTGCCCTCCTCCATTCCCCACACTGGAACAAGAGAGAATGCACCTGCTGTGTCCAGTAAGGGCTCTCTGTACTTACGTTCACCTCTCCGGCCAGCGGCATAAGTCGGAGCAGCTGCTGGTCCGCTTTGGCGGCGACAGTAGAGGTGATGCTGTGTCAAAGAATCATGTCTCTAATTGGATAGTGGAAGCAATCTCTATTGCTTATGAGGCGTATGGTCTCGCTACGCCTCTGGGCATAAGGGCTCATTCCACTAGAGCGGTTGCCTCCGCGAAGGCTTTGTCCAAAGGGGCATTCTTACAGGATGTGTGTGCTGCTGCAGGGTGATCTAAGCCACACACATTCATTCATTATTACAGCCTGGATACTCATTCCACCCCAGGCTCGAGTGTCTTGCAGTGACCCACGGGCTTGGGTCTCTTTGAACAGGCTGTACCCTCGGTGTGACAGAGTGGGTAGTCTCGTTCCCATAGTGTTATGCTAAACGCAACGTCGAAGTTCCCTT
The DNA here is from genome assembly GCF_023375685.1 of Ictalurus furcatus. Classification (NCBI taxonomy): domain Eukaryota; kingdom Metazoa; phylum Chordata; class Actinopteri; order Siluriformes; family Ictaluridae; genus Ictalurus; species Ictalurus furcatus. The sequence continues at coordinate 15,037,348 of NC_071262.1, forward strand.
AAAGGGAACGTCTGGGTTATGCATGTAACCCTGTTCCCTGAGAAGGGTACAAGATGTTGCGTAGCTTTGTCATACCAGGGCAGGCCTGTGAACTGCGTCTTCGCTTCAGATAATAGAGGCTGATGGCGTGGTTCACAGGTGCCATATTTATATCACGCGACACACTAAATTGCCATGTCACCTGATCATGGCAGGCCTATAAATAGTGGCATGATTTTACACAAGCTTCGGATACCGGTCACGCGTGCAAGGGCGCTCCCATAGTCTTATGCTAAGAGCAATGTCTTGTTCCCTTCTCAGGCAACAGGGTTACATGCGTAACCCAGACATTTTGTTAAATAAATTTTATGCATATAAATGTGCAAGTCTTATTTTAACCATTTTTTAATGATCAAGAAATGCTGTAAAATTGTAGATAAATAATTTCCTTAAGCAGTTATATAATTACCATTAATTTAAGGGTAAGTTGGTGAAATATATGAAAAGTGAAAATCTTTGAAAATCTCTCTGAATTCGTATATTTTAAAAAATATTTATTTGGCAAAGAAATGCCTGTTTGGTGATATCTGAATAACATAAAGTAAGCCAGAGTTCAACAACATAACTAGCAAGCATAATCAGAACATTAATAAGCTGCAAGTTAGGATCTCTGGTGCTTAGAGTAATCAATCACAAAACCCTGGAGTACTGACAATGATGTATGTTTCTGTTATTCTTCTCTTCTTTCTTGGCCTTTGAGTCAAAAATGTTGGGCTAAGCTAACAACCCAGGTTGTTTTCCTTTAGCAAAATGTGCACCTGCATTATGCTATCTTTGAACGGTCTCTGCACAAGCTTATAAAAAAAGAGATTAAAACATTTTAACCCAATCTTTTTGCATGTTGAAAAGCATTAATGTTACAAGGCAAATTTATTCAATTTAAACAATTCAAATGGTTAATCACTAATGGCAATTTTTTTCTGAGGTGGCATTTTCCTGTCTGTTCTGTTTTGTCTACATAATTGCTAATCACATATCATATTCTTATTGTGCCATCAACAATTAAGGGTTCACTGATTAAGCCCAGTCTCACACAATTCATATAATTTATTATTCATGTAATTTTCTGTTGAGAACTGTGAAGCACACAGCATTACTACCCCATTTGGTTTAAGCTCTGTTTTCCTGAGGGTCTCACTGATAGGATGTTCCTGTGTTTTTATCCTGAACAGAAGTGACGGGAAGTAATAAGATGCTGTGTGGCTGCAGTAGGCAAGGGCAAAGCTGTCACAAATATCAGGCTGAGGCGATGGAAAGTGATGTGTTTGTGAATACTGGGCCCACACAGCTCTGTAACTGAAGAGAATCCGAAGCAGCTTCCAGGATCTGTGTAAAGATGACAGTGGCAGCTGCTTTCCACACATTAATTTCTTCCATTTCTTCTTCTTCTTGCTCAGCTTGCATTGCTGTAGTTTCAAGAGTACCAGAAATCACACCATGATTAATTTCGCCTCTCAGAGGAGCAATCTCCAAGCATATACAAGGGTATGAGTTCTTAGCCAGCATCAATCACTCCTGACATTCTGCAGAAAAAAAAGTTCAAGTTGTTGCAGCACTGGTATCTCTGTCATATCAAGGTTGTTCAGTATCAGCTGCCTCCTCCTGAGACTAATGATGATTATGTACTAATCAAATATTCACTGTGGAAATGAACTATGGCAATGATAGGTGCTCTGTTTATGTCAGCATAATCTCTCATCATTTGATTTCCTGCTGTGGTGTTGTGACATCTACAAATAAGCTGGTGCTGATATGATGGTTTGTTTGGACTCATGCATTACAGTACATTTGTTATTTGAGGCAAATCAAAAAGGAACCAGTGATGAGACTAAATTGATGACTTTATTTATGATTTGTAATAAAGATATTAGGTGTACAGTGGCCTGTATTTGTAATACACATTAGCAAACCAAAAATGCAAACCTGAAACACAACAAAACTATAAACACAGCAGAAAAGTTATAAACATCACAACAAGTGTGAAAATGCAATAGTAAAACCAGAAGCCCAAAATGGAAAGTGTAGTTCCTTACTGAATATCACATGCTAGTTGCTGATTGGCTACAAAATGCACCCATCTGAGAGATCACACAAAATGGATAGCTGTGAGATGATGATTATAGTAAGAGGGAATATGAGCCTAAATTAATCTTCTGCTGCTTTTATTCATGCATATTTTTATAAAGGACCTATGCATGAAGTTATTTTAGATATGCTGTATGAGTAGTATTACTCCTCATTATAAAATAAGGACTTCTCAATGCATAATATGTGTTTGTGTCACACATTTGAGCTGTGCTGTTTTGTACTGTACTTTTGTAGTACCTGTATTTACTGTCTATTTGTTGTTATGCATTGGAGTGTTTTCTCCTATTTGCATTTCTTTTAATGACATTGAGATGTCACCAACAGAATTTCTTCTTGTCAAACACAATGACAATAAAACTTTGAATCCTTGAACTTCGTTTTAAATCATTTTCACTAACTTACATACTGATATGTAAGGATAACATACTGAAAAAGTGCCATCGTTTTCCTGGTGATAGTTATACATCATATCAATCGGCAACAAGCGTGTGATGGTCATTAAGGACTTACCCTTTCTGTTTTGTGTTTTTGGTTTTGCTGTAGGGTATTCTGATTTGCTCTTGTGTTTCTGAATTTACTCTTGGTTTTGGTTTGGATTCATTGTTCTGCTTTTTCGGGCCACAGTACACAGCAAAATCGCTAGTGTTGATTTAACACCCTCAGTGTTGAATTTACACCCTATAGTGTTTATATAAGTCCATTGGACTCAAAAGAACACTCTGGGTGTTAATTCAACACTAGGGATTTTACTGTGTATAGATATCTTAAATTATATATATTTTCTCATGTATCAGCAGCCATTTAGTTAAATATACTGTACTATTCTAACTGGACTAAATTCCTTTAAGCAAAATAATGTACAGTATGTGAAATATAAGAGAATTGTAAGTGAGCAACATGATACTAGTTTTGAAATAACTGAAAAACATTTTCTTCAACAGCAAAAAAAAAAAAAAAAAGTTTTAAAAAATGTTGAAATACAGTGATGACTCTGAGCTAAATGTAGATTGTATCTTACAAAATCACTTTCCTCATTCTGTTTTGTGGAACTCGTATTGCGCCAAGCTGATGACAGCTTAATTCAAAAGCGGGGCTATGCTTTTCCGGTTCAATTTACTTTCATCGTGTATAGGTTTATTCTCATAATACTGCTGCTGGAAATTTCCATTACCATGCTCCTCCATTCAGCAGTGTATGGAAACATTAAGCGATGCTGCACTCATGGAACATTAAGCGATGCACATGGAACATGGAACATTAAGCGATGCTGCACTCAGCCAAACAGCCATTCCCTCAACAAGCAAGGCAGTGGGAGAACGGCCTAATGATCTGCTCCCCAAAGATGACCTCACAGTGTGTCACAAATCATTATATCTCTGCTACCTCACACACATATTGCTTCATGTAGCTGAAATACTTTACTACTGTCTCTTGAATGCATTGACTTCATTTATTTATTTAAAGACATTACTAGCTTCAATCGTTTAAAGTTAAGCATCATGACTTATGCATTGCATGGATGAGTTGTTACAGTATGCGTGATGTTATTACGGTAGCTGTGAAGGGGACGACCTCAGCAATGGCTAGCACAGTGGGGTTTGAGCAGCGGAAGGAACATTTAAAGGCAGGATCATCGCTCACAGGCAATTAAGCTGCTTTCAGTGTGCCTCCTGCACAGCCTACCTTAATACGCCAAATTTCCCCAGACACTAGTGTTAGCAGCCTGTCGTGTGAATCAAGGCTGTTGTCTAGGATTATAGAGATAAGCACTCTGAGACTCTCTGCTTTTCCTGCAAACTTTGCATGCAGAGGCTATAAAATTGAATTGGGTGTCCATTTTCAAGTCAGCTGAGTATAATCAGACAGACTATGAAATATGCTGTTCAAAGCGATTTTCATTCCCTGTGTTTACATACCAGTCTGGATGATTTACAAAGGTAGTCTGATTTCGATTTTATCAGCTACTCAGAGTAGCAAACTACAAACAAGACAGAGCACACTTTTGTTATCCTCTAAAGAACATTATCTGAATTACAACCAATAATCATTGTTAATGAGCTTAGACATAATCCTCAGTGTTACCCAAGTGAAAAATATCAGAATTCATTGCCTTCAGGAATCAATCAAAACCTTAACAATGAAGGATTTCTCTATTTTCCTAATGAACAATCAAACTGAAATGATTGAGGTCATCGTCACAGTGAATCAATTTACTAATTATTTAAAAAAATCCCACAGCGCTCTCAGTTCCAATAAATACAAAGTTTTCTTTCAACCATTTCTGCCCATGCTAATTTAATTGCTCAAGCCTTGTGTAGAGCAATTAAAGAGACTTTAATAAGAACCATGATTTTTGGTTTGTTTTTGATCAGTAGGTCATGTGTAAGTTCAGTAGTGTATAACGTTTATGATGTATTAAATTACTCTCTCTCTCTTTCTCTCTCTCTCTCATAAACATATATATACACATACATACACACATATATGTGTGTGTGTGTGTGTGTGTGTGTGTATATATATATATATATATATATATATATATATATATATATATATATATAGCCAGCAGTGGGCACAGACACACAGGAGGTCGTTTCAGTGTTATGCGTGGAGGGATCTTTATTTACGACTGTCGGTGAGGGGAGTGCGGGTGCGGGTGCGTGTGTGTGCGTGTGTGTGTGTGTGTGTGTGTTGAAGTGCAATTGGGCGGTGAGCGTCTCAGCCGTCTGCGGTTACAGCCAAGGGGGCGGAGCCGTCACTCACGTCGGAGTCGCCTGAAACCAGAAAAACCACACAACAGCGGTTAGCAGACAATGCATGTGTCGTCAAAATCGCCTAAAACACGCCAGAGATTTGCGCACATGCTTGGAGATGCCTCTCTCTCTGCGAGTGGAATATCTCCCTTTTATACTCTCCCCTCGCTTGCTGGATGGTGGAATTCTTCCGCGCGGTGCACCATTCACGAGCCGCAGTCATGGGAGGAGCGATCTTTGTTTCCTGTGTGCCGGCCGCCGGCCTGTCGCCACAGTACTCCCCCTCCAAGCCTACTGCCGTCATGAGTCGGGCCCACAGTATATCCCGTCGCGAGAGGCCATCTGCATTCCCATGGTGGGTCCCCGCCCGGTGCTGGACCTGGAAAGAGATATCCTGCAATAAGAGGAACCATCGGGTTACCCTGGCGTTAGTGTCTTTGGCCTTGGCCATCCACTGCAGTGGGGCGTGGTCTGTCACCAGGACGAAGTGCCGACCGGCCAGGTAGTATCGCAGTTCCTCAATGGCCCACTTTCTTACCAGGGCCTCTCTTTCCACGGCCGCATACTTCCTCTAAGCTGGGGACAACTTTTGGCTGATGTAGAGGACCGTGTGTTCCTCTCCATCAAAGGTCTGCAAGAGAACAGCGCCCAGCCTGGTCTCGGAGGCATCTGTGTGTACGGTGAATGGGAGGGCGAAGTCTTGGTTGCGTAGCACTGGGGCGCTGGTGAGGGCCTCCTTTAGGGCTTGGAACGCCTGCTCTGGCTACGCAGACCATTTCACCCGGTCCGGCTGGCCCTTCTTTGTAAGGTCTGAGAGGGGGAAAGCTACAGAGGAGAAGTTAGGCACAAACCTGTGGTAATACCCCACCAACCCCGAGAAGGCACGCACCTGTTTCTTTGATGTGGGCCGGGGGTAGTCCTTCACTTCCTCGATTTTCTTCACCTGTGGCTTCAGCATACCGCGGCCAATATGGTAGTCCAGGTACTGTGCCTCAGTCAGCCTTAGGTGGCATTTCTTGGGGTTAACTGTCATCCCGGCCTTCCGGAGTTCCCTCAGAACCGCCCCCAGGTGGAACAGGTGGTCCGTCCAAGTGGAGGAGTGGATGACTACGTCGTCAAGGTAGGCGGCTGCGAACATATGGTGGGGTTGCAGGACAATGTCCATCAGCCGCTGGAATGTTGTGGGCAGCCCATGTAGCCCAAAGGGGAGAACCCGGTACTGCCAGTGACCGGTGGCCATGCTGAAGGCAGTCTTCGGTCTCGCGTCCGGTGCCAGAGCGACTTGCCAGTAGCCTTTCGTTAGGTCTAGTGTGGATATGAACCGGGCCCTCCCCTGTCGCTCCACGAGGTCGTCCACTCGGGGGAGGTGGTAGCTATCGAACTCGGAGACCTGGTTCAGTTTCCGGAAGTCATTACAAAGCCGCATACTTCTGTCCGGCTTCGGCACGACGACGATGGGGCTGGACCAGGGGCTGTTGGTCTCCTCTATGATGTGGTCCCGCAGCATTGGCCAACTTCTTCCTCGATAGCCTTGGGCCGGGCCTCTGGGACATGGTAGGGCCGCTGTCTTACTACTACTCCTGGACAGGTCTTGATCTCGTGGTGGACCAGCTGCGTCATTCCTGGGGAGATAGAAAACAGATCAGAGAATTGGTCCACGAACTCGGTTAGCTCCTGTCTTTGTGTGGGGGTAAGATCTTCCCCCAATTCTACCAAGGTACCCGTGCCATGATCTGTGTCTAGAGCCGTGTCTACTACCGGTGCTGGTTCTACCCACTCTTCAGCAGATTCACATGGTAGAGTTTTTCTTGCTTACCGGGTGCAGGTGGTAGTTGACGGTGCCTTTTCACTCAAGGACTGTGTACGGGCCTAGCCACCGGGCCAGGAATTTGCAGGAGCTACTGGGCACTAGTAGGAGCACCTGATCGCCCGGTTGGAACTCCCGAGACTGCGTGGGACAGTTGTACACCTAATTCTAGGTGTGTTCTTTTTTGCCATGGTGTTAGCTTTTGAGGTAAGCACATCTTAACTGTGGTTACTTTATTTTCACGACATTATTATTATTAGAGGGTGAAGGCATGTGAAGGGTTTACTAGTACATACCCCAACTCTCATATTTAGTTTACTCTTTGATTTACTCTTTCTGTTCTTCCTACAGTTATTTTTGCTCTTGCTACTATTAATTATTGGAAATGTAATTCAGCAGCATTTTCATTTACATTTATTCATTTACCAGACGCTTTTATCCAAAGTGACTTACAAACGAGGAAATACAAGCAAAGTGATATATCAAGCAGAAAAAACACAAGTAGTGCTACCATACAAGATTTTTACATTGAGTTCTAGAAAAGCAAAGTGTGCAGAGTAGAGGTGTAAGTGCCAGAGTAGGTTTTTTGTTGTTGTTGTTGTTGTTGTTTTAAGGATAATGTTGGGTTGGCGTTTTAGGGGTTAGTTAAGTACTCATGGAAGAGGTGGGTCTTTAGCTTTTTTTGAAGATAGTGACAGATTCTGCAATCCGGATTGAGGTTGGAAGTTCATTCCACCACTGAGGGACAGTTGGAAAACAGGTTCTGGAAAGGGACCTTGAGCCACACTAAATAGGCACTACTAAGCACTGGTCATTAATTGATCACAGATTACGTTAGGGAAAATAAGCCTTCAGGAGAGTGTTGAGGTAGGAGTGTGCTGTTCCAGACAAGGTCTTATACGTGAGCATCGAGGCCTTGAATTTGATATAGGCGGCTACAGGAAGCCAGTGGAGGGAGATGAAGAGGGGTGTGACATGGGTCCTTTTGGGCTGGTTGAAGACGAGGAGTGCTGCTGCATTCTAAATCATCTGAAGGGGTTTGATGGAAATGGCTGGGAGGCCCAAGAGTAGTGCATTGCAGTAGTCCAGTTTTGATATGACAAGAGGCTGGACTAGTAGTTGTGTAGCCTGTTCAGTGAGATAGGGTCTGATTTTCTTGATGTTGTACAGAATGAACCTACAGGACCGTGCAGTTGTTGAAATGTGGTCTGTAAAGGTCAATCTAAATTTATATCATTGTCTACAAGGACTGTATATTCTTGGATTAAAGTCTATCTTGCAAATCACTTTGCTAAAACTGTCTTCCAAATACAAAAATGTCAATAAATTAATATCACAGTGATATTAAATGTGCCATGGCGTTATCATTGGCTGTTGTCATGGGCAGGCTAGGTGATCTGCATGTGGGAGGGAATTTCTGACAGAAAGCTCCCTGTGGAAGTGAGTCTGCAGCTTTCCTCCTGACAGAATTCTGAAACATGCCCTGTCAGAGATTTTTCTCTCAATGTGTATAATGATTTTAAAGAAGGAGTGTTTTGGAAAGGACATCACTATGAGTTGAGCACACTGTGTGCATTTCACATTGATTCCATCACTGATAATGACTATACATTATCAAAGGAGCACTATATAAAGTCCATATTTTAAAATGAATTGTGGTCAGGCAGTATTCTGTATTAAAAAAAAAAACATTCTTATGAGGTCTTCCTGAGAGGTTGAGAATTTAGGAAATAGAGGGAGCTATACTTATGTCATTAGTGCCAATAATGTGGGAACAATCCATTTAATTTAGGTTTTATTATAAGTGGTTCATAGCAAAACACACCTCTGTCCTAAGGGCTTATTTTAACTTCAGTGATTTACATTTTCATTAAATTATATCCACTCATAGTTACACAATTTTTGCCTCTATGCTGCATACGCATGAGTTTGCATGTTCTCCATGTGCTCCGGGGGTTGCCTCCGGGTACTCTGGTTTCCTCCCCTAGTCCAAAAACGTGTTTTAGGCTGATTTCATCTGATAGGCATTTCCAAATTGTCTGTAGCGTTTAAATGTGTGTGTGATTGTGCCCCATGATGGTTTTGCACCTCATCCAGGGCGTCTCCCACCTCATGCCCTGAGTCCCCTGGGAAAGCCTCCAGGTTCTGTGCGACCCTGTGGATAAGTGGTACAGAAAATGGATGGATGAATATCCACTCCCCAATTACATTTTTAACTCCTAGAATAAACATTTAAGTTGTCGTCACAGATACATACTTAAAGAATTGTATAAACTAAAAACAGATACGCATCTAAATATGCATACAACTCACTCAAAGCAGTGTGTTGCTACAATCTTCTATAATATACATGGTTTCTTAAGTGATGTTTGACTAGGTATCTGGCCATTTCTACTCTTCTTCAGGTAGTAAATAAAGATTGTGGCACAAATACAAAGAGCACAGCAATTGTGACCACTATTTAATAATAACATTTTAGTTGCTTTATTTATTTATTTTTTTCAGAAAGAAGTGAGCATGGCTCAATCTTTCGTGCTTTCATGCATCATGTTAAAGTACACAGATAATCTTTTTCATGCATTTGCCTCTGGCCTGTTATTATCTGAGCAAGCAGCCTATGTATTTCAAGTTAAATCAGTCATTCTGTTTCTTGAGTCTCTTAAAAAGAAAAATACTTATATATATATATATATATATATATATATATATATATATATATATATATATATAGTATCTCACAAAAGTGAGTATACCCCTCACATTTTTGTAAATATTTGATTATATCTTTTCATGTGACAACACCGAAGAAATGACACTTTGCTACAATGTAAAGTAGTGAGTGTACAGCTTGTGTAACAGTGTAAATTTGCTGTCTCCTCAAAATAACTCAACACACAGCCATTAATGTCTAAACCTCTGGCAACAAAAGTGAGTACACCCCTAAGTGAAAATGCCCAAATTGGGCCCAATTAGCCATTTTCCCTCCCTGGTGTCATGTGACTTGTTAGTGTTACAAGGTCTCAGGTGTAAATGGGGAGCAGGTGTGTTAAATTTGGTGCCATTGCTCTCACACTCCCTCATACTGGTCACTGGAAGTTCAACAAATTTACAGCAAATTTACACTGTTATACAAGTTGTACACTCCTACTTTACATTGTAGCAAAGTGTAATTTCTTCAGTGTTGTCACATGAAAAGATATAATCAAATATTTACAAAATTGTGAGGGGTGAACTCACTTTTGTGAGGTACTGTGTGTGTGTATATATATATATATATATATATATATATATATATATATATATATATATATATATATACACACACACACACACATACACACACACACACACATACACACACACAGTGCCCTCCACTAATTTTGGCACCTTTGGTAAATATGAGCAAAGCGTGAAAAATTTTCTATATTGTTTAACCTTCTGATCTTTTGTTCAAAGAATTCACAAAAATACTCTGCTCTCATGGATATCAAACAATTTTCAACACAACACAGGTTTTTCCAAAAATATATCTTTGTTAAATATGGCTGTGCAACAATTATTGGAACCCTTTTATTCAATACTTTGTGCTACCTCCCTTTTCCAAGATAACAGCTGAGTCTTCTCCTATAATGCCTGATGAGGTTGGAGAATACATTGCAAGAGATCTGAGACCATTCCTCCATACAGAATCTCTCCAGATCCTTCAAATTTTGAGATCCATGCTGGTAGACTCTCCTCTTCAGTTCACCCCACAGGTTTTCTATGGGTTTCAAGTCAGGAGACTGGGATAGCCATGGCAGGACCTTGATTTTGTGGTCAATAAACAATTTTTGTGTTGATTTTTATGTATGTTTTGGACCATTGTCCTGCTGGAAGATCCAACCATGGCCTATATCAAGCTTTCTGGTAGAGGCAGTCAGGTTTGCATGTCTATTGATATTTGATAGTCCATGTATCCTATCAAAATTTCCAGGTCCTCTGACAGAAAAACAGTCACAAAACATTAAAGAGCCGCCACCATATTTAACCGTGGACATGAGGTACTTTTCTCTCTCTCTCTCTCTCTCCCTATATATATATATATATATATATATATATATATATATATATATATATATATATATATATATATAACATACAGAGAGAGAGCCCACCACTAATATTGGCACCCTTGGTAAATATGAGCAAAGAAGGCTGTGAAAAATTGGCTTAATTGTTTACAGTGTGGAGTTCCTCCAGGTTCTCTGGTTTCCTTCCACCTCCCAAAAACATGCTGGTAGTTAAATTGGTGTGTGCATGGTGCCTTGTGATTGACTGGTGTCTCATCCAGTGTGTACTCCCACCTCACATCCAGTGTTCCTAGGATAGACCCTGGATCCTGACCAGAATAAAGCTGTTACTGAAGATGAATAAATGAATGAATGAATGAATGAATGTGACATTGTGCAAAGAAATAACAGAAGCAGCAGTGCTGCTGCCCCTATCGATTTCAGTGGTGTATTATATTGTACACAAACATAGAGGCCTGTGCAGTTTTTGAATGTTGTTAAGTAATCAATATGTCAACTATAAAATCCATGTCAATGAATTTCCATACATTGAATTAGCACCTTATTGGTAATACCCATGTACCCATTATTGGTTATATCCATATACTATGGAAACCATATTCATACTAAACTTGTCATTGGTCCTAAATGGGCATGTTGAGGAAACTAGAAAATAAAATGTGTGATCCATAATCCTGACTGATTGAAGTGAAATGATGTATTGTTTCCCCTTCCTCTTAATCTCCAGCTGAGACAGATATTTGTTTCCCAGTGATGTGGAATGATGTCTTCTCTGAGACTGAGACTGCACAAAGACACAACACACAGGATGAATGATCTCATTAGAATACAGCACCATTTATTTATGTTTCTGTAATACGCCAAATTGATGATAAATATCTTAAGACTCTATTATTCACTCAGATTATGACTACATGGTGTTTTTATAGCTATATAGGGATAACCTTTTCTAACTTTTTGTCACTGTCATTTCATAATAATATTTAAATTAGACCCCTATCTGCTTGTTGTGTTCAAACACACACATCTTCTCTTTACTCTTTGGGGAATCACCTATGAATAATTTACACAAACATCTCACCATATCTCTGGTTAATTACACTCGACAACTCACTGAAATGCATTAAATAGTCTCCCGTTCAGAGCAACAGTCTCAGAATTCTAATAGAAAATGCAGTGGTATAAAACATTTGACTTTAAAGATGGCACCTACACCTTTTGAAAAATCATTGCAGTCTATGGTGCCTGTCATTTCTGGAAAAGAAGTGAAGTATCAGAAAAGATACTTGGCTAAATTCATATTTTAAATTATTTGTTCTGGCTTTCAATTTATATACTACTACTATTACTACTACTACTACAACTACTAAACAAACAAACTAATAAATGGGCATTTATGGACTTTATACTGAACCTACACTCTAAAAAGTAATTCAGGGGACCTATTACCACAACTTAATTAAATGTGTGGTTGCAAGATAAAAATTCTAATTTATTGATTTAATTAAATATTTTAAGTTGCAAACATTATTTTGATGTCTTGTGTTGACATAATAATGTTGATAATTACATCAACTTAATATTGTGTGTAATTTAAACTGAAATTTCTGCATTAATTGATTTAAAATGTAAATTGTAGTAAATTAATGAAATTGGCTCGATAACAAGATTTCAAGTCCCCTCCCCTACCCACTTAAAATGCCTGGACAAATTCAGACAGTTAAGACTGTGTTAGAGGACCCGTAGACTGAGCAAATTCTATACAAAGGACATTTCAAGGTGAGTATCATTTCATTTACAAATACATTCTACTAAAGTAATGAATTTGGGCATATTCTCAATTGTGATATGACCAATAGTGGTATAGGTTAGGACTATGTTGTACTACTACACATAGCTAATGCTAGTCATATTTAGCAGTGTAATTTGAATATCTACCCTTTAATTTATCATAGCAGTGGACAAGAATGATAAAGTTTTATTTGACAAATCTGCTCATCTAGAGGGGGATTTACATTTGACACATTTTTAAAAATCTTTTGTCATTCACATAGATATCCGTCTAGCTCCATTGTTGTCAGTTTGCTCTTTGACCAAAATTAGCAGCCTTTGGACTGAGGATATCTCTATGAGAGGGATAAAAGTAGTAGATGCAGAGTGTTTCTTTTTTAGTCTATATTGCTCATTTCATTCACTGCTTTTATGTCTATAAAACCTGCAGAGATGTTAGGTATGATATTTGTATTGTAAATGACACTGGATTTTAGTTACTATTGTTATACAACTTAAAGTTAGTAATTTTTCCTGGTTTAAAAGGTTGCATTCTACTGGAGAAAATCTCATTGGAGCAACTTAAATTTTAAAATTATTGTTAACTTAAAAACTTGTGTTCATAATTATGGTAATTAAGTACATAACACTTAAATTTCTTTTAAATAATGTGAAAAAACTAGTTGGAACAACTTAATTTCTATGAGTATTCAACTTAAAAAATTGTGTTTATTATACAAATAATTAATTAAGTCTTAATTGAAAATACATTTGATTGTAGAAGAAAAGGTCATTTCTCTAACTCAGTGTAGTTCGTTGGTTGAACTTAATTTCATTAGAAGTTGTCATAACTCAAAAAGATTGATGCAAACTGTTGTGTTAATTTTTTTTTTTGTTGAGCCTAAACATTTGTTTTTAGAGTGTAGAGTACTGTAATGACAGTTGCACTCAAAACCCCATCTTTTACATATATTCACTGATGAATAACAGAACAAAGTACAGTTATTAAACATGCATAGCTCAAAAGAGAACTATCACACATTTCACTAAAAAGACACAAACCTGTGCCATGAGCTGTAATACTGTAATGTAAGCTGCCATGGCTATAAAAGGCAAGCAAGCTCTCATTTTTCAAGACATGAATACCCCTGCCAATCAATTCCCTGCAACATCCAAGAAAAGAAAAGAAAAAAAAAAAACATCTTAAATCAGTGTCAATATATTAACATATATTTCAGAATAATATTCCCAGAACAGTTGTCTTGTATAAAGCTCCGTGCACCAATGGTACTGAATGATTTTTGGAATAACAATAAGACATGAGGTATCTGTAGAATTCTTTAGTTTTAAATGACTGGCACTTGAAAGTACCTCAGGATAATTAATTTGCTACAAAAGTTAATACAAACAAACTTTTATTATGAGGGCAGCGCAAGGAGCTCAGGTTAGTGTCTGTGTAGAGTTTTGCATGTTCTCTCTATGTCAATGTGGGTTTACTCCAGGTTATCTGGTTTCCTCACACTACCCAAGAACTTGCCAATAGGTGGTCTGGCTACTCTAAATTACCCCTAGGTGCATCCTATCCATAGTGGATTCCCATCCTGCAAGCAGTCTTCCAGGTATAGTCTCTAGTATCACATTGACCATGACCAGGATAAAGCAGTTAATGAAGATGAATGAGTGGTTTATCATCTACTTTCACTCAAATTTTAATCCAAAAACGTTGACTTTAGCATAGTAATGGTTAAGTTATTGTTTGTCTGATTTTAACATTCTTTAATATACACTTGAACTGCAACAACAACATTCTGTTGTTTCACAGATAAAATTAAACAACTTGTTAAGGCTGATTATTTTATAATATTTGTCAATAGACAAGGTTCTTGGTATTGTTTTGGTAAACCAGCATATTGTTTATATTGTATCTACAATTAACAAACAATTCTCAAAATAGTTTAAATTTTACATTCAGACTCTGGTGTAATACTTAAATAATAGACTCCAGAATTATAACTGACTCGAAAATGAGAAACACAGGTTCAACCTGATTAGATATAATGGTGAGCTTTTGTAATGTATAAGCCACCACTGCTACCACAAAGAGGCAGAGAACTTCTCTTTATCTTCTCTTCAGCTCTCCTCACTTGAGAAAGCAGCCTGTCTCTGCAGAGTTCAGTATTTGATTAATGACTAAGGAATGACTCAAAGTCAGTAACTGGTGGTTTCACAGATTTTAAAAAGCAGCATGAAGCCAGATGCTAAAATTATTTGCATTTACACAGATGAGTGTCAGAAATGTATGTATCAGCGGTCTTTGATGAAGTATGAAGTGTTCCCAGAATTCTTCTAACACTGCACAGTCTGATGCACTGAGCTTGAACATAAATAAAAGTGGACTTGCTTTAACTTTTTTTTTTTAGTCTCTCACTATCATGGTGAATGTCATGGTCTAGGAGGTTTTCCATGCCCTTGCTGTCACAAAAGCTCCTATGGGCCTTCCGCTGTTTTGGCCTGATTAACATGAAAGGTCAAGGTGTTTAGAATTGATTTCTTAGCTGTCAGGGCTGTCGTGTGCCTGGGAACCATAAAGGTAGCCTTTAAACGTTAGACGTTTCAGGCATCCCAGTTGAGAGGTGTGTGTGTTTAAGTACAGGCCTAAATCAGAGTGGCTCTTAGTGAAATATACTGATTTTTAAAAACTGTATTACAATGAAATCACAGAGAAGATGCCCTATAAAAATATATTTATATTTTGTGCTTCTTCTTAATACGCAAAGGACTCAAAATTTAACATACATTAAAAAAGAGACTCGTCAGCATACAAATTCACAATGCACACAATCTTTTCAACATTAAGATACCAAAACATTATCCTAGTGGCAGATGCTGAAGGAAGACATATCCATTGTGTGCTCTGAATAAATTAACTAAAAGTCAATGCTATAGATCCATCCATTGGTGAGATGCATTTTCATTATTTATGAACTATAATTTCAAAAGATTTATTAAGTAATAATAAAAAAAAGCATTTGTAATGTATTACATTTGAAAATTATTGAAGATAATGCTATATTGGATGTATTACATCTCAGGACATGCATCTGCAACTGTTACATTCATTACATCTTGCGTTTTTTATTTCTCCAAATTATGGTATTTTATAGCTCGACCATTTCATAGAACGTGCCCTGAATAGCAAGATGCAAACTAAAATTCAATCATGCATAATCTCTTTAATTTTCTACCAAACCTCTCAGTATAACCTGTGAGTACAACCTACTAATGCTCAGTCTTGTAGCAACATATCAGTGTTGTCTCCATAGTTATAAATCTGTCGACCAACAAGCCTCTGCAATGCAGGCGAGTGGCTCAAGACACACATAGACTGACTCTCAAACATGAGCAAGCACTTTGTGGCCAAGAACACAATAAATGGGGTAAAGAAGCGCTTTTCAAGGTCATTTTACAACATGCCATAAAGGACCCTCTATATAAATGCTGTTGGCCATCCAGTCTCTTAGACAAAGATTTGGACGCACAATGTCATAAAGGAGGTTTTCTGTATTTTTACTAGTTTCAATTCAGAACACATCAAAACTATCAAATAACAAATATAGAGTTATGCAGTGATTAAAAACAAACCTAGTGTTAAATCAAACCTGTCTTATGCAGTATTTGCAAACGTAGGCTTGATGTTTGCAGCTTCATGAGCCGTCTGAGATGCTCCAACTTATGCACTTATTGGCACTTATTAACATTTTCCAAATGTTAATAAATATATCTATAGCTATCTATCTATAGTCCATCATAGGGTACCACACACACACACACACACACACACACACACACACACTTGCATGTAGGGGCAATCGATTGTAACTAATACATGCATGTTTTGGGAGATGGGAGGACAGGGAGAAAATGTGCAATTTCACACAGTAAGTAACCCGAGCTGATAAGGCTTGAATAGTATTATCAAATCTTTCCCAACAACAACAACAACAAAACAGCATACTACAGTACTTTTCACAAACCATCCTCTAAAAGAGAGGATAGGGTTATTTTGAATCAATCCATAATTTAAATTTAATTTTAAAGAACACCATCACTGTAATTGTATTGCTTGTTTTGAATGCATTAATGTTGATTTTCACACCTGTTCGGAGATCAATAAAAGGCACCATATGGAGACTTATATTTTACCATTTATGTTGTTAGATGCATCAAACTTGAGGAATATAAAGCCTCTTCTTTCATTTACTCAGCTGCATCTACACAGCAAGCAGTTACAAATGTTCTATGGTACTTTCAACATATTTTAGATATATTGAAATTGAATCTGCGGTACTAAAAAATATTAACACATTTTATAGTACAACAGACTGCGTATCAGGGCATAATATATCCCCAAGTGCAGAATGTGCACAAATACACCTTGGATGTGACACCATCATGCACATACTCATTCACACCTAGTGGTAGTTTAGAGTAGGCAATACACATACTAGCACACTTTGGGAGGTGGGAGGAAACTGGGAGAACATGAAAAACTTCCTCACAGGCAGTAATGTGAGCTCAGTATCTAACCATGAATACTACACCATGACAGTTGTTTTTACACACAGTTCCAAAAATATTTATGCTATTTGTTTTGTCTTAAGGCTTTTATTTGAATGCATTTTAAAAAGCTACAGTTTAGTCATATCCTGTTGTCATGTGTTTCACTAGCGTGTTTAAGAAGTTTTAGATGGCCATCATAAGTGAAGTGCTTCAATTAAAAGTTACTCATTTTAAGCTTAGTAGTTTAAAAGTAGTTCTTCTCAAGTGATCATGACTATACCTCACTCTCTCTGAAGTCTACACTCTCCACAGAGAAAACTTTTCTTCTTCTTTGGGGAGTGAACATAACAACCATTCTAAACCTAAAAAGACAATCAAATATGCAATCTATTTTAAAATTATGATTTTTTTTTTTCTTTGAAGTGGTAGAAAAATTATTCAGAATTTTTTTTTTTTTCCTCTAGGAAGGAGAGTCATTCAGCTTTTAATTTGCAAAATAATTGCAAGGTCACTCTTCTTAATAATTTCAGATTTTATTGAGTCAGCTTCTCATGTTTTCATTTTACCCAACAAAGATAGTAATACAACTTACAAACATGTGTGTGTGTGTGTGTGTGTGTGTGCGTGTGTACTGTGGATAATGAGAATCTAAATAGAGCTGAGCTCCAGTGTCTTTCTTACACTTTGAAATCAATATAAGTCCAGCTTTGTAATTTATAGCCAGTGCCGGCGTGAATGTTGATAGGTCAGGAGTCCCTGAAAAAAAAAAAAACAGCTTAGAGCAGCATTTCAAGGGGCAGTAAAAAATTTCTTCATTTAATATGCTGTATTGCATCAAATGTAAGAACCCATTCTGATTCAGAGTACTCTTCTCCCACATTTTACTTTTATGGCTTAGTGGGGGATGTGCTGCTAAAATGGAGATGGTTGTGTATGTAAGAGGACCATATAGGTGGCAATAAAACTGCAGTTGCACTTTCACCAGTATCATTTTCAACTGTAGGATCTTTTATTTTTCTGACAGAACAGGATGTCAATTTTCACATAGCAGTGAAAATGTTTTAAAAAGAAATGGTCAACAAAGCCTGGTATCAGATTAATTAATTTAATACAAAACAAGCTAATGTTGGTCTACATTGATAATAATTAGATTATATCTGCATCACAATGCAGTTTCTCAGGAAAATAAAAGAAACTGACACCAATGAAAATCATGTGCCAATATAAAACAGATCGATGATGTCTGTCCCTTATGTAATACTAGAGAAAACAACTAAGAATGTATTGTTTTGGATTCATCGCTTGAAGCCTACAGATAAATATTTCAGATATACAGGTATATTGCATCTAAAAGAAGGTATCTATGGGCAGTGGATCTGAGCCCAACAAAATTCAATTCACTACAGTGCACCATGAACATTAAAAGAGAAGAATATTGCATGTCAGTAACATTTTGATAATGGGTTTGTTTAAAGGCCATTTTTCAGGGTGAAGTCAGCACTGTATCTCATGTACAGTCCACATGAGGTGTAGAGCCATCAGACGTTATAAACGATTTTCCTCTATCTGGAGTTGCTCCTCTTTTCTCACACACTGGCTTTATTTATGGTATGAGTTCGCCCTCCTCTGTGAGCTACGATGCAATTATTCTAGCAAGTTTACGATAAATATTATAAAAGACCCCATGTAATCTCAGTGTTTATTTTATGGAGAGAAAATAGAGATTTTGAACAAAGAACTAATCCTTCAATAAGAATTAAATTATATGAGCAGGAATGTAATGATATAGTTAGACCAAAAACTACAACAAAACAATACTGGATTCAATATACAGCACTGAACATGATTTTGTATCACTTAATGTAAAATCATAGTGTGCAGTGTTAATAAGTAGCATAATGTACAAAGATTGCTTTAATGAGTGTTCAATAGGTGAGTAGTGACCAGCAATATTTTATATGAAACATAGTACACAGTATATATGAATAAACACTATAGGCCAAGCAAGAGTAGGGGTATAACCTGATGTCCTGGCGAAATTCCTCCATTGGCCCTTCTCTATCATGGCCCCCTAATAATCCCCATCTTTGAATTGGCTACAGCACTCTCTCCTCTCCACTAATAGCTGGTGTGTGGTGGGTGTTCTGGTGCACTATGGCTGCCATCGCATCATCCAGGTGGATGCTACATACTAGTGATGATTGAGGAGATTCCCCCGATACTATGTAAAGTGCTTTGAGTGTCTGAGTGTCTAGAAAAGCGCTATATAAATATAACTGTAACGAACTCTAACAAGTGGTAAATTCTTCACAAATATTTTACGTGTGGCAACTCAAGGTTGTGGTGGGAGGAAGACAGACCCTCAGGAAGCAGGGGTGAAGGAAAAAATGTGTACTTTTATTTTATTATGTGGAGGAAGGTGAGGGTGTGAGGAATCTTGGTGCAGGTACAAGTATGCTTGTGGAGATCTGTGGGGAGATTGTCACATGCAAACACTACTGTTGTGGGCTCAATCCATTTTTTTTTCAATAGATTGATATGGTACAGTTGGGTGTCTGCATGCTTACCGGGCTGTAGCGGGTGGTAGTTGACCAGGCTCACCCTCTTGAGGACTCTGTACAGGCCATGCCAGTGAGCCAGGAACTTGCAGAAGGTGTTCAGGAGTAGGAGGAGCACCTGGTCGATTGGCTGGAACTCTCTGGGCTGGGCTAGTTGGTTGTAGGCCCTTTGGTGGTCTCACTGTGCTGCCTCCATGTGTTCCCAGACAATCAGCATCACTTGGTCAATCCATTCCTGCATGTCCTGGACATACTTCACAATGGAGTGAGATGGAGAGGGCTGTTCTTCCCAGGCCTCCTGGGCCATGCCCAGCAGTCCTTGAGAGCACCATCTGAAGAGGAGCTTGAATGGAAATGAAACCCGTGGATGCTTGGGGAGCCGCTCGGATGGCGAAGAGCATGTAGGGAAGGAGAAGGTCCCAGTTCCTACCATCTTTGTCTACCACCTGTCACAGCATCCACTTGAGTGTTTGGTTGAACCTCTCCATGAGGTCATAGGTCTGGGGGTGGTAGACGGATGTCCTCAGCTGCTTTACCTGCAACAGCCAGCACAGATCCATCATTAGCTTTGACATGAAGGGTGTACCTTGGTCCATTATGATGTCCTTAAGGATCCCCACATGGCTGAACATAAGCATGAGTTCTTTTGCAATGTTGCAGGAGGTGGCTGCAGTACCACCTCAGGGTACTTGGTGGCGTAGTCCACGATGACCAAGATATACTCGTGACCCCATGTGGACTTCGGGAGCGGCCCTATGAGGTCCATGCCAATCCTCTCAAAGGGGGTGCTGATAATGGGGAGAGGAATGAGGGGGTGGGCACTGGCTTCCAGGGTTCTTTCTGCTGGCACTGGAGGCACCATCTACAGAATGCTTGGACCTCTGCATCCATGCCAAGCCACAGGAACCTGTCCCTAAACTTTTCCAGGGTGTTTCGGGCCCCCAGGTGACCCGCCAGTGATTGCAAGTGGGCCAGGTGCATCAGAAGCTGGGTCTTGGAGCGGGTGATGACGAGGAGGTAGCAGATCTGACCCCGGTGTTCCATCCAAAAGTAGAGCAACCCCTTCTTCACTAAAAAATAGGTGGTGGGCAGTCTCTGCTTGTGATTCTGGTTAATTCCCTCTATCTGCTGCACCTGGCCCCAACAGTGTTTTAGGCCTCCTTCTGCTCGCACCCGAAATTTCCTTCCTGAGCAACCTGGTGAAACACAGAAGACACATGGTTAGAGTGAGTGGGTATCTCACCTGATTCCAGGGGAATAATGGTGGTTGGTAACCCAAGACACACTGGAACGGGGTGAGCTGGGTGGCGGAATGGCGTAGCGAGTTCTGGGCGTATTCCACCCATGGAAGGTACTGACTCCAGTCCCCTGGGTTGGCAGAGCACTAAGTCCGAAGGAACCGTATGACTTCCTGGTTGGCCCGTTCTGCCTGTCCGTTGGCCTGGGGGTGGTAACCGGACGTGAGATTAATGGTGACCCCCATCTTCCTCATAAAGCTGGCCCAAACCCGCGATGTGAACTGTGGCCCCCTATCAGTCACAATCTCCTCGGGGATGCCAAAGTAGCGGAAGACGTGTTGAAACAGGAGTTCCGCTGTGGTGAAGGCAGATGGGATGGCTGGTAATGGAATTAAGCGCTGGGACTTCGAGAACCGATCTACGACCACCAGTATCGCGGAGTTCCCCTGCGACTTCGGCAGGTCGATTATGAAATCGAGGGCCAGATGGGACCATGGACGTTCAGGTATGGGTAAGGGCACCAACTTCCCAGCCGGGAGCGCACGTGGGCCTTTGGACTGAGAGCAAGAGGAACACGAGGATACGATGCGCTGAACCTCTCTGGGCATGTTGGGCCACCAGTACTTCTCGGCCAGCAGTTGGTAAGTGCGGCGGGCCCCCGGGTGGCCCGTGGCCAAAGTCGTGTGGGCCCAGGTGATGAGTTCAAGACGGTACCGCTTGGGCACGAACTGCTTGTCAGGAGGACAGGCTGCTGGGATTCTTGCGCTGGGAATACGGGCTAAGTTCTGTGCTAGGGGCCACTCCAAGGCGCCCACTATGCAGGAGGGAGGCACAATGTAACTCTCTTGCTCCGTCGGCCGCTCTGGGGCATAAATGCGAGACAGGGCGTCGGCCTTTGTATTCTTTGAACTAGGTTGGTAAGACAGGGTGAACTGGAACCTGGAGAAGAATAAGGACCAGCGGGCTTGGCGAGGAGTGAGCCGTTTGGTGGTTCGTAGATATTCCAAATTCTTATGGTCCGTGAAGATAACAAATGGGTGTACTGCCCCCTCCAACCAGTGTCTCCACTCTTCTAGGGCCAGCTTGATGGCCAGAAGTTCACGGTTCCCCACATCATAGTTGCGCTTTGCTGGCGACAACTTCCCGGGAAAAAAAGGCCACGGGGTGTAACTTGGGACTCTCGCCAAACCTTTGCGATAGAATTGCTCCCACTCCCACGCGTCGACCTCCACGACAAACGGCCTGGAGGGATCCGGGTGTCTGAGAATGGGAGCTGTGGTGAAAGCCCGCTTAAGTCTCTCCAGAGCCTCCTGGGCAACTGGTGTCCACAGCAGTCGCCTGGGCTTACCTCTCAGGAGCGACGTCAGGGGTTGCGCTACTTTACTGAAGTCTCTAATGAACCGTCGGTAAAAATTTGCAAAGCCAAGGAAACGCTGCAACTCCCTGACGGTTCGCGGAGTGGGCCACTCCACGACCGCCCGAATCTTATGCTGGTCCATGCCAACTCCCCTTGGGCTAATGATATACCCCAGGAAAGAGATTGTGTGCTTCTGGAATTCGCACTTCTCGGCCTTTACGTACAGCTGGTACTGCAGGAGGCGTTGCAGTACGTGCCGGACATGCTGGACATGTTCCTCCAGGGAGGTCGAATAAATCAGGATGTCATCAATGTAGGCGATGACGTACTTTCCTAGCATGTCCCTCAGAGTGTCGTTGATCAAGTTCTGGAACACGGAGGGGGCGTTAACGAGCCCATACGGCATGACCAGGTACTCATAATGTCCAGAGGTGGTGCTGAAGGCCGTTTTCCATTCGTCCCCCTCCCTAATACGAATTAAGTTATAAGCGCTGCGGAGGTCCAGCTTAGTGAAGAGGGTGGCAGACCGTAACTGTTCCAAGGCTGAGGGGACGAGAGGCAGCGGATATCGGTACTTAACGGTCACTTGGTTGAGGGCCTGATAATCAATGCATGGTCGGAGGTCCCCTCCTTTCTTCTCCACAAAGAAGAACCCGGCAGACGCAGGGGATGTGGACGGTCAGATGTACCCCTGCCGGAGAGCCTCCTGAATGTACTCCTCCATGGCCAGCTGCTCCGCTTGGGAGAGTGGGTAAACACGGCCCCGAGGTAGGCTGGCCCCGGGGAGGAGGTCAATGGCACAGTCGTAGGGCCTGTGAGGTGGGAGACAACTGGCCCTCTCCTTGCTGAACACCTCAAGGAGGTCGTGGTACTCGGGGGGAATTTTAACTGAGGCAGGCGACAGGGGACTCTCCACAGTCGTGGTGGCCAAAGGGACCGTGGGGCCCCTCAAACAATTCTGCAAGCAATACGGGGACCATTGGGTGAGTTGCTTGTCAGTCCAGGAGATTTGGGGGTTGTGCAGTTCCAGCCAGGGGAGTCCGAGTATAACGGGGTGTCTGGTGGAGACCGTGAGGTAAAGGACCAGAGTTTCATGGTGAAGGGCGCTAACTTGAAGGCAGACAGGGTGTGTGCTGTGAGATATTACGCCTCCCCCTATAGGCGACCCATCAATGGATTGGAGCTCACGAGGACAGAGGAGGGGACGTATGGGAAGGCCGAGCTCCTGCGCCGTCTTCTCATCTATGAAGTTCTCCGCTGCTCCGGAGTCAATGAGTGCTGAAAGAACAAAAGAACGGCCTGAATGTTCTATCACGACAGGTACAGAAAATACGTGAGACCCACAAGACTGGTTAGGACTCACCCGGGCATGACAAGGTGGGTTGTCAGTGCGCCCCCCGTTCCCTCGGCGCCTCCTGTGCAGGCATTGGCGGACAGCATGGGTGTCCTCACCACAGTAGAAGCACCGGAACTCATTGCGTCTTCTCTCCCTCTCCTCCTCGCGGGACCATGCCCTTCCGAGCTGCATGGGTTCGCTTGCTGCGCCCGGCTCAGCTGGCAGTAAACCGTGTGATATGGAACGGTTGGTACGGCGCAGACGGTCCAGCCTTATGGTCAGATCCACGAGGTCATCAAAAGTTAGCTGTTCACCCCGACAGGCCAACTCATGCAGTAACTCCGGATCGAGGCCACGGTGGAACGCGGTCTTAAGGGCTGGTTCATTTCAGCCACTTCGGGCAGCGATAGTGCGAAACTCTAGCGCATACTCTCTTGCAGTACGAGAGCCCTGTTTGAGTTGCATGAGCTCATCACCAGTCTCCCAGCCATCAGGAGAATGATCAAAGGCGTGCTGGAACCGGGCAAGGAAGTCATCTAACGAGGGTCTGACACCCCCTCCTCGCTCCCACTCAGCCGTGGCCCACGCCAAGGCTGTTCTGGAGAGTAATTCCATAAAATGGATCAACTTACGGACCTCAGGCATCTCTGGGTGACTCTCGAAGAACAGCGCACATTGTAACATGAAGCCCTTGCATCGCTCCGGCTCCCCAGCGTATCTCTCTGGTGTGGGCAGATGCGGGTTGTGCGCCGGGGCAGGAGTGTGAACAGCCGGCGCTGGAATGTGCGCAGCTGGTGTCGGCTGAACATGCGCTGGGCCGGTCGGCGGTGGTGACGCGAGGGCCGGGGGCATGGCGTTGGTGGATGCAGAAACGCTCAGTCGCGAGACTTCGGCACGCAACGCGGATATCTCATCCTGGTACACCGCTAGCGCGTGGTTTTGTTCCAGGACGAGACGTTCCCAATCCGAGGCGCCCGCTGCCTCCATAGTACGGCAAAGTAATCTGTTACGAAGCGCAGACGGAGACAAGCGCGAGCGAGCGGAGAGATGGCATGTTACTGAACACAGGACGAGAATCGACTCGGGACAGAGCAGGTAAGCTGTATATCAGGGACGTAGGCAAAAGCGTAGTGAGAGACGAGCGTGAAGTCAAGCACCAGGGAAAACACTTATAATGAAACCGGCTTGGTAATCAAACAGAGACGAGGCTGCTGAGCGGTCACTTCGCGAGCGGCTCATGCTAGGGAGGCCCTTATATAACCTTAGGTGTGTACAGGTGTTCGTAATTAGAACTCCGGCGAACTCGAGCGCGGGTATGACTGGGAAGTGTAGTCCTCCTCCGCCACGTCCCTGGGCGGCACTACACTTTGTGAGCTACCGCGCCGATTTCGCCGTGTCGTAACAATATTGAATTAAACACATTAAGAAACTCATCAACATTTAAGGTGTTGCAAATTATCCAACAGAGTGCAAAGGACCAGTCTTGCTAAATGCTGCAGCAGATTTTTCTCCAGATGTCAGACCAGTTTTCGTGTCCAAATGTACAAGTCTAATGACTTTAGTATCATGATGAACAAGAGGAACAGTGAAAGTTACTGGCTTGTAGTTTGAGAAACTTAAATCACCTACTTGGATGTCAGAGATTGACATGCCATGGGATAACACCAGATCTAAAATATGGCCATGTGAGTGTGTTGGTTCTTTCACCAGTTGTTCAAAACCAAAGGCTGACAAGACTGACAAAGTCTTTGGCTAATGCATTATAGGCACAACAGACATGAATATTACAGGGAAGCTGTAGCTCAGTGGTTAAGACAATAGACTGCTGATCAGAAGGTCATGAGTTCAAAATCCCAGCACTGCCAAGCTGCCACTGCTGGGCCCTTGAGCAAGGCCCTTAACCCTCAACTGCTCAATTATATAAATGAGAGAACTGTAAGTCACTCTGGATAAGGGCATCTGACAAATGTTATTAATGTAAATTATAACCACCAACATGCTGGAGGTTTGTGCTGGGTTTATGTTAATGCCCGCATTCTCCACCACTGTGGCAACTCAAGGCTGTAGCAGGAGGAACACAGACACTCAGGAGGCAGGAGTGAAGGAAAAAAATGTGTACTTTTATTTTAATAATTGGAGGAAGGGGGAAGGTGAGGAATCTTGGCACAGGCTGTGTGTGGCGCAGTCTTCCCATAGTGGGCAGTGGCAAGCAGGCTGGAGCAGGCTCGAGGCGGGACCCAGGGAGCGGGACCCAGGGAGCGTGGCGCTGGCAGTGGGTACCGGCCAAGGGGGCAGAATGGCCAGGGAGCGTCTTCTTCAACACTGTCATCATTCTCTTCTGCTTCTATAAGGCATAAAGTCAGGAGTGTCAGTATAACCATTACCAGAGACGTTGCTCACCTCTCTGTGCTGACGCGGTATTTTATACGCTTCCGTCATCTGCAGGTGGGTGTTTAGCTGCCGCTCCACTCATTGGCCACCAGCAGTGTGTTCTTCTGCCACCCCAACTTGCAGCCATGTGCTTCCAAGCTTTTCACAACACGCGGGGTGCTGAAGCGAAGCTGTCCTTTCAGCACTTGGCTGTCAGTTGTGCAAGGAGCGTGTCAGTTTCTGTGCATGTGGGCTGCATGCTCGCCATCACACAAGTCAATTTGCCAAAAGCAAATATAATACAATAGTTAGTCCCTCCAGGATTTAATGATTTTGTGATTGCCGAAATTTAGGCAAAATCAAGGAAATCTGCAATATTCGGAGGAGCTTGCAATTTTTCAAAATTACCACACATTTGTGCCAAGACGCATCATCAAGACGCAAAAAAAAAAAACAGAAAAATCTCTTGAAGTTGAATTACAAATTTTGATAAAAGCAGCAGCAAAACCGAGCAAAACTCCTCCAAATACTGTATGGACTGAATCGGTTCACTGACATCTGGTTCAAGTCTTCTATTATTTTGCATATACACTCACTGACCACTTTATTAGTAACACCTGTACACCTGGAAAAAAAAAATTCTGAATATTCTGTCCCGTTTCAATGAGCTTGTGCACAATATAGCCTTAGATTCCTGTTCTTGGCTGACAGGAATGGAACCCAATGGGGTCTTCTGCTGTTATAGCCCATCTGCTTCAAAGTTCAGCATGTTGTGCATTCTGAGATGCTTTTTTGTTAAACACTGTTGTAAAGATTGATTATTTGAGTTACTATAGTTTTCTTGTCAGCTCAAATAAGTCTGGCCATTCTCCTCTGATCTCTCTCATCACAAGGTGTTTCCAACTGCAGAACTGACACTCCCTGGATGCTTTTTGTTTTTCCCACCAGTCTGTGTAAACTCTAGAACCTGTTGTGTGTGAAAATCCCACACTTTTTTCTGAAATACTCAAACCAGCCCATCATACATTATTATTTTCCTTATAATATAACTGTAAAGTATTTTGTTTATAATATATTGTACTTTGTCCCATCATTGCATTGGACTCATCTGTTGAAGTTATGCTACTTTCAAGTCCTATCAGAAATATTTTTACACGTAATTTACTTGAAAGGCACAACAATGTTGTAATTACAACTCTGGAAGTCGAGTCCTGACTTTCCAAATTGGGTCATGTAAAAAAAAAAAAAAATTGCATGTTAACTGTTCAGTTTTTCATTTTCTTTCAGTAAAGCTAAATAAAATTCTGGCTTTTATTGGTGATGAAAAATAAAAAATCAAACACACACTACATCATAATCACATGAACTTCCATAGAGGTCTTGAAGGTGAATACCAATACAAATTCAAATACAAAATACAATATGCTACATTATTAATAAGTGGATGCTTTCAGCTACCATTGCATTCATGTGTCCATACCTCTTATTAAATTAAAACTAGAAATAATAATGACTATCTTTTAGCCAATTGTCCCTTGGATGTTACGTAGTGTGGTCCTTCCTAACAATTATTTTATTAGGTGATCCCTATGTCTAAAACTATACATGTAGCATAACCATACAAACTACATGTAACCTCCAGCACAGGCTCAAATCTCAGAACCCACACAATGAAAAACTAGCTAAATAATATTCAACATACCTTCAGGAGCATTTAATGTGAGGATCAGGCACAAATCTCTACTCTCTAAATTATGCATTAAAAATGCAAAAATAGAATCTGGATGTTAATAGACACATTACAGTGTTTTATATATTCTTTATTACTGTTGCTCCCAAACCTTTGTCTGTAGAATATCTTTCATGAAAGTAATACATTTTGGTTATGTGAGTAATGAGCTATTGACTTGATGCATGAGCTATTGTACTGTATGTAGAATACAGTACAAGGTCCAAAAGCCTCATCACAAATATCTCTAGTTAAATATGAAATCAAAAAATTTAGGGTCATGTCATGTTTCTCTGTGTACTATACCATTATGACCCAGTGAATGCTCTAAATTGTTTTATATGATGGAAATGGGCCTCATTAGGAGGTAGTGGATGAAAGGAATATTTGTCTCAAGAGAAGGGAACATAAAATGAGCAGCCATAATGGAGGTGTCTTAAAGCTGCAGTCTCAGTAAGTATGGATTAATGAATGCACTGTGGTTACTGCAGTGCTGTCGATACAAAGCTGAAGCTAGAGCCCTGCATTCGTGACAATATGCTCCAAACAAATGCAAGTAGGCTGGTTGCAGAAATGCAATCTCTATTTTATTCTTTCAAACACTCGTCCCTCACTTCCTGCCCATTCCCTCATTACATGCTGTTTTGGGTGGCTATACTCAGCTGTCCCGCAGTGCCATAATGAAGCTGCTTGCTCATTTCCCAACCCCATTCTGTCACACCCCCACCATAGTGAAATATACATCAAACCCCACAATAAAGAGTGTGTGCAGCCAGCATGGCCATGCTATTGGCAGACCTATAATGGAGACAGAGATTTATTTCTTGGATCAGCTGTGTGTTTGAGGGATTGTACCTGATCTAGTGGCTGAGAGAGAGAAGTTGTGAAGGTGAGTAGTGCAATGGAATTGACCCCACTCCATAGCTCACACACTACATCACATCAGTGCTATGGAGCATTAGATTTGTTTTTTAATAAAAACAAACATTCTTCTCCACCTTTAATGTTCTCTCTTGGTTTTTCATTGGCGAACAGAAGGACAAATTTTCCCAATTTCTAAAGTGTCAGTGGTGACGTGTGCTTTGTCATTGCCAGACTGACTTTCTCTTGAGTGAGCTCACCCATCATTTCTCTCTCAGCATGAGTTTGGAGGAAGGAAGGCATTATGAGTTGACATTGAAGTGAGGATGCTATTGATCAGCCTTGAATGAACTCCTACACCTTAAATCATTTAATCAAACTGGAAATTAAATTTGTGCCATTTTATTATTGTAAAAAAATTATACAGGGAATCTGTGATTTCAAGAATAGATTTTTGTGAGATACAAGGACGATCAATACAATGACATTAAAATCATCTGTGGAAGTTGTGAAAGAGTCCATGATGAAGAGAGTAGTTTTGAAAGATAACTCTGAAGGTTCTGTTTATTCAAGTGCAACAGCAAAAAATGTCATCAATTAAATTCAATTCCATTTTAACAGTCGACATTTTCACAATGCAGCTTTACAGAAATCCAGATATATATTTAGATCCCTATTGAACAAAATAGAGGAAATAGTCACAAGGAAAAGCTCTCTGGGTTGACATGAGGAAGAGTCCTTGAGATGCCCAATATGCATCCCCTTTTAGGTGACACCTGATAGTGGAATTGTAAATCATTACAATACAGTCATATAGAAACATTGTAATATTTTTTATAAGAATTCTTTAGAAGCACCACACAACTTAAGCACCTGAAACAGCTCTTATAATACAAATCAGACTGTTCTGCATACCTGTCATGCTGCTGTGCCTCCGCACTCCTGGATTTTTACAAATTTCAGTGAGTAAGTAAATTTGAGAATTTGAAGAAAAGTAAATTTCTCACATAAGAACTACCATAGTATACATTCGTATCAATGTGTCTACTGTGCTTTTTACTGGCTACTGGACATTGCATTGCTTTTAACTAAGGTTGAAAATAACAAATGTCTGTATTCAATAAGGCATTTGTTAGTAAAACCCTCATTTCTGTGGTTGTTGTTCACTTAATAAAATAACCAAATGGGCAGATGCACAGTATATTTCAGAGCCAGCCACAATATCCTTTTATTTGTTTATACTCAAAACTTTGAATCATATTATTAATATAAGTAGAATGTATTGATCTCTCACTCAAAGATATTAGGGTTATTATTAAAAACTGCTTCAGTTCTTTCATACCTGTTGTTTCCCCCACACGACACAGCACAGCAAACAACAATAATATACAACACTAAAATCCATAAAGACAATACTTTTATCATGTATTTGACATCTGTTCTCTGTAAACTCTATGAATATTTGCTTAGTGAATGTACATCATTAATTCCATAAATTTATTTACACCAACTGTTTCACACAGAACAAACAGGAGAATCACTGTGTTCTGCTTGGATGTGGACAGGATTTTTTTTTTTTTCTAATTGATCTGAAAAATATGTAGTGTCAAAAATGACCAGTGGTGCTAATTACCTTTTTCCATAAGTGATCATACTCAAAAGCACAATTGAAAGTAAAAATCTAGAACACAGATCAGAGAAGCAAATATCCAGTTTATTCTTCAACAAACAACATGAGATCCAATCAGTGAGATGTCCCAAAGTGATCTAAATCTAAGCACAGACTCAATGCCCTATTTATACAGTCTTATCTTTAGGTTACGCCCAATTATATCATTCTTTTGAAATCCAAAAATGCTTTAATAATGTCTTTTTTTATTTCCACTTAAATTCTACTTTTATAATTTTTAAATACCATTAGAATCAACTTTGGAATCCAATTAAAACCCATTTTCAGCCATTGGATATCCCCTTATCTTCATGTTTTTCTTTCTAGTATTTAAAAAAAGTTCCGAGTCCCTTACTGGCATACCTACTTCTGGTAAATGAGCTGTGCACATCTCACAGTACCGTTGTCCTGGACAATTAGGATATTTTACCACTTCTTCATTATGGGCGAGATATATTTTTATTATTGCTTAATGAAACACATATTTCTTCTCTAATTATAAGCTTGTTATAAGTTTTTTGGTGCTTCTTAAACATCTTCTGAGTACATGTGTGTGTGTGTGTGTGTGTGTGTGTGTGTGTGTGTGTGTGTGTGTTTCTTAAACATTTTGTGAGTATGTGTGTTTTCAACTTTATGCTCTTTCCATGCAGTGCATTGATACGTTTCCTACATTCTTTGCATGTCCTTGTACTTGTATATATGTGGATATATTTTAAGTGTTACCACTATTGTTTTATCTCATATTTGTTCTTTCTCTCTGATCTCTGTCCAGCAGATCAACGCCCTCCTTCGGCTGGACCTTCTCTCTCTCGGCTGCTCAATCTCACAGGCCTGGGTGAATATATACATTATCAGCTGGCACATTTGGCGGTAGATGTTACAGCTCTGCTAGAACATATCTGCTCTTCACCTGTACCCCCAGGGTTTCCTTATCCTCCTGCTTATCGTATCATTCAAACATTTCAAACAAACTTCTTTCACGTTGTCATTATGGGGTATTGTTTGTAGAATTTTGAGGAAAATAATTAATTTAATCCATTTTGGAATAAGGCTGAAACATAACAAAATGTGGAAAAAGTGAAGTGCTGTGAATACTTTCCAGATGCACTGTACTTGTCCTGATAAGCTTTTTAATATTTTTTTCAAGGACAACAACTTCTTTGATAGATGACAGTGTAATATGGCAATGTTAAACCATAAATTAGTCACATGATTGAGTGGGTCAGTGGTGAATGTGTAAAAATGACATTAAGGATTGTGATTTCAGCTCAGCACTGCATTTCAAATGTATACCATGTGTGTAGTTGAGGACGTTATAAGGCATTTTCAAAAATATAATCATAAACTATGGACCATTTTTTACAGGACAATCCAATTAGCCAACCAATTCCATGGTAAAATGATTAATTCTCAAATGTTAATTAAAACCATTCTGAGATGAGATGAAATACATTCTCGTGGGTATGGAATGAACACTAATTTATTTTACTTAGAAATCCAAAAATTATTTTGGAAAAATGTCCAGCGTACGATAGTATATATAGTAAAGAGAATAGACAATGTACCTGTATAATATGAAACACTTTATGAAACACAAGCTTAAATGAAGAAAAATACTATGCTTAATCATAAATGTTTATTAGATGTTTGAGTGTGCTCTTAAAAACTGTAGGACCCTTAAAGGTTCCATGGGGAACCCTACAATGAAGTCTCTTGCTATAAAAACATCTTCCAAGTAGAGCAATTTGGAAGCTAAGAATCCAATTATCCAATGATTCCTTAAACTCTTGAAAAAACTTTTTTTCTGTACTAACTGGTACTAATGACAAACGATTGGCAATTGTTTTTGAATTTCGCAGGCATTTAATAATTAACTAAACGTGGTAATTTGGAGACTCTCCTCAGGAGCTTGACGCAGTCTCTACAAAGAGCACGTCAAGAGTTCTTTAAAGATTTATTGGATAAGTAAGGCATCTTAAAATCTCAGCCTCATAAAAGGGTTCTCCCAGAGAGGGACAAACAAAGAACCTTAAAGTATTTAAAATTTTCTAAGAGTGTTGGAATAAAGCCTAAAGTGTATTAGCTTATGTAAAGCATATTAGTGACCACTAGCAGTAGGTCTAGCCAACACAATAGATTTTTAAAAAAATATCTTAACTGTAAAGTGTCGACTTTTGGACTTGGTTGAATCACAGAATAATTGAAAAAATAATAACATAAAAGGTGTGTACTTAAAGTGTGTAATATCAAGGATATGTAGGAACCTGACTGTATCTCATATTTCATAATGAGCTTTTTGAGTTTTGCCTCAGGCTATTATATCCAATAAATATCAAACCATAGGATTATGGTGTTATTTATAGGCTACAGCATCTGAGACTGCTCAGGTCTCAGAAAATGGGGAAAACATGGCTGCTATGGAAAAACAAAATACAAACAAACAAACAAAAACATTATGAGTGTTCATTCCTATTTATGGCAATCACACAGGCCTCAGGGCCAGAAAGGACTACACTGACTTTGTCCCTGAAAGAGAATAACAAGGCCTTTCATGGATGATTTACCAAACACACAGATCAGGCACTGGCTGTGAAGCCTTTAAAAGGCTGGGCTGATTGCAAATTACCTTTTGTCCACCTTCGTTCTATCACATGGTGCAAAACTAAACAAATGCATAAAATGGTATTAGATATCCCATTGGAGAGAATCAAGCAACTCAGATGTTCAGCTTCCTCTACAAATGTCTACAATTATACTGTGCAGTATCTTGTACCATTTCTTTCATTTCTTTCCTCATAATTTTCTCTTTGGGTTTTGTTTCAAACTAGAAGGAACACAGAGAAATAAAAAATTATGCCCCAGTGTTTTTACTTTATGAGATTCCCCAAAAGAGTATGATATTCTAATTCTACATACCATCTTCTCCATGAGTTGACACCTGTAACAGCACAAAATGATAGATATTTGGGCCCCCTATTGTAAGCCAGACTTTCTGGTTGTTTTTATCTACACCTGTCAAATTCGAAAGTGAAATGGACAAGATCTGACATACCCATTTTATTTCTGGTTACAACACTTATTCGCATTTTCTAATTGAAATGGAAGGATTTCAGACAAATGTGTGCTAGAATTAGATGTGTTCACCAAAGCAAGGGGACATGATTGGGATAGTTTTGGGGACAATTAGAATTTTAACTTTAAAAATATTTCAAGGTTGCATTGTAACATTACCATGGTAACTGTTCAATTTCCCATGCAGTAAATTACCAGTACTAAAAAACCTCTTCTAGACTTCATATGAGGCTATTCATATGGACCCCTGTAGGACTTTATTTAGTTTTGAGATGACACCCTGAAAAACACTTGGCAGACAACTGCTATGCTGCAGATTACCACATTGGTGATTATTAGAACAAAGCAATCTGTCAGTACATTATGATGACTGAAAGCTTGACAAGCTAGAATTTTGCATGTAATGGAGGACAGTTCGTCTCCTAATCACCTCACTAACGGCCCAGCCTGTAAGCTGTGTGAAGAAATGCCAGGAGTGACTAAGCACAAAAAGTGCTCTGCTCTGTAATATATGAGGTTTTTTTTTTAAATGACTAAGTCTGTTACATCGTTCACTGCATTATAACAAGATATTTAAAATGACCCTACAAATAACCAGATATTACTTTAATACCTGTTTCTCCATTCTTATAAGGAAATTTCAGGTCTCTCATCTCACACTAGCCTATAAGGTCCATAATCCTAGTGACAGGCTCAGAGAAAGACCAAAATATCTTTATCTGTCCATAACCTATTTAAAATAGAATATCCTTCATAAACACTCTGGGATTCATATGGATCTGTTAGATTCATGGAACCAGACTTCAGCTACCCAAGTTGTCACTAGCCCAGCTCATTTTGTTGTGATGCTTTCAAGATTCTTAAATCTGCACTCTTCTATCCAGGACAACGTGGCAGAGGACTCAAAGAGTAACCCTAACACACAGGGCAGAAGTTGATTTGCATGTGTCAAGCAACATTGATTGTGCCAACCATACCTGACCTCCTGGCCCATGTATCACACAGCTAGACATGCGGTCATGACCAGTTCGCCCACAGAGGAGGGATCGACATTTGCAATTTGTCCAATACAATAAAATAGCTAATGAAATGCCCATGCATGCCATACATGAGGCAATATCTCACTAGAATGTCTTGTCTAGAATCTGGACCTTGTGCATTGTCAGCAACACGACATGGATATCAACTTCAGATGTGTTGCAGACCAGTCAGCTCATGAGTTGTTGTGTTTGCTAAAGCTTGTGCCCAGGGTATGAGTGCAATATAGTGGTCACTCCAAAAGCTGTTTTAAAGCTTTTGATGAAGTTTTTGCACAGTGAATTCCCTCATTATGATATTTTAAAATATAGATATGTGTGAAGTAATGCTGCTCTAAGATTGCTGTTTTACTACTTTATAGTTGGACAAAGAATTTTGAAACTTTCACAAGTACCAGGGTTCTCAGGTACTCAGACATCAACTAAGCATGTTAAGCAACTTGCAGCCAATTTGAGTTTTAAGAACATCACTCAGCATTAGTCTGTACCTCCCTTCAATTTGTTGCTGTAGGGTAAAGAGCAGTTTTTACACAAGCACTTCATTCTTGTGGAAACCATTCCTTTGACTCAAGCATTTAAATTCCCTCAAAGTGACTCAATGAAAGCCTTAACCATCCCTCTAACAGCCATAATTTTTCGACTTTATGCGCTGAAATACAAGGAAATGCAAAAACATTAACTGATTTAAATGACAAGTTAAAACTCTTGGTTTGTATCCACATTTTGGATAAGACAACCAATCAGTTGTCATTCAGATGTTTGTTTTTGTTGTTACAGTCACATTGTGTTTGTCCTAGCAGCACCAAGTTTGATAGCTTGGCAAATTTGTATTCCTCCTTTCAAGCTCTCTGTTGCCCTTGACTTTTAAAAGGAAAAGTTCCTCGAATGCAAATTAGCTCTGTACATCTGCTCACAAGCCAACGCACTGAGCATTGCCATGTGGTTACAGTCTGTATGCATACAAGATCACTGTAAAGACCAGGTTTACAAATGAGACTGTGCCCTAACTAATAAAAACAAAACCCCTATGGAATTAATCTTTACTTGAGCTTTAACTCATTTGCAGCTAAAATTATAGTACTAGTAAACTGAGAGCAGTGGTTAGATGCTTCATAACATTTTATAACACAATAGTGAGAGTTATCTTCTACCATTTGGCCACTGAAATACAGTAGCAATCTTCTACCCCACTTTGTTATAGCCAGATGGAATAACTGTAATTATCAGCCTGTAATATCCACTACTGCACTTGTGCAACATGGATGGTGACTAAATACATTTATACCTGGAAGAATGTAGTAAATTCTCAGGTATGTTGAGGTGAGTGCAGTGTAACAGTGTGAGTCATGTGACAAAATGTTGAATATGGACTAACAATGAGAGTGATTAAGCAAAACAAGTGATGGTAAATCTTCAATGAATTTCCCAGAATCCCCAACCAGACATGGCTGAAATGTTATATTGCTTATTTCAGTAAACAGAAGAGTGAAACTGGGGAAACTCCAAATTAAAAAGCATTTGTTCATTTGCTTTTCTTTAAAAGAATACCTTATGAATGTCTCTAAACACAGTCACATTCTACAGTAGTGGAAAATTCCACCGAAATAGGCTGGAACACATTGCAGATCAAATGCGTAGTCAGGACAACTAAGATTAGTTAAAGAAGGTGCAAGGAGGACAGAGAGGGGGATTTATGGAAAACCTCCACAGCTCCACAGAAGTGAAGGAACTGTTCCAGACTTTTACGCTTTGTAAAAGGAGTCTATTGCAGTAGAGGAAAGGTCAGTGGTAATTTAATCTATGAAAAGGTTACTTTTAACAAGAGAGCACCAAAAAGACGTGTCAAAAATAGATTGGGCTCTTCTGCCATCTGCAGGACATGTGTTTTTAAAAAAGCCAAATAATTACAATAATAAATATAATCTGTTATAGCAAACTTTCATTTAGTAACTTCAATAATATGTTACATTTTATATGAAAAAAAAAAAAAAAGGTCATACTCAATGATTTGATCATTTTTTTTTATTTTAAATGTAGGGATTGCATGCAAATGTAAGTTTTTATTTGTTCTTTTCTTCTGTAATACAGGTTAATACCTTTCTAATTGTGTCTGTAAAAGGTATATTCTTCAACAAATTCAACTTAAGCAGAAATACAATGCAGAATCTTTTCATAGCTCAGTAAAAATATGACCTTAACATTGCTTAATTAAAAGTACTTTTTAATTGCAGAGGTTTTTTGGAAAGGTCCATTTGAATTTTTGCCAGTCTGTGTCAAATTTGACCATGGATTTAGTCTTGCTTTTATTGCACCATTTAAACTGATACTGCTGATGTTTCACTGAATTGAGGTTTAAAGCAACTTTGATCTTTAGACACGTTAAGCAAGGGGGTGGGGGGGTACTGGTGCATTAGGTCACACAGATATGAAGAATATCAGTAGCATTGTTTTTTTGTTTTGTTTTGTTTTTTAATCTCTGGTGGTTATTTGCAAATGTTGACCTGGTTTAAGGCCCTTGTAGCTAGAGTCAGGACCAGGTCAAAGCATACATACATTGGATATAAAAAGTCTACACACCCTCAATAACATTGCAGGTTTTTGTGATAAAACCAAGATGAAATTAAGAGGAAGAAAATTAAATCAAGATGAATCATGTCAGTTGTTTTCCCACCTTTAATGTGGTATAGAAGCCTTCAAGTGAAAAACAAATAGAAAAAAAATAATAACTTGTTTGCAAAAGTGTATATACCCTTTTATTATTAGGCATGTGTCTATGTGCAGAATTAACCAATCACATTCAAAATTATGTTCAAATGTAATTGTCATACACGTCCTCAATTAAGTGATTAATCCCAAATAAAGATCAGCTGTTTCCATAGGATTTTGGTTTCATTTGACTGCTATAGCCATGGCCCAAAAAGAACATGCAAAGCCTATACTGGATCTCATTTTCGCACCACAGTGAAATTACCAAGAACAGGACATCCCTCCATAATTGATGAAAGGACAAGAAGTAAACTTATCAATGAGGCTGCCAAGAGACCAACGACACTATTAAAGGAGCTGCAGAAATATTTGCAAACACTTGTCACTCCCTGCATGTGACAATAGTCTCTCATATTCTTCAAATGTCTGGGCTATTTGGTAGGGTGACTAGACGGAAGCCCTTTCTGATAAAAAAAATAATAATAAAATCCTGCCTAAATCACCCCAAACCTTTCTCGGGATAGTTCTAAAAGATATTTTTGATGCAAGAACAAGACAAAAAAAGAACACCATGTCAACTGTGAAGCATGGTGGTGGCAGAATGGGGATGCTACTCTATAGTTGGGATTCAGGCTCTAGTCAAGATAGAGGGAATCATGGACCTGCAGGCCTCTGTTAGACAGCTGAAGATAAAGAAAAAAAATGTATATTCCAGCATGGTAACAACCTAAAACACAAATCCAAGTAAACAAAAAACAGATTCAGAAGATGGAAATCAATGGTTCCCTTACAAAGTCCCTTTCAAACTTTTCGAATTCCACACTGTGTTAGGTGAACACTGTGGGAAGCATCCTCATGTGTGACTGGTATATGAAGCTTGTGTAACATCATGCCTATTTATAGGCCTGCTGTGATCAGGTCATGTGGCAATTAAGTGCAAGAATCACTATCATACTCATATTCTGGGGAGGGAATAGGTCTTGTAGGAGAATAATTTGTAGGAGAAAGGTCATATGATGTGTTTGTAGCAAAGCTACTATCATCATCAGAGGATAAAAAAAAATCTTTTTTCTTTTCTGTAACTTTAAAAAAAAAAGGAGAAAATGAGTGAGAGAATTCAGGAAGTGTATTACGCCTTGCTCCCGTTTCATCACAGGGAGGATGGACACACTTTCTGTGTGAAGTGTCTAGGATTGGAGCGCGCCAGGACAGCCCTCGAGAAGTCTGACCATGCACACTGTGACACACACACACAAAACTCCTCTCTGACTCTGAGGAGGTGCTTGCGAGCCTCCTCTCTCCATCGATGGCAGGTAATTTAGGGGGGCCGGCTTTGCCATCCAAGCAATGTAAGGCCACCATGGCATTGGTGGGCAAGGCCTATGCAGTAGTGGGTCTTGCTTGTGGGTCACTACAGACAATGACAGTGTTGCAGGCCTACCAAGCAGACCTACTGAGTGAGCTCGACAAATGGAGGTATTCAGTCAGTTCCTTCCCTGTTGTATCGAGTTCACCCGGGCATCCACGAGTGGAACCCAGGCCAGCGCTAGTGCAAGGGAGGCACAGAAGGCAAGTACGGCAACCCGCCTCCCCCTGCAGACAGCCAGGGGAACTGGGTGGCCACAGTCGCAGCCTGCTACTAGGCCTGATCTGAGAATGGTCATAAAGGCCAAGCAGACAAAGGAGGAGTGGTCCTGAGGGGCCGTGGAGGGACATATCAGAGGACATTAGGTTGTTAGAGCAGTTAGCCCCCAGTACTACTGTAGGGCCTCCCCTAGCCGAGGTTGTCCCAAGTTTTCAGTGTTCTCTGGTCAGTGAGCTGTCACAGGGCAACGAAAATCTGATTCTTTCCCTCCAATAGAATGTGGAAACATGTGGCAGCATGGAAACTACTGCCAAATGTGTCTCCATGGGTTCTGTCTACCGTAGAAAAGTAACCCTTTTGAGAGCTCGACCCCCCTGGTTCAGAGGTGTGCTGGTTCAGTCAGCACAGAGCAGAGCCTGAGGTTAGTGCAGGAAGTAAGATCCCTCTTGGGCATAGCTGCCATAGAACATGTACCCCGTTCCCTGAGGGAGTGAGGTTTTTACAGCCGTTATTTCCTTTTGAACAAAAAAGAGGGGAGTATGTGGCCAATTTTAGATCTGTGTCATCTGAACTGTACTCATCAGACATACAGGTTCAAAATGCTGACACCCAAACTTATCTTTCCACAGATTCAGTTTGAGGACTGGTTTGTGACGATAGATCTAAAAGGTGCATATTTCCACATACAAATATTGCCCAGTCACAGGAAGTTTCTGAGGTTTGCATTTGGAGGTAATGCATATCAATATCGGGTTCTTCCCTTCAGGCTAGCTTTATCCCCTTGCACCTTCATAAAGTGCATGGATGTCATTCTGGCTCCATTGTGACTCCAGGGCATCTGTGAACTAAACTACCTGGACAACTGGTTAATTCTAGCACAATCCAGGGAAATGGCGGTTCAACATCGAGATGTTGTTCTCACTCACATGAAGAGCTTGGGGCTCAGGTTGTAAAAGTATGCTTTCTCCAGTGCAGTGGACAACTTTTCTAGGGGTTATAAGGATTCTACTATGATCTATCCCCAAAATGCATAGGGTCAATCCTATCAACTTTGAGCAAGATAAAGCTGGATCTTGGCATCCCCTCCAGTCTCTATGAGAGACTGTTAGAGCTTATGGCAGCAGCAGCCAATGTCATACCGTTGGGCCTATTACACAGGAGACCATTTCAGTGGTGGCTGAAAAGACAGACACCTCCCTCATGGGCTGGGGCATGGTCTTAGATGGCTGTCCAGCTCATGGTTTCTGAATATGGTTCTCAGAGATAATAGCCCTGCTAGACGGCACTCCTTCAGAGACTCCCATCCTCAGGGATTTACTGTCTCAAGCCGGAGGGCTGATTTATCACCCTCGGCCGGAACTATGGAAACTGTGGGTCTGGCCCCTGAGGGGCACCCGCCCATAGATTCTGGTCTCACAACTGAGGTTGTAGAGACCACGTTGAATGCTAGAACGCCATCCACAATGAAATTGTACGCGCTCAAGTGCAACTTTTTGTCTCATGGTGTGAGGAACGTAAGCTAGACCCAGCAAACTGTGCAATAGCTACAGTCCTTGAGTTCTTACAAGGACGTTTCTCAGCAGGGTTGGCTCCTCCTACAATCAGGATCTACACTTCCGCCATTTTGGCCAGCCATGCCCTTATTGATGGAGCCTCTGTGGGGCAACATCCTCTACCTTTGAGATTTATGCGTGGTATCAGCCGGCTGAGGCCCATTTGCAGGACATGCATACCTTATTGGGACCTTTCTGTGGTCCTGGAAGGTCTGTGAGGTGCTGCATTTGAGCCCTTAGAGTCAGCTTCTGAGGAGCCTCTGACTCTAAAGGTAGCTCTTCTGCTGGCCCTGACATCTCTCAAGCGAGTAGGAGATCTCCAAGCTCTCTGTTGCCCCTTCCTACTTTGACAGCAGCTGCTGGCCGGCTTTGGCGGCGACAGTAGAGGCGATGCTGTGTCAAAGCAGCGTATCTCTAATTGGATAGTGGAAGCAATCTCTATCACTTGTGAGGCGCCCGGTCTCGCTACGCCTCTGGGAAAAAGGGCTCATTCCACTGGGGGGGGTTGCTTCCTCGGAGGCTTGGTCCAAAGGGGTATCTTTATAGGATGTGTTTGCTGTGGCAGGGTGGTGTACGCTGCACACATTCATTAGATTTTACAGCCTGGATATACATTCTGGCCCAGGCTTGAGTGTCTTGCAGTGACCTTTGATCTTTTTGAACAGGCCGCACTCTCAGTATGACAGAGTGGGTATTCTCATTCCCACAGTGTTCAGCTAATGCAATATGGAGCTCCCTTTGAAAGGGAATGTCTGGGTTATGCATGTAAACCTGTTCCCTGAGAAAGGAATGAGACATTGCATACCTTTGTCATACTGCAGCATGCCTGTGAATTGTGTTTTTGGTTCAGATAATAGAGGCTGATGGCACGGTTCACAGGTGTCGTTTATATATCACGTGACTTGCTTAATTGCCATGTCACCTGATCACGGCAGGCCTATAAATAGGCATGATGTTACACAATCTTCAGATACTGGTCACGTGCGAGGGCACTTCCCACAGTATTCAGCTAATGCAACGTCTCGTTCCCTTCTCAGGGAACAGGGTTACATGTGTAACACAGATGTTTGGAATGGCCAAGATCTAAATCCTATCAAAAACCTGTGGAACGATTGAATAGGGCTGTGCACAATCCCCTCACAATTTCACAGCTCTGGAGCATTTTTGCAATGAAGAACAGAAATTGCTAAATCAAGATGCGCTAAGATGGTAGACTCTTACTAAAAGACTTGTATTACAAGCAAGAGGTGATCTAACAAAGTATTTTTTAACAGGTGTGCATACATATACCGCAAGGTTATTATAAGTTTTTTGTTTGTTTATTCCGCTAAAACATTTATTTGTTTTCACTTTAATTTTGTTGATTACTATAGCTCATTAAACATAGAAAAGGAGAAAAGGATCTGGCATGATATATAAAATGCCATTTCAGTTGTATTTGCTACAAATTGCTACCCAATTTGTAGGCAAGCAAAAATATTGGAACATGTGAGTGACAGGTGATTCTTGTTACCCAGGTGTGTCCTGTTAGCTTGATTGTTTAAATAAAAATAGCTCTGAACGCTAATCTTGGTTTTAGCCTTCAGTTTCACCTATGAAGAATGCATTTGTTGTTAAAAAGGATAAGCCAACATGAAGCTCAGAGAGCTGTCTATAGGAGAAAAGCAAGCCATTTTGAAGCTGAGAAAAGAACAATCAATCAGTGGCATTACAAACACATTGCGCATAGCCAATACAACAGTTTGGAATGTCCTGAAAAAGAAAGAAACCACTGGTGTACTGAGTAACAGACACATAATGGGTCAGCCAAGGAAAACATAAACTGATTACAGAAACATTTGTGAGAGCTGTGAAGAAAAACCCAAAACAACAGTCAGTAACATCACCAACAACCTCCACAGGGCAGGGGTGAAGGTATCACAATCCACCATTCGAAAAAGAAATATAGAGGCCATACCACAAGATGCAAACCACCTATCAGCAGTGAGAATTGGAAAGCTAGATTGGAATTTGCAAAGAAATACAGCGATGAGCCACAAAGGTTCTGGAACCAAGATTTACCTCTTCCAAAGTGATGGAAAGTTTGGAGAAAGAATAGATCTGCTCATGATCCAAAACATACAAGCTCATCTGTGAAACATGGTGGATAGTAGTGTCATGGCTTGGACTTGCATGGCTGTTTCTGGAACAGGCTCACTAATCTTTATTGATGATTTAACTCATGATGGTAACAGAAGAATGAATTCAGAAGTTTACAGGAACATTTTGTCTGCCAGTTTACAGAGAAATGCATGCAAATAATGGGGAGGAACTTTATCCTGCAGCAAAGCAATTATCTAAAACACACTGTCAACTAAACAAAGGACTATCAGGGGGAAAAGTGAAAGGTTTTAGACTAGCCAAGTCAATCACCAGACCTTAACCCAATTCAGCATGCACTGCTCTTCCTGAAGAGGAGAAAGCCCCCCAAAACAAACAACAACCAAAAGAGGCTGTGGTAAAAGCCTGGAAAAGCATCACAAAAGAAGAAACCAACAATTTGGTGCTGTCAGTGAGTCGCAGGATTGATGCAGTTATTGCAAGCAAGGGATATTCAACCAAATAGTAAGTGTTATTTACTTTAATTTACTTCAAGACTTAACTGTACCTATACTTTTGCTCACCTAAAAATTGGTTGGTCTGATACAAAAGGTTCTATGTTTTATGTC
This sequence comes from Ictalurus furcatus, assembly GCF_023375685.1. Taxonomy (NCBI): domain Eukaryota; kingdom Metazoa; phylum Chordata; class Actinopteri; order Siluriformes; family Ictaluridae; genus Ictalurus; species Ictalurus furcatus. Next base: position 15,080,214 of record NC_071262.1, read on the forward strand.
AATAAACAAATCTAGATATAAATACCAGGAAATAAAAGCTGAAACTATCATCTTATATCCATCTTTTGATCTCAAACCCAAATGTCTTATATGTGTACCACAAAGAAATTAATTGGCCTTACCGTTCCAATAGTTTCAGACAGGACTGTATATAGTATGTGTGTGTAAAGATAATAAGACAAAAATAATTACTATAGATTGGAAACATAAGTAGTTAATAATATTTGTATCATGGACTGTAAATGATTTTGTTACTTCTAACAAGGGTACTGGCACTATTATTTTTATTCATTGTTAATAAAGTTGATTACCACATTAGGACAAATCAGGGACCATATAGTTTATTATCAGTGCTGTTATTTATTTATTTACTTTATAAGTGTCATTTATACTGTATCTTATTGTGTATAATTTGTTCACTGGTTGTCCACATTTTATATTTTATATTTAAATTCCTAACAGTATTCCTGGGCACCTTGGCATCTTAGCTGGCTTCATGAGGGAGCTTCACTGAGAAGGTTTTTATTCTTTAAAAGTTCAAAATGAAACTATTTGTTTGGGGAAACAACTGCTTATTAAAAAACTGCTTATTAAAAAATACAATTTAATTTTTTATTTTAAAATACATATACATAAGCATAATGAAAAAATATCTATTCATCCTAGTGTGTCCAAACATTTGACTGCTAGTTCACATTTCTAACCTCAGTAATATTAGTAAATGTACAAATAAACTTCTGTTTACCCAGTCAGAGGTTTGTTGACCTGTTTTGATCTTTGCAGAAGATTTAGAAAACACACTAAACAGCCTTGATCAGTCAAAACCATCAGACGTCACTAAGGGTACTACAGTTCAAGGCTAATCAAATAAAACAATATCCCTCTGAATTGAGCCAGCTGGAATGTCTTGGTGTCTTTGAGACACTCAGTGTAGGAAAATGTTGGGGTGATAGCAGCTCCAGTAATGACTACTGCTTGGCTGAGCTATTTGAGGCCAGATCTTACAAGCCAAAGGAATGGGTTTGATTTAATTTTGTTTAACTGACTAATTATTATAAATTTTATTCAAGAAATGTATAGACTAACTGCATAAATTATACCAAAGAATGTAGTGTTCACACATTTTTATCCTAGGCAGTGTAAATATAAAAATGTATTTGATTAAGTTTGATTAAATTTGACTAAGCTGATTATATTTACCTTTTACACTAGAATTGTAATTTTGTGGTATTTTTTGACAAATACCTTTTAGCCTGGTATTGAGTTCTCTGGTGGACTAGTGGCTACTATGCGGTGCTCTCACTACCGCAGCCGGGTTAAATTCCTGGTCAGGGAGCCAACCTAAGCTACTGGAGGGATTCATGAGTCAGTCCACTCTCATTGCTGGTCCCAATCCAGGAAAATGGCGAGGGTTCACCAGGAGCGGTGTCCAGCATAAAACTTGTGCTAGAAACAATACAGTGGGGAAAATAAGTATTTCTTATTAATATAATTATTAAAGCTGTTTGCTTTTACCCATCATGAGATGTTTCTTGTGTAACACCTTGGTAACGAAAAGCTGAGGATCATCATAAAAAGCAGTGTTAATGACTTGTTAAACTTTGCTACAGAGGCAACCTCATCATTCTTCACTAGACTTAACCTTTACCACCACAAAACAGAAACTATATAGTCAAGTTTAGAGGTTTAACAAGCCAATATTTATTTTAGCAGTGGTGGCAGGTAGCTAAAATAGGGGAAGCACAACTTGTCTTTGTTTACTGCAAGATGCATACCTACAATTAATCGACAAATTATTTCATTTAGATAAGTGCAGCTACACCTGGACCTGTCCTCATAATCTCAAATGTCTTAATAAAGCAGCTTTATATCTGCATAGGAAGTTGCTAATCACCACCAACTTATGTACTGGTCAGAGACACTCCACATCTTTAAGTAAAATTATGACTAGTTTATGAACATCCAGCAGTAAAACCATCAATGTGCAGACAATGGCACCACATATGCTTTTAGGATAGGCCAGGAAAATTATGCTTCTCTTAAAAAACTCCATTTGTCTGCCAGGTAGACAGAGCACACACACTCACAAGAGCATCTTTGACCATTTGAAAGCATCCTAGTATGCTGGGGCGGCTCTCAGAGGCCATATTTGTAGTTTCAATGTTTGAAGTCTGTTGGGCTACAGCAGTTCATTTATCTGAGAGAGCAGGTTTGGTTTGATTGATAGTGAACACAGAAGACCTGCCAGCAATGTCAACAACAGTCTGTTGAATGTTCTAATGTTTCCTGGCATAAAATCTCTGGCTCTGCTTTGTCCATGACCCACAATGGACAGTGAGTTGTCTGTCTGTGTGATTTCTATTCTGCCATTAAGGTTCCATTGACTAAACATTTGCCGATCCATGGGTATAGGCTTGCTGACAGACAGTGCATTGGCTGTCTGGTAAGTATGCTTCTCTAAAAGACAGGAGGTGTGCATCTGCCCACGTCCAGAGATTGCAGCTTACAGTGGGGGAAATAAGTACAGATTCAGCATATGAAAACCTGAAGAAGACACCATCACCACAAAGTTACGCATAGCTTGGTCCAATCACACTTGCAAGAATAATAGTTTTTAACAAAAGCTTAAAAGCTTCAAAGAAGTGATCATTCTCATTTTCATGAAGATGTTGCAATGGGCCTTTCCAAATTTGAACAGAAATGTCCCAGCATCTATAGGCTTTCAGGAGAACTTTGAACATTGAACAATCTCCCATCTTTCTAATCTTCCTAAGCTTTTATGATAAAATCAACACAAGTGCAGATCAGTAGACTTGTTTAATGTCATCCAACACATTATTGTGTAATTTGTATATACTGTATGTCCTGTTGTTTTTGGTTATGATCACAGTTTGTATACACTAAATGAGGTGGTTACCACTTCTTATAGGGATGCAAATGGAGACCCACAAAGGACACTGGAGGTTGTATTTTCTAGGTTATACGTGTTGTTTCTGATCCTCTTTAATCAGCAATAGAAATAGTTTTCATATTTATTTATATATATTTTTCATTTACTAATTTATACTCATTTACATATTTCTCAAATGTAGTTCTCATAGTTCTCATATCTCTTACCAAATCTTAAATAATGCTACTTGTCATGATACCCCGTTACAATTTAGTCTCCATGCTTCCATGGTACAGTAATGTTTGTTTAGTCTCAGCTCCAGATGGTCTTTTCATGTCCCATAGAGCATCTGCTGTCTTGTGCAATTAGTTGGCCACAAGCTTCACAATTTGGAACTTTGCAATCTGATAGTCTATTCATACTTTTGTCTACTCGTTCTTGTGTACACACATGTGTGCAGATTTCAGATGGGGGGGGGGGACTTTTGAACACCTTAACAGTCAGCTTTTAGAAGAAAAATTTCACCACTGAAAGATAATACCCAGGTAGCTATATAAAGAAAGCATGAACACAGTGGTCAAACCGTGCGTATATGGCTGTAATGAAACAGTTTAAGGCTCATATAACCTCAAGAAGTTGCATTGTTGTATACAAGGACTTATGTTTATTCACAGAAGTCTTAATATTTGGTCTTTGTGTTTTAATCAAGTACAATAAAGAATGCCTGTCCTTCTAATACAGTGTAAAAAACGTTTTTGTGTGTTGTTTAACTGAAGGCGTTTGACCTTACACAATTTTTGTCGTAGGCACAAGACTCTCACCAGGTTGTCATATGTAACCATAATATTAAATTTTGGTATTAAGAGTTTACTTTCTGCTTTCCGTTTTCAATAAGTGCTTTATCCTAGTCAGAGTCACAGTGGATCCATAGCCTATCCTGGGAACACTAAGTGTGAGTCCATTGCAGGGCACCATGCACACACATAAATGCCTAGGGGCAATTTATCTTAGCCAATCCAAATGCATGCATGCATGTTTTTGGGAGTAGGAACCCAGAGAACCCATGCAGACACTGAGAGAACATGCATATATTCTTCAAAGTAACCTGAGCTCAGAATCAGACCAGAGACCTGAAGTTGTGAGGCAGCAACTCTGCCCCCTGCACCACCGTGCCTGGATAAATTTTGCTAGAAAAAAATGACATTTACATTTATGGCATTTGGCAGATACCCTTGTTACAGAGCAACTTAAAGAAGTGCTTTGAAATTTCTATCAATAAATATATCCTGCTACTGGTTCACTAGGTCACAGACTAAGAATACCATCAGTCTAAAAACTCTGTTTAGGAGGTAATACAGTAGAAAAACACACAGACAACACTTTTTTAAGTGCTAGTTTAAGTACTTTAAGAAGAGTTAGGTCTTTAGACATCTTTTGAAGACTGCCAGTGACTCAGCTGTTTGGACATCTAGGGAAAGTTCATTCCTCTACCTAGGTGCCAGAACAGAGAAGAGTCTTGATGCCTGCCTTCCATGTAACCTCAGAGATGGTGGGACCAGTCAAGTAGTGCTAGAGGATCGGAGGGAGCATGGTGCATTGTGGGGTGTGATAAGGGCTTTGAGGTAAGTGGGTGCTGGTCCATTATTGGCTTTGTAGGCAAGCATCAGTGTTTTAAATATGATGCAGGCAGCTACAGGAAGCCAGTAGAGGGAGCATAGAAATAGGGTGGTGTGGGAGAACTGAGGAAGGTTGATAACAAGTCACAAAGGTGCATTCTGAATCAGTTTCAGAGGTCAAATGGCACTCAGAGGCAGACCTGCGAGGAGCAAGTTACAGTAATGAAATGAGAAAAGACTGAACAAGCACCTAAGTGGCCTGTGTAGATAGAAATGTATGAATTCTTCTGATGTTATAAAGGAGAAATTGACATGAGCATGTCAGAGTAGCAATGTGAGAGGAAAAGGACAGTTGATTGTCCATGGTTACCCCAAGGTTGCGTACAGTGACCGAAGGTGAGATCAGAGAGTTGTCCAAGGAGATGACAAGATCCTGATGTGGTGATGAATCACTTGGGATGAACAGCAGTTCAGTTTTGCTTAAGTTTCAGCTGATGAGCTGCCATCCATGATGAGATGTCTGCTGGACATGCTGAGATCTGAGCAGAAACATGAGTGTCTGAGGGAGAGAAGGAGAGGATGAGTTGAGTGGCATCCACATAGAAATCTGAAGTGATATTTGTCTTTCTCAGAGAAAAAAGTGTTGATGTTTACAGGATCTCTATATCACAAAGGGAAATGTGGATCCTTGTAAAAACACATTAGCAAGGAAAATCTTCTTATCTCTCTCTCTCTCTCTCTCTCTCTCTGTGTGTGTGTGTGTGTGTGTGTGTGTGTGTGTGTGTGTTTGGGTGGTACAGGCAATCAAATTGGAATTGTAAATGTGCTTTCCTCTTAAATGTATTCATTTAAGTGTCCAGCCATTGTTGTGTATAGCACTCAGTACAAAAGTAACTTGCAAAGGTAATTCATACCTAAATGACAACTAAATCAGCAGTTTTCAAAAGGTTTATGACTATACTATTGTCAGGTTGCAAGTTGAATTGGCTGTTTAGCTTTCTGTTACCTAGCATGGCCTAGGTAAGGTTATAAAAGGACAACCCTTGAGGTCATATACAGGTGTTGAGTTAATCATAAGACAAAATAGCCAAGAGTTACTGTTTCAGTATGTTGAAAGTTGAAAGATATTTTATGGACACAAAGCAAGCTATCCCTCATCCCTCAAACAGGGTTTGTTAAGCATTAAAGAACTGACTTACTGAACAGTGGGCTAATGGGAATGTATACCCTCCTGGCTGCTGTAAATTGTAAGCAGCACTAAACTGGGAGCTATAATGTTTTTTTTGTTTGTTTGTTTGTTGTTGTTTTTTTTTCAAATAAAATAATAAAATCAAGTTCTCTTTTTTATATATATATATATATATATATATATATAATATATATATTAGTTAAATGTGTGAATTTTTAAAACCAAAAACCCAATCGGTGGTTGATGAAACAGGATTATTTCCCCAGGATTAACTCTGCACTTACTAACAGAGGCCATAATAAACATCTTAAAAACAAAGTGGACATTTTTATTGTAGATTTTATTAAAAATGTGTTTTACTCAGCCAAATAAGCCGTAATGTCGTAAGGCACAAAACTAAATAAGTGGATTACAAAGTGCAGGACAGAAGTTAGTCTGCACAACAGCAATATTCTCTGTACATCCTGACCAATCTTAGATTAACTAGATGAGTGTTTCCTTAGGTGTGTTCATGAATCTAACCAATATAAATAATATGGTCGAAATAAAGCAAGTCAATCTTTAACCATTGTAATCATATGTTTGTCAGTTTGTTTCAATATTACTTTGACATGTCAGGTACTGCCATATGTATAATACCTTCTGCCAAAGAATCAAGAGTGCCAAAACATGTTTAGTGAAACCACAGGCAAAGCTATATTTAGTGAAGTCAGTTATGGTCATCAAATACCATGTAGGAATGTGAATGAGACCATATTGCCTGTCATCATCAGTAAAAGGTTGTTGTTGGATTAATGTATAACCGATGTAAATTCATATTTTATGAGCCCAAAGCAAAAAGGTTATCATCTTAGTATATCAGTAACAATATATATAGGCCATTTAATCATCAGATATCATTTGGATATAAGATAAATTATCAAGTCTGTGTTGCAATGATACTGTAAATGTCTACATGAAACCTTAATCTAGAGCCTGACCTATTTACTGTAGCAGCTGCAACTGTAAGCGTAACAGTATATACAGTAACAGGCAACTTAGGGTTATGAATAACTTAAGTGCTGCTGTGTGTTCCAATAAATTACATTCACACTGAATTAAAAAAAAAACACTAATATATATATATACAAATAATCCTTTAGCCACATGATAATGAATCATAATTAATGCACCAATTTATAGGTAAACAAGACATTCTCACATTGTCAAATGAATAAATGTTTTGGGTTATCTTGGAAATATAACATACACGATTCTCATACTATGGCTACAACTGCAAAATATATTAAACTAGATAGGTAAAGTTTGTCATGAAAAACTTTGACATTGGCTTGACAAAGCCAGTCTAAAAGTTCAAAATAGTTATCAGTTTGAAATCTTAACATAATTGTGCAGTTTTAAGAAAGAAAGAGACAGATAGATAGGGTGCCAAAACTTGTAGAGTTAGATAGATACTTTTAGCGTTAGATAGATAGGGTTCCAGTACTCCTAAAGCTGGATAGATAGCTAAGGTGGCAAAAATTTTAGAGTTGGATAGATAGGGTGCCAATACATTTAGAGTTGGATGGATAGGATGTCAATACTTGTAGCACTAGATAGAAGAAGAAGAAGAAGAAGTAGAAGAAGAAGAGGAAGAAGAAGCCTTTGTTTGTCACATATACATTACAACACAGTGAAATTCTTTTCTTCACATATCCCAGCTTACTAGGAAGTTGGGATCAGAGCGCAGGGTCAGCCATGATACAGCACCCCTGGAGCAGGGAGGGTTAAGGGCCTGTGACAGTGACAGCTTGGCAGTGCTGGGGCTTGAAACCCCCGGACCTTCTGACCAGTAACCCAGAAACATTACCGTTGAGCCACCACTGGCATGATAAGGTACCAATACTTTTAGAGTTGGATGGATCAATAGGGTTCCAATACTACTAGAGCTGGATAGATAGATAGGGTGCCAAAAAAAGTTTAGAGTTGGATTAGATAGGGTGCCAAAACTTATAGCATTAGTTAGATAGCTAGGGTAGGATAGCTAGAGAGAGAGAGAGATGAAATGAGAGTGTCTGTTACAGGTACAATGACAGAGTGAGACGGAGAGAAGAGGGGCTTCGGGCTGTGTGCACGCAGCAGTGTGTGAGTTTTGACAGTTGGAGTTTGAAATCTTAACCAGTCAGAGCCAGGCTCTGAAAGTTCCATCAATTTAAGTGAATGAGAATTTTTGGGATTTTTGATTCCAAACTTTTTGATTCCACTACGGAACTACCTGGAGTCCGATAAAAAAAAAAAAAAATTAAAAAAATAGAGCATGACCAGTCTGATCAGCCTGAAGGACTGTGCTGATTGTGGTGGAAGCAAATTGAAAGCTCAAGAAGTTATTACAGTCAGAATTTTTCTAATGCAAGTCAGTGGGAATTTTGTCCAGTTTGAGCGTCGTAACGGGAATTCCATAATTCCCATCACTTCATAACAAATGAAGTCAGAACATGCTGAAGGTCTGTGCCGAGTTTGGTGCATGTAGCTTGATAAGCTCAGGAAGTAGTAGTGTTCAGAAATTTTGGGTCTCAGAAGAAGAAGCTTATAAAGCAGAACAGTATATTTGCTTTATCAAGCCAACATAATAATAATACGATTGTATGACACATATAGAAACAAATATGGTATGGTAACATATTAACTGACAGCATAAAAGGATTTAGTAATAAAAGAAAGTAGTCGGGTTTATGTCCAATTACCGTCAAGCTCTAAGAATCTCTTGAGATACTATTGGTGCAAGGAGCCGTGTTTAGAAAAAAGCCTCGCCCCCTAAAACGCACAGATCGAATGGAAAGTTGTTTTTGCTTTAAGTTGTTTTTTTGCACTCGTTGTGCTCAATAAAAAGCCTGTGATCTAAGATGCTAACTGCAGTTTGAAGAAGACCCCTGTTCGCGCTGAATGCGCAAAAAATAGCGCTTTTTTAAGTTTATGAAGCATCAACAGACAGGATGAGTTTGTTTCAGTTGGAGGATTTTTTAGCAGGATTGACAGGAGGTAAGCGGAGTTCATGTATTTATTCATCTTATACTTGTAATGAATAGTTCAGATAGATGTTCTGCAGGAGCTTTGTGAAAGAAATGTAAGAAAATCCCGACAGATCTCTGACTGTTTCCTTTGAGAAGTGTGGTGATTTATTGGGAAAAGTATCTCGATGATTGCTGTACAAAGTCAAATGAAACAAGGTGATAAGGGTCGATAACACGCTGGCTTGTAGCCGTGTACTGAATCAATATAGCCCACTGAACCTCACATTATCGCCGCGACAAAGTGCTGCACTGTTGTTTAACCCTGAAATAAACAAAACAGCGGCAGTGATCGCATCAAATATTCCTAGAATTAAAAAATAATGTTAAATCAGCACTGTGTCGCATTTCTTCCACGAAAATGTGCAGAAGTTGCATCTTAACTGATGTTTAATAAGACCTATTTAAAATGCGAAGTGGTCACTTCTCAACAGAGAAAGTCTCAATAGATTTCAAGTTTGTCAGCACCGCAAGTTGTTTTGAATCGGCTATAGCATAAAACCTAAAACTTTTACAAAGTACCAAAGTTTACTTGGATGTTTACATTACGGCTATCTATCGCATGGGGCTGCAGTATTATGCCTGAAGCACACAATGTCTGGTATTCAGCAGAGAGGACAAAGTGTTATTCATTCATCAGCACTCAGGCTGGACAAGAACCTACAAAGCTGAACAGCTCGCCCTGTCCAACAGCCTGTTGTTTCCTTTTAAATCAGGTTCATGAAACTTTTTGATTTTCCACCAGGTGCCTCCAGTGTGATTGTAGGACATCCACTTGACACTGTGAAGGTACCTCAAATCCTTAAAAAAAAAAAAGAAAAAAAAAATACAATAACTATAGCTGTAAAGGGCAATGCGACACCTTTCTTCACACCCTTGTGTTCGTGTTTAATTTGGAAACTATTTAAGTACTCATTATGCTTTGTTAAAGTGTAATCTAAAAATCTTCACTTAACAGACACGCTTACAAGCCGGAAAAGGCTACAAGAATGCCTTCCACTGTATTGTAACCATCTACAAAAAGGAAACTGTAAGTGATGCAAACATTACTTCATGCATTATTGACATCTGCAAAAATCCGTCCCATCCGTTATGCTGTCTCCTTGTTGGTCTCCAAATATCCTACTATATATAAAGTTTTTAAAATGTCCCTGGAGGATTTTATTTCTAATGTGTAAATAATGTCCGAAATAACCACAGTTGACCTTTTTTTTTTTTTTTTTTTTTTTTTTTTTTTACTTGCAGCTTACTGGTTTTTTCAAAGGCCTGTCCTTCCCACTAGCAAGCATCACAGTGTATAATTCAATGGTTTTTGGCTTCTTCAGCAATGCTCAAAGATTTATTAGCGATCTTCGTTATGGTGACAGAAGGCACCAGTGCAATATGCTTGACCTTACTGTGGCCAGCATGATGACAGGTCTGGTATCAGTGAGCCTTGGGGCCCCAGTGGACCTGGTCAAAATCAGGCTGCAAATGCAAACTCAACCCATCCTCACACGTAAGTCTGAAATTGAAACAAGAAGGCCTAATGTAATGCTCTTTATAGTGTTGGCCATTTCTAAGTAAATAAATGGTGTGCTCTACCTCGCAAATGTGGTTAAAGTGCAGAGTTAGCAGAATGGAGACATGACCTATTTATGCGCATGTCTCAAGGGTAAAACTGATATATGTTTTCAGAAAACTTCACTCTTGCTGGCAATGGCAGTGTCCCTCTTCGATCAGTGGGGCTCCAGAATCAGCGTACAGAGTGTACAGTATACAGAGGACCTCTTCACTGCATCAGCAACATCTTGCAGACAGAGGGAATCCAAGGGCTCTACAGAGGAGCAGGAGCCATGATACTCCGTGATGTGCCTGGTTATGCCCTTTACTTTATCCCATACACACTCCTCTGTGGCTGGATGAACCCGAACAGTAGCGGTTCCCCTCACCCCTGCTCCATATGGCTCGCTGGTGGTTTAGCAGGTAAAAAACACCATGGTTGGACATGTAGACATACAGACATACTCTGAAAACGTCATGATTTAACATCATGTGTAAGCATATTGTTAACCTGGAGAAACAACTTTATAACTCAGTGTTGTCGTGTTTGTTCCTTATTTGTTCCTATTATTAAGAAAATCTATAGTGTTAATTCACCTGACATTATACCATATAAACACCCTATGGTGTGGATTTGGTCTTGTGGCAAATCATGGGTCAATCAACAAAATTAGATCTTTTAGATGCTTGTCACTCAAGCATGTGTCTCACTTATTGAATGTGTCTTGTTCCACAGGATCTATCTCCTGGGTCACAGCAACGCCAGCTGATGTGGTTAAGAGTCGACTGCAAGCTGACACAATACACCACAGAAAATATAAAGGAATCGCTCATTGCATCATACAAAGTTACAAGACAGAGGGAATACATGTAAGTTTACTACATGTTGTGGTTCAGTGGTTTGCCAGATAACTGCTTAAGATAATTGCTTATGTGCATGCACATGCAGATGGAGAACAAAGTAACAAAGTGACTGTATGATGTAGTATTTTATTATTTATATATATATATATATATATATATATATATATATATATATATATATATATATACTGTTGTCATTGTTATACAGCCATAATTCATTTAAACATTCTCACTGAGGTGCAACCAGATGGTTTCAAAAGACCGGTAACCCTGGAGATTATCCTGTGTTCAACACAATTATGTACATGACTAACATTCTATTTCAGCCCTCCTAACTGCCATGGTTGGTGAGAATCATCTGGATAACCTACATAACTACAATTGTGCTCATAAATTTAAATACCCCTTGCAGAATCTGCAAAATGTTTTTTAAATAAGAGGGATCATTAAAATTGCATGTTGTTTTTTATTTAGTACAGCCCTGAATAAGTTATTTCACATAACAAATGTTTACATATAGTCCACAAGACACAATAATAACTGAATTTACACAAATGAACTAGTTCAAAAGTTTACATATGCTTGCTTGTTAATACTGTGTGTTGTTACCTGGATGATCAATGAATGTTTTTATGTTTTGTGATAGTTGTTCATGAGTCCCTTGTTTGTCCTGAGCAGTTAAACTGCCCACTGTTCTTCAGAAAAATCCTCCAGGTCCTGCACATTGTTTGCTTTTCCAGCATCTTCTGCATATTTGACCCCTTTCCAACATGGCTATTTGATTTTGAGACCCATCATTTCATACTGATGACAACTGCGGGACTCATACACAACTATTTCAAAAGGTGCAGACATTCACTGATGCTCAAGAAGGCAACATTAAGAGCTACATTTAGACCCAGGGGGTGCAAACTTAAATTGTTGCTAAATTGTAAGTGTAAATTGTTATTATTTTTGTTAAAGATCCTATTTTTCATTTAGTATTGCCCTTCAGAAGCTAAATAAGATATTTGCATGTTTCCCGGGAGACAAAATAATAACAATTTACAACGATCATCCTGTTCAAAAGTTTACACACCCCCGGCTATTAATGTATCATGTTGCCTTCTTGAGCATCAGCGAACTGAGCTTAGAATTGACTAATTACATTCAAACCCATGTGCAAAAGTAATTATCATACGCTTGCCATTGACAAAGTGATTCTGATTAACCCAAAATAAAGATCAACTGTTTCTGTAGAACTTTCTTGACAACTACTTGGTTTAATTAGACTGCTGAAGCCATGGACCGCAAAGAGTTTATACTGTGTACAAGTGTATACAGGATCTCAGGAGTGTATACAGGATTTCATTGTTGAAAGCTATCAATCAGGGGTACTGTTCACTACTTGTGATACATGTGACAGCAATCTTCATGTCTGGGCTATGGGGTAGGGTGGATAGACGGCAGACCTTTCTAAAAAATAATAATAATAATAACTAAACAAAATAAAAACATTCAAGCCAGCCTAAATTTTGCCAAAATGTTGAATTTAGTTGGTTGCTATATCACATTAAAGATGGAAACAGATTTGACACGATTTATCTGTTTTACATCACAAAAACAGGAGTGTTTTTATATCCACTTTATAGCACATATTGCACATATGCTGCTTAAAATTCCAGCACCTCCAATTTAAGGTGCCTTCCTGTGTCCCTAATCCTAGCATCCTCAGCAGGTCCCACAGGGTAAATGGGCTGCTAGGGACCCAAGAGCATGACACTGTCTGTTTCAGGCTAACTTGTGTGGTTACCTACCCAAAGAACCAGACTGTGGTGATTTAAGGGTGTCATATGGCATGGTCTGATTGCTTGTGATTGAGACGTGTGATCCTCTCTCCAGGGCTTTTTGGACTGCAGGTCCAAAGAGCATCCTTCTCAGTATTGATTTTCATGTGTCCGGCAGTGTGGACTGTGCCAACCACACTTGAGCCCAGACACATTATGAGCCAAGAAAAAGAAAGGAAATGAAAGCTGTTGAATCAATGATGATATTTATATCAGGTATATCATATCATATTGTTGAAGGTCTCAGAATCCATATGTGAACAAGTAGGCATCCACGCGATTCTCACGGCCCATAGCAGTTAGGATGGGGTAACTTCTAGTTAGTCAGGTATATCAACAGCCACTATACATGCCTAAGTTCATAGCATAATCCATTTTTAAACAACAATAGTACCCTTTCAGCTTCTAGCATGATATCACTCACCAGATATAAGTAAGTAGTAGGTACTCAAGATACAAGTAAGATATGTATCAAGGCTGTTCTCTGTACAGGCACATAGGTCGTGAACTGAACAAAGATTGACAATTGAAGCATTTAAATAATTACAAAATAAATCTTTACTTAAGTGTTTTTGTTACTAACTTGTACTAACTCCTTTCTAACGTGATTGATTTTACCAGGATAATATGCTAAGATGCTGACCTATTTGTAATAGCATGAGAATGCCTTTTTGGAGGAATATTGAATTGCTGCTTCAATTATCATTTCTGGATTAGTATTTTCCTATACTATGTGTTATATATTGTAGACTGTAATGTGTCAACTAGGACAAATGGATGAATAGAACTGTCTTTAATAATTTAATTTTCCTTTCATTTTCTAATTCAGGTATTCTTCCGTGGTGCATCAGTAAGTGCAATCAGAGGATTTCCAATGAGTGCTACTATGTTCCTGGTTTACGAATTGTCTCTCAAGTTTTTTCAAAGCCTGTGATAAGTGTCCAAACACAGCAACTGACTTTTTTAACATGGAACACTTTTAATGATGAGAGAGTTTTTGGTCCAAGATCTCACTGTGTACCAGTATTAAGTTTAATGGACTGAATGTGGGTTAACTGGTTGTTGGTACTTTTCTTTGGTATCAATAACGTTTTTACTTACTTCTTATATTAAGAAAAATGAAGGATATGAATAACATGATTTTACAAATCTCAAAGTTTTTATCAGCGCATTCTAATATATGTATATTTAATAATTTTTTATTTTGCTTTTGTTAACACGCTTTCTCTATAAACATAAAATGGATAACATAATATCTTGGAAAAAGTGGGTAGTATATTGTGTCTTTAGATGCTGTATTTGGATGGGCTTTTTGTTTGTTTGTTTGTTTTTCATTTTAATTCAATTCAGGTTATTTTTTGTATAGCGATTTTAACAATGGACATTGTCCCAAAGCAGCTTAACAGAAATATATAAATTCAGGATATAGATTTTAACTGTATGAATTTATCCCTAATGAGCAAGCCAGAGGCAACAGTGGCAAACAGTCTCCCTGAGACGATATGAGGAAGAAAACTTGACCAGACTCAAAAGGGAACCCATCCTCATCTGGGTGACAACAGATAGTGCGATTATAAATAAATACCTTCTATAAATGTGCTAATACTACATGGTGAAATAGTGCAGTTGTGTAACCAGGAAAATACATTACAGTTTTTACATGAAGTCTGTTTTATTGAACTTATCCACTGTTCACTGATGGAGACTTGAGTGCAAAACTGTATGAGGCAATTGCAAAGATATAATAGCAATTGTAGTCTTAGCCATCATAGCATAATTTTTAAATGGTACCATCCTCAGTAATCTCAACGATCTTTAGGCTGCTCTATGCTATGCAGCAGCATGTGACTTCCAGTTGATGAGAACTCCAACCAGAAGTAGGGCATGAGGATGGACCAGGCTGGTCTGGAGAGCAGTAGGGTCAGGATCGCTGGTATCTCAGGAGTATCATGTGTAGCTCGACAGAAAGAAAGAGAGGGAGAGATTATTAGGTATGCTTATTGTCCCGTAATGGTTAAGGACAATGTACTTTGTGTGAGTACAAGCAGGGACTCTGACAAGACTAGCTATGATGGCAGAACTAAAAGGGAGAGCCAGAAGGTAACACAGACATAAGAGTACCCTAGGACATAAGGCAGCTAACCACTCCACCATCAACAAACCTGGGTGAACACGTGAAAGTGGGGGGCGACAGCATCCAAACATCCCAGTTCACTACAACACTCTATGCCTGTTAGCCCTCTAAATCTGCTCCTTTACCTAAGGAAAAACTATTCACAAAAAGCTTGACTAATCAAATATGTTTTCAGCCTGGACTTAAACACTGAGACTGTGTCTGAGTCCTGAACACTAATTGGAAGGCTGTTCCATAACTGTGGTGCTTTGTGAGAAAAAACTCTTCCCCCTGCTGTAGCCTTCACTATTCAGCAAATAGCCTGCACCTTTCGATCGAAGTGGGTGTGGCAGATCATAAAAGACCAAAAGTTTGCTCAGGTACTGTGGCGCAACACCATTCAGTGCTTTATAGGTCAATAGTAGTATTTTATAATCAATGCGAAATTTTACTGGGAGACAATGCAGCGTGGATAAGATAGGGGTGATGTGGTCATATCTTCTGGTTCTATTAAGGACTCTTGCAGCTGCATTCTGGAAGCTAATTCCATGTTTACTAATAATTTGACCCAGAGGTAGCATATATAAAAACTGTGAAAAAAGAAAAAATCAGTGGGTCAAAAACAGAACCTTGCTGAACACCAAACTTTACCTTAGTATGCATAGAGAGGTAAGGAAAGAATTTATTATTTTTAGAAGGGGGTTAATTACTACTGGAATAATCTGTTTGAGAAACATGTAAGTAAGGGATCTAGTTTACAAGTTGATGATTTTGATGAAATTAATCAAATATTCAGTCTCTTGAAGGGGAGTAAAACATTCTAATCGTTGATCTGATATTGTTATATTATTATCTACAGGGTTAGTTATAAGGCTGTCTGGTTTTAAATTAATATTCTGACTGTTTTGTCTAATATTTTCAATTTTGCCAATGAAAAAAATTCATGAAATCATCGCTGCTATACAATGATTGTGTACATGTTTCTGTGGTGGTTTTATTCCTAGTTAATTTTGCCACAGTATTAAATAAGAATCTAGGGTTATTTTTGTTATCTTCAATTAGGGTGAAGAGATGGACTGACCTAGCAGCACTGGGAGATTTTCTATAATTCAGGAGGCTCTCCTTTCGTGCTGTTTGAAATACTACCAATTTGGTTTGATGCCATTTACGTTCTAATTTTCGAGTGGTCTATATTAAGGTGTGTGTGATCGTTATACCAGGGTGCTAGCTTTTCTTTTAAGTGAAGCTACCTTATCTAGTGTGTAGCGGAAAGTTGACTCTAAACATTCAGTTGCATGATCAAGTTCTTTGAGATAATTATCTGAGATAGCTTCAGACTGCGTAAATGTGACTATATTTTCTATATTTAATCCATATGTTAGTATTAGGTACAGAGTGTGACCACCATTATGAGTGGGTCCTATTACATTCTGACTGACCCTTACTGAATCTAGAATGGACACAAACGCTGTTCTCAGAGGGTCTTCTGGGTTATCAAAATTAATATTAAAGTTACCAATAATTAGTGCTTTGTCTAGAGAAACAACCAGGTTCAAGATGAAATCTGCAAATTCACCAAGGAATTCAGAATATGGCCCTAAGAGTCTGTAAATAATAATTAGCGGAATTGACTTGGTAAACTTATTTTTTGCAGCTACATGTGTTATGTTAGGGTTAGGGTTTAAAGAACTTCAAAAGAGTTTAATTTATGACTACGTTTTTGTGTGACGCCTAGATTATCATTATAAATGAGTGTGACACCTCCTCCTCTGCCAGTTATACAGAGCTGATATATATATAACTGTATCCAGGAGGACTGACTTCATTTAGTGCTGTGTACTCATTTGGTTTAATCCATATTTCTGTTAAACACATTATATAAAACTTCTGATCAGTAATGGTTTCATTAACAATAAGTGCTTTAGACATAAGAGATCTAATATTTAACAGTCCTAGCTTCAGACCTAAATTCATTATGATCTAACTTTATGTTAATTAGGTTACTAAAACAAACTTTCTGAAAATTTCAAAATTTTTGTTTAGATCGGGGAAAAGACACAGTCTCAATATTGTGGAACCTAGGTGATGACTCAGTGCAGCTAGCAGACAGTCGGTTTAGCCTGCTTGTCTGCACCCTGGCCTTGGCTCTGGATTGTCAACGATTAACTAGGCCTGTTCTGAGACTGTGCTATGCTGCAAGAAATGATAGCAGCACCTTCCCAAGTGGGATATATACCGTCCTGCCCTAATAGGCCAGCCTTGCCCTCATTATGTCGTGGAAAACAATTTTTCCAGCCTAAGTCAAAAACTTCAGAGACAGAGAGTTAGTAGATGTCAAAAAGTAAATAAACTTTATTGAAACAATAAAGTGAGACAGTCTGCAGAAAGTCTAAATTATGCAAACACACACAGCCCTTTATATACCTTTTTCCACAGCGAACTCATCTTAGACAGGTTTTTGCCTTTCCTCATTAAAAACAGACCAATCTTCTTCACCACAATTAATTATTCATGTCTTTATGTTATCTTAAATTTGTGGGGTATGCGCAGTTAGTTATTTTTCTTGAAAAGGTTTTATGAGGACAATGTTTCTTTTTAAAAAAGATTTCACTCAGTCAGAGTCTTTTTTTTTTTTTTGCTTGTTTGTTTCTCCCTGACCTTGACCAATACTCCCTTCTTAGGCCTTATCCTAACTTAATTGGTATCTGGCCTCAAAGTTATTTGCTTCTGTGGAGGAAGATACAGGCTGGTACAGAAAAAAACAGTTATTGTACAGTAAGACAAAGAATTCATCTAACTCAATACACACTTAGAATATAGCTTGATCAAACACTGTTCTGTAGGTTTAGATTATGCTTTTAAATATTGATTATACACATAGATTATGCTTGTTAAGTAATATTGATTATTGAATTATGCTTAAGTAATCATTCTAAATGTTGGTTATACATATTGAATGCACTTCATTAACATAACCAAATGTTAGTTACACATATTGAATACACTTCATAAATATTTTCTATAAAAATTACTCCAATTATCTATAAAGTCCATATTTTACCATATTATAATTGTATTCATTAAATACAAAATAGCAAACTTCTAACCAGAGACATTAATATTGATATTTTCGATATGATTTTATGAATTTAGCAAACTCAAGTCCATAAAAAGTACAAATACAAGTGAACCAGTGTCACTGATTTATGTATAACAAGCTTCAACAACATCTGAAAGTGGGTTAGTGGTTTAATGCTTCGACAGAAATGGCTGCAATAAGATTTCACTTAAACAACCCTCCAAAAAATAAACAAATAAATAAATAAATAAATAATGGTCAGCAAAAGTTTGTAAAACATTAGATCTTTAGCTAGTTACTTTAGTTAGCTAGCTAGATAACCTTACTTCATCTGAATGCCAATTTCTATGCAAATGGATTCCCCACACACAAAATAGCACCTTAATTTTATTTTGTTTTGTTTTTCCATATATGTTAAAATTAGTATAACACCATGGACATTGAGCGTATTTAAATAAATTATGCTGCAACATACCTGAGGTAATTTCACTGAAGTCTGTGTTTATCCTGCACTGCCTCACCACCCCTCACACATACTCTGCCCCCCTCACACATACTCTGCCCCTATACAGCCACTCTCACTATGTTATGCCTGTGATTTTTGCTTCACGTTTTCATTTAAGCAAAGGTTACTCAAAGCTGAGGATCTGACTTACTCTCATCAACATATGTGGCATGATTATTTGGCAGCTTCAATAAATAAAAACATAACTACCATAATTAGTAAACTTGTTCACCATCTTTTTGTCTTTTTGATGTTTAGTTGTACAATAAGTTGTTCTATCTGCACAAATAAACTAAATGCACCAATATCCTTCTTTGTAATAGCCTGCTGTACCTGAGCACTGCTGACCATTATATCTTATCCTTTCTATCAGTTAGATAAATAAGACTACAAGGGTTGCTTAATCACTGAACATATTTCAGAATGTAATGTAATGCAATGTAATGTAATGAAAACATCACAATATTTCATTCTGTCCAAGAGATTTTGTCAGGGTGACTAGATGGTCTGTAAAAAGAGATCAGAAGTTTTTCAGTACTGATTTCTCAAAAATGCATGTGCAGTAAAAGCTACTATCCATAGTCCATAACAGCAATGCTAATGATTTTGAAGATTTCTTTCTCTGTGTGTGTGTGTGTGTGTGTGTGTGTGTGTGTGTGTGTGTGTGTGTAAAATTACAATTTCAATAATATACAGTATTGGAGAAAATGAATTTCAAAAATGACGTGATACATCTTTCCACCAGGTGGAGGCATTGTATCAAATTTGAATGATCCGTGCAGTGAGTTGTGTGTTGCCTTTTTTAACGCTGGGGGTCATCAGTTAACTTATTTGTTTAATTAATTAAATGGAATACACACTGCATATATTAAGCTAAATGTATTGTTATAGGATCTGTACTCACTGTTATCACTGTGGCTTATAAGATAAAATATCCAGAAAAACAACATTTAGATTATTTTATAGAACAAATATTTATTATAATGAATAATGACAATTACTATTATTGTAGATGTTGTTGTTGTTATTGTTGCTCTTATCATATTTCTTAAATAGTAAGTTATTCTATAGATATTTATTTTGTTATTGGCTACCTTAAACTCCAAGTTTAGTAATATCTTTTGCTTAAGATCTTCTGGTACCTTCACATGCATGGAAACTTTAGTTACTAAGCTAATATTATATTTTATAACATTATATCATGGATGTCCTTTATCTACAACCCATGGAGTCTGAGGCCAAAGGCAAAAGAAGCCATAAGGATGCATTGTGTCTCAGTACAGCTGAAAGCCTTCAGCCCTATTCCACTTGAACCAACTGCTTTCCTCTAAAGTCCATTAGCAAGATGAGTAGGCACAGGTTAAGTCAGTAGGTTACTGAACAAAATCTAGCATTTCTAGCATTTTAAATGTGTATTTTAAATGTTTTTCTTTTGTAGAATTAGTACAATGCACATGTGTAGCTATGCATAAGGAAAATAGTGTTATTTAATAGTATATAAATAACATAAATATGGGGTCTTACTAAAACCTCCCTCATGAAAAGTATTTTGTGACTGAACACATTTTAACAAATGTTAAAATCTGTTGTAGTAAAGGAGTTATATGGCAGCTGATAGCAATGTTTCTTCAGAGATTAGGTTATTGATGATTGGTCATAACATTTTCTAGAAAACCTTATTTACAGCCAGTGTCTAAGAGGTCCTGCCTCCACTACTCATCAGCGTTGATTCTGAACAAACTGACTCCAATTAATCTCTGTGTGACTGAGAAAGTTAAATACCGTATGATCAATACTCCCAGATCATGCAAGGATTGGACTTACTTTATAGAAGTGCATATTGTAGTAGGACCACAAAGTAGATCAGGTTTTGGCATCCTCTAAAATGCTTTATATCTGGGGGAAATATAATCTATTTTCCTAAGAAGAATTTAATTTATATACAGTAAAATATCCAGTGAAAGCCCAAAGTAAGATAATGAGAGAAGGTCCTTTGGTCATTGATTTCTTTCAAAGGATTAAAATGGAATTTTACAGACATAAATCTATGTATGCTTCTAACAGAGATGTATTATTGTCCTCCTTGTCTCTGTCAGACAGGCGATGGCTGCTTGACTCGGCTGCTATAAAATGGAAAAGAAATCGCAAACCAAAAGACAGACTCTGTTCTTACTGGCTTTAAATAACAAGAATAAAGCAAAGGAGCATATTCATTTAGCTTGTCTGTATTGCAAAATTCATATTGATTGTAAAACAAACAAACAAACAAAAATCTTGTTTGCAGTTTTTCTTTCTGATCCCAATATTCATGCTTTATTATCGAAACAGTACATTAAACTAAATTCAGTACAATTGCATTTTTAATGGCACTAATGCTTGAGTCTCAACAGCACTTGCAGTCCACATACTGTAATTCATTGTGCATCAGTGACTGTTTCTGTGCAGAGACACTATGATTGGGTTACCTCAGCATGTCTGTGGATGTCATGAATAAGGTTTTATTGCTCTTTTATTGTTGGGACAGGGAAGGTTCGCATGCCAGCTGCTGCTGCTGGCTGGTATATAAATCCCCTGAGTGCACCTCCCTACAAAAAGCAAACATGAGACAGGAGAAATATAATATCCAGCCTCCACATTACCTGGGGATTCCTCTTTACTAAACCAACTTTACATATTGTAGAATAGATTATCTGGACATTATTTCATCGCAGTGACATTAATGACCTGATGCACCAGACACCAAAAATGAGAAGAAATCAGTTTATACAATATGCATGAGATTTGGTTGGAACAAATACCACAAACTCTCTAAGTTAGAATGAATAGTAGTGCCAACATATGCAAATAGTGTCAAGTGTCACAATGGTATTTATGCATATTACATACATATCTTCCTGCTTATTGTGATGAGATGTATGAGAGTCCTAAAAGCAACATAAAGATCATTGCAACATGCTATAATTTTGAAAACAATAGCTACAATTATAATGCTATGATGTTTTTAGGATCCTGGATGAAATTAAATGTCTATGCCAATGGCCTTTAAGATGAAACACTGGACAAATGTTTCTCCTTGACAGTCAAATACACACTGGACACTAATCTGTCTAAACAAGACATATGTTTTCCCTATGGACCATCATGATTATCTTAGCTTAACCTTACTCAATTGCATTGAAATCTGTTTTAGGTGCAGTAGCACATTGTGTCTCCTCAAACAGGCTCACAAACAACATGGTTTTACAACATATTTATATTTCATTCATTATTATATATCTTAATAATGTATTCAGATATATATAGATACCAGCTCTGAGTCTTCTCTTATAATGCCTGATGAGGTTGGAGAATACATGGCAAGGGATCTAAGACCATTCCTCCATACAGAATCTCCCCAGGTCCTTCAAATTTTGAGGTACATGTTGGTGGACTTTCCTCTTCAGTTCACCCAACATCTTCAGTTTTCTATGGGTTTCAAGTCA
This sequence comes from Ictalurus furcatus, assembly GCF_023375685.1. Lineage (NCBI taxonomy): Eukaryota > Metazoa > Chordata > Actinopteri > Siluriformes > Ictaluridae > Ictalurus > Ictalurus furcatus. Next base: position 15,102,367 of record NC_071262.1, read on the forward strand.
GGGGACTGGGATGTCCATGGCAGGACCTTGATTTTAGGGTCAGTACACCATTTTGTGTTGATTTTGATGCATGTTTTGGATCACTGTCCTGCTGGAAGAGCCAACCACAGCCCATTTTAAGTTTTCTGGCAGAGGCAGTCAGGTTTTCATTTAATATCAGTTGATATTTGATCGAGTCCATGATGCCATATTTCCTAACAAAATGTCCAGGTCCTTTGGCAGAAAAACAGCCCCAAAACATTAAAGAGCCACCACCATATTTAACCGTGGGCATGAGGTACTTTTCCATATGGCTACCTCTCTGTGTATTAAAACCACCTCTGGTGTTTATTGCCAAAAAGCTCTATTTTGGTTTCATCTGACCATAGAACCCGATTCCATTTGAAGTTCAGTAGTGTCTGGCAAACTGATGATGCTTGAGTTTGTTTTTGGATGAGAGTAGGGACTTTTTTCTTGAAAAATTCCAAAAAAAACTTCTGGTGATGTGAGTGATTTCAGATTGTAGTTTTGGAGACTTTCTGACCCCAAGACACAACTAACTTCTGCAATTCTTCAGCTGTGATTCTTGGGTATTTTTTGGCCACTTGAACCATCCTCTTCACAGTGCACTGAGACAATATATGCACACGTCCAATTCCAGGTTGATTCATAACATTTCCACTTGACTGGAACTTCTTAATTATTGCCCTGGTGGTGGAAATTGGCATTTTCAATGCTTCTGCTATTTTCTTGTAGGCCCTTCCCATTTTGTGAAGCTCAACAACACATCACATCACAGCTATAGTCCTTAGTCTTACCCATTGGTCTTACCCATTACCCATTATGAATGATTAAGGGAATTTGGCCTATGTGTTACCTCCTTCCACCTTCCTGTGAAACAGGAAGTCATGGTTGAACAATTTCCTGTTCCTAGGAAACTGTCTCAGACAAGCCATAATAAAGGTTTACTGTTTTAAGCTGTTCTTTGCTGTTTTTGTGTGTATTTAAACTGTGGAAATCATTTTGACCCATAACATAATGGATGATTTTTTTGAACACAATAGGAGGGTTAAATGTTTTTAAAGGCAAATTTTACCCCTAGCCAGTTTAAAACAAATAAATTATTTAATGCGATGTGTATTTAATCCAAATATATGAAATTCATATTCAGATACTTTTGGCAGCTTCTAAGCTCCATGATATTCTACCCTGGCTATGCCTACAGCACTGACTGAACAGCTGTCAGTAGTGTTTGTTTGGATCTGATGAATAGGAGAGATAATGACAGATGAGTATAGCACCCTCACAGCATCACTAAAAACCAGTAAAACCCCCTTATATACAAACTAAAGTTACTGAACACATGTAACTCTAAGCTGATGATTGATGGTGCCAGTAGCTAAAAAGCAACGAAAGACAATTCAGCACTGATGTGTCCTTCAGTACAGGTGTGAAAATATAATATGGCAGACAAAGTGATTAATGTTATGTGAAAAGTGAATGTAGTTCAAATCTCCCCAAACGGTTCTCTTCTTTCAAATAAGGTACACACATTAAATATCAAATCAAAATCCTGTTACCAATAGAATATAGAAAATGACAATAGATTTCACTGCTTAAGCATGTTTCCTATGACTTAATATATTTTAATAGGCCTTCACACTGTATATATCGATCATGATTTACTGAAAATAAACAGAATATGTAACAGGTGAGTAGACTTTATTGTTTTATTCTCAGATTTTTTATTTTCTTGAATGAATATCAATGAAGAAGCTCAAAACCCCTTATTCCCATCAAATAAATGTGTTGTTGTGGCTACTCTAAGCTGCGGCGGGTGGAACACAGACACTCAGGAGGCAGGAGTGGGGAAGAAAGGTGCTCTTTTATTTTAAAAAGTGGGAGAATGGGTAAGGTGAGGAATAATGAATTGTGGTGCAGGCAGTGGGCATCACGGTTTTCCCAGCATGGGGAGCGGCCAGCAGGCTGGAGCAGCGTCGAGGCGGGACCCAGGGAGCATGGCGCTGGATGTGGGTACTAGCTGGGGGCACAGTGTAGCCAAGGATCTTTGTCGTCTTTGCTGTTGGGAACAGAGAAACATGTTTCAGCGTGACCATGACATGAGAACTTGCTCACCTCTCTGGGTTGCCTGCACCCTTTTATAGTCTCCTGGCTCCTGCAGGAGGGTGAAGAGCAGCAGCTCCACTTATTAGCTGCCAGTTGTGTGTGTTTCTGCCGCCCCGCCCTGCTGCCATGTACTCTTGTGCTGTCTGGCTTAGCATCAGGAGCCAGGCCCATTTACCAATATCCCTTGGTCAGGTCAAGGGTGGAGATGAAGCGGGCTCTCCCCAGTCACTCCACCAGGTCATCTACTCGGGGGACGGGGTAGCTGTCAAAATCCGAGACCTGGTTCAGCTTGTGGAAGTCATTACAGAGCCTGATTCTGCCATTGGGCTTCGGAACCATGACGATGGGGCTGGACCAGGGGCTGGCGGACTCCTTGATAATTCCATCTTGGAGCATCCGGCTGACCTCCTCCTCAATAGCCTGACAGCAAGCCTCCGGGACATGCTAGGGTCTTACCACTACTTCCGGTGGGGTTTTATGGTGGACCAGATGAGTTAAGCCTGGGGTAGACGCAAAGACATCGGCGAACTGGGCGACCAGCTCCATCAGCTCTTGGCGTTGTGTGGGGGTGTGCTCCTCGCCCCGGTGGACCAAGGTTTGCTCGTTGGGATCTGTGGGGAGAGTGGCAAAGGCAGACACCACTGGCGTGGGCCACTGGCCTGGGTTTGTCAAGAGATTTATGTGGTATAGCTGGGTGTCTGCATACTTACTGGGCTGTTGTAGGCGGTAGTTTACTGGGCTCACCCTCTCGAGGACTTTGTATGGGCAATGCCAGCAATCCAGGAATTTACAGGAGGTGTTCAGGAGTAAGAGGAGCCCCTGGTTGCCTGGCTGGAACTCTCTGGGCTGGGCTGGCTGATTGTAGGCCCTTTGCTGGTCTTGCTGTGCCACCTCCATGTCCTCCTGGATGATCAGTATTACATGGCCGATCCATTCCTGCATGTCCTGGATGTACTCCATGAGGGAGTGGAATGGCAAGGGTTGTTCTTCCCAGGTTTTCTGGGCCACGACCGGCAGTCCTTGAGGGCGCCATCCGAAGAGGAGTTTGAAGGGAGTGAAGCCTGTGGGCGCTTGGGGTGTCTCTCAGATGGCAAAAAGCATGTAGGTAAGGAGGAGGTCCCAGTTCCTACCATCTTTGTCTACCACCCAACACAGCATTTGCTTCAATGTCTGGTTGAAGCTTTCCACGAGATCATCGGTCTGGTGGTGGTAGACGGATGTCCTCAGATGTTTTACCTGCAACAGTTGATACAGATCAACCATTAACTTAGACATAAAGGGCATACCTTGGTCAGTTAGGATCTCTTTGGGGATCCCCACACGACTGAACAGAAGCATGAGCTCTTTCTGCCGGACCCACAGCTGGGCAGCTGGCGGCTTACATCTGCACCGGCCCCAGGCAGCCAGTGAAAGGGAAGTTGTGGGGAACCCTGGCCAATCTGGCCCAAGCAGTAGCAGGACGGGGAGCTCCGGGATCAGCCCAATGAGGAGCAGTCATTCGAACGCAGAGGTTGAAACCCGTACTTCAGATGTGGAGACCTCCTGGATGTCCCCATGGATGCAGGAAACCGGGAGAGTTCTGGTTTCCTGGGGGGCTTTGGCAAGGATCGTAGGACGGGCCAGGGTCATGGTGCTTCTGGAGTCTAAGAGGACTGAGACCGGCTTGCCATTCACTTTGACAGAGATGGTAGGGGCATTGTGGGGCATGAAGGCATGGAGGGCACAAAATGGCCAGCAAGGGTTTGACAACTTGCTGCAGGGTTGGCGGGTCTGGCTCGGTGGGCATGGGCCTGTCCCAAGGAGTTCCATAGGTGAGGCGGCTGTCAGGACATCTCCTCTCCCTGTGGAGGTCCACTTCGTTCCGACGTGGGAGCAGGATGTGGCGTGGGCAGGGAGCACGTCCCATCGTTCTCCCCTGCCAATCTCCAGGATGGCTAAGGCACACTCGAAAGCCTCTAACATCTCCTTGGGGTGTTGGCACCTCGCATCCCAATGGTCTTGCTTTTTTGGGGACGGAGCTCTTAAAAATTGGTCCATCATCACCCACTCAAAGACCTCAGTGGCAGTGTGCCATTCTGGTTGAAGCCACCTCTTAGTGGTACAAAGCAGGGTATCCATTTGGGCTCGAGGGGTGGCTCCGGGGTGGTAGGACCATCGGTGACACTGTTGGTGGGAGACAGGCTGCCGCGTTGGTGGGAGATAGGCCGCAGTGAGCAAGGATTTCACACTTGAGGGTCTCATAGTGGGCTACTGCGGCTGGCAGGAGTGTGTAGTAGGCGAGTTGCACCTCCCCTGAGAGAAAAGGAGTGACTATGTTGGCCCAGGCATGCTCCTCCCTCTCCTCGCCCAGGGTGACTCACTCAAAGGTCTCTAGAAAGGCCTCAACATTGTCTTCATGCTGAGCTTGGTGAGCAGGCGCTGAGCATCTAGGCAGGGGTCCGGGAGAGGGATGGCTGCAGGCGAGCTGGGTTTCTTCAGCTACAGGAGCTCATGGATGGTAACACGGAGGCTCTGGGCCAGCTCCTGAGTCACTGTCTGCTGCTGGATATTCGTCTCCAGCAGTTGTTGTAGCGTGGGATCCATGCCAGAGGTCTGGGCTGTGTCTGTGCTCATGCCCGCATTCTCCACCACTGTGGCGGGTGGAACACAGACACTCGGGAGGCAGGAGTGGGGAAAAAGGTGCTCTTTTATTTTAAAAAAGTGGGAGAATAGGGAAGGTGAGGGAGTGAGGAATTGTGGTGCAAGTGGTGGGTGTCGCAGTCTTCCCGGCATGGAGAGTGGCGGGCAGGCTGCAGCAGCATTGAGGCGCGAACTAGGGAACGTGGCGCTGGATGTGGGTACTGGCCGGGGGCACAGCCTGGCCAGGGAGCTTCATTGTGTTCACTGTCGGCATTAGCGTCAACTTTTGTAGGGAACAGAGAAACATATGTCAGTGTGACCATGACAGGAGAACTTGCTCACCTCTCTGGGTTGCCTGTGCCCTTTTATACTCTCCTGGCTCCTGCAGGAGGGTGAAGCGCAGCAGCTCCACTGATTGGCTGCCAGCTGTGTGCGCTTCTACTGCCTCGCCCTGCAGCCATGTGCTCTCATGCTGTCCACAATAAATGAGGGGCTGAAGCGGAGCCTTCCGTTCAGCACCCGGGCAGCAGTCGTGCGGGGGGGGGCATTGGTTTTGGTGCATGTGGGCTGCATGCCCACCATCACAGTTGTATTAATCTTACTGAGTGTATTTGTGTTGATTTCATGATCATAAGAAAAATTTTAATGGATTTGAGTGTACACTATATGTGTTAGTGCAGATGTTAAAGGTATATCGAAAGCACAATCTAGCTGTTTTGAAACATGACTCTTTCATCAGTGATCCTCCCAAAGAAAAACACATGCGTAGATTGAGAATGCTTGCGCAAGAGAAGAAGTCAACATGACTGACAGGCAAGGAGAGATGCCTCCTCATCATGGTTGGTTGGATGTTGGAGTTTATTCATATGAGCATAGATTTTATTGACAGCTTCCAGAATGGAAGAGAACTTAATAAAACATTACACAAAGTGTTCTTTAATTTAAAAAAAATGCTGTAGGCTGACTGGCGTTTCTAAATTGTCTGTAGTGTGTGAATGTGTGTGAAATTGTGCCCTATGATGGGTTGGCAGCTTGTCTAGGGTGTCCCCCACCTTGTGCCCCGAGTTCCCTGGGGTAGGCTCCAGGCAACCCTGCATAGGATAAGTGGTACAGAAAATGGAAGAATGGAAGAGAACTTAATAAAACATTACAAAAAGAGCTCTTTGATTAAAAAATAAAAAAGGTCTTGTTGGGGTGGGGGTGGTTGGGGGTATTTGAGTCATGGTGGTTTAGTGGTTAGCACATTTGCCTTGCACCTCTGGGGTTAGGGGTTCAAATCCCTCCTCCACCCTGTGTGCATGGAGCTTGCATGTTCTTTCCATGTCTTCAGGAGTTTCCTCCCCCATGTTTTTATGTTTAACACTGCATGTATTAAGAACAAACTGCATGTTAATGTAGATATTCAGTCCTGTCAGTTACAATTCAACAATAAGGATGTAGAACAATGTAAATATTAATACACACAGAAAGAATGTTTGCAGAACAACAGATTTTCATCCAGTGCAACTCTGTAAATGGTAATGCAACAGTGTAGTACTACCTGTACTTTTGCTGCCACTACCTGTACTTTTACTGCTACTGTACTTATAAAAATATTATTTTAAATTTATTTTCACTATTATACACTTTACCTGTCTATTATGCAATAATTGCTATGTCCATATATGGTATAAGTTAATCTGCTGAATACTATGTTATGTTATGTTATGTTATGTTATGTTATGTTATGTTATGTTATGTTAGATTCACAGCATTTTTTAATATTGTTATTCTTTTGCACTACCTGTTATTTCACACTAGACACTTTCACACTAGAACTGTGTACTGGTCAGCACTACACTGTCACTTACTGTGCCTATTAGTAGTTACTGTATTGTCTTGTGTTGTTTGCACACTTTTGCAGTGCACTTTATGTTAAATGTGTATGTTTTATTTAGTTCTGTGTCGTCTCATGTGGTTAGTGTGTTGTTTTATGTAGCACCTTGGTCCTGGAGGAACGTTCTTTCGTTTTACTGTGTACTGTACCAGCTGTATATGGTTGAAATTACAATAAAAACCCCTTGACTTGAATGTAGGTATTCAACATTAGGATACCATATTGACGCAATTGTCAAGGCAATGTTAGTTATGTTCTTGTTATTGTTGTTGTTGTTGTTGTAGGAAGTATTGTTGGGTGTATTACGAAATGACGCGTAGGACTGTTGTTATTTATAGCAGGTTTCTAAAGAAATTGAGGGGCCAGAGAGAGGAGGGGGTGGAGGTGCACTGTGGAGGGAGGTACGGAGAGAAGGAGGGAGGAATGGAGCTCTGCGGAAGAAGGGAGGGACAGAGGGTAGGAGGGAGACTCGGAACAGCGCAGGCGAGCAGACGCTGTTCTCTTCAAACAGATAAGGCGGACTAACCCGGAGACTGCAGCCCTCTGTCTCCCTCCTATCGGCGCAGGTCTGTATGCCTTTTGGTCATTGCAGTCTTGGCTTTTTAGCTCTGCATCATCCGCAGTATTAGGCTCGCGGCCGCAGGGAAGCGTCGAGCGCGCGACACGTGAGGGGCAGGGCGCGCGGAGCAAGACGGGATGCGCCGCTTCAGTTTCATATTGCACGGGGGGTAGAGAAACACACACACACACTATGAGTAAATACCAGTTTCCATGTCCATGAGCGCGTGCATTTGTGTATGCTTTTATGCGTACAGAGAGAGATGAGATGGAGGAGGCGGCGGAGGATGTTGCTCCTGCTGCTGCTGTGTTGGTTTCGTTGTGGAGGCTGCCGGTGTAACGCTGGTGTCCTAAAACCGGAATCACACGTTGCTTCTTCTCGTTTGGTTCTCTTCCGTTATAGTTCCATTAGCAACACGTATGGGCCTGAACAGATGCGTATTTTTATAGCAGGCTTTCAAATGCATAAACAGCTTAAATAATTAATTTGAAGTTGTATTGATCTCCTGATGCCTCACGTTCACGATCGGCTCTCTGTGCGTGTGTGTGTGTGTGTGTGTGTGTGTTCTGTAACGCTAATGAAGTAATAAGTCTTATCCTATTCATATCTTATCCTGTGCCACTATTTTTCCAGTTCGAAATGCACCAAGCATGGATATGCGATGGTGTGTAAACTGCAATCAAAAGCCTCTCAGTTAGCTTGGGACAAAGATGTTACTCGTGTAAAAACGTTTAAATTAGTTCTGATGTGCAGATCGACGACATAAGCTACAAACCATGACGATTAACACAACATGAGAGCTTGGTGAGATAGAAACAAAACGCAGGGTATGGTATGTGATGCTTTCCTGCGCTGCAGACACACTAGTTGTCAATAGGACTCTGCACACCAGGTGCCCTAAATGCACATTGCTGTTTTACAGCATTGGTTCCTGAGGCATGAGAAGAATAATGTGTAGCATCTGAACATTCTTCATGTGCTTTCTCAAAGCAAGGATGCTGTCATCGCTGTAACACTGTCAGACATGAAAAGCTGTGATTAATGTAGGCTGTATTGCTCTCATGTGTGCTTTTCAGTGCATGAAGGGTAACAATGTTACATTAATCAAAGTATAAAAGGACACATAATAAATATGAATTAAAAAGGTATACATTTATTTAATTATATAACAGTCTAAAACTGACAGGGAATGCAAATAAAAACAGATATGTAAATGGTACACATAAAATCATGTAGGCCTACATCTCATAAATAGATATATTCTGTGGAATGTTTGAATAACCATTTGAGACAGATCTAGGGAAAAAACATCAAACTAAACACGAACATACCAAAAAAACATACAGCAAACACTGCAAGTATGTGTAAAGCCTACCTCTTTGGACCACTGGGTCATGAGATTTAAAAAAAAAAAAAAAAAAAGAAAAGAAAAAAAAACTGTATCCACTACTTAAATATTAGTTTTAATCTAGTTATACAGTCTTGGAAGGACAAAATCCAGCACAGTTTGGTGATTTTTCTGCTCTGAGATGCCTATTAACATTATAATTAAGTGGTGAGTTCAGACATGTTACACAGAGCAGCAAAATAAATAAATTATCCTGCCAGACTGGAATTTGGCATACTTCATTTAAATAATCCTGATAGCCCCACTGGAAACCTTTGGCTTTTAATGCAACCCCCCCCCCCCCCCCACACCCTCAAAATATATCAGCTATGACTATATAACTAACCAAATTGAAAAAAAAAAATGTTTAGTACTAATATGTTTTGAGTGAAAAGTGAAGAATGGCATATTCGGAAACTTTTTCTTGTTTAATTGCAAAAAATCATCAGCAGAGACCCAGCAGCTGTACTAAATCAAGTGCTAAATTATTTATATCTGCACCAAAGAAATAGCCCTTGCAGGATGTAGTCTGAGCTTTCTGTGTTTCACATTCATCTTGCTAGGTTATAATGGCATTTTTCCCATAGGAAAACATTAAACATGAAACAGCCAGAGGGTAAAAGAGTAAAGCTCAGTAAAGCACATAAAACACCTTTCACACATAAAACTGCTCCTGGGTATGAGTGCATGTTTTTTTGGTAATGGTCAATACAGATACTAACACTAATACAGAAATGTCCAACCTACTTAGTCAATCAGGGAATATTTTATTTAGCTCTGTTTAAGTTTCCCAGGTTTACATAGTGGCCATGAAAAGTATACACAGCAAATGTCCATTTATCTGCACTACTAGACCTGTTCATTATTACAACCCCAATTCCAAAAAAAGTTGGGACACTGTGTAATATGTAAATAAAAACTGAATGCAATGATTTGCAAATCTCATAAACCCATATGTTATTCACAATAGAACACAGAAAACATAAATTGTTTAAACTGAGGAAATGTACCATTTTAATGACAAAATAAGGTAATTTTGAATTCGATGGCCTCAGCATGTCTCAAAAAAGTTGGGACGGGGCAACAAAAGACTGGAAAAGTAAGTGTTACTAAAAGAAACAGTTGGAGGTTAATTGGCAACAGGACAGTAACATGATTGGGTATGAAAAGAGTATCTTAGAGAGGCAGAGTCTCTCAGAAGTAAAGATGGCCATAGGTTCACCAATCTGTGAAAAACTGCATCTACAATTTGTGTAATATTTTATACCCAATCATGTGGGAGTGTAAATGATAGACGTAGTGAATGGGACAACCACATCAACATCAAATTTTAGTTTCAGATTTACATGCATCATTCAATTTTTTAAACTTTACTTTGTTACTCTAACGTCAAAATGACCTGAACAAAATCATTGTAATACAAATATGATTTGGGAAGTTAGAAATGTTTAGAGAACGTGAACCAAGCACATGAGCTTTCACTTTCAGTAGGAACCTCAAATGAATAATTTTGGCCCCAAACAGAACATAAGTGTTAAAAACTGTGTCCATTGACAGTTAGATATTTAGGAAGTTGGCAGTGAACTGAAAAAACTTTTAATTAAGCTAAATAGTAAGAGATAATTCTATTTTGGATGGCTGCTCACAACAAGCATTTTAAACGAGAACTTATCTTTCTTACCTACATTCTTCCTACTTCTAAGTGGGCAGACACACAGACACTCCTCCAACTCACAAGAGATGCATGCGGTAGCCAAACAAGTGTTTGTTTTGGGGTTTTTTTTACTGAATAATGCATAATATTTGATAATTATTTGAACTGAGAGAACCTTTAATACTGCTCAGTTTGTGTGATTTTATGATTTATAATATAATATAATGCACTGTGGCTTAGTGGTTAGCACATTTGCCTCACACCTCCAGGGTTGAGGATTCGATTCCTGCCACTGCACTGTGTGTGCAGAGTTTGCATGTTCTCCCTGTGCCTTGTATGTCCAAAGACATACAAGGCTGATTGGCGTGTCCAAAGTGTCCGTAGTGTATGAATGGGTATGTGAATGTTTATGTATGTGTATGTGAGTGTGCCCTCACATACCCTGTGACATGCAGGGTGTTCCCTGCCTTCTGCCCCATGCTCCCTAGGATAGGCTCCAGGTCCCCCACAACCCAGTAGGATAAGCGGTATAGAAAATGGATGGATGGATAATATAATATAATAATGTCGTATTGTATTATTGCTTTTCTGTCTAAAAAAAACCCAGACACATTAAAAAAAAATCAAATAAATAAAAAAGCTCTAACATACTTCATAAAGCACAGCAGGCCTGTTCCTGTGGCACAGATGGACTAATACATGTTCCACAGGAGTGTAAATGCTAACATCATTTGCTAATCTTAAAAACTACATGTTGTGTATGAAAATTGAAACCCTTTTATGTGAAATTCTTGCATGACAGATGTTGCAAGCCTGTTTTTTTATTGTTTACTTTATAAGGTCTGCATTAACTACCTGCTGTTTATACTGAGATAATGACAATACAGCAGATAGTACTTTCTACAGGCCTGATAATCAATGTAACACACTTTACATATTATTTGTAAATGAAAAGAGCAAAAAGCAGAACAAGATAGAGTTGTAAACAAATAAAACATTGTTTTATTTGAGTTGTAAACAAGTTGTAAACAAATAAAACATCAGTAGATAAATGAAAAATAAACGATAAGTGATAATTTAGGTTACCAGACTTTTAAGCTTGTTTTTCTACTTCACATGTACTCAACTTTTACTTACAGGTTATCCTTTGCTTGGTCATTAACAATGATGGTGTTTCAATTTTGGCTCAAAAGTTGCTTATATAGATCCATAGCTGTAGGCGTGACTAAATGAAGTGCAAAATCTATTTATTAGCTGTTAGATTTTAAGAAGAACTTTATTCATGAAAAATCTGCAAACATTCAATATACAGTGCATTAGCCTGTGCATTTACACATTATGGTGCTAATAAATTATATTCACAATTTACAAGGGTTTTTTTCTCCAGCTATTCAAAGTACATTACATTTACATTTATAGCAATTGGCAGATGTCGTTATCCAAAGCGACTTACTCGTTTATACAATTGAGCATTTGAGGGTTAAGGCCCAGCAGTGGCCGCTTGGCAGTGCTGGGATATGAACTCACCCTTCCGATCAGTAGTCCAACTTCTACCACTGACCAAAGTCAATCAAAGATTGAATATTTGTAACAATATCTAGTAGTATGTAGTAATGCAGTAATCTGTTTTACACCCAGTCTTCCATAAGACTTTCATCTTATGTGTTTCTTAATCTATCTAAGGTTTTTAATACTTGTTTACATGCATTACAAACTTGTTTAATTTGAAGGAGGTAATTAAAAAATTGAAGAGGACATAGAGAGCTACCTTTTGGAATCCCATAATTAATCTCTTCTATAGAATTAGTGTGCCAGTACTTTTGCATTAACTCTACACTGTGATGTATGAATTCTGCTGTAACTACTGAAGTCAGCAAATGCTTGGCAGATGTGGATACAGTGTTGTGACATGCTAATTGGCCCCCATATGAGTAAGAGGCTTCTGTGACCTCCCATGCTATTAGCACCCACTGATATACTTTGACACCTACTTAGCAGGTGGTTAGGGAAAGTGAGTGTAGAAACCTTCCTTGAAAGCAACTAGCCCCAATTGCTCTTCAATAAATATTCATATGTTGCTGTAATATAAATATTCATATGTTGGCCTAAGTGGGTCAAGAATGAGGCATCACATACTACAGAAAAAATAGACAGAACTAATAATATGTTCTATTTAATATTTTAACATTTATATACTAAAGTTACAGTGTGTATGATATCTTTGGTTAAAAATGGCCAAACAAGTCAGGGGACAAAAAATACTGTATAATAAGATGTTCCTGAGCTGCCATGAGTCACCCTGACCATTATGCTATAGTTGGAATTGGAGGAATTTTGGCAGGTCCTATGTCAGTTTGGATATTTTAAACATCATCACACCACAACATTAGGAACAAAAGAAGTCTGGCTCCACAATGGCAAGCAAGAGTCATAGCCTATCATTACGCTTAATATCCATAAAATAGTGAATATTGTTATGTGAGCAAGTGGTCAGATATGAAGTACACAGGACAAGAAAGACATGCTGCATGGCATAATGCATTTACAGCATCCTTAGTAACTGCCTGGTCAGGGTCATGGTGGTTTAAATTAGGCTAATAGTTTATAGTAAAAATAGAACCAACTACATTTGTTAGAAAATATCGTACAAACAAAAGTAATAACTGCATCAGTGGGATGAAAAATGGTCCTGTGCACATCTCTAGTTGAGACCAGTTGTGACTTTATTTGATGTAGCTCAAGTTGAGGAACTGTCAGAGCCATATTTAATAGGCCATGCTGACAGTGTTGGCATTTCTATGTCTTTTTCCCCAGTGATTTTTAGTGTTTCCAGAGGCATAGTGATAGGGTTCATATTTAATTTAAAAATAATAATAATAATAAAATGCAAATATAACCATCTGGTTTAGGCTACATCCACTTTGGGTTTAAATCTGAATACAAGTCTGAATATTTGAAGCTCTAAACAGATATAAATACAGACACAGTTAGTGCCATTGTGTTATCTGACCATTGAGAGTGAGTTCACAGTTAATCAATGAAACATAAAACACATTCTGAGCTAACTCTATTTGTTGATAAATCAATTTTTGTCATATGCAAATTAGTGTGTTTAACAACATTTAAATACAGTGGGGGAAATAAGTATTGGAGGCGTCAACATGTTTTTCAGTAAATATATTTCCAATGAGGCTATTCACATGTTCACGAGACATCAGTATTAACTCAAGAACTCCATAAATATAAGGAATTCACAACATAAAAGTCCATAAATAAAGTTATGTGTAATAAAGTGTAATTACACAGGAAAAAAGTATTGAAATGAAATTTTTATTTAATACTTATTGGAGAAGCCTTTGTTTGTAATGACAGCTTCAAGAAGCTTCCTGTATGAAGAAATTAGTCAACCACAGTATTCAGTTGTGATTTTGGCCCATTCTTCTAAACATATTGTCTTTAAATCTTGTTCAGTTGGATTCAAGTCAGGTGATTGACTGGGCCATTTTAATGCCTTGATTTTTTTCTCTGAAACCAGTTGAGAGTTTCCTTTGCTGTATGCTTTGGATCGTTGTCCTGCTGGAAGGTCCACCCACGTCTAATCTTCATCATGCTGGTGGATGGCAGCAGATTCTTCACAAGAATCTCCCAGTAATGGGCTCCATTCATCATTCCTTCAATTATATGAAGTCTGCCAGTACCATGCAATTAAAAATAGCCCCACACCATGATGCTTCCACCTCCACACTTCACTGTTGGTATAGTGTTTTAAGGGTGATGTGCAGTGCCATTTTTTTCTCCAAACATGGAGTGTAGTATGACAGCCAAAAAGTTCAATTTTGCTCTCGTCTGACCAGACTACAATCTCCCAGTATTTCATAGGCTTGTCCAAATGAGTTGTAGCAAACTTTAAACGTGCTTTGACATGCCTTTTCATTAGTAATAGAGTCTTGCGGGGTGAGTGTGAGCAGTGGAGTGCATTGCCTGTTGTTTTCTCTGTGACGAGGGCACCTGCTGCTTCCAAGTGTTGAGCTTCCACTGGAGCTCTTTCCGAGTGGTCCTTGGCTCTTGGGCTACTCTTCTGACTATTCTTCTGACTCCCTGTTCAGAAATCTTGTGAGGAGCTCCTGTGCGTGGCCGGTTGATGACGGAGTGATGTTGCTTCCACTTGCGGATAATGGCCCAATGGTGCTGATTGGAAATATACTGATTGGAAATATGTCTGTATCCAATTCCATCAATATGTTTCACAACAATAAGGTTGTGAAGGTCTTGTGAGAGCTCTTTGCTTTTATCCATCATGAGATGTTTATTGTGTGACACCTTGGTAATGAAAAGCCTTTTTATAGACCATCAATTTACTAACCCAGCTGATATTAACTTGCACAGATAGGAGGTATAATTACTTTCGAATTTCAGCTGGTTCCTTGCCTTAGCTTGCTTTGGAGAACTGCTTTTTCTTAGTGTGTTCAATCCTTTTTTCCTGTGTCATTCTACTTTATTGCACATAACTTTATTGAGGGACTTTAATGTTGTGAATTCTTTATATTTCCAGATTTCTTGAGTTAATACTGATGTCTGGTGAAAAAATGTCATGTGAGTAGCCTCATTGGAAATAAATGTGAAACAAATGTTGACGCGTCCAATACTTATTTCATCCACTATATTTACAAAAACCTTATATTGATGTATATTTTCAACAGCATGATATTTATTCTGATATGAGTAAAGGAAAAAAGGCTTTTGTGTAACCTGGACTTTAAAAAAAACCTTTTGCAGAACATTTTTGGAGAAGATAAACAGATTAATGTAGTAGTAGAAAGTAAGATGACTGACAAATCTTGTAGACATTTCATTACTCTTCTTGGGGCTCCATCATTTTATTATCCATCATAAGTAGAAAAAAAAATGTGATTTTTCATGACTTACAACTAGTAGACATTTCCAATTGACCAGGGTTTTTGAAAACCTTGACAGGCAAGTACAGGTGCCTGAGAGAGATAATGCAAAACCTTGAAAAAAAACTAGCTGAAACTTATTCCAGCAAATACAAGCTTTATTCTGTAAGTGCCAGGTACAACATGCTGTGTGTTGAAGTGTACAGTGTGTGGAAAGAGTGATTGGTAATGAAGAGTTTATGTCCTGGAGTCTCCTGTGCTCCACTAGGCCTCATCATCTCGTCCTGGCACCCTATGTTTTACATGGGAAGCTGTTGCCCTGGTAACAACTCTTCACACCTGATTCTTAAACGCCACTTCATTTGCCCCTGCCAATTTGTGCGATACACTCAGGTGGGCCCTAAGAGGTTATTTAAATGTACACTTCGGCTGGATATCTAAATCTCTTTTATTCCTATTGAGTATTAGCTTTACAAATCTTATTTTGATTATATTAACCACTGTAAATGTTTAAAACCATAGCACCGCTGCTCCATGTCCTAAATGTTTCATTTCAGAGGAAATTTATTTCTCAACCTCTTTTTTTTTAACCAACCATTATTTATAATGTTACTCTATGTATATAAACCTTTTTATGGAAAATGTAATAATTAAAAAATGTGGAGCTTCTCTTAAGAACATTTTACACCACCTGTCCAGTATGTTGGCAATTTAATTAAAGTGACCCTTAAACTTTAACAGAGTGTTTTTTTTTTTTTGTTTTTTTTTAAATAAGTGTGTCTCTGTGCAGCACGGTCATGGTTTCTAGCAAGAAACACTACAAAATACAATATTCATGCTATACTTTCTAAAAAGCACATGGGTGATATTTAAACTAATTGCCACTATTGGAATTATTGGGGTGGTGTTGGAGTCACTAGCCAAAAAGGTTGGGAACCCCCGATTTACAAAAGTACCATGCGTGAAAGGCAAAGAAAAGTCCGTCACTCATCATTAAAACCACAAATTATTGTTCAGTCAAGCATGCATGAAGTCGGCAAAGCAGAGGCCAAAGTTAATTAATGACATAGCAGGAATGGGTGAAGAATCCATAAAGCCAAACCTCACAGAGATATATAATATTTTTGATAAGAGCAAAGACTTCCTCAAGAGACTTACTAAGACTTTAATTTCCCAAATGCATAGGCCAGCCTTCAGTTACTTACCAATTTATTGCCTATTTTCTGCTTTTGGTTTTACAAAAGCTGAATTTTGTCTGGTATGTTTACACTTTTTCATAGAACTTTGATGTGATACTTTTATTAGCATTGTATAATTAGCAGATCATACTGTGAAATTATAATATATCATTAACCATGTTTGAAATATGCTCATGTATAGTAAATAAAGAAAAGGCTTAATGTGTTATAGAGTGATGGATCTGCACAGCATCCTCTCTTGGCTCTACACCCTACATTTAATCTTACCATCTATGGTGCTTTGCTGTCAGAATCATTTTGTAAATCAGGCTGGGAAACATGCAGTTTAATTTAATTATCCTCCATACCCTGACTACCAGTATGCCCCATATGACCCCCCCCCCACCCCCCACCCCCCCCATCTCTCATTCTTTTCATGTGCATCTCAGACCATTTTGTGGTTCTTAACATAAAACAATATTGATAAAGACCTAAGTACAAATTTATAATGCAAAAGCTTAAAAGACTAAGCATACAGCTCACAGTGATTAAAGTCTGTATATGCTACATTTTACAGGTTAGCACAAAAATGGGCCCCTTATTCAGTTTAAAATTTCAGTACACATTTGTGTTATGTTGAAACAGACTTTATTCTCATTACAAGGTCTCACATTAACATAATTAGCATTTGCACAATAATATGAAAAACAGGAATGGTTAAGGTTTGAATTGGATTAGCGGTCATGGTACACAATGTTGGGTTGCTTTTTACTTGTGGAAGACACAAGGTTAACAAAGAACAAACTAAAGTAAAATGTCACTGAATATTTGTAACTCAGTCTAAAGCTTAGACATGGACAACACTTACTGTATGTACACTCACAGAGCACTTTATTAGGAACCATATACTAATACTGGGTAGGGCCTCCCTTTGCTCTCAAAACAGCCTTGATTCTTCATGGCATGGAATACACAATACTTTGGAAAAAATTCTTTTCAGATTCTGGTCCATGTTGACATGATTCCATCACACAGTTCCTGCAGATTTTTTCAGGTGCACTTTATGCTGCAAATCTCCCGTTCTACTACATCCAAAAGATGTTCTATTGGATTCAGATCTGGTGATTGGGAAGGCCACTGAAGAACATTGAACTCATTGTCATGCTCATGTAACTAGTTTAAGATTACTTAAAATTGTGGCCATGAAGGATGCACATGGTCAGCAACAATACTCAAATAGTCTGTGGGATTGAAGCGATGATTGATTGGTATTAACAGGTCCAAAGTGTGCCAAGAAAACCTTCCCCATACCATTGCTCCACCTCCACCAGCCTGGACTATTGATATAAGGCAGGTTGTGTCCATGGATTCAAGCTGTTGGTGGCAACTTCTGACACTACCATCTGTGTGCCTCAATAGAAATTGAGATTCAGTCTTCAACTGTCCAGTTTTGGTGAGCCTGTGCCCACTGCAACCTCATCTTTCTGTTCTTGGCTGACAGAAGTGGAACCCAATGTGGTCTTCTGCTGTTGTAGCCCATCTGCCTCAAGGTTTGACAAGGTTTCTGCTCACCACAGTTATACAGCGTGGTTATCTGAGTTACTATAGCCTCTCTGTCAGCTCAAACCAGTCTGGCGATTCTCTGTTGACCTCTCTCATCAACAAGGCGTTATCGTCTGCAGAACTGATGCACACTGGATGTTTTATTTTTTTTACTGCTGAGTAAAGTAGCGACATGAAAATCCCAGGAGATCAGCAGTTCTGGAAATACTCAAACCAGCCCATCTGGCACCAACAATCATGCCACAGTCAAAATCAATGAGATCACATTTTTTCCCTATCCTTATGGTTGATTTGCACATTACCCGAAGTTGCTGGCCCATATCTGCATGATTTTATGCATTGCATTGCTGCCACATGATTGGCTGATTAGATAATCGCATGAATGCATAGGTGCACTGCTGTTCCCAATGAAGTGTGCAGTGAGTGTAAGTCAACCAAAAAATATTGCTCTTTATTCAAGACTCATCTCGAAAGCTGAAATTCCATTTAAAATGTCAGTTGTCCGAAAATAAAGGGGTGTCATGTGCAATGTTTTTAAGGGAGAAACATGCTGTGGAAAAAATGGAAAATATAAGTGATTGTTCCTATACAAATATATTCCATAATAAAGTTGATATTTGCATGAAACTTATCTTTTTTGAAGGGCATATGGTAATAGAAACTTCTTGCCTTCAATCACATCTGCTTTGCCAGATAATTAAGTTCAAATTGGTATTTTATTTAAGTTAGATCTGTTTTTAGTTTGTTAATAACTGGTAAGGGCTACGTTTTAGCTTAAGTCCAGGAAGGAAGATCATGTAGTGGCTGATATGGACAGGGTTAATTATAGTTAATTGTTATAACTATTTAACAATTATTAAATTACTTAGCAAGCATCCTCTTTGTGGGGTTAGTTGGCATGTTTTCATTATTTATATGTAAAATGTTTAAATATTTGTATTAGATCGTAGTAAATGTATCAAATGTAAATGTATCATCTGTATCAAATTTGGTTGGTCTAGGTGTTTTGTTTTTTTAGAACCTAAGCAAAAATTTAAAAACTGTTACAAACATCCCTAATCTCCCCTAGAAATGGAATGTTGTAGAGCTTAAAAAATGAGGAGACACCAGGATGTTGTTGACATTATCTTTGACATTATGTGACTTTTACAGTATGCTGCAAATCATTTGTTAGGTGTACTATATTCATTAAGTGAAAGGACATTTTTATTACTGCGAATTTAAAAGAACTCTTAGTAAATGTCATCTGTTTATGGAGATTTTTTTTTTTTGGTGGGGGGGGGGGGGGGTAGTGTTTTTTTTTTTTGTAGAACTCCATGCTACATTTCTACCATTCCTTAATTTACAGGAAAATAGATGTGGATTATAATGTGGAAATAGAGGTGAGCTTAAAGTCCAAATGGATGATAATCGCTACTCCAGAATAAAACAGTCTCATTAATTAAAACTGCACTATTGCAATTACAAAGCTAGAATTAAAAAAAAATGTGTGGAAAAAATTTTGTTGTTTTTTTAATCAAAGAATATAATCTTACAAATCTGACATTTACATTACGATTGCAGCATAGTTCCTCAAATCAATTTCCTACAAAATTTCTAAAAAAAAAAAAAAAAAGTCTGAGTCCCCCAGTCTTTTTCTATGACAAAGGCTCATTTATAATGTGAGATATCTATTTTGTAATGACTTTGTCCTTCAAGCTATGGAAAATGAGATGGCTTTTTTTAGAATCTATTCTCAGGCTATGGGGTAAAAATTAGTTGAATTCCACTAATTTGTTACAGACCTCTAATACGAGGGGCTTGGTGTATGATATTGTAGTAAAAAATGTATGAAACTGGGCCACCTTTCCCTCTAGAATGAACTGCTACTATAATTTATTACCATCCAGTCATAGGCATAAATGATTTCAGTCTATGAACTTAACAGGTATAAATGAAGACTATATTATAAATGAAGGTATTTATTTTTGATAAATGTTTTATTTTTCATTCGATATGAAAAAGATGGAATGCCAGAATGACTGGGGAACTAGATGTTTTGTCAGGGTTTTCTTTCGTTTGCAGTTTTATTCCTCTTGCATATCCCTTCATAGATTTCTATATGCAACTGCCTAGTCAAACAGCAATTTCTGTTCATGTGTATCTCTGACAGCTCTAAGGCACCCTGATTCATTGATTTTTCCTATCGCCTGGTCCCACTCCCCAAGGTCATTAAGTTTTTGCTGGAAACGCTAGGTCGCAACAGGATTACGGCATGTAGCCAGTGACCGTACACCTTATATATCTGCCCTTGACAAATTCTGCTGTTGGAATAATGAATGGTTTTGACCTTTTACACTAACACCCAGAGGCACATGAAGCAGACATTAAAAAATAGATGCATACAATCATTCTTCCTTTTTGCAGTGGTAGCATAATAGTTAAGACTCATTGATTATGGGACTTCATCAGAAGGTTGTGAAATCAAATCGTAACACAGCCAAACTGCCACAAAGAGCAAAGACCTGAAATTATCGTATCATGGCTGACTTTGAGCTCTGAACCCAGCTTTTTAACAAGCTGGGATATGCAAAGAAAAGAATCTTACTGTACTGTACTTGTATATCCAGGGTCCTCAGTTTGAACTTGCTTTGCATGTTTTCCTGTGTCCATGTGGGTTTTCTTTGGGTTTTCTCTCAAAAGCATACTGTCTAAAACCATGCTAGTAGGTAGATTGGCTACACAAATTTCACCTAGGTGTGAATGAGTATATGAATATTTGTGCATTGTGCCCTCTAATTGACTGGTGTCCCATTCATTCTGTGTACCTGCCTCAGGCCCAGTGTTCCCGGGAAAAGCTCTAGATCCACCTTGACCCTGGATACATCAGTTAGCGATTACTAAAAATGAATGAATGAATTAATGATTATACTTCTATATTATTTTTTCTTTCTTTCTTTCTTTCTTTATAATATATGAGAGAAAGTGTATAGGCTTGGCTGTGTTCAAGCCATATTTTTCTCTGTGTGAAGGATTTGCTTATTTGACTTATAATAAATCTGGTGCATCAAATCAATAGATGCTATTATCATTATAAAATAGGTGTATGCAATCCAGTAGTACGTAAAAATACATACACTCTTGTATAGACGTAGCCGAGCCATTATAAGGCTTGTTACTCTATATGATAATTATTATGCCTAGCCTTTCCCCTGCCTTACTTTGTACTTTATTATTACTTAAATATTTATATGCTCTAGTTAGCATCATGACTGAATTTTAATTACTTTGGGTCCAGAGAATGCAACTATATGTATATATACAGTGTGTGTGTGTGTGTGTGTGTGTGTGTGTGTGTGTGTGTGTGTGTGTGTGTGCACCATGCATAGTAATAATATATCATGTGTTCATTTAAATGCATTTACAATTACAGAATTTGCCATAAGTAACATTGTAGTCTATTAATAATCTATTACTGGATGAGTATTAATTAAGACTTCACTAATATCTGCAAAAAGAAAAAAGTTCTTCTGGGCTTTTGCTATGTCTTAATGGTAAGAAACATTTCTTGTACTTGTGCTTTTTGTACTCGAATATATGTTTTGAATTCAATATAACATGAGAAATCTCTTCTAAATTTTTGGTCAGATTTTATGATGTTATCATAATATTCCACAGGTATTAACAGGTTTCTGGTCAGTGATTTCATGCAGTCTAATCTAATAAAAAAGAAAGAAAGAAAGATGGATGACATGAGGTTGTTACTGCTATATTGCAGTGCTCAGGGCTGGAAACTAAAATTAGATTTATGATGTATTTTCAGTAGAGCTGTACACTCTATAAGACTACTGTATGGCTCCTGTTTTGCTCTATTAATATAAGTCAGGAGGTGTCAGCATCAAGCTGTAGTGGACCACAGCCCACCAAATATTTTGTCCTTTCCCAGATTCAACCCTAAACCTCTGATTCACCTCATGATGTGTGTCAAATCAAGTAATATTCCAATGTATACAGTCCTGTGTCCCAATTGAAATGGATTCTGACACCCATGATAGTTACAGTTGATACAAACTTGCTGTTCCAGCTATACTAAGGTTGATTATTTTATACAGTACTAGTAACCTATCATACAACAATAAGAGTCCATTGCTTAAGAAATGCTGTGTGAGCTTATTTACATATTTACATATGAGGTTTGACAGTGCTTGTACAGTTCTTTTGCATTCATGTTTATTAGGTGTAAACAATTTTAAAAAATAGATGTATAATATGCATATACAATTTCTGCCATTTGAGTTTGGAGAGATATTTTGTAAAAGCATGACTTTTACAAAGTATCTGCAGTTTTTAATTTCTAAATATTTTTTTTTCTTTACCTTTCCAAAACATCTTGTGCTGCTGGGGAAACCATGGTGCCAAGGACACGATTAATACAGACCATTTGATTGGTTTGTTTCATAAACCTATTTATAATGGTGTGCTAAGCACACCACCAAAAAACCCTTTACTGGATTTGATTCCCACTAACATGCTATACAATCAGCCATCTGTTTGCATTTCAGTCCATTAACATGATCTAACAAAATGTCATGCTTAATTTACCCAAAGGGCAGCTCCTTGTGGTGCATTTTAGACCAAATCGAGTACATTTTTGCTTTACATTACAGCTATCTCACACTCTGATATAAATATGTGATGTGCAGTGTTAGGTTTTTCTTTAAATGCGTCTGATCGTGATTCATAACAAGTGAATAGCAATTAGAACAAATGATTATTGCACCCTTAAATTTTCTCATGGTTTGAAGGTAGTTTTTTCAGTTCTCAGTTTTGCAGGCTTTTATATGAATCCCCACTAATTTGCAAAGTCTGAGTGATCAGTTCTGTTACTTTATACTGTCTTGTGTGAGTGTTCATGGTCAGTTCTGTTACTTTACACTGTCTTGGAGCTTGAATCAGTTATGAAAGAGATTATGTGCACTGCATGGGTCAGATTTCTCTTACTATAGTCATGCAGCCATAGAGACAGCACTACGCAAAACCATTCTATAATATCTTAATATATGTTAATCTATATTCTTAAGTGTAATATTGATTAATACACTGCATGCATTGCTTATTGTGAATATAATGTTCTGTTTTTTTTCATCTGTCTTTTTTTCCCCCAACAGACGTAAAAGCACCATCATCAAGCACAGGAGAATACATGCTGTAGTGGCCTAACGCAGTTGGGACTACAGATAGATTACATGCACCATTCTCTCTAGCTTTTTCAAGACCAGATAAAAGTGCATCATGGATTTTGTAATGAAGCAAGCACTGGGAGGTAAATAACATTTTTAACCACTAATTTAGTCTTTATTTTGAATATTCCCATCTAAAAAGCACTGTTGTTATCTTCACTACATGTTTTTTCTTTTTTTTTTTTTTTGCAGTCACAGAAAGAGATAGTTAGGTGTTTATGTGTTTACATTGAGACAACAAGCTACAGTATTTTCAAATCATGCTTATGAATAAGACCATGAGAATTATTAGAATGACAGTTTATTGGTTCTCATTGTACACCAGGCTATGGTTTAAACAAGTTGTGATTTTAGCCATTTGTTTGTATGAGATATAGATTTTCTAATTTAAGAGGACCGGTTTTGTTTAAAGGTCAACTCTTCAAATCGATTCCTTGCATTGGTTTCATCAGCTAAATGACTATAGATAATGTATTTCCCAATTGCCTCAGATGGGCCCAGATGTGTCAGGCACTTGAGAGCCATTGTGATCAGATGATGACCTTTTATGTATTTTGTCTAAGACGCAAAAGCACTATGCGTGGATTGCTGCATCTGCCAAAGTTTTAACACTACAAATAGCGATTGTTCTCCTAAATTTGTTCTGATTAACTGGCGTGTGACTGCTGCTGGACTGCGGCTTTCAACTCATTACAGATTTACATCAAAGCACCAGCTTTTGCTGTTGCTTATATTGTAGGAATAGGACCATAATTGTGTTAAAAGGTAAACTTTTATCCCAGATGCAGGGCTTTGCTCTGTCTAATAGTGAGTGATAAACACATCTAATAAACAATGTTTTACAGAAGAGATGGTGTTATTTATGTGTTTATACCATACCACCATATTTATAGTTTTTGTATTTTGAATTTAAATAAAAAAATCTGGGGAAAAACTATTTTTTTTTTAAATGGCTTAAAATGTCCTGTGCATTTTTCAAGCCTAAAGTAAATACATGTCAAATATATTTTACAGTTGGTACACACATATTTTACATTTGGTACACAAGTATAAAATCTGCAGCTTGTTCACCATGTTTGATGTTTCTCTTTGTTTGAGCTAAACTGTATACAGTTTCGTAGTAATAGTAGCAAGGCATTATTAATCTATGAAGGTCATCTATTATTCAGATAATTTCTTCTCATCAAATGTCCACATCCTGTACAAATGATTCAGGGGTATATATCATTTCAGGGACTTCCTTAGATTTCCAGCCTATTACTTGTTTAGATACAGACATGAATTTAGAGGTGCATGTTTATTCTTCATTGAAACAGTTTTTGAAATAGTTTAGACTAAACATTTTAAGCTTACAGTGAACATCAGTATTGTTGTTGTACTAACAACATCAGAATTTGAATTTTAAACACTCTTCACATGATGTATTCTTGCCACTAAGGCACAATTGGCTCTGGTGAGAGTATGTAAAACGTCAAAGATATTCAGAAATAAACTGATGTCATTTGAACACCCAGTTCAATGAAAGATAAAAAATGACCCCAAAGACAATGACAGCTAAAATATGCATTTCAGTAACAATTCCTAACTATTTTAAAATGCAAGGATTTTTTGGCACATGGTCACAGTGGTGGCTCTAAGTGGTCTCTGTTTCTTACTTTGCAGAAAAATAACCTAACTAATATGTTCAGTTGATGATTTTCATATAATCTAGAACAAGAGCTTTTGTCTTATGTATGAATTTCCAACCAATGCTGTGTGATAAAATCATCAGAATTGGTTGCCCACCCATCTTCCATCCTCACAGTCTTTCATTCATTCAGTGCTTTAATGTAAAGCCATGCAGAATCTAATAGAACTCTTGTCTTTTGTAATGGTAACGATGTTCTTTGTGGCATGACTTACACACTGTATTGTTTGGCATGGCCTACATACTGTATTTCCTGTATGCTTAGTGGAAGAGCTATTGTATTCATTTGGTCATAGAAAATTCTCATAGGAATATGAAAAATATGTAAAAGTTACAAAGCTTTTACCTGAAATGGATGGTTGTTATTGAACCACTGCTGCAAATTAAGAAAAAAGATTCAGTAGTAAAGTTTGTCTGTGGACTTTTATAGAGGTTAAACCTGGGTATTCTATTAAGTTGCACCATTTAATGACCTTGAGTTAGCCAAAAGGTGACCACTGGGGTGGCAAGACAATTATCTTTTAGGAAGCTGTTTGTGTGTGTGTGTGTGGAGGTGGTGGGGAGTGGGAGTGGGCATGCCAGTCCTGAAATTAACAGCGACCTTTTACTGTCTACTCTCTAGAGACTGTACACGCAGCTAGACCGTGGCTAAACGCTAATCTGTCAGCCCAAGGTGTTCTAATCGCACATACGTTTGCCAATTAAATCCTCCGCTGGTAGTCCTTTTGCCAATGAATGCTCTGGGTGGCCTGTGGACATAATTAATGGCAGGGGAGGACTGTGCATTATCATTTAGAGTTGAAATGGGTTTTTGCGCATAGCATAGAGTGAGTATTCAGATTTCAAAAGCATAGTTGTTCCAGTTGCTCATGTAAATATAAGTTATCCACTGATTTAACAGATGACAGATTAGATTCTGTCACACTCTACCTTTGCTGACTAGGTTCACATGGATTCACACAAAACAGATATTCAGGTTCCTTCTGTGCCTTATATAAAGCAATGACTCATATAGGTTTATACAGAATATATTTCTGTTTTATCTTGCAACTGAAGGAGTTACAAGAATTCTTTCTCTCAACCATATAATATGAAACTGAGGAAAATGTTAATCTAATATATGTGATGTAATGTATTACAGTTGAATAATACATCAGCTAATACAATTAACATCACTCACTTGTTCCTAATGGCTGTTCTGCAGTTTTTCAGATAAATCACTCACACTGTGCCAGAAAGGATCATTAGCCACATTAATAATTAAAGCAAATGTCAAGTGTCATGTCAGAAGTATTACAGTATATTGTACTTTTGTTGCAGTGTGGTATTAGATCATGGAGTGCTTGTGAAATATATTGGATGTAATTTTGAGTTTTAGAGTAGAGAACTTTTAGTAGACTAATATGCATGATTGCAGTGTTGATTTTATATTCTTATTTTAAAGCATTTTTTAAAATCTTATTTTATAGCATTTTATTCACTAACTGCAAATAAATTTACTTAATGTCAATGTATGATTTTATTATCAGTCATGAAAACATTATTCTAGAGCAGTGGTTTTCAAAGTGGGGGCCCCGGCCCCATTGGGAGTCACCAGGGGGCGCCTCAACAATTAGGTGTGAAAAATAAATAAATACATGATTTTTTTTCTTTCTCACTCTCAACCAACCACACACACACACACACACACACACACACACAATCAATTCCTAATCTAATGTAATGTTAAGATGTAATTATTAATAAAGAAAAAAGGGGGGGGGGTATATTCAGAAGTCTGTATTTTAATGTGTTTTAAAGACATCTTGCAAAAGGGGGGCCTCAGTCAAATATTAATGCCATTTGGGGGGCCTTGCCTTGGAAAAGTTTGGGAACCCCTGTTCTAGAGCTCCAAACTGCAAAGAATTTAGTGATGTGAGGCTTAATGAATAGATGAGTTACTAAAACACACTCCTGACCAATATCTTTTTTTTAAAGAGAGAGAGAGAGAGAGAGAGAGAGAGAGAGAGAGAGAATGAGAATAGGGGCTATCTCTCAAATGCAGACGTAGACAAGTGAAACAGATGGCTATGAGGGAGGAGAAGCATGTATCTCTCCAGTGGCCCTGTTTGGCTTCTTTATTTTGGCTCAGAAATATCCATTTAGCCAGCGTATCACACTGAGAACACCACAGCATCACAAACAGTGAAACAGCCTTTTCATAGGCAAGCAGAGGACACTTAAATAGTGTGATCAACTCTAAACTAAGTCTTGTAAAGCTTACAGTTATTAGGCTTACTTTGGTTATGCTGAATTTCTTTTGCTATTCTCCATTGGGTTTATTTTAATTATTTATTTATTTGTTTGTTTGTTTGTTTGTTTGTTTGTTTGTATTAAAAAAATCAAGAGCACACTATACTGGCAGCTGGGTTTAGAGCATCTATGTCTACATATATTTATCCTTAAAGAGACTTTTTAGAAGACAGTACATTTACAACACACAAGGTTTCTAGCTCCTAACGTCTGACTTTACATCATTCCTTACAATTGTGACTACATTTATGTTAGTTTCACTGTAGACACTGAATAATTCATAGTAGTTACTGAATAATATTCTTTTAGATTAATAACTGAATAATATGACAGGCATGTAAGGGGTTAACAAAAATGATCAGCATAGGTGGAGTACTCAGAATCTGTTTCAGGATCTACACTTCACTGATATACCATGTATAACATTGTTTATTTACCAAAAAAATTATACAAATAAATTAAATTAAACAATTAAAAACCACTAATAGCAGATACTGGCTGCCCTCTACAGGGGCCACCAAAGACATGGGGAAAATGTTAGGTGGAGAAGAAGAAAAAGACCCAGATGCCCAGAAGAAAGAAGAGGAGAGGCAGGAGGCACTACGGCAACAAGAGGAGGAGAGGAAGGCTAAGCATGCTCGCATGGAGGCAGAGAGAGAAAAGGTCAGACAGAGCATCAGAGATAAGGTGAGCTTCCTGTTTTCTCCAAATACCTGTGAAAAACTGATGCAACACCAGAGACTCAGATTTCACTAACCGTGTTACGCGTTTAATTTCAAAACTCATTCAAAAATCATGAGTCATGTTATGTTTCAATATGTGTATGGGGATAATATTTTCTTAGATA
Organism: Ictalurus furcatus; assembly: GCF_023375685.1. Taxonomy (NCBI): domain Eukaryota; kingdom Metazoa; phylum Chordata; class Actinopteri; order Siluriformes; family Ictaluridae; genus Ictalurus; species Ictalurus furcatus. The sequence goes on from NC_071262.1 coordinate 15,130,249, forward strand.
ATTAAAAATGTAATCTCTATCTCTGAATTTCTGCAGCAGTCTATCCCCATATTTATATTTCCGTTTTTAGCTCATCATTGATATATATAGCTCTTCAATGACATCTAATTACTTTGTTACAAAATAGGTAGAAAACCATTGGAGATGGTGTCACATATGCATGCCCTTGAAGGAATTATTCCATTTCTTAGTGCTGACACTCAGAAAATTATTCAATTAATTAAAATTCTATTTTTTTTGCATAACATTTTTATTAATAAACTTTGTCACAAAACAGCTTTACAGAAATCTAGATGTAGATTTATATTGAGATCCCTAATGAGCAAGCCATCAAGGAGAAACTCCCTGAAAAGACATGAGAACTCAAAGGGACTCCACTGTCTTCTAGGTGACACCTGATTATAAATCATTACTCTTCTACAACTGTATAAAGTCAAAAAAATTACCAAGAGTGTTGAAAGGATGTTCATTATGATCATCATAGTCTTAATGATTACTACATCAGTTCTTAATCTCTTTGTATATATTATATCTATTTTAATAAATCAGAAGTAACTTATCTTAAGTTTCGAAAAGATTGGGATCTGATTGAACATGGTGCACATTTAATGTAAATTAGAATTAGTTGAATATCAGCTTTTGAGAGGATATAAAGCTTCTGGCAATTGGTAGACAGTAGACCTTTTTATCCAAAGCAGATTACGAGTGAGGCAGGATAAAATCCAAGCATGTAACTGAGCAGTTGAGGGTTAAGGGGCTTCCTCACAGACTCAGCTGTGGCACTCTGCCATGTTGGGAATGAATGTGACTCGGAACAATGCTAAAGCACCTGATATTCTATTTGTTTCTTTCCAAGTGCAGACATTTAATGTGATTTAAAAAGTGTTGGGTTTTTTTTTTTTACACAATGTAAGCTTTTGGATCATTGAAAAAAAATTTCCAGGAATATTTCAATCATAAAAATTTGCTGTTGGTCATTTATTGAAAACCGCAATGCTCTAATATACTAAAAAAAAAAAAAAAAAAAAAAAAAAAAAACATAAAACTCCTTGAAAACTTTATCTTGCTTGTGGTCTGAATCCTTTATGATTATATAGTATGGACTGAAGAAAAAGGAGGAGAAGGAAGCTGAGGAGAAAGCAGCCATGGAGCAAGCCTGTGAAGGCTCGCTAACTCGCCCGAAAAAGGCCATTCCTGCAGGGTGTGGGGATGACGATGACGATGACGAGGAGAGCATTTTAGACACAGTCCTGAAATTTTTGCCAGGACCTCTTCAGGACATGTTTAAAAAGTAATGGACATGAGACTGTATTTGGGGGCTGCTGGGAGGTTTTCTTTTGCGGGGAAGGGATGTAGTTTGAGACGGGGGATCTTGCCAACTGTGGAAGGCTTTTCACTGCCTCAACAAAGTCTTAGTTATTATTTCTACTGGTAAAAACAATCCATTCCCCTACAAAGTTGGTCTTGTCACTGCCATTCAGGTTCAAATTGTTTATACGTTAAAGATTTTTTCTATTGGTTAACTTATATGTACAACCATGGCTTCATACTCTGAAAACTGTGGGCCATTGGGATTCATTATAAAGGAAACAACAGGAATACATTCCATGCAGTTGACACTAGAGAACAGCAATTTAAGCATGATGCCTTCAGACGACTTTCAACATATTTTAGTTGAAGCGGGGTTTTTTTGGTTCTTGTAAAGAAAGGACTGAAAAAGATTTCTTTCTCTTGAATGACAGATCTTGAATAATTAAGGACAACATGTTACAAGTGGTCAATTATTTGGGTTTGGTGTTGCCATATTTAGACCTAAGAGAGAACATGATTGTGTCTATACTGCCATTCTAGACAACCTGAATGCTCAAAGTCTATTTGTCATTTCTTGGATACTCTTTTTCCTTTTTAAAAAAAAAAAAAAAAAGTTGTCTTTTACTGTGTGACCGAAGTAATAGTCATTGTTTAACATTTGAAAGAGAAGTAATATGAACATGAGTCCTGCCAGCATAAGTTTAGGAAAGGAAAGCATATAGGTTTGCACTGGATAAAAAATAAAAACAAAACACTGCCACATTTTAGCCAACTAGTTATATCAGTGACCAAATCTTTTCTATGAAGTAAAACGTGTTGCATAAAATGATAATGCATAAACGTATTATACTTGTATTTGTAATCCAGCCTGAAAAGCACTACACTGATGGGAGATAGATTTTCCGAAAAAATGAGCAACTGATTTCTTTTTGCCCCAAAAGACAATCAAATACAACCATTGTAGCCCAGTAAAAAGGCATCAATATTAAAACTTCAAGTATGAAATAGGCCTGCTAGTTAATGGGCATCTATTTTTAGAAAATATGTTTTTTATTCAAGCCTTGACCAGACTCAAAAATCCTGACAGAAGGTGTCTAGGAAAATGTTTAGATTTGCATTCAAAATCAATAGACCAAAGAAATTTCTAAATTTCTAAATTTCTGTAAACAAGTCCAAGTTTGCCAAGGTCTGGTTTTCATATTTGGTCTTCAAATAAGAATTCAAGGCACAAATCAATGAAACAAAATCAGTGGAAACAAGATATAATTCTACAGTCTAGCTCCCTGACAACTATACTGTCTAATACTGCCAAGATCTTATGCTAATTTCCATATCCATATATATATAGCTATCTTTCTATTTATCTATAGCTATAGTTATCTAATAGCTATAGCCAATCTATCTAACAAGAAACTTTTTGTTTTGTTTTGTTTTTTGTTGTTGTTGTTGTTTTTGTTTTTTTACATTTTAATCACTGTGTAATTTTTAACATAAAACATCACTACATTATGAAGATGGCAAATAGTCTTTGGTAAAATACTTAAAGGGTTAACTGGTATAATTTTAATGTAAAGTAAAACATTTTTATTTCATTTTCTTAACATTTCATACTGTTTAGAAAATACGGACTTTTATAAGGAGACATTTTGAGGGGTTGTGTATATATATGAGTACTCCTCTAATATTGACAAAGGATTTTAAAAAAATACTCATCAGATGAGAACCTGGGCTGAGCAATGCATAAAGGTAATACAGTATATTAAAACCTTTAACTATTGTTAGTCAGGCAAGGATGGTAGTTAGAGTTAGCAGCTGTAGATTTATTGTGAGTATTTAAACCCAATTTACAAAACTCCCTGAGCCACTCCCTGAGCCACTCATTAAATTGACAGATTTGCTTCACAACATATTAGAAGTAAATATTGACAGTAGTTTTAGGTCAAATCCAGCAGGTGAGTTTTCTATTTTGAATAGAGAGAAAGATAGGGTGAACTTTTTTTCTAGTGCTGAACGTTTTTTCACTAGTTAAAGCCATATTGTTTAGATTGCAATAATTATTGAAAATATGTAGGTAAACAATTTTCAGTCATGCATTCATTTCCTGTAAAATTGTAGAAGTTTGTGGATGCTTTGCGTATCCACCATTCTTATGTGTAATCTCTGACATCATGTATGTGAAACTGTGTATATACCTAGGTATATATGCAAACATTTCTAAAATGATAACGTACTAAAAGCCATTGTTAATGTCTACTGTATGTACTACGACTTTCTCTACGTGAATGTGTATATGTGTCTGTGCTCGTCTATAATGTATGACATGTTGTTAGTTCATGTACTATTGATGCTGTGGGTGTTTCATAATTGAATGTGCACAAGTCTCATTGTCTCAGAGACAGCACAATGTCTGACTTGCATGCTGTCTGATACCAAAACACTAGGTTCAGTGCTGTTTATATATAAACGTCCCTGCAACAGAAGCCGCTCATTAGATTGAAGAGTAATCTTGTTCTTCTGTTAGAACAGAAATGAATCCCAGGCCAGTGTATGCGATTTACAGTACATGGTTCAGAGTAAAATATACTTCTTCTTCTTCTTTTTTTTAACTATACACTCTTTGAAAAATTAGTACTGTACCTTTTGAAAAATAGCACTGTACCTGTAGAACTGTACATTTCCTTGTCACTGGAATAGTACCCTCACATCTTCAGTACCTTTAATATGCATCGTTCACCTGGAAATGTGGATATATTGTACTTTTAATAATGATTTAAGGTAGGCTACATAAAGGGAGTGTAATTAGTTTTTATAGAAAAGCTTTTAAGGTACATTATATGCAGCTGTCTAGGTAAAAGGTACACACTAATGGTACAAAATGTGTACCCTTGAGTGTATCACCTCAGCAACAGTGTACAGTTTAGTACTCTTTTTTTCTAAGAGTGTATGCAGTATGACTTAAAAAATAAATGATTTATAAATTATTCTGATGATTGTTTTGCTCACTCCAGATTGAACACATCTAGCTTGTTTGTAATTATATAATTATAGCATAATTAATTATGTAATTTTATTATAATTTCTATAGAAAAAGTGGCATTTTTCTATTAAAAAAACCAATTGGGTAAAAGGGCTGGATATGTAACTTTGTGCATCTACATTTTAGATATCCCTGATAGAATTCTTCCTGTGTTAAAAAGTTTGGCACATACAGCTTGTTTAATTTCTGGTAGTGACAGCATTTTTTTTTTTTTTTTTTTGCTTCATCATTTCATGTTTGAGGTAGACAGTTACTTAACTTCATGTGTGCTTTCACTTTAAGCCTTACCATGCTTACTAAATGTGATCTGTGGAAATGATGTTTATGTCTATTGGCTCTCGTGTCTGTCCAAGGCAAATTGCATAGAAACCACCTGTGCTAAGGGCTATCAATACCACACTTATACACACGTTTCTCTTTCATGTTTCTGTTGCCACTTCAGCAGACAAATTCATTTTAAAGAGGAAAATTAGACTGCATTTACAGGATGGTTGAAACATTTGTCTCAGTTTCCTGAGTCTGCACTCTGAAACTTAGATACATTTATACATTTTCCTGAAATATACATATATATATACATATATATATATATACATATATATATATATATATATATATATATATATATATATATATATATATATATATATATATATATATAAACCCATAGCTGAAGTAGATGAAAATGTATCAGCTACTATTTCATACATAACAAAGGGTTTATATATATATATATGTATATATATATATATATATATATATATATATATATATATATATATATATATATATATATATATATATACACACACATAAACCCTTCGGCTAAATGTTATTTAAATTACTTTATTTCTGGTAGAAGCTCAGAAGACAAGTTACAAGTTACAAGTTACAGAATTGGGATTAATAAGATGATTGAACTTCTGGCTATAACAGGTCATTTGTAATTGCTTTTCATGATACATGCTTAAAGGAATAGCACTATAAAACATAAATCGATCATCATCTTACACACATATTTGTATTTCTGAGTTAAAGAGTGAGTATAAATTGAGATGTTGAATAATTTAATCAGTTTCTGTTGTCAGGGACCTAAAAAACGTCAATCAGGGAAATATTATTTCTCAAAATCTGTTGCTACATACTGTATTTCTTATGAAGAGTACAACATTTTTCACATAGAGTGTATTTAAAACTTGGAATGTTCTTTCTGGAAAAAGCAATTATACAAAATGTAAATGAACATGTGCCGTGTGAATAGACTACATGTATTAATGTTTACTGCTTGATGATTTAGTCTTGCACTTAAGGGGTATTACTGCTGGGGTTAATATCTAATAAATTATTCTACATATTATAGCTAAGCTTTCAACTTTATCATGTCAAATAAAAATATTTTAGTGTACTTTCTCTTAAAATGTTGTGCATTTATAAAATTTAAAAAAAAAAAAGGTAATGCATTTTTCAGAAATTCTTTCATGCATGAAGAAACTTTTTTTTTTTTTTTAATCTGCATTAACACTGCCACCTTTAAACCTTAACAATGTGAGGATACTGACAGCAACTGCTGTATCCAAAAACATTACAATTATTGCAGCCAACAGCTAAATACAAAACTGCTAACCAACAGTGTGAGGCAGTATTCTTGATAAGATATTAAACAAACAAACAAACAAATATATAAATGGACACATTTTTTTTTAATTTTTTTTAACAAGATGGTCTGCCAAAAAGACTAATAACTACAAGGATGTCATTTTCTTTCCTTAATTTATGCTGAATCACCTCTTGGTGTGTTACTGTATATTTTTTTTTATTGTGCAAGATAATGATAAAGTTGAAAGGTATTGATTTAAAAATAAAAGAAGGAAAAAAGTAATTTTTGATGCAGGGTATGTGTATGTATTGGCAATGTATAGTGTGAGATGGAATATTTCTTTGATTGCATGTCACAGTACACATCTCTGAAACCAAATCACTGTACAATTGTCATTAACAAAATGTAAAATTGAACTGTGTCTTTTTGGAAAGATCATACACAAATAAAACTGATTTTTAAAAACATTTCTGTGTTGAACATTTATTGAACATTTGTTAAAATTGCCTTTGAATAATTTATACTTTTGTACATTGTCTTATTATGCATTATAACCTCAGGACTAAAATTTATTATAATGAAAAACTTGTTCATTTTTAGAACAGAATCCAGTAGCTGCAAATTGCATGATTATTTTTGTTTGTTTGTTTGTATGTATGTTTTGTTTTAGTGTTGTTCAAATATCTGCACAGGAGAAATTCTACACATGTATTATCAGATCATGATCTTTAATGAAAGACGCTAAAAGTGAATAGTCATGGCAACTTTTTTTTTGCTAGTGAAGACAAATGTAATTAAACTGTGATCCAGGGTTTGGGGAAAAATAGAATCTTTACAAATTAAGAGTTTCTAAACAGAAAATGTGGACAGAAATTGCATGTCAAAAGTGGTTTGTTTCAACCCCATCCTGAATAAAGCAAAAAGACAAATTGTTAAAGAGTGAAGGTAACTTATTAAAGCTATAAAAGGAACTGGCAGTCTGTTTGGAAGCAACAAAGGAAAGAAAATTAATGAACAAAAAAAGTTAGAGATGAAGCAAGTGACAATTTCTTTATTAGCAATAATTAATTAAAGAAGGGAGCAATTGATTTTGTTAAAAAAGACTGTATAACCAGTTGATGTTCACTGTGACAGGATTTTCTTTTAAGAGTCAATATTTGTATATAATTACATGATAAAATAGATAAACCATTTTACATTTTCTAAGTATCTGTTAAAAGGTCTACAAAAGTATTGATTTTTTTAGTACATAACAAATTTACCTTATACATGTTGACTTTCTGTTCCTATTCCTATACTGGCAGGCTGTAAGTGGATTTAGTGCTCATCTTGTAGCTGACTGGTGCCTGGAAAGCAACATGATTTAAAATATTCCATGGTGTGTCTTCCTCTATCCAGAGATTCCATTTAGATTAGCAACATCAGACCTTTATGAATTCTGCTATGGGTATCCAGGCTGCTCTAATCTTGTTTTATTTGTATATGAGACCAGGCCTTATCAATGATCAAATTTCATCAAGTGAAAAGAAAGGCTTGTTTTGGTGATACAGAATATTTGGTAGGAAGGGAGAGAAATAACTTTATGTATAATACAGCACCAAGTACATATTTTCCTGATTATTTGGTAGTGTTCTTCTATTCGTTTTCTATTTACAATGAACTCCCTCTGTAAGACATGTGATGAGGCAAAGGTGCTCAAAAGAAACCAAGTCAATCCTAAAGCCTTTTGCCATGTAGCAATTCAGAAATGACTGTTTTTATTGGGTCTATTTGTCTATGAGACAGTGCACACACATACACACGCACACAACAAACCAGTTGGACAGGCAGCCCTTCCTGATGAACCTGACAGAAACATTTACATTATATATGGAATCACACTGAGATGCTTACAGATTATATGAAAAAAATAACTAAATTGCCCTGCAATATGATATCACTTACAAAGCATGCCAGTCCCCAATACATAACTGCAACATCAATCTGGAGCTGACAGAGGGGAAACAGAGGATGCCAAATGGAGAACATTTTGTGTTGAGCCGCAGTCTATGGTTACACTCAAATGCCCTTGAATTTCTCTAAGACATTGTCTTCAGTTTCCACCACACTTGCACACTGACAAGCTCTAAGCACCGGTCTATATTTACATCCATTTCTCTAGGAGACATGTTCTTCTCATTTTCTCGTTCCACCATTCTTGCACACTGGAAACCTCTAAGCTCTGGTCTATATTGCATACAAAAATATAGAACTCATAAAATCCTTAGAATTTAGTATAGGGTTATTTCTTTTCTTGGCTTATGGTTATGTCCTTTTAAAATGTCTCTGAGCACATCATTCATGGTATATAAACCTGCTGTATAAAACATATGAGATATATTTAATATCTCAACATTATAATAATAATAAATATGCAATTAACTAGGCAGGAAGAACAAAAAAGGCATATTTTCCAACCCTACGCTCACCTGGACAAGACAAGAGATATGGCTCTTGCTAAATTAAGCGTAATTAAGGTGTATTCAGAAGGTGCTTGTAGCTCCCTGCGATGTGTAGGAAGTGAAGAAGTGAGACATCCTGGAGCCTGCAGGGCTGAGTCACTGGAGAATGGGGTGAGGACAGCTGCCACCAGCTCATGTGGACACACAGCACTCATGCTGGGAAAGTCTGTCACCGCTGAAGAAGATTAACTACACGCCTAATCTCACTTTGTGCCTCATTCCCCAGTGACCGGAGACTCTAAGTCTACAGGCAACCAGTGTTTACTTAATCAATGGTAGCCCTCTACTGTACTCTTATTTAATGCATGGCACAACTTGAACATAGTGACTGTTGACCTCAGCATGTAATAAGAGGCAACGAGTAGAGGAGAAGTCACATTGCAGTAACAGCAGTTTCCTAGTACCAGATAAGTGGCACAGCTGCCAAATGTCTTTTGCTTTCCTAGCAGGCCTAAACCATCCATTCAAATTCACAAATCCATATGAAATAATAATGGCAAATTAGTAGTCCATCTAACAGCACATTTTTTTGGTAATATATCTGATTGAGTACACCTTGTGTACTGTTAAACAGCCAGTGAAACTAAACATTTAAACAGTGATTTTTAAATCTTGTAGCACTAATTTACAAGTATAATGGTTTTAAGTGCATGAATGTGGCCCCAAGGAGATGTCAGTATGTAGGGGAACCTTGAGTTACTTTTTTTATTTTGGGCATCATGGCTCTTGATGCAGATACACATTATGGCCGAAAGTTTGTGGACGCCAAACCATCACACCCATATGTGCTTTCTGAACATCCTACTACAGATTTGCTGTTACAATAACCTCCACTCTTCCTGGAAGACTTTCTACATGCGTGGTTGGGGGAATTTACTCATTCACCTACAAGAACATTAGTGAGGTTAGGCACTGATGTCGGACGAGGAGGCCTGGGGTGCAATCAGCGTTCCAGTTCATCCCAAAGGTGTTCAGTAAGAACATGGGAACACTAGATGCAGGGGAGGGATGCACCCTGGATGGAACTCAAACACACTCACACAATATTAAAATTTACATACAGAATCACTAATAACATATGTAACGGTGATTGTTTCATTGGCATCATAAAGCTTTCATGCAGCCATCTTTCCTTAAAATCATCTTGGCGCTGATTCCAAATGCCAAGAAATCCTGGCAGAACCAGTCACATATGTAACTAGCATTCTATTTTGCCCCTTCTAACTGCTAGGAGCAGTGAGAATTACCTGGGTAATGCATGCTACTGCCAGGACATGGCAAACTGACAGGACTAACTAGAAGTGTTCACAGATGCCCGCTGCACTCATGCCACTGGAAGGGATGATGTTAACCCTGTAGAATCAGGAGAAGGTGTACGGTGATGCCCAGGTAGCAACAGTGCAGACATCCTGGTATAGCATATCCCCAGGTAATGCCCATGAAGTAAATGCTCTCTAAGAGTTGCATGTCACAGTAAGGTGCTAGGTGTCCAGTCTGGCTATAGGACATTGTGATGACGTCCACCACCAGTGGGCCAGACTCTGTCAAACAAGTCTTTAGAGAGTTGGTTTACGGATCAGATGGTCACTGTCTGCTCTAAATAGTACTGGGCACAACAAGGAATGCTATCCAGGTTTGCCTTCATGGAATTTATTTAACTTACTAATTTGGGTTATATTACCTTGGGCACAACTCATGAGTTCAACCATAATGTCACTCTACAGTCATCTAACCAACACATACAAGGCAAGCTTATAGCCAAAGCATGTGCTCCTCCCACTCATTTGCTTACATAATCGCTAGCAAAAAGGCAGTTTTCACAGACACTTACAAAGCATACTGTATCTGGAAGTGCAACCTATGGGGTGTACATAATCCACAGAAGAGGATGCAAGGGTCTCCCATTCAGGATCAGCAATTAAGATTTTAAAGATTTCTACTTGAACCACTGATCAAATGGAAACCCATTGCTGCAGTGTTCTACACAGAAACTAAGAGTTCTTTCATAAAGGCAAGCTGTAGAAGCCTATAAGGTGCTTGATTTTTATCTTTTTTCCAGAACTGGTGTACCTTACACTGAGTACTGATGTTTAGCTTTTTGTATTCCCCAATACATATCTGTTCAGTAAATTATACCCTAATGACTTTGATATATACAGAGAAACTGAAAATAGAAAGTACATTACTTTAACAACTGATACACTTTTGCATGCATATTCTTCCTATATGATAAAGAAATGAACAATATTATAAGAAATGTTTACTAAAACAATCCAAAAAACAGTGGAATGCCTGCAGTGGGAAAACATACAGCAACTGTGCTACTGTGGAAGTGGCCATGATGCGCTCTAGTGTCTATTTTCCAAAATGATGCAGTATCCTATAATCTACAAGAGACGTTTCACAATTATTCGTGAAAATATGACAAAATACACATACAGGCCTGTAAAAGAAGTTCCACTACTGACAATATCAGTTTACGTACAAGCCACAACATTTCATATTTACAGATTTTCAAAGTAGCTGTCAGACATATAACACAGGAGAAAAGAACCTCTGATGAATAAAAAAACAAAGATATATTAGAAAACAGTCCCAATAAACAGTTAATGATCTATCATTAGGAGGATTATCTCCTCCTCTTAAAAAAAAGCAATGGGCATGTAGAGAAACAGCAGGTGGTTTAAGAGTTACAAAGTCATGTCCATGTTTAATTTAGCTCTTTATGAGTCATTAGGAAGGCCAAACAGTTTCACAGTCCCTGCCTCCCGATTGCTGTCGTATTTGCCCTCCTTATCATCACAGGCGTAGGCCAGCAGCGGCCTTTTTGGGTGCCAGGCTACAGTGAAGGTTGGAGACTCGCACTGCACTTCCCAAAGCTTCTCCCCTACACATAGATGCATCAGAATGAAAGTCAGATAAATATGTGAGCTCTAAACAACAAAAATAATAGTGAAAAAATATAGAAACAATTTAAATAGCAGAGTTGTAAAAATGAAAAGTCAGTGGGCACAGACAATCAAACCAACTACAATATACAGGGGGGAAAAAAATTGTTTACCTGTCTCTACTTCAGCAATGTCAATAAAGTGATCTTCAGAGGCTGATGCCAACATTTTGCCATCATGACTGAAACTCAGGGTTCTCACTGGCCAGTCTAACCTGCATGACATCCAATCAATACAAGGACAAGTTTCTCTACATTAATCTATTTACATGTATGCATTCCTTATTTTGGTTAAGAAAATATAATAAATATGAACAAATTTAATAACTGCCTTAAAATTTCTTTACCTAGAGAAACAGCGAACACACACCAGCTCTTCGACATCCCACAGACTAACCAAGGCATCTGCACTTCCAGTAGCAAAATATTTTCCAGTGGGATCAAATTTGATACAGATACAGTTGGATGGATGGGCATTAATTGACTGGATAAGTTTCAGCTCAGGATAGCTGGAACAGAAATCAATCACAAAGCAGATGTGAACAACTTTAACTTTACAGATGTGTAACTTGCTTAAATAGTATCAGACTTAAATGCATTTATCCATTTACTTATTTACATAGAAACACAATGTTTTAAGTGTACAGAAGCCAATGCAATCAGCAAATACTGTCCAATTAGTCAGAGTGTAACTGATGCTTTTGGTGGTTTTTGATTTGCAGGCATGTGCAGAAATCACAGTATTAATCTAAATCACAGTATTAATCTAAATCAACTAACTATACACCGATCAGCCATAACAATAAAACCATCTACAATCAATGATCAACAATGATTAACTCGTTACAATGGCACTTGTCAAGGGGTGGGATATATTAAGAAGCAACTGAACAGTCAATTCTTGAAGTTGATGTGTTGGAAGCAGGAAAAATGGGCAAGCATAAGGATCTGAGCGACTCTGACGAGGGCCAAACTGTGATGGCTACACGACTGGGTCAGAGCATCTCCAAAACAGCAGGTCTTGTGGGGTGTTCCTGGTATGCAGTGGTTAGTACGTACCAAAAGTGTTCCAAGGAAGGACAACCGGTGACAGGGTCATGGGCACCCAATGTTCACGGATGCATGGGGAGAGTGAAGGCAAGGATGCACGTGGAGAGTGAAGGCAAACCCGTCTGGTCCGTTCCCACAGAAGAGCTACTGAAGCACAAATTGCTGAAAAAGTTAATTCTAGCTATGACAGAAAAGTGTCAGAACAAACAGTGCATCACAACTTGCTGTGTATGGGTCTGCGTAGCTGCAGACCGGTCAGAGTGCCCATGCTGCATGTGATACTCTGGGCAATGTTCTGTAGGGAAACCTTGGGTCCTGGCATTCATGTGGATGTTACTTTGACACGTACCATCTAGCTAAACATTGTTGCAGACCAAGTACATCCCTTCATGGCAATGGTACTCCCTAATGGCATTATCCTCTCAGTAGGATAATGAGCCCCACAACACTGCAAACATTGTTCAGGAATGGTTTGAGGAACATAATCAAGAGTTCAAGGTGTTGATTTGGCCTCCAAACTCCATAGATCTCAGTCTGATTGAGTATCTGTGGTATGTGTCGGACAATAAGTCCGAACCATGGAGTCTTCACCTCGCAACTTACAGGACTTCAAGGATCTGCTGCTAATGTCTTGGTGCCAGATACCACAGCACACCTTCAGAGGACTTGTGGAATCCATGCCTCGATGGGTCAGAGCTTTTTTGGCGGCGCAAGGGGGACCTACACAGGTGGTTTTAATGTTGAGGCTGATCGGTGTATATAAATAATTTACAAATAATAATGAATAATTTGTAATACAGATTTCTGAACCTCAATCGAGAATTCATCGTGTCCTTTGGCAGAGAGAAACAATACACAATGCTTCTGCAGCACAGCAGGTCTGCCCTCTGGCGTTCAGTTTGTTTTCTCATAAAAAACACATAAAAACCTATAATACATTGCAGATTTGCTTCACTTCCTGCAAGAGATTAATGTTTTCACTTCACCGTTACCTCAAAATGTTGATGCAGCCATTGCCATTTGTCAAAAAGAACATATCATTGTCATTGTTCCAGGAAATCTCGTTGACCTCAAACTTGAACTGCTCTTCAGCACGTGGACGGTGAGTCTTTGCATCAATGAAAGTCACCACATCATCCTTATTCCCAACAGCAATTGTCTGACCATCAGGACTCCAACATATGTTGATGTTCTCTCCTAACAATTACAGCACGTCATAAAATAAACAAGAACTGAGTGATCGACACCAACACATTCTCCATTAGTTAATGCAGATACAGTGCTCCATTTGTTATGAAATAGTTATGAACATGAGGTGGGCCATAAAACTACGGTGGCCGTCAGAAGCCAACGTGCTGCAAAATCTAAACTGCATGCAAATGCAGAGAAGCGCATGAAATGCAGAGAAGGGCATGTAAATGCAGAGAAGCGCATGCAAATGCTGAAAATGATGTAATAAGCCAAAAACGTGATTTTGCACACGTTTTCCACGTTTGCAGTGCATTGGCCCCTGACAGCCACCATATACAAAAGATGGTAAAACATATGTATATAAAATATAGATGAAGATACTAAAATGAAACTACAAAGATGAAGGATGCCGGTCATTGGACAATAATGAACTTTGTGTGTTAATGCATCACATCACTTAGTCATTAATGGTTTTCCTATAACAGCATGCCTTGCTGTGGAGGGCATGAGCTTTACCTTTCGTGCTGACTGTGGCCATGCATTTAGTAGTGCGGACGTCCCAGATCCGGATGGTTTTGTCTCCTGATGCAGTGACGAACAGATCTGGGTTGGTTGGGTGCCAACACAGCTGATCAACACTGTCTCCATGTCCTCTGTAGTTATTTTCCTTCACCTGTGTTGAGTGGAAGAACAGTTAAAGTCCTGAAAATATGACAAACAGTAACCCAGTAGTCATTTCTGTCATCCAGTAAATAATGCCTAATAAATTGAAGAAAAAGAAACTACACTATATGAATAAATAACCTATAGGCTTAAGCATATGTTAGCAAATATGTCACGGCATCAGTGACTAGCAATAAACCTTAATCCTGTTTGAGAATGTGGTTAGAAATGACAAGCAACCATTAGCTGAAGTAACTAATATTATTGCCTCTTGTTCTAATGGAGAAATGAGGTAGCTTATGTAAACTTTATCCTACATTAAACTACAGGATAAAACAGTGTAATTTACTATCTTATATAATGTTTAGGTCAGGAATGCGGAAAGCACAGCTAGCGAGTAACACTTGCACCTACCAGGCGGTCTTTTTCGAGGACAAAAACACTGGCAGTTTTGTCGAATGAACCTGAAGCCAGTCTTTTTCCATCACAGCTCCAGGCGACAGAGTGAACTTTCGCACTATGTGCCGGAAACTCACGACTTTTGCTGTTGTTTTTGAAATTCTCGTGCATTTCATGATAATAGGAGGACGCCATGCCACCATCCGCCACTTCATTACTCACTGCATCGACTGTTAAAATAAACTTCATGAAATGAAGGCGCCACCTAGTGTGTGGGAGGACTATTTAAGCTTATTTCTCTATTCCTCTAATACTCAGTGAAACACTACATGGACACAAAAGTTTGTAAACACATGACCGTCACACCTATATGTGGTTCTTTGCCAGACTGTTACCACAAAGTTGGAAGCATACAGTTGTAAAGGATGTGTTTGTATGCTGTACTATTACCATTTCCCTTCACTCGAACTAAGAGGCCCAAACTGTTCCAGCATGACAATGTCCCTGTGCACAAAGCGAGCTCTATAAAGACATGTAGTGTGTCCCAAATGACATACTATGCACTATACATTCTGCTGGCTAGTGTATGAATTTTAGAACGGTAGTATCGTCTCAAATGGCACACTTTCGGTATTGTACTAACCGAAAGCATAGGTATGCTGTTTCCTGGTCAAGGGCAAATTACGTCAAATGCACATAATGGGACACCGGTTGCATTAGTGAAATAGCCAAACAGGTAACAAAAATTAATTGGTACATTTACTGTATATGTTAATGTTTCTTTTTTATGCCCAACAAGACCTCAGTCACCGTCAGACTGAGGAGTAATCATCTCTGCAGGCGTATTTTGCTTGCACAATTTAAAATCAACATAGTAAGTTGTGGTTGTGGCTATGGCTGCTGGCAATGTAAATAGCTTTTTTTTTCCTTCAGCATCTGAGCCTGATATAGCCCCTCCCTATCCGCTACATAAGTAAAGCTGTGACCGTTGAGTGCATGAAGTGTCCATCATCCCACACTTTGTTTTTTCAGCTGAATGAGTGCATCATCTGGGAACTTAACATGCACTTTGTTTGTGGGGGTTTTTTCAGTGTGAGCACACTAATCACACTACTACAAAATGGCGTAGAATAGTGCACAAGTGCGATTTGGGACACACTAATGGTTTGCCAAGGTCAGTGGGGAAGAACTCAAGTGTCCTGCAGAGAGCCCTGACCTCAACCCCACTGAAAACCTTTGGTATGAACTGGAATGCCAAGACTGTATCAGTCCTTTTATTTATTTATTTATTTTGCTCCTACTGCCCTATCTCAATATTAAAAATCTCCAGTACAGAGATTGCAACTGACATAATCTACACTCCAAACAGTAAATAGAATTAATGTAGCAGCAACAGAGACTCATTTAAATATATTATATTATTCTAATAAACCCATATTTATTGACAGAGGCAAAAGAGCATCCCAGTGACTTGTATGAGGACATACAAGCGATGTCAGATGGTCAACCATGATGAGGATCATGTTCCCAACATTGACATCATAGAGCCACTACTCACCACCCAGGAGTGTGAGGGTTCTCCAGAGGTCACTGAATATAACAGTCATGAGGAGACTAATGTCTTCCCCAATATGGAGACTGAATCTAACCGCATCTACACTCCAAATGGTGTCATTAGGGAAGATGGTAAATAAAGTTAACAGTGCAAAATCAACATAAAATTTACAGTGTAATAGTAAGAACCTGTTATTCTAATAAACTCATTTTTTATTAATAGAGACAAAAGAACCTCAGAATGAATTGTATAAGAACATGCAAGTGTTGAACGTGCAAGTGTCTAACGGTCAGCAGTGATGTAGACAAGTCACTATTCAGCTCAGAGGAGTGTTAGAGTTCTCCAGAGGTCACTGATTACAGCAGTGAAGAAGAGGGACCTTACACTGAGATACAGGAGTGACCACTCATCTCACAGAAGTCTGATGAGGTTGGTCCTGCCAGCCCTGTTATATCCATGGATATACAAATTGATGCCAAGGTGCAGACATAAGAAAAGAGAAAGGGGGAAGAGTATTGCAATGAAAACCCTATATTTGATGAAGAGGCCACAGCCGAGCCTTCATGTACAAGGCAGAGAGCAGATTCAAGTGAGCAACCTGTCAAATATGAGGCATGTGAAGGGGACCTTACCTATTCTGAAGTCCAGGAACTTTCAGAAACAGTCTACAATTTGTTCAAATGCTTATATGATTACATGAGTTAAACAAAATGATCTGATTATGGAATATGACAAACATTTCAAACATGAAAGTTCTAAAAAGAATCTAGTACTATGCATAATAAATGTATATTTCATATCAATTTCAAAATAAATTTGTATATATTGAACAAAGCACATGTCTAAACATTTACAACATTACATAATTTAAACCTGTTTATCTGTATACTTGAACTGAACAGACACCACAATGTTCTTCAGTTTTAGACAAAGGCATAAAATAGTGACAAAGAAACAGTTGTCTCACTCTTCGTACACTTTATATTCAAACTTTCAATAAATCACCCAATATTCACTCGTGAATACTCAATTCTTAGCCTGATTGCTCAAATCCATATGCTGGACCCATTCTGGGCTTGTTTTTAGGTGGAGCCATGAAATTAATGAAAACATGTACACCCCTTATTGTTCTTATCGATCTTTAATCAATTATTTATTTATACTGAGTAGTGGTAAGGCGCACGGTGACTTAGTGGTTAGCACGTTCGCCTCACAGGTCCGGGGTTCGATTCCCGCTGGGGCCATGTGTGTGCGGAATTTGCATGTTCTCCCTGTGCTGCGGGGGTTTCCGCCAGGTGCTCCGGTTTCCTCCCCAGTCCAAAGACATGCATGGTAGTCTGATTGGTGTGTCTAAAGTGTCCGTAGTGTATGAATGGATGTGTGAGTGTGATTGTGCCCTGCGATGGACTGGCACCCTGTCCAGGGTGTACCCTGCCTTGTGCCCGATGCTTCCTGGGATATGCCCCAGGTTCCCCCGCGACCCTGAAAATGAGTAAGCGGTTGAAGATGGATGGATGGATGAGTAGTGGTTAGGATGAAACCTTTCAATCATTTCAATCACATGAACACACTTAAATGAGGTTCTTTGAATAGTTTAGGATTTTTAGCTTCATAAAGGTGTTCTACTTGAATCCCTCTAACAGGGAAGCCCTCTGTTGTAGGGTTGAGCCTTTAACCAAATACAGTGCTGTGAAAACATGTTTGCTGATTTCTTCTGTTTTTGTGTATATCTCATACTAAACAGCTTTAGATCTTCAAATGAAATACCACATAAAACAAAGGCAACCTAAGTAAACACACGATGCAGTTTTTATTTATTTCTTTTATTGAAGCAAAAAAAAGTTATCCAACACCTATCACCAATGTGAAAAACTAATTGCCCCTTTAAAAATAAAACCTGGTTGTGCCACCTTTAGCAGCAATAACTGTAACCAAACGCTTCCGATAATTGGAGATCAGTCTTCCACTTACTTATAGGACTAGGATTTACTTCTAGGCTTTGGATCATTGTCTTGCTGCATAATCCAGTTGTATTCAGATTCAACTTACAGTCTGAAGACCAGACATTCTCCTTTGGGTTTTTCTGGTAGAGAGCAGAATTCATGTTTCCCTCAATTACTGCAAGTTGCCCAGGCACTGAAGCAGCAAAGCATCCCCACACCATCACACTCCCACCACCATGCTCTTTTTGTGGAATTGTGTGTTTAGTTTATGCCAGATGTAATGGGACCCCTGTCTTCCAAACAGTTCCACTTTCTACTCATCAGTCCACAGAATATTCTCCCAAAAGGTTTGAGGATCATCAAGGTGTGTTTTGGCAAAATTCAAACAAGCCTTAATGGGTTCTGGGTTAGCAGTGGTTTTCACCTTGCCACTCTTCCACAGATGCCATTTTTGCCCAGTGAAAATGGAGTCATAAACAGTGACCTTTATTGATGCAAGTGAGGCTTGTAGCTCCTTTGATGTTGTCCTTCGCTCTTTTGTGACTTGCTGGATGAGTAGTTGCTGTGCTCCTGGAGAAATTTTGGAGGTCAGCCACTTCTGGAAAGGTTCACTACTGTGCCGAGTTTTTCCATTTGGAGATAATGGCTCTCACTGTGGTCCATTGGAGTCCCAGAGCCTTTGAAATTGCTTTGTAACCCTTCACAGACTGATGTATTTTAATCACCCTCTTCCTCATCATTTCTGGAATTTCTTTCAATTTTAGCATAGTGTGTTACTGGGTAAGACCTTTTAACCAACTTCATCCTGTTGAAAAAGTTCTATTTAAGTGTTGATTTGATTGAATAGGGTTTGCAGTAATCAGGCCTGATTGCGTGTAGTTTAGCTGAACCCCATTATAAATGCAACTTCATAGATTTGGGGAATTTGTAACACAGGCCTAGTTGGTATAATAAAAATAATAATTTGAGGAAAGCACTTGCCTTTTAATGCTTTCTACACTCGATTGTATCTAAACAATATAGCATCTTCTTGCATCACTGTGAAATAAGAAGTAAAATGAAAAGTTAACCAATCATGTAATTCAACAGCTTGATGAAATCTACAGTCACTACAAGCCATACACTGAGCTCTTTACACTTTGCAATGATATTTGATTTTTCATATTTGAGCTGTTCAAGCTATACTAAACTTCTACTTTAGTAGATTTAACTCTGACTCATCCCAGTAAGGTATATTGGGAGGTGGAGTGCCTTTTGTCAGTCCCTTTTTTCTATCACACATTAAATCTTGTTTAGAGGTAGAATGAAACGATTTTATTTTCCAAAGGGCCTATATCAAACTGCCATAATTTTATGAAGTCATTTGTTGAGTTTTTTTTTAAGTAAAAAAAAAAAGGTGCTGGCACATATCTAACATCAATTACCATGATGCTAGTCATCACATATCAAAAAGCCTTTTCAGTGTATCTTCATTTTTATTCAGTCCAGTTTAAAAGGTATGGTGCAGCAGAATGACATGGTTTCAGATGAAAAGGTCCACTCATTTTAAAAACACACACACACACACACACATTATATGATCACAACAATCAGATAATCTAAATTCATTGTAACCTACAAAGTTAAGCCCATAAGGCTGAAGAGGAACAAACAGTGTTCACAATAAGGCCAATAAACATTCCAAAGGTGCTGAATAATTAATAGGTCAGTTAATTCTTCCAGAAGAATTTATCCAAAAAATGTAATATGTTTATATATCTCAATGGGTGTAGGAACAAAATGAAAGTCTAGCTGCAAATTATTTTACAGCTGATTATTTTACAGGCAAATTATTTTACAGCTGATATAGTAACAATTTGCAAGGATTACTATCTTATGAGGATGGATCACAGACTGAACCACAGTGCCTCAGATGGAAAAAAGTGCCTCAACGTGCATTAGGTCCAGTGCACACCATTACAATTTGCAGATGTTATTGCATTGTCTGTGGAGGCTACAAACTTCAACACACCTAGCTCTACCCTTAAATTGCATTAAAGCATAATTAAGCAAACGTAGCACCAGTGAACAGTGCATCCATTGCAGTGCAAAAAGTTGGGCAACACAGGTGGAAGACGTCAGAGGAAAACAATTCACTCCTTGATTGTGTTCACATTTTATGATGTAGACAAGCTGTACAATTAAAGATAGCTAGGAGGTGAGTTTGTCTTATAGGAGGTAGAGTGAACAGACCTTCACTTGTCTCCTTCATGCTTATCCACATCAGTGTGAGCTCTTACATGGCTTAAGTTTGCATCTCAAGTGGATAGTTCCAAAAAAAAAAAAAAAAAGAAAAAGAAAAAAAGAAAAACACTTCAGAAAGGACAACAAAAGTGCCTCGATGTGCAGTATTGTTCTCAGACTGGTTCAGAATTCAGGTTGTGCATTGTAAACAATGATCTTTACTGTTCACTTTTTAAATATAGCAATGTTATTATTAATAATAAAACCTGTCAGAGGAGCTAGTTATTGTCAGAGATGTGTCAGTGTGATTTTTTGTTTCTTTCACTGTGTTTCACAAAATATCATTACAGTCAAAACCATAACATATTACTTTAGGACATATTGTTCAGCACCAATCAAACTGTATTTGGGTGACCGAAAGAAGAGGTTTTAGTTGGGTGACCAAAAATAAGATTAAGACAAATAATGAATTATACCCATCATAAAGCATTAAAATTACTTAAATGTTCCCCAAACACTCTACTGATGGAGACAGAACAATAATTCACAAGAGAATTAATATTCCCTATAAAAAGACACTGGTTAGGAATGCAAATCATATGTTGCTTTTAAAATATTGTTGTTCATTGTACTCATTGTGGCTATGCTTAGTTTGTAAATATAATTATCATAGGATATTATATAATATTATAATTGAGCCTGTTCCCTTTTAAGTGTCAAAATACATTTATAAAGAAAAAGTAAATACTGCTGCATTCCAAAAGTGGACAGTAAGTAACTAGAACTGAAGAACATTTCTGGACTTTGGAATAAATAAATTGAAGAAAAAAAAGATGCTGTGCAAATGTTGTAGCTGTCCTGCTAGTGCCGTTTGTTGCTGTTAACACTCAGCATCCATGCTGCTGTTTGCTGTGTTGGTACTGTCTGCTGAGGAGCCGATAATCACCTGTGGGTCCTCGTGCTGCGCTGGGTGGCTAAGGCCACTGTGCTGTTTACTTTTCTCCTGCTCTTCATGCTTAAGCTCTCTGAAACACACCATGAAAGATGTTTGAGCTTTATAGTTGTTACGGAACGGTTCTGCATGGACCAAATTGTAGAATGAAAAATAACAAAGGGCTTGGATGTGTTTTGTACACTTGAAAAAAGTTCGGCTCGAACTGCGTTTTATATCTTTGTTTTAGTTTCTTTCCTCCACTTTCTTTCTGCTTTACCTTTCACTTTCTTTTCAAATTATTTTTACTATTATTTTCCATTTACGCTTACCTCGAACAAAGCCCTGACATACCATAACTGTCACCCCTCTACAAAGGTGTGACAAAGGGTTGCAGCCAAGCAAGGCTGGAGAATTCTGGGCAACAGAGCGCTCTCGCACAGCCACTCTGTGCACCACTGCCGACCTCTGCTGGCTGCTGGCAGTGTAGCGTGACGTCTTAAAATAGTGAACATACTAGTACTACCACTACTATTATCACACACACACACACACACACACTCTCTCTCTCTCTCTCTCACACACACACACACACACACACGCGCACACACACACACACAAACAGCATCTTGAAGCTAAAACATTTTTCTCTATATAGAGATGACTGTAGAAGTAAGTTTACCGTGCAGAAGAACCACTGATGACCAATTCAGAGTGCTCTTTCTCTGAGAGAGATGTACACACAGCAGCATTTTGCTTGCTTCCATTTGGTTCTGTTCCCAAATCAGCACTGCTCCTGGGGCTGGAATCACTCCCTGAGAGAGAGCTGCTGCTCGGCCTGTCCGTGTCTTTTCCCGAGTCTGAACTGTGCCGGCCATTCAGACTATCAAATGAAGACACTTTGCTGATCTGACCTTCCACCTCATCTATAAAGGTATGAGAGCAATCCAATCAAAATTGGCTAAATGTTTATTTTTATTTTTTTTTAATGATAAAGGAGGCACTTGTAAGGTTTAAACTGCTTGGATTAAGTACTGTTTTGAGATTAATCAGACTTGTGGTATTGGATAGCAACATTTAAAAAAAAATACACCTTCAGTTCATTTCCAATTAAACATTATGATTGTACTAAATATTTAAATAAATGTGTTTTTACATTTAATGAATTAGATCTTCAAATAAATAACATTCATAAAAACAATCCACATCACATAGACAATCATGCATGGATAATATACAATATTAAGTTAACATAATATAACACATTAATGCTAAGATTAATTTGCTCAAGCACACTAAAATGTACCCTGACATTGGCTTTCAACATCAAGACTAACCTGCTGAAGCTGGTTCACAGGCCTGCTTGCGTCTCCTCCTGAGAATCACTTCCAGTTCACTGTCCTTCTTAACAGGCAATGTCTCCTGGAAGCCACGACTGGGACTCTTTTTCACTGCATCCTGTGAAATCAAATGAAAAACCATGAATCTCACATACTCCAATGTACATGGTCATATAGAATTACTTTCATTTGTCATACACAGTGCAGATGAAGAAAAATAAAGTACCAGGATGCCTTTTAGCTCCTCCATAGCACTCTCCTGGTGCTTCTCCTCACTAGCTGGACTTAGCTGTTGAACAGAAAGTACATACAGTACTGTGTGGCATTTAAAAAACAATGATTTGGTTGCACAGAACACTGTTAAGCTACATATGTTCTTATATATGTATATATATATATATATATATATATATATATATATATATATATATATATATATATATATATAATTCTATATTCTAAATCTTTTATATTTTATACTCAAATGATATGATATACAAGAAAGGCATAGACAGTTTCTGACACTGAAGCACTGAACAGATGGTATATACTAAAATCCTGACTATGTGTCCAACCTATTGATTTTAACCCTATGAGACAGTGTGTTGTCATAGAGGCTCAGTCATTCAATGCCTTAAACACAATCAATTTACTCTCACCATTTGAAATGTCCACCTACAACACAAGCTTAATAATGATTCTATTCCTCGGGGAGCATGACCAAATAGTCCTTTTCTAAAAGAACTTCATTTATCAGGCTTACCACTTACCTTTGAAACAAATCTCTGCAGATGTGCCAGTCAATTCAGCAGGTCACATGCAGAACAAATATAAGATTACCAATCATGAATCAGAACATACGGTAAAATACAGAGCACTGAACAACTATCCACTTAATGAAGACACTGAGCATCACCTTTGTGTCCTGTCCTTTCACAGGTCTGAGAACCACCCCATGTTTGATCCTTTCCATCATTTCATTCACAGCCTTTACTTTGACATCATCCGCAGCTTCTGGCACTGCACAAAGAAAATCCAACATTTGGCAGGTCAAGTCAGAACATAAGAAAAGCCAGGGCTACATAGAATAATGTGCTGTTTGTACTGCGTGGGGCCAAAAGCAACGTCACCTGGAGCCTGCTCTAATTTTGGAGAGCCTTTTCCTGTCTTGGAAGATTTCCTCATGATTGCGATGAGGGAGCTGTTCGACAAAGAATTGTGTATAAAGGGAAAATCAAGAGTTCAGATTTGTGTCTACCATCAAACCACCATTTAAGTATATACTTCTTACTAACATTGCAAGAATAAATATGTATATACACTCACCATCCACTTTATTAGGAACACCTGTACACTTGCTCAATTATGTAGTTATCTGATCAGCCAATCATGTCGCAGCAGCACAATGCATAAAATCATACAGATACAGGTCAAGAGCTTCAGTTAATGTTCACATCAACGTCAGAATGAATAAAATTTGTGATCTCTGTGACTTTAACCATGGCGTGGTTGATGGTGCCAGATGGGCGGGTTTGAGTATTTCAGAAACTGCAGATCTCCTGGGATTTTCACACACAACAGTCTCTAGAGTTTACACAAAATGTTGCGAAAAGCAAAAAAACATCCTGTGAGTGGAAGGTCTGCATGATGAAACACCTTGTTGATGAGAGAGATTAGAGAAGAATGACCAGACTGGTCTGAGCTGACAGGAAGTCTATAGTAACTCAAATAATCACTCTTTACAACCACGGTGAGCAGAAAAACATCTCAGAACACACAACACATCAAACCTTGGGGTGGATGGACTACAACAGCAGAAGACCACATCAGGTTCCACTCCTGTCAGTGAAGAACATGAATCCAAGGATATCATTGGGCACAGACTCACCCAAACTAGACAGTTGAAGAATGGAAGACCAGGTAATTTAGTTTTTCTAATCTTCAACTGTCCAGTTTGAGTGAGCCTGTGCCCATGATAGCCTCTTCCTGTTCTTGGCTGACAGGAGTGGAACCTGATGTGATGTGTTTTTCACACCATTATGTGTAAACTCTCGTGTGTTAAACTCCCAGGAGATCAGAAGTTTCTGACCTGAATCTGCATGATTTTTTGCATTGCGTTGCTGCCACATGATTGCCTTATTAAATAACTGTGTAAATGAGCAGGTGTACAGGTGTTCCTAATAAAGTGGATGGTGAGCGTATATTTCACAGGGTAATTTAAAACATGTTTGTGGACTAAAGGACATGAAGACTACAGTTGTCTATGGCCTGGCCCAAACCTTACCTGAGGGGGTTGCAGCGGGAGGGAGGTGGTGGTGGGGGAGGGGGAGGAGGAGGAGGTGGAGGTGGAGGGGGCTGAGGAGGAGGAGCAGGGGGAGGTGCAGTCCCAGGAGATGGAGCTGGCGATAATTCCCTTTTCCTCTGAGACTCCTGTAGCTCTTTCACTGCAGAAAACAACAAGGTGGGTGGGTGGGGGACTTATAAAATTTCTGATTTGTTAATTTTTAAATGCTATGCAGTCTTAATTTCTGAATATATGACTCATTCCTGGAGCAAAAGAAATTGTCAACATGAACAAACTGGTGCTAGTTAGCCTGATCTTGTTAGTTATCTCTAGTATATCTCCGTTGAAGATGCTGCAATGTTATATAGATAATAAAGATTAACTAACCATCAACCTGGCCTGATGATGGAGGTACAACTGAAACTAGAGACTATTTTCCCAGAATTACAGGATGTGAGCTCACCTCTGCTCTCCAAGTCACCACACTTTTTCACCTCCTGCTGGAGACGTTCTTCTGTGTCTTTTTTTTCCTCATCTAGTAACTCCAGCTGTTTCTGCAGCTGTTCTAGCTGCTTTCGCAAGGCACTCTGATCCAGCTCAACCTCCAAAGCCTTCAGCTACATAGAGAGAGGAAAAGGGAACTTGTAGGAATTACAAAGACATTTCATTGGGAATCAAGATTTATCCCTGCTCCATTTCTTAACATGTCAACCTCTGGAAGAGGTAATAAACCATAAACAATCAACACATAGCACATCCAGGATTAGACATGACAGTAAAGTGAGTTACAGTAAACAAATCAAACCAACAACAACAAAAAACTTTTGTTAATAGTTTTATATTTACTGTACAGCAAATACTTAATCAATTGTTTAGATAAGACCCTATTCAAAACTTGCAGTTCTGTGGCGTGACATTGCAGACGGTCTGTCACCATTGCGGAATATTGATTTAACCTTGCCCAAAATTTGCATGCAAGCCCTGGGCAGCTGCGGATTTATTGATGTCCCACTAGCCGTACTTCACCCTGCACCTGTCTGCTTGGAACAGCAGTTCTGTCAGCAGGGCTACAGTCTGTCATTAACCTGGGAACAGCTGATTTTATTTTCTGATCCATGCCTGTCACCTGGCCCACAATGCTTTAGATAGCAATGTGAAAATATGTGAGCCGGTTTTGAGACCCATCTGTGAAAGTGCCAGTGGATTTCAGCACTTTCTGTAATGCTTTCTTGTAATGCACTTTCTGTAACACTCTATATTGTTTGAGAGCTGCTGGATTTCCCCTCTGATATTTTGAAGCTGTACTTAATGCAGTGCTGTGTATATATACTGTGGAGGCAAGGCAAGACTCGCATCCTCTCATTTGTTATTGCTCCTCAAGGAAATGCTCAATCTGCTGAGCCTGCAAACACAGAGCAACTGAGGTGCAATGCTCAGAAATAAAAATAAAAAACACTACTGAATTGTTGGCCTACTGAGCAAAATACACTCATAACAGATCTACAAGGCACACATCTGGGGACACTGACTTTTAAAGTCATTTTGA
The DNA here is from genome assembly GCF_023375685.1 of Ictalurus furcatus. Taxonomy (NCBI): domain Eukaryota; kingdom Metazoa; phylum Chordata; class Actinopteri; order Siluriformes; family Ictaluridae; genus Ictalurus; species Ictalurus furcatus. The sequence goes on from NC_071262.1 coordinate 15,156,767, forward strand.
TTAATCCTTTGCTCAACTGTAGCATTTTACTCTTCAGCTTTACCCTTAAATAGCACATTAGGGTATTTGTGTTTATATATGTACACCTCTTATTTAAACATCATTCATGGTAGAGCTTGTCAATATGACAATACAATATTGAAATCACAAGAAATTACTTCACAGTGCGCTTTTCTGAATGGACTGTTGGTATCATCAGTAATTTTTCAACATTGTCCACCCCTGTTGTCATGTTCAGTAATGAGTAACTGATTAATTAACCAACTGTTATTATTTTGTATCAGATGCTTAGGCTTTCCTTTTTCTGTAAGTTTTAAAATGCAGCACTGATATTTGCTTAGACTTGTTATCAAACCTATATATTATGATACATATCTTTGTGGCAGCGGGGGCGTGGTCTAGTGCAGCTTGTGAATGGAGGGCAGAGTCTGGGAGAAGGAGTGGGTAATTTTATGAATGAGCATACACCTGTGTGTGATTAACAATGATCTATTTATATACTGTGTGTGTGTGTCTTGCAGTAACGTGCTGCATGCCAAGTAGAGAGAGCTGGTGGTGCAGTGCAACAGTAGTTTCCTGCTGAGCTTGTGTGCATGTGTGAAATTTGAAGCAGTTAAAAAGATTGCCATGCAGAAAGCCCAATAATAAACATAAGCTGGCATTCTCTCATACCGGCCTACTGAGTTCTCATTCTCCTCACACCAACCAGGGTGTCACAATCATACAGTATATCTTGTGACATGCTATTTGACAGTATAAGGGTTTTCTGCTGGTGACGACAGTGAGATGGTCTACCTTTTCTTGGTGCTGCAGACGTTCCTGCTCCAGTGTTTTGGTTACATTTGCTACATCCTCCAGTGCTTTGAGCAGCTGAACACTGGGATCTGCCTGCTGCAGGAGAATCATGCTCTGCCTGTTAGCTTCTTTTTGCTTCACCAACATCTAAAGAAGGAAAAACAAGACCATCAACTTTCCGCTCTGAACATTCCAGTTCCAACTGAAGTCCAAAACAAAAATGTGTTTGTAGAATTATCTGTCCTTAAAACTGAAATCAGATCAGTTACAACAAATAATGGCACAATAGGAACCATGAAATGTATTATGACAGGTGTTTAGAAAAACAGTTTACGTTAAACAGGTCGTAATACTAGTGATGTATGTATTTATCAGTAAGAACTATCACATCATACCTCATGTGCATAGGTCTCTGCCTTCTCCCTCAGGCTCTGCTCCAGATCCAACTGTTCCTTCAGTCCTTCATATTCATTAGCAGCCATCATGGACACTGGGAAGACAGATATTATGTGAATGGTAACCCATGTTTTGCTTTGAGTGCTGTACTGTAGCTAAACCATCACAGGCAAAGTGAATACAAACACAGAGGGAGGGAGTTCAGTAGAGATCATATTAAATTACATTTCCCTAGCTAAAGCTATGGGATTTTCTGAGCTAGATCTTGTCCCGTTATTTCCATCATGGTGTTTAAGGGGAACTAGGACTGAGTAGGCTGGGAGGAAAGGATGCTGGACATGCAAGCATGCTGATGTCATGCATAAACAGTTGAATGCTTGGCTCCACAGAATAAAATAAAAGGCCACATAACTGATAATATTACATCAAATTTATTTAGAACATCACTGCTAATCAGCAGCCACTGTATTTCATGACCAAGGGGCACCAGAGAAATGCTCACCTCTGTTGAATCTCTTGATGGTCTTGCTTTGCTGCTCAATGGTCTTGTAAAACTCCTTCATCTCTGCTTGCTCTTTTACAGTCTAGTAAACAGTAGAAAGTGTTTAAAACACATACCATACAAGTCACAGAGTCAGGTCAAATTTAAATAAATAAAAATATATTTTGAAAATGTAAAGTGAAGAAGTTCACTGAAATATTCTTCTATGTCTTCCATGAGGACAGATACTAGAGGTTACTATGAGGCTTCATTACTATTTGATTTATTATTCAAAAGGTTCATGCATGTAGTGCATCCCCAAGTCCCCCACACAGCTCCGTTAAGCACAAGTGAACTCATTCTCGTGTGACAAAACTGTTACTTACAAGGGCTGTCAACTCCTCGATTTGTCTTTTCTGCTCCTGTAACTGACAGACTAACTGCTTTTTTTCCTCCAGTAAAGTGTTGACTGTTTCCTGAAGATCTATGGTAAAAAGTAGCATTTCTATGTAAAGCAGTGGTTGTCTCCTAAATTCTTAAAGTTTTCCTGAACAAGGCACATTTTCAGAAAATCTGTATGATATCAGATTTTTCTTAGAGGACATATATCACATATATGACATATATATATATATATATATATATATATATATATATATATATATATACAGTATCTCACAAAAGTGAGTACACCCCTCACATTTTTGTAAATATTTGATTATATCTTTTCATGTAACAACACTGAAGAAATGACACTTTGCTACAATGTAAAGTAGTGAGTGTACAGCTTGTATAACAGTGTAAATTTGCTGTCCCCTCAAAATAACTCAACACACAGCCATTAATGTCTAAACCTCTGGCAACAAAAGTGAGTACACCCCTAAGTGAAAATGTCCAAATTTGGCCCAAAGTGTCAATATTTTGTGTGGCCACCATTATTTTCCAGCACTGCCTTAACCCTCTTGGGCATGGAGTTCACCAGTGCTTCACAGGTTGCCACTGGAGCCCTCTTCCACTCCTCCATGATGACATCACGGAGCTGGTGGATGTTAGAGACCTTGTGCTCCTCCACCTTTCGTTTGAGGATGCCCCACAGATGTGCAATAGGGTTTAGGTCTGGAGACATGCTTGGCCAGTCCATCACCTTCACCCTCAGCTGCTTTATCAAGGCAGTGGTCGTCTTGGAGGTGTGTTTGAGGTCGTTATCATCCCCTCTGAAGGGAGGGGATCATGCTCTGCTTCAGTATGTCACAGTACATGTTGGCATTCATGGTTCCTTCAATGAACTGTTGCTCCCCAGTGCCGGCAGCACTCATACAGCTCCAGACCATGACACTCCCACCACCATGCTTGACTGTAGGCAAGACACACTTGTCTTTGTACTCCTCACTTGGTTGCCATCACACACGCTTGAAACCACCTGAACCAAATAAGTTTATCTTGGTCTCATCAGACCACAGGACATGGTTCCAGTAATCCATGTCCTTAATCTGCTTGTCTTCAGCAAACTGTTTGCGGGCTTTCTTGTGCATCATCTTTAGAAGAGGTTTCCTTCTGGGACGACAACCATGCAGACCAATTTGATGCAGTGTGCGGCGTATGGTCTGAGCACTGACAGGCTGACCCCTCCACCCCTTCAACCTCTGCAGCAATGCTGGCAGCACTCATACGTCTATTTCCCAAAGACAACCTCTGGATATGATGCTGAGCACGTGCACTCAACTTCTTTGGCCGACCATGGCAAGGCCTGTTCTGAGTGGAACCTGTCCTGTTAAACCGCTGTATGGTCTTGGCCACTGTGCTGCAGCTCAGTGTCAGGGTCTTGGCAATCTTCTTATAGCCTAGGCCATCTTTATGTAGAGCAACAATTCTTTTTTTCAGATCCTCAGAGAGTTCTTTGCCATGAGGTGCCATGTTGAACTTCCAGTGACCAGTATGAGGGAGTGTGAGAGCGATGACACCAAATTTAACACACCTGCTCCCCATTCACACCTGAGACCTTGTAACACTAACACGTCACATGACACCGGGGAGGGAAAATGGCTAACTGGGCCCAATTTGGACATTTTCACTTAAGTGTGTACTCACTTTTGCTGCCAGTGGTTTAGACATTAATGGCTGTGTGTTGAGTTATTTTGAGGGGACAGCAAATTTACACTGTTACACAAGCTGTACACTCACTACTTCACATTGTAGCAAAGTGTCATTTCTTCAGTGTTGTCACATGTGAGGGGTGTACTCACTTTTGTGAGATACTGTGTATATATATATATATATATATGTATATTTGTGACATGTACCTTTGACCTGCTGTTGGTACTGAGTGTAGGGGTCTGGGCTGTGCTCCTGTGGATCGCCCTCCTCCTCCAGAGAGATGCAATCTGATATGCTGGGCAGGAGCTCATCCAGACACGGTCGAGACGACAGGCTCAGATACTTTAGCTTCTTGTTCTCACAGTTCAGCTGTCAAAATATTACACAACTATCAGAGAAACCAAATTTGCATGTAGCATGGAAATTCAGTTTACTAGCACAACCTATACACAATAATCATGTGTGTGTGTAGATTGATAAGAACATGTAAGTGTGGGTTGTGGACTGTCTGTAATAAACATGCATTTAGGCTACCAATGGAGTAAAGGGTAGATGCTTTACCTTTGTGGCCAGTGCTTCAGCATTTTCCCGACAGGACTTCTCAATCTCAAGCTGAGTCTGCAGCACGTTCACCTCCTCAATTACCATTTGGGAAACTACAAGAAACAACAACAACAACAAAAGGTTAAAAACACACACACACACACACACACACAAATTGGTTATACCACACTTTCAGAATTAAACAGATTTGTGTTATTTAAAATTGCACTGTAAGTATAATAACAAAAGCAAACACGTCTTTTTCTAGCATGCAAGTGGAACCACCAAGATGGTTATCTGTTTCATGTTCACAATAGACAGCCTCTCAACAGTTTTGACAACACCAATACCCTTGTTGTCACAGAACCCTACTAGAGTAACTCTACACCCTGTGGAAGCCTTATAACAGCAGATCAGGTGTCATAGCATTGTAGCAAAGTCAAGCAAGTTCACATTCAAATGCCTGCTCAGTAGTGTACCCCTGTATGTGCACACCATTCATGTCTACCATTCATGCCTTTGATTGTTTCTTCTTCTTCATCACAGTGCATTAAGAAACAATAGCAAATGTGGCAATGCATGAGCATTACATCACAAACATAACATGGAAATTGATCAACCAAATTCTGTATATGATTCATTTGTGACTCTATGGGGCTGAATGAAGATGAGATGATCAATTCTTTTACATAGCAGCTAGTGAATAATGCATGAAGAATGCTCTTCTCAGCATGCAGTCAGACTGGAATGTATCATCAGCCTGTTTAAAGGAACGCTGAATATATTTTTTCAACAAATATTTACAACAAACATTTTTCACACTGAAGCCAACTAAGCACATCATGAGACTGTAATGCACAGTGTACCCATGATAGCCTCAGATTCCTGTTCTTGGTTGACAGGAGAGGAACCTGATGTGGTCTTCTGCTGTTGTAGCCCATCCACCCAAAGTTTTTATGTGTTGTGTGTTCTGAGATGCTTTTCTGCTCATCATGGTTATAAAGAGTGATTATTTGAGTTACTATAGACTTCCCATCAGCTCAGACCAGTTTGGTCATTCTCCTCTAATCTCTCTCATCAACAAGGTGTTTCATCATGCAGACCTTCCACTCACAGGATATTTTTTTGTTTTTTTGCATCATTCTATGTAAACTCTAGAGACTGTTGTGTGTGAAAATCCCAGGAGATCAGCAGTTTCTGAAATACTCAAGCCCACCCATCTGGCACCAACAACCACGCCATGGTTAAAGTCAAAGAAATAACACTTTTTCCCCATTCTGTTGTTTGACGTGAACATTAACTGAAGCTCTTGACCTGTATCTGTATGATTTTATGCATTGTGCTTCTGCCACATGATTGGCTGATTGGATAACTGCACAAATGAACAAGTGTACAGGTGTTCCTATTAAAGTGGATGATGAGTGTACATTACGTTATGCAAGTAATTAAAACATGTTGACACTGGTATTAAATAAGAGCTATAGTCATTTGTGCTAAACAGTACCAGTACCAGCTCCACCACTATAATATTATATATATTATACGATAATATTTATATTTATATTACATGATAATATTTCACTAAAAGATGATAATGGAAGGAACATCACCTCAAGCTCATCTTGGCAATGTGTAATATTTTGCACTTTTCCCTGTTAGAACATCACCTCTGCAACACTTTGGTGATAAAGTGCACTTGACATCTAAGTAGAGCTTTCCTGAGGCCCATTATTAAATTTGGTAGTAAAGTGTTAAAATGCTTTTTGCTGTTGATCAATTTTTGCATTTTCATGAATTGTGCAAAAACTTATTTGCTGTAGTAACAGTTCAGACTGTCCTCTATCTGTGTGCCAAATTTGATAATTTACCCGCAAGCGGTTCTATGGGCTGCCAAGAGAAGATGATGAAGAAGAAGATTTCCGATAGTGCAAAAACTTTGACCTGAGCATGGCTCATTCATACCTTCTAATTTATTCATCAGAATGAGATAGGATGTACAGGCTGGTGGTAATGAACATTCAGCTGGACTATGGTTTCGCTCTCTAAAAAGGTCAAGGCTCTCTGTCCTAACAAAGCCCTCTGGACATTAGCTCTGCTCTTTTAGCATCCAAATGACTGACTGAGCTCGGCTGTTCAGATTCTAGGTCAGCAACCGTGTTGTGCTGTGTGAGGAAAATATGGCTCACTCTATCAGCCATACTGACACAGTCTGCTCATGTTAAGCTAATTTTAATTGAAAGTAACATGGAGTACCTCTTTTGATTACAGTGATTTAAGCTCTGCTGATAAATTATAAGTCTCCTGTTAATAACTGTGCGATTTTGTTTGTAACTTAAGTCTTAATTGCACACAAAGATTACAGCCATCTCTCCTCTCCAATCAAAAAGACTAATTCCTGTCTAAAGGTATTTTATATTTTACAAGATGTAAGATTTTAGAATTTCACCCTCTCTGGTAGAAAAATACACCTGCAGAAGAACAATTTGTAACATGGGCTGTGCTGCACTCTTCCTCCACTGCATGCACATTTAGATATAATGCCATGTTGTGTTCCAAAGTGTACAATGCACAATAAGCAATGATATCAATGGTTCAGTGAAATACTACGTAGTACGGTAGTATGTAGTGTGGGATATTGCTCAGTAATACAGAGAATATTATGAGAATAAAATAACTTTATTGTGCACATCAATGTGACTTTCACAGTTACTGAGTACCTCTGAACAAGACCTTGTCTTTTATCTACAGCCAGTCAGCTCTTACAGTGTCCGCTTGATCAAGCTGCAGTGCCCATGCAGTGCAGACTTGTCTCAGTGTTAACTGGGCTCAAACAAACTCCTGCCAATCACAGTATAATCACTGTACCAATATCAAAATTAATTTCGACCCAACACCCCTGATACAACGCTGACTGTGAATTACTATAAAAGGATTGTCAAGGTGACTCACAGCTGCTCAGAAACATCTTATTATAAAGTATTTTTACTCACCTGGTTCAATTAACATATTTTATAATTTTAACAAAAATAAATAAATTCTAAAAATTCTATGCACTCTTGCTTTACATTTGATGAGAGCTTATATAATGATACTGTATATAGTGACTCCTTTTTACCAAACAGATGGTGAGGGATAACTAATACTCATTGGAGCGTCTTTAAAAATAGAGGTGGGAAGCAGTTATTTTGCCAGATGCTGCCTTTAATATACCTCAGTGGTTTCTCCAGCACAGCCAATGATTAAATAGCATTTGGACCAATCACATTCAATCAGCACAGACCCACAGCATGTCAGCAATTACAGTGAAAAAACTACACTGACATTTGCAGAGTCATGTTAGGTACTGCAGAAAACTATTCTTACTGTTAGTGGGAGTATGTGGCTTAATGAACTGACCTACTGCGCACTGGCTCCAATATACTACGTCATGCACATAACATACTTTGTACATTTGTACATGGACTGCAGGTAAATACAATCATAGAAACAATCCTGTGACAACAGTGGCACTTTCAGTTAGTAAATAATTAATAATTGTCGTCTTAAATAATTCAAAGGAAAAGTGCCTGGCAGAGATGAGTACAGTATTTGTCAGAGTCTATTAACACTCCACTGGGGATGATGGTAGCTCCAGGAGGAAGCTTTGATTGTTTCAGAAAGTCTGGGGCTTCATCTAACTGAGCTCTATTGATCCATACAGCATGTACTGATGAGCCATGTACTACAAACATGTAATAATAATTTTTTTTTTTTTAAATAAAGGCGTTTCTATTGAATTTTAATGTAGGTTAAAAGCTTTAATATAGGAACTTACTATTCCCAGTTTTCTATTTTGAATATAATAACATCATCAAAGTTAAGATGACCAGTTAAGATGACATGCATGCATAGCATAAAAAGCATGGACGTAACGGGAAACCACATCAGATTGCCGCATTGCTGCTTTCAGCACAATTGTAGTTCAAGCAGTAGCAAATTCAAATTTCAACTTTTGCACACTTGCAGCTCACTTCCAGTTCTAAATCGGGCTCATAATTCAAGCAGAGAGACAGCGATGTGCATGATAATGATAAAGAATCCATATTATCTGTACCACTTATCCTACACAGGGTCATGGGAAGCCTGGAGCCTATCCCAGGAGACTCGGGCACAAAATGCAACCCATTGCAGGGCACAATCACACACACACACACACCCATTCACACACCATGCACAATTTAGAGATACCAATCAGCCTACAATGCATGCCTTTGTACTGGGGGAGGAAACTGGAGTACTTGGAGGAAACCCCAAAAGCACAGGGAGAACATGCAACCTCCATGCACACAGAGTGGAGGCGGGAATAAAACCCCCAACCCTGGAGGTACGAGGCAAACAGGCTAACCACTAAGCCTGGTGTTTAGTTCACAGAATTATCAAAAAGCAGTCATGAACGCATGGAATTATTTTGCATAGGTAATTATTTTAGCAATTTTATCATGATATATATCTTTTCAAGATATGAAATTACCCATATCTTCACTGTAAAACCGGATAAGTTCATTTAACTCAAAAAATTTGAGGAAACTAATTACCTCAAAATTTTTAAGTTGATAAATCAATTTCTTTAAGCCAAATACACTTAAATTACAAAGTTTGTATCAAATTTTTGTTATATTTAAGTGTATTTGGCTTAAAGAAATTGATTTATCAACTTAAAAATTTTGAGGTAATTAGTTTCCTCAAATTTTTTGAGTTCAATAAACTTATCCGGTTTTACACTGTTTATATACGATTTGGTCCATGTTGCCCAGCACTATGTGAAGGTAAAAACAGTCAACTGGAAAAGGCAACTGGATGCCTAATAATGTTTAAAATCTTGCTAGCTAAGTTTTATTCCCTCAAACATTGAATGCATCTACTCCGCCATAGTAATGGAAACTTAAAATGCAATTTACTTCCTTCTCACTTTTGGAGGCAACTGGATTTGAAAATGGCAGCCTCTACAGTAACTTGTGATTGGGGATACATGCAAAAGAGACACATACTACATTTCCTTTCAGGAAAGCCTACACTACAAACAGAAGAAAATGTCAAAATTTCACCATATGAAGGATTTCCCCAGCCCACCATGTATACACTAGAAATGTAAAAGAGCATGAGTGGAGGATGCTGACTTTGCACAATACAAGTCTCATCCAGCATCTTTCAAATGAAGCTGGCTAAGCCTGGATGCAGATGATCAATTACTTCTAGAAGTACTATACACAGTTTCCCTGACCCATTTAGGAAAAACACAGACTAGAAAAATCAGGAAGTCAGGAAGTTAAAGAATATGTTCAAGAATGCACTCTAGAAAAAAATGGGCTCCTCACAGCTTCTTTGGATAATCAGTGTGTCTAGGTTTCTAAATGGGGTTTACTTGGAACAAAAAGAAACCCATCTGTCATGGGGTTCTTCATCCATCCATCCATTTTCCAAACCGTTTATACGACACAAGGTTACAGGCCTATCTCAGAGAACTCGGGGCACAAAGCGGGGGACACCCTGGACAGGGTGCCAACCCACCACAGGGCACAATCGCACACACATTCACACACTACGGACAGTTTGGAAATGCCAAACTAGGGGAGAAAAACAGAGTACCCAGAGGAAACCCTGAAGCACGGGTAGAGGTACGAGGCAGACATGCTCACCAATAAACCAGGGTTCTACATATAAAATATAAATTTGAACCTTTTACACTGGTACATTTAAGGGTATAACATGAACAAACATTGATGTTTTGAAGGTATTCTATTCAGGATTGTTTAGGAAAATGGCAACACAGCATTTACACTTACATTTGTGACTGAAATATTGTGAGTTCAGACCCCAGGAGTTTCTGTTCGTTCTTGAGAAAAGCCCTTAACCCATAACTAATGAAATCGATGCCTGGATTAGATTCTGCCTGAGTGGCCATTTGGATAAAAGTGTCAGCCAAATAAATATATTTCTGTATTAATTTTTTTCTTTACGTGTACCATATCAATGAGCATTTAGCAATAAAAGTGCTGATTTAGCAATGAAAATCATTCATATATTAAAAGATTACTAGCATTATAGCACTAACTCACCTCAAACAGCTTTCAGGTGAACTTACCTCTCTTAATATGCTTAAGCTGTCTTTCAGCTTCGTCTCTCTCTTCAGTCAGTCTCAGGCACTGAAGAATTTATAAAAGGGGACGACAATCACTTACCATGACAGACTCAGCCACTTTGTGTTAGACGTGTCACAATGAAAAGCATTTTAAGACAAACTGAAAATAAGATACTTTTCTGTACACATATTAACAAATTACATGTTTTGCTAAAGCAGCAACGCAACATCAATTCTTTTGCTATTTTGTCCAGTATGTTTCGTTTGAAGCTTGTCCATGTAAAACTCTGCCATAATTTGTAATCAATGTTAGTTTAAGAAAGGTTTCAAATAAAAGTGATGGGATTTACCCTGCTGCGGGTCAAACATAAAAACTCCCTGAGACGATATGAGGTGACATGGGAGAGTGGGATTAAAAATCATTACTCTTCCACAATTGTACACTTCTTATGTACAAGTGTACAGTATCCGGGTGGGATTATCTACTGAAGAATAGGTGAGACTTGGGCACAAATTGTTTTTGGGAACTGCAATCTTTAGAGCATCTTCATGGGCCCATCATATTGTACCCTTACTGTGTATCTTGTACCTGGGAAAGTGCACATGGTTTAGCTTTTTGAAGACCTTTTTAAACATCAGTGGTCCTTAAGGTCCAATTATATACCTTAAAATGTCTGAGTGTGTATATATTATATATATATATATATATATATATATATATATATATATATATATATATATATATATAGCCTGTATTATTATCACTGTGTTATTATTACGTGCAGTGAAATGAAAAGAGGCACAAACAATTCAGCTGCAGATGGGTGTGTACCACTGTGGCCTGAATAAATCAAAATGCCGGTTCGCTGGTTTAGCGGGTACTGTGTGACCTAAAGAAACTCGATATTACACTTCATCCACGATTTATAATCACCCCAACAGCGTAATTCCTACTGTACTTTATTTAGTTTTCCAACCAGACCATCCCTTACCTCAGTCTTGACTCTGTGAGCCTCTCCCTGCTCGCCTCCTCCACCGGCCTCCATCGCTTCTGAAATGATGAACAAGGTAAGCGCGCGCACAATAGACTGTTAGAAACGGACACCGGGTCTGTTTAATATCTTTTATAAACTCATCACCTGATTGAAAAAACAACTGTTCAAGAAAGAGAAATTAAATGTGTCCTAATTATATTACCATTACCAGACAGCCGCCTCGCATCCATAGCCCTTCAGCAGACAGTGAGTGGTCCCACCCGGCTGGATGAGAGCGACCCCTCTACTACTCACACTGCGTGTGCGCGCAGCCAGCCTAGACACGGGAGCGCGCACGACAGCGCAACGATGGGCCGCGTGCCAGAGTTCAAATAACGATTATACATAGCCCCGTGCCTTCAAACCGCACATTACAGATGAATATATTCACCAATTCATAGCAAAATAAGTATACGGAAAAATAAAATCTTAATTTTTCGTGTTATTGGTGAAAGTAATGAATTGCATCCTCTTATATGATATCATTCATACGCACACTTGAGCGAGCTCAGCCAGACGTGGCTCCGCCCACAGGGTCAAAACTCTGATGCGTTTTCCATCCTATCCAGCATGGTATCATCTTTAATACAAATTAATATATACAATTAAATTCACTTGGTTTGAGGGACATTCTGTAAACGAGCCGCTGATTTCTGATTTGATAGTTAAAAAGAAAAAAGAAACAGGAAAATGTATTTATTCATAAACTACCTATTATTATCTACAGTTTCATTTTTATAAAGTGTTCATTTTTAAGGACTCAGTGATTAAGGCAAGACACTTCATGTAGAATAGACAAGTTTAACAAACTTCATCTATAACATGTCTTTTCTTAAACTGTAGTAATTGTTTGGTTTTTTTTACTCTTAATTCAACATTTAAAAAAAAAATCACTGTTTTGTCCATCCACTTGTGAAAATATATGAAATACATTCATGAAAATGTACATTATTTAAAATATTACAGAAGAATTAACCCCAAATAATATTGATAATTGTATATTTAATTGAATATCACCAAAGTAAATATTTGGTGTGACGACCCTTTCCTTAAAAAAATTTGTAATCTCCGGTACAATTTGTGCAGATTTACAAGGAAAGGAGCTGGTAAGTTTTACTGAGCATCTTGCAGAACCAGCCATGGTTCTTCTGGAGACTCTGACTGTCACAACTGTGTCTTGTTTTTGCAGCAAAACCCTGCAGCCTTCATTCTGTTTTCTTGTCTGAAAAGTGTCTCTTACATAATATGCTGCTTTCTCTACTGACATACAAACATTTTTCTGTAACATTTAATTTTGTGCTGGAAAATTAATGTTGAGAAATCTAAAATGTTTTTTTTTTTTTTTTTACTGACTTGATAATGCAGAAATCATAAAATAAAAATCTATAATTATAAATTTGTACTATTAAAATAGGGTGGCTAAGACTTTTGCACAGTACTGTGTGTATATTTTTTATATATATATATCTATATATATACACACACATACACACACACACACACACACACACGCATACATACACACATATACACACACACACACACACACACACACACATATAATGTATGTATGTATGTATTATTAAATATGCCAATTAGAAAAAAAAATCTAACCCTAATTTCAGATTTAGAAAAAGTTCCAATATAAAATATATTAGTGATCAACTGGCAAAGATTTCTCTTTATATTCACAAATTATTAATTGCATAACAATATTAAATCTAAGAATGCAGATTTAATAATAGCATATATCAAGCTTAAGTAAACTGTTAAGCTTAAGACATTTTATCCCTCATTCTAAATAGTCTCAGACAAATCCTGATGTCTGATATTGTCTATTTCCAGAGACGCTTCAAACCTTTGCAAATCTAAAACAGGAAACTTTTCCCTTAGGGCAAATTATGGAAAGCTAAGACATGCTTCAATAAACAATAAAACAAGTGAACTTGAGTTAATTTATTAGCAATAAAAACAGTTTAGAAGAAAATTATTTTTAGTAAAAATATTTTCCATTTATTTAAAAATGCATTTGGTACTATAAAAAAACAAAAAAAACAAAACAATCAAAAACAGTCACAAAGACAGGGCAGGAAATAACAGTGATAAAAAAGGTTTGTGGCAACAATGAAAGAGATGAAATATTGAAGTACTTCATCCACATGCATTTAAAGTTGGACTGATGTCCAACGGATAGTCTGATAGTGATCTCAGCTGCTGTTAAACATCAATGAAAAGTGCAGTAAGTGGTACAGATCCTCACAATGATGAAAAACATTGCTATAGTCCACTCCGAAACTATTGGAATGGCAAGGCCAATTATTTTGTTTTTGTTGTAGACTGAAGACATTTGGGTTTGAGATCAAAAGATGAATATGAGAAGAGATAAAAATTTCAGCTTTTATTTCCTGATATTTATATGTATATGTGTTGAATAACATAGAACATAACACATTTTGTATCAGATCACTAAATTTGTTGGTGAGCAAAAATACTGGAACATGTGACTGACAGGCGTTTCTTGTTACTCAGGTATGTTCTATTAGATTGATTCTTTAAACAATAAATAGCTCTGAACATCTACTCTTGGTTTTAGCCTTCAGTTTCTCTTGTGAAGACTGTATTTGTTGTTAAAAAGTATAAGCCAACATGAAGCCCAGAGAGCTGTCTATGGGAGAAAAGCAAGCCATTTTGAAGCTGAGAAAAGAGGGAAAATCAATCAGAGGCATTGGGCATAGCCAATACAACAATTTGGAATGTTGCGAATAGGAAAGAAACCACTGGTGTACTGAGCAACAGACACCAAATGGGTTGGGCAAGGAAAACAACAACAGGTGATGACAGAAACATGGAGAGCTGTGAAAAAAAAACCCCCAAAAACAGTCAGTCACATCAACAACCTCCACAGGGCAGGGGCGAAGGTATCACAATCCACATTTTAAATAAGACTTTAAAGAAGAGAGCAGAAATATAGAGGGGATACAACAAGATGCAAACCACTCATCAGCAGTAAGAATAAGAAAGCCAAATTGTAATTCACAAAGAAATACAGAGATGAGCCACAAAAGTTCTGGAACCAAGATGAACCTCTATGAAAGTGATAGAAAGGCCAAAGTGTGGAGAAAGAAAGGATCTTTTCATGATCAAAAATGTACAAGCTCATCTGTGAAAGATGGTGGAGGTAGCGTCATGGCTACTTCTGGAACAGGCTCACTAATCTTTATTGACAATTTAACTCATGATGGTAGCAGCACAATGAATTTAGAAGTTTACAGGAACATTTTGTCTGCCAGTTTACAGAGAAATGCATCCAAATTAATTGGGAGGATTGTGTGTTGGGAGGAATTGAGAGGAAATTAATTGGGTTCATCATAACCCAATAGAGCAGCATTTCACCCCCGAAACAAACAACTGAAAGATTCTGTAGTAAAATCCTGGAAAAGAGACACAAAACAAGAAACCAACAGTTTGGTGATGTCAGTGAGTCCAGGCTTGATGCAGTTATTTCAAGCAAGGGATGTGCAACCAAATATTAAGTGTTATTTACTTTAATTTACTTCAAGACTTAACTGTTCCTATACTTTTTCTCATTTAAACATTGTGTGGTCTGATACAAATATCAATATGTAAATACCAGGAAATAAAAGTTGAAATCCTAAACTCTCATCTCATGTCCATCTTTTGATCTTTCCCAAATGTCTTTGGTGTGTAGCACATACAAATGAATTGGCCTTGCCATTCCAATAGTTTTGGAGGGGACTGTATGTTGAAAACTGGATACCAAACAAGAATACAGGATATTCTCATTCTAACAAATATTTCCTTGTCTTCCGAAACATCCTTAATAAACACTGGCCCTAAAAGAATGAAAAGGAAGATAATCAGACTTTCAAACAACAAAGATTAAAATGTCAAAACTATTTTAACATAAATGGTCCAGATATTGCATACATACTAACCTAATTCTCCTCCTAAATGAACTAATGACTTAAATTATGGCAATCCACCTTGTCAAGATTCAGTTATGTGCAAAAATGCTTTTGTCTGTCAAATAAAATAGATGCTGAACAAACAAACATTATAACACTTACCTGGAAAATGCTGCAATGGTTATTAGAGCCAGAACCAGCTCCGGAGCATAGAAGCAGAGTAAAATGGCACTGAGGACAAATTCGAGACGCAGTATAAATGTCTGCAGGAGCATATAGTAGACACTTAGTACTGTGCATGGCACCAAGACACCGACACTAACAATGAGCATCAGAGAGCGCTCACACAGGTTTCCCTTCCATCCTGAAAAGGAGGATTTCAATCACCAAGTCATCAACTACAGTCAGAATTGCTACAAAGCATGTGAAATGCTTATCCATGATTTAATTAACCCCAGTATTATTTTACACTGACCATAAAATAGTCGCAGGGCTTCCAGACCAAGGTAGAGAAGCAACAGAACAATATCCAGTATGAGATTAGCCTGAGGGTATGGCAGCAATACACCTGAAGAGGTGATTAATCATAAATATCATCAATATTCAGCACTTGTTAAATTTCATTGGTGCAAATTTACATAAAATTGAGTCTATTCATGCAATATAACACAAGGTCAATAATATAAAACCTGCTTCACATACGGACACTTAGTTTCCAGTTTATTAGGAATCCCTATCATGTATATACACCCACTGGCCATTTTATCTACTACATATCTAAAATGTATATATTACTAACAGTAGCTTATCTGTTGCTCTGCACAATTTGTAGTGTGGCACTGTAGTGTGTGTTGCAGTAAACACAGAAGTTTTTGCTAGGATTTAAATACTGTGTATTCTCAGGTCCTACTTTATTACACACATACACCTTGTTCATACACAGTCAAAGACTGTAGCCTTTTTTCCATGTACAATTTGGGTTAATTGTTCTCTAGTATTTTAGCAAAGCAGTAGTAACATTTAGGTATTTAATAACCATAGCAATACTGTTGCTTCTGATATACTCATCACACCACATCACAACCATGTCAGGCTCACTGCTGTTCTGAGAACAATTCACATCTCTCATGGCGAGGCAGCAGTGGCCCTATGTTCATACCTCTGTGGAGGGAGTATAATAAGGGCCAAAGAGTGAACATACAATGTAAGTGTACCTAATAAACTGCCAAATTAATTTAAAAATATGAAATTTACAAGAGGAGAAATCATGATAATTTACCTTTATAGATAAACATTAAAATTTCAGCTATAAAGAAGGCAGCAAAATACCAGCTGTTCAAATAAAACAGGACCTGCAAGGGCATGGAGGACAACTGAGATTTTGTTAAGAAGGGTAATATCAGAATGGGTTTTTGCTGAAACAACATATGAGTACAGAAAGGGGAGCAGGAGTTAATATTATATTGAAAGGATACAATGGGGTGCCGTCCTACAAAGGGGGAAAAATGGTTACAATCCTGTTTCACATTAACCGATGGTTCTTATACTGAATAAACTACTGAGGTTATGCAGATCGTTAGTTTGAGCAGCCCATATAAAATGGGGATGATAAAATCGTTGAACAAATTTCATAATCCTCACATACAACAACTTATCGGGTAACGTATATGCCTTAATAAAAATAATTTTAAAAAAAAGGCTTTATAATAACTTGAGCAAAACTAAGTACGATTATAACTGCACATATAACCATAAGCGATTTTAATTGCAGGCACAACAACGCCATTTCTCTAAAAGGCATATGTTTCACTTTCTACCCACAGTAAAAGTATGTTCAGACTACACTCTTTAATTAATTTTGTTAGCCAAACGTAACACCAGTTACAGTTAATGATTTAATTCTTTACAAGCGTCTTACCGTGGGCCGCCATGTTGGAATACCATGGAGACGGCGTCGTATTTTGGGCGCGACGGCCACTTCATCTCCAATAAAAATCCGTGAAATATACATGTGACTACGGCCCAATCAGAAGCCAGAGGATGGGCATGCGCAATAAAACACGAGCGCAATGGCATGGTGTTGCCAAGTCAGCGGCATTGTTGCAGAATGGAGATGCTGATATTTCAAGGTGTCCGACGATTCAAGAACCAGTGGGAGTTAAACTACATGTGAGATTTTGTATTCATTATTTATTTACACTTGCGTTTAAATTCATTTTTTTCCTTACATGTGGAAAAACAGAATTAACACTGAAAGGGTAGAGATTCTTGGTACTCTCATTAATTCCTGACCTTTCAGACACCTGAATCATCTCTTAAACGTTTATATAAAATAACACCCAACTCTCCCTTCATTCCACTCTCCATAACATTAGTTCTATGAACTATGGCATGAATGCATCCATCAGTGAACTTATCTATTCATTTTCATAGCTAGATATTCTTTATTTATGGTAATATACTATTTTATAACTGTAGGTTTCTCATTTTTCTTTTGTTGTTATGTATGCACACACTCATTCACATATATGGGTAATTTAGCACAGCCAATCCAGCTACCTGCATGTTTAGAGAGGTGGGAGGAAACCAGAGAATCTGAAAGAAACCCATATGAGAAGACAGACAGTAATCCAAGCTCAGGATCAAACTAGGAACCCTGGAGCTGTGAGCCTGAAATGTTACACTCTACGCCACCATGCCATCCATATGGTATTCTAAATAATATAATTTTTCACATGGAATGCAATAATTTAACATTTAACTCTACTCTCAAAACAGAAAGAAATGTGCTCATAGATAAACAGGCAATCATGATTTAATACACATTTAAAAATTCTATCAGTTTCAACAAAACAATAAAAATATTTTGTGTTTAATAATGGAGCAATATGCCATTTTATTCAACTGGATATCGTTTCAACAACAAATTCAGCTGAACTTGATACATCCTTGAATAAAATGTTCCTGCAAAATTGTTTTATTATTAAAACACACGTTTATGGTACAGGGCGGTCTATGATGACAAGAAGAGAAGGCTGACACCTCTCCCTATTTTCTGCACTAATTGGGGCAACCGGAAGTCTTTCCAGTCAGGCCCATGACTGGTTGTACCACCCTCCTACCAGTTTTCATTTGGCTTAGGGTCAGCGGGGCCCGCTCTACTCTGCACCCTTGAATCTGTCCTCTTTCTCTCACAGCCTTTCCGTTATGTAAACATTACTTTTTAGTTTCCACAGAGCCACTTCTTTCCTTGTGTTCCTAAGAAAGTGCAAGCAAAGATATAAAGCATCAGTACTAACATATTTTTGGGAGAAAAAAAATTGCAGGAAAATTAAGATTCAGCACAAACTCGATAAAAGAAACAAAACACCTGAACATTTACCTTCACTTTCTCATGATGTTCAGCACTTCTGCAGTGCTCGTCTTTTGCTTCCTCTTCACTGGCATAGATGACATTGCACAGGTTACAGAAGTAGCCCACCACAGGCCGGACAAACTCAGTTCCTGTGAACACAACACCAGATTTTGGTTCCATGAACTAGCACACCACATACTTCACCAATCATACGCCGTAATATGCAATGGAAGGAGAGAATACTGCATCACTTACCTACTGGGTCATTTGTTTTGAGAGTTTCGTTTAAAGATTCTGTGTTACCATTTAGTGCATCACTCTGCTGCTTATTATTGGACTCCTACAACAAGAACATAATATGCAATAATATTTACATATTAGTAGCAACATGTTTATTGGGACTTACATTTCTGGGAGAGAAAAAGAAATTACAGTCCTCAACCACTAAAACATATGGACAGTAAAGCTCTGAAGAATTATTCTAGTGTTGCTGTAATTATGCGATGAGCAACACGAAGGCAAAATATGTGCTCTAATAACATCTAGCACTATCCCAGCACCAGTATCACCAAACTTGTTTATTTATTCCTTCATTTACCAAGCCTACTGATCTGAAGTGTTTTTCCCATACATACAACAGTTAATTTCCAATAAACATTTTAGCAAGCTTTTAGCAAGTCTGCAATGTGGCAGTGAAGATGTAGAAATAATAAGAGTCATGACCATTCAATTCTTTTCCCCTCATTTTCCACCTCTGATCAAATTCTTGCCTCCTTCACATACAGTGGGTTCAGAAAGTATTCAGACCCTTTAAAATGGTTTTATACCCTTGTTCCTTGAGTTAATTGGACTTCATAGTTTGACATGCACTGTGAATTATGATACACAAACACACAGGTGTGTGCCTTTCAAAGTCATGTCATCAATTGATTTTGCAACATGTGGACTCCAGTTAAGTTCAAGAAAACCAAAGCAAACAGGAGGCACATGAGCTCAAATTTGGAATGCTTTAGCCAAGGGTTTGAATATCGAGCTAAATTACATATTAATCTTTGATTTTTAATAAATTTACAAGAATTTTTTAAACATACAGTGAGGGAAAAAAGTATTTGATCCCCTGCTGATTTTGTACGTTTGCCCACTGACAAAGAAATGATCATTCTATAATTTTAATGGTAGATTTATTTGAACAGTGAGAGACAGAATAACAACAAAAAAAATCCAGAAAAACGCATGTCAAAAATGTTATAAATTGATTTGCATATTAATGAGGGAAATATGTATTTGACCCCTCTGCAAAACATGACTTAGTACTTGGTGGCAAAACCCTTGTTGGCAATCACAGAGGTCAGACGTTTCTTGTAGTTGGCCACCAGGTTTGCACACATGTCAGGAGGGATTTTGTCCCACTCCTCTTTGCAGATCTTCTCCAAGTCATTAAGGTTTCAAGGCTGACGTTTGACAACTCGAACCTTCAGCTCCCTCCACAGGTTTTCTATGGGATTAAGGTCTGGAGACTGGCTAGGCCACTCCAGGACCTTAATGTGCTTCTTCTTGAGCCACTCCTTTGTTGCCTTGGCTGTGTGTTTTGGGTCAATGTCATGCTGGAATACCCATCCATGACCCATTTTCAATGCCCTGGCTGAGGGAAGGAGGTTCTCACCCAAGATTTGACGGTACATGGCCCCGTCCATCGTCCCTTTGATGTGGTGAAGTTGTCCTGTCCCCTTAGCAGAAAAACACCCCCAAAGCATGTTTCCACCTCCATGTTTGACGGTGGGGATGGTGTTCTTGGGGTCATAGGCAGCATTCCTCCTCCTCCAAACACGGCGAGTTGAGTTGATGCCAAAGAGCTCCATTTTGGTCTCATCTGACCACAACACTTTCAGCCCAGTTGTCCTCTGAATCATTCAGATGTTCATTGGCAAACTTCAGATGGGCATGTATATGTGCTTTCTTGAGCGGGGGGACCTTGCGGGTGCTGCAGGATTTGAGTCCTTCACGGCGTAGTGTGTTACCAATTGTTTTCTTGGTGACTATGGTCCCAGCTGCCTTGAGATCATTGACAAGATCCTCCCGTGTAGTTCTGGGCTGATTCCTCACTGTTCTCATGATCATTGCAACTCCACGAGGTGAGATCTTGCATGGAGCCCCAGGCCGAGGGAGATTGACAGTTCTTTTGTGTTTCTTCCATTTGTGCATAATCGCACCAACTGTTGTCACCTTCTCACCAAGCTGCTTGGCAATGGTCTTGTAGCCCATTCCAGACTTGTGTAGGTCTACAATCTTGTCCCTGACATCCTTGGAGAGCTGTTTGGTCTTGGCCATGGTGGAGAGTTTGGAATCTGATTGATTGATTGCTTCTGTGGACAGGTGTCTTTCATACAGGTAACAAGCTGAGATTAGGAGCACTCCCTTTAAGAGTGTGCTCCTAATCTCAGCTCGTTACCTGTATAAAAGACGCCTGGGAGCCAGAAATCTTTCTGATTGAGAGGGGGTCAAATACTTATTTCCCTCATTAAAATGCAAATCAATTTATAACATTTTTGACATGCGTTTTTCTGGATTTTCTTGTTGTTATTCTGTCTCTCACTGTTCAAATAAATCTACCATTAAAATTATAGACTGATCATTTCTTTGTCAGTGGGCAAACGTACAAAATCAGCAGGGGATCAAATACTTTTTTCCCTCACTGTATTTTCTTTGTCATTGGATTATTAGTGTGTAGATAAATGGCCAGGAAGTAGAACCTCAACCAATTTGTATGCCAGAAATACTCTTCAGTTATACTTTAGGAACAGAAAGGAAGCTATTGAAGAAAAACAATTTCAGACAATTCCATTTAAATCCTACAAAACACTCAAACCACTTACTCATGAGATATCGCACTAACAAGAATCTCAAACGGACACACCGATGGTCTGGTGGCAAAAATTGTAGCTAGCCAAAAATGGCCTTGATTTGTGAACATTTAAGTTCGTGAGGAATCTTAAGAACGTGTAAGTAACATCTCTGTATGATAAACAGGAAGGAAGCTATTGCTAACCTACACCATGTCCTCGACAAGGATCTGTACTCACCTTAGATATTTCTCCTTTTCTGATCTCTTCATCATCAGAATCAGAATCAACACTAAAACTAGAGAAAGACAAGAACAAGCAAGACATGAGCCTTGAACTTTTGCATTATGAGATTGACAACCATTTAATAACATGGGTCAACTCCTTTAAAACCATCACAAGACGCATCTTAACAGTACATTCCCTTGTTAGCCCTCTCATTCAAGCTTTTTTAGCCATGTCAAATATCTCTCATGAATTCTTCTACTTGCAGTTATATAGGATTAATATACTTAAAATAATTACCCTTCTCCTGGTACATGGCAGTATTTCTCAGACACTTTAATCTTCAAGATGTTACCGCGTAGTACAATATCTTGATTTTTAGAATCAGCTGCGATTCTCTCAGCATCAGATGTGAGCGCCATCTCAATAAACCCCTGTAAGAAAAGTTATTTTAACAACCAAGTTACAGTTCTTAAAATAGTGAATAAAATGCTAAGACTTTTCAACCAAGCAAATAATTATTAAAAGTGTTAAAATAAGTCTCCTGGTGCATTTTCTGGTAAGGGGAGCAAGAGAAAAAACACATACAAGATTCTGTAACTGACAAAAATGTCCATTATTTAAATACACCATATACCACAGTGCTGCTGAATTCTCAAATCTGATTGTACAGAAGGTGTTGATTTATATTCTATAACAGCAGCTCTGTCCGTAGTGCTTTCATATAAAGAAACAATTTTCTTTTTTTGTCTCGTTAACTTCCAGTGAGAGAAAAAAAAGAGAACTGGTCAGGGAAGAACTTTTTATAACTGATACAATCTAAGTGGTAATAGAAACTGACTTGTTTGATGTTCCACAACATTAACCATAAACATAAATTGAAAGTATGATAAATCATTCCTTAATTAATGAAAAAAAAGTATAATTGGGTTGTTATTTGAAAATAAGACTTCCAGATTATTTTCCTTTAACATCACACCTCATTGTGCTGTATTCCTTACTCACATAGGCCCTTGATGCTGAAATATGCATGAGGCACAAAATACAGAAGTTTTCTAAACATTACACTTTTTAAACATTTTCAAATTCTACAGCTGATATAAATACATCATTATAAATGCAGCTTATCTAAAATATGGAGAAGACTTATTCTTATTTACCTTTTTGCAACTGCGAAACAATACATGGTGGGTTACGTCTCCATATCGCTTTATGATCTTCATAAAATCAGAGTCTGCATAGTCTTCAGCGCTTGGTAGATTTCTGACCTCAAGGACTTTGCCAAAGGTTTCCTTAAATATTTCAGAGAAAGTTACTTCTAGATGTATTACTACTACTACTACTAATAATAATGAAGAAATCCTTTCTGAATTCTTCAAGGAATTACATACATAAAAATGAGATTGTAACAGGTTTGCTTACCTTGAGGTCGTCGGTCACTCTCTCAGTGTCCTGTTCCTCTTTAGGCTGATCAACAGTGTCTTCTAGGTTCTCTGAAGTGTTGGGTTCTGCAGTTGTTTTGCTGGTACTTTCTTTTGTTGGTGATTCGGATTCTTTATCACTTTGCTTCATATAGGAGACAGGATTTGTGCATGTGGTTACTTCTTCTGATGAGTCCTTAAATATTCCAAAAAATATATATATAAACAACAACAAAAAAATAAATGTCCCATCACATTCAACTGCTTTTAATTCCAGCAAATTTCTTAACATATGTAAATATTTGTATAAACATAAAAAGATTCAACAACTGAACAAGTTTCACAGACATTTGACGAATAGAAATGGAACAATGCGTCCCTGAACAAAGCGGGCGGGCGGAGGGGGGGGGGTCAATATCAAAAGTAAGAGTCAGTATGTGGTGTGGCCCTCCAGCTGCTGTAAGTACTATAGTGCATCTCATCCTCATGGACTGCACCAGATTTGTCAGTTCTTGCTGTGAGATGTTACCCTACTCTTAAACCAGGGCATTTGCAAGTTCTCGATCATGTCTGGGGGGAAGCCTAAGACACCTAAGACATTGCTACAGGGAGACAGGAAGGACAGCTGATCGTCCTTTTCCACTGCAAGGACGATCAGCTGTCCTTCCTGTCTCCCTGTAGCAATGTCTTAGGCGTATTATATCACAGACATTGCAGTTTATTGCTCTGGCCACAGCTGCAGTCCTCATGTCTCCCTGCAGCAGACCTATGGCATGTTCACGCAGGTGAGCAGGAACCCTAGGCATTTTTCTTCTGGTGTTTTTCAGAGTTAGTCGAAAGGTCTCTTTAGTGTCCCAAGTTATTGTAACTGTGACCTTAATTGCCTACAGCCTGTAAACTGTTAGTGTCTTAAGGACTGTTCCACAGGAGCATGTGCAATAATTGTTTATGGTTCATTGAACAAGCATGAAAAACATTGTTTAAACCCTTTCCAATAAAGATCCAAGACCTAATCTGTCCTCACCCCCTTCAGGTGACTAACCTCAGCTTTTTGGATTGAGGGCTTCGGTTCATCTGATTCTGAAATGCATAAAAGTACAGTTATTTGTAAGTCTATAGACCTGCTTTACAAAAGCTAAACAAACAAGAAAAAACTGCAATGTTCTGATAGTTGTGAAAAGAAGACCTTGAGAATCTGAAAAATTTTCTTCTGTGAATTCATCTAAGGTCACACAATTTTCAAGGATCTTGGGGAAGTCATGTTCTTCCTGTGAAAAAGCCAAAAAAAAAAAAAAAAAGAGTAAATTATTAAAATTCATAAAATTTTGACCTCTTTATAAGAAGCACATGTACACTTGCTCATTATGCAATTATCCATTCATGTGACAGCAGTACAATGCATCAAATCGTGTAAAAGTTCACATCAAACATCAGAATGGGGAAAAAATGTGATCTTATTGACTTTAATCATGGCATGGTTGTTGGTGCCACACAACCATTAAAAAATCTTCTAGGATTTTTACACACAACAGTCTATAGAGTTTATACCAAATGGTTCGAAAAACAAAAAACATCTGGCGATCAGCATTCATTCTCCTGACCTATCTCCACAACAAAGTTCTGATGACAGAACTACCACTTACCGGATGTTTTTTGTTTTTCACACCATTTTGTGTAAACTCTTAGGGTCTGCTCTGCATGAAAATTCCATTTGCTGAAAAACTCAAACCAGCCCATCTGGCACTAACAACCTTTCCCCCAGTCTAAGTCATTGAGAAGAAGCCTTTATTCATCACATACATTACAGCACAGTGAAATTCTTTTCTTCACATATCCCAGCTTGTTAGGAAGTTGGGGTCAGAGCACATGATATGGCACCTCTGGAGCAGAGAGGGTTAAGGGCCTTGCTCAAGGGCAAAACAGTGGCAGCTTGGAAGTGCTGGGGCTTGAACCCCCAACCTTCAGATCAGTAACCCAGAGCCTTAACCTTTGAGCTACCACTGCCTTCACCCCATTCTGATGATTGACTGAAACTATTGTCCTGTAGCCGCATGAGCAATGCCACATGATTGTCTGATTTGAGAACTGCATGAATGACCAGGTGCACTGACGTTCCTAATAACATGGCCAGTCAGTGTATACACTTGCTTACGTCACAGTTTCAGTAAAATTACCTCCTTTAATTCCTGGTCTTCGTGTTCTTCAAACTTTTGGCCCTCCGTCATACTGTTTGATGTTTCTGATGTATCAGCATTTGGAGAATATTTTCCAGTTTTGACTTGTTCCATTGGGTGAACATTTGTTATATCCATTGATGGTAAATTTTCCTGGTCACTTGTGGGCTCATAATCATCAATGTCATGCACCAATTCTTCACCATCATCTGCTATCACTTCTATCCCTTCAAGGTCACTGTCTGAATCTATCCTTTCAAGATAGTCGTTGCTCACAATTCTCTTTTCTTCTGTATCTGCACTTGATTTTGTAGCTTCATCTTTAGCAGCAGAGCTTGAAGAATGGCAGGAATGTGAGGAAGTACTAGAGCTCTCCTTGGGTTTTGGAGAATCTTCTCGCTCTTTTACATTGCGACTCCTAGAAGAGTGGGTTCTCTCTGACGAGCATGTTCTTTTGGGGCTAGAATGAGTCCTCTCTGATGAGCGTGTTCTTTTGGGGCTAGAATGAGTCCTCTCTGATGAACGTTTTCTCTTGGGGCTAGAATGAGTCTTCTCTGACGAGCGTGTTCTTTTGGGGCTAGAATGAGTCCTCTCTGATGAGTGTGTTCTTTTGGGGCTAGAATGAGTCCTCTCTGATGAGCGTGTTCTTTTTGGGCTAGAATGAGTCCTCTCTGACAAGCGTGTTGTTTTGGGGCTAGAAGGAGTCCTCTCTGACGAGCGTCTTCTCTTGGGGCTAGAATGAGTCCTCTCTGAGGAGCGTGTTCTTTTGGGGCTAGAATGAGTCCTCTCTGATGAACGTTTTCTCTTGGGCCCAGAATGAGTCCTCTCTGATGAGCGTGTTCTTTTGGGGCTAGAGTGGGTCTTCTCTGATGAACGTCTTCTCCTTGGACTAGGAGAGTCCTTCTGAATGCTGTGCCTGCCTGGGCTTGATCTCCTGTGGGTGTTAGAGCTCCGGGATTGCATTTTGTCACCAACTTCTGCCTCTCTGGGCCATAAGCAAGGAAAGGATACCGATTTCATTACAACTACCTCAGCTCGATTTTGCACAGCATTGTATTGCACATACTACTGCTCATATCTGCACTTTATTCCAAATATAGTCATACTATTGCTGCTATTTATTTTCTATATCCCTTATATCAGGGGTGTCCAATCTAATCTGGAAAGGGCCGGTGTGGGTGCAGGTTTTCATTCCAACCAAGCAGAAGCCACACCTGAGTCTATTGAAAGCCAAGATCAACTGATTAAACAGGTGGAATCAGGTGTGGCCCCTGCTTGGTTGGATTAAAACCTGCACCCACACCAGCCCTTTGCGGATAAGATTGGACACCCCTGCCTTATATTATAGCTTTATATTTTTCCTTTTCTACCTGTATAAAATTAAATTCTTGTTTTTGTAAATTCTATTTTGATGTCGTACTGTGTATGGTTGTGTGTGTGAGACAAATAAAATTTGAATTATAATAACTGAAGGAAACTGAAATATATAATCAAGCTAGATGCTACAAAATGCATGAAGACCACCTATATTCATATAAATGCATGAAAACTACGTACCTTAGTGAGTTATATTCACAAGAGAAAGTGACTTGAATTAATTTGCCTTTTAATTTCAGTTGATTGGCTGAGTAGTGTTCAACCAATTTCTTGGCACCTGTTAAACAAGTCATTTCCACAAAACCCTGTGGAAGAGATGAAGTGAAGTATTAGAAGGCACAAGTGAACTTTGGGGGAAAAAATGCTCACCTGACAGTTTGCTTCAGGACTGCAGCTACAAATTAATTAATTTTGCTGTTTCCTTTTTTAGAATTTAGAGGATTTTATAGTCATATGCAATTTTAAATGAATTACATCACACAATCAAATGAGTGGGAACATGTTATCTTACAATCTAATAGCCATTTTAACAGTGAGTGCTAACTGTATGGTAATTATGTTCGTATTTATACTTCAACCTAAAATTCCAATTTCCACTCTAATGAATATTTAATGTCCACATATGCAATGAACTTGGTACCCGGTTTGGCAGAAACAAGGATCTTTTGACAGATCCAAAATGTTTAGCAATGGCGGTCAACTCTGCAGTGATCCCTTCTCCAACAGGTAATGGTGTGAAGCTCACAACTCGAGAACTCAGCTAAAAAACAAAAACAGAAACAAAATGGCTGGTCAACTACAGAAATGAAATATACAGTAATAAATGGCAGCATACAACTTACCTCATCTTTCACTTGTGACTTCTTCTTGTCTGAAGTATTTTCGATTGAGGCTTCATCTTGTACAAGATACAGCACAATTACTATATAATATTTTGAAACCTAATATTGTTAACATGCTAAGGAAGAGACTTTTACCTCTTATGTCAGTGGACGTGTGACCATCATTTCTAATAAAATGACAAAGGATTAGTCTAAAAGAAATAAGTGTATTTTACAACTTTGTGTAATAAGTGCATTTCCAATTATTGACCAAATTTGTTTACCTTCTAGAAGATCGAACAGTCCCATCCCACTCTGGGTACCTACAGAAATGTAATCACTTTTATAAAAACTATAATTATATAAAGTATTTTAATAAATGCACTGGCACAGACTATTTGTATATTTTCTTGAGTAAAATTAAAATCCATTTTAGAGCTGATGAAAAATATCTAAACATCGTATCAGTGCATTCAGTAACAGGGCTACTAAACTGATGGAATAATGACTTACTTTCCCATAAGGTCAAGCTGGCTCTGAGCATGCTGACCACCTGTAATATGAACAGACCAGTCCTACAAAAAAGAAAGACATTGCATACATCAGATAGCACAGAATTTCAGTAGTGTTCATCATATCAATCACATGAAGCTTGAATAAAAAAAAATGTACATGTGTTTATGTAGCTAGCAACATGATCTAGTTATTCAGCCTAGGACTGAAATGTTCAGATTCCATCACAGGTCTCACAGGTCTCCCCCCCCCCCCCCCCAAGTGTTAAATCTGTGTTACTTTGAACATTTTAGCTGTCATACTAGGTATATAAATATGAGAAAATGTAGTAATGCTGCCTCTATGAAGACTACTTACCTTTTCAGAAAAGACAGTGATGTTGCAGAGAACACACAAGTAAGGAAAAACTGGGGGAACTGTGCCATTGAAGTCTGAGGCCTCCTTCCTGGTTGGCACTTTGTAAACTTATAGCACATTAAAATAAATCAATACATTAAGAAACCAAGTGATTGGTACAATAATGGACATCATGGTAAAAAAACTCAACTGTATTTATTTTATTACACAAACCATAGTAGGAATTCGGATAATGTTAATATTTAAAACTATTTTGAGACAACACTCAAGTTTGTCAGTCTGTTGGGAACATTGCACTATTCCGGCACTATTATTTACAATGGTATTACACCACTCGCATTAGTCATGCTAATACTTTCACACGTGCAACGTCATCACACTGAACGAATGCATCCAAAGCCATTTTGTGTGCGCATAGTTAAAAGCAAGTAGAAAACCAACTCCAGCACAAACACAACATGAGATTCTAAGATTTAACAAGTTCAAGAAGAGATGTGGACATTTACCTTCTGAGCTTTCATTCCTGAAATTACAAGAACATAACATTAGAGTTAGTGTATCTTTCCTTCTGAAAAGGTATAACACATTTTAATAGGTAAAAACAAAAAAGTGCAGAATAGGTGGACACAGAATAGTGAGGGAAAAAAAGAGAGAAACACAATCCCAAAAGAAATTCATTTGTTAATGTTTAACAGTATAAAAGTAATAAAAATGAATGGGCCAATGTACCAGATGTCTGTATTAATTCATGATCACATCCCAAGTTTTGTCCAGTACACATTGTTTTAAGTCAGTGTAACAATAACAATGTAATAACAATGTAAATGGTGAACCCTGTTCTTATTCTGTTCTGTTTCATTGATCAAATCAATGAAAAACTACTGAAATGGGATTAAAATTATTTTTACATAATTTATTTACCTTCTCGCAGATTCAACAGTCTGATCCCACTTTGGGTAACTACAGAAAAAATTTATGATAAATTCACCAACAATGTAAATTCTGAGCATCTGATATAGTCTACTTAAGACCATCAACAGACAAAATATTTTAACAATAAACCATTTAATAATATAATATAATATAATGTATACCACACAGCTTTCACAGCTGAGGCACGCACTTACTTTCTCACAAGATGAAGTTGACCTTTAGCATGCTCACTTCCTCGAACATGAAAAAGCCAGTCCTGCAAAAAGTGGGGGGAAAAACAAAAATACATCCACATTGTATAGAATTAGATAAAGCTCCAACAAATACAGTGCAATAAATATGTCTCGCAGAATGTTCCAGATAATTAGCCTTGCCACTGGCAGTAATTTTTCCTTGTTCCAGACCAAAATTATTATTATTATATTTAAAATTATTAAAACCAAACTTATTTTCATTAACAAACAAACAATGACAGAACATTTCATAACTAACATAAGCAAAAACTAAATTGAAAGCAACAATGAAACAAAACTAGAAATGCTCCTGAACATAAATGAAATAAAATACAAGGCAGATATAAATAGCTTTTTGTTTTTTTAATTCTTAAAAAAAATGGTGAATTTTAGGTAATAAATGCAGAAGGAAAGTAGCAAAGTTTAATGGTATTAGATGGGAACATTTTGTCCCAAACCTACTCGATACAAAAACATTACTGAAAAAAAGCTGAAGTTCAGGCTGGATTTATATCTTTAGCAGAAGTTGTTAATGGAAGTCACCAGCTTTCCAAAACTTAACCATGGGTTTCACAGAATACCTCATACTGCCAGAATATATGGATTGATTACTGTTAAAATGTTAAAAGGCAACATTAGCATTAGGCAACATTTTTTTTTTTTTTTTTTTTTTTAGAAATAATGCAAATCTGTGTATTTTTATTCTCAATAGATCTGGCAAAAAATTTTCACCGACCATAGAACTAAAAAATTATTAACTAAAACACATATAAAATGGAGGAACAATATCAATATGAACTTAAAACTACAAGAAATGAATATTACTAAACTAGCATTACCATACTAAAACGAAACCAATTTAAATTGCATATGGAAATAGATATATTACAATGGATATAAAAAAAAGTCTACACACTCCTGTTAAAATGGCAGATTTTTGTGATGAAAAAAATGAAACCAAGATAAATCGTGTCAGAACCTTTTCTACCTTTATTGTAAAAAAAAAAAAAAATTAAATAAAATAAAATAATTTTCTGGGCATTTTTATTTTTTTCTATAATAACCTGGTTGCATAAGTGTGCACACCCTTAAACTAAGTTGACCTTTAGATTTTATCACAGCATTCAATCTTTTAGGCTAATAGTCCATCAATCAGTTTGGCACATCTTGACTTGCATTATAATTGTAACTTGTAATTATAAAATATTACATTATTCCATTCTTCCTTGCAAAAGAATTATATCCCTGTCTAACTGGCGGGGCAACTCCTGTGCACAGCCCTCGTCAGGTCACCCCACACATTTGTCAGTGGATTTAGATCTGGACTGAGGTTGGGCCATTCCAAAATCTTGATCTTGTTTTGGTTTCTAGCAAATAATCAATAACATGGTGGTGTCTAATCATCCAAAAGTTTATTCTTTTCTTATAATGTTACATTCTGAAGCATTATTCCTCTTATACCACAGCAATCTGTCAACAATTACAGTTTGTACATTTATTAATGAACAACAGGTCAAACTTTAACTGTTTACAGTTACATTTAATGTTGTGGAACATCCACAAGACAAGTTCCTG
The DNA here is from genome assembly GCF_023375685.1 of Ictalurus furcatus. Lineage (NCBI taxonomy): Eukaryota > Metazoa > Chordata > Actinopteri > Siluriformes > Ictaluridae > Ictalurus > Ictalurus furcatus. The sequence goes on from NC_071262.1 coordinate 15,187,978, forward strand.
TTATCATGTAAGTTACAAGAGCTATAAACAGTCGCTCCCTCACCACCCCCTGTTTACTCTCACTTAAAGTTATTAAAGAGATAATTCACCCAAAAATTTAAAATCTGTCATCTATTACTCACCCTCATGTCGTTACAAACCCATAAGACTTTTGTTCATCTTCGGAACACAAATAAAGATATCTGAATGAAACCTGGGAGATTTCTGTCCCTCTAGTTACAGTCCAAGTAATCAAAACTTTCAAGCTCCAAGAAGTTCATAAAGGCATCGTAAAAGTAATCCATGTGACTGCAGTGGTTTAATCCCAATTTTATTAAGCAATACGAATGCGCAAAAAAACCCCCTAAAATTAAGTCTTTATTCACAAAATATCTTCACTTTCACACTTTGAACCCTGGGTATTGGAAGTTTTTGGTTTTTCTTATTTTGTCCCCCCCTGAAACATTTCTTTGATTTTTATATGTTGCAATTTCACCATACAGGTGAAAAAGGTTCCGACATGGTTTAACTAATTTTGTACGTCACAAAAACCTGCCATTTTAACAGGGGTGTTTGGACTTTTTATATCCACTGTAAATAAAAAAATTAAACAATTAAATATATATATATATATGAACAACAACACTCATGGGCTGCAGTACAGTTATTATAGCAAAAGCGTTTCCCAATAAACTTACCGGAGTGTCCAAAGCTGATGTTAATTTACATCTTTAGCTGGTTTGGTGACGAGGTGGTAATGATAGCTGCATGAAAACTAAAGAAGCTACTTACCTTTGTAGAATGGATAGAAATGTCACAGAGACAACACACATGAGGAAAAGCCGGGGGAATTTTGCAATTGTAGTCTGAGGCCTCCTTCCTAGTAGGCACGATAACAGGTGGCTCTAATCTCAGAGAAAGGAGAGGCCTCGGTCCGAAATCAACAAAAGTGCGTGACGAGGCCTCTGGTGAGTCTGTGGTATTGCTATATGGGTCATTGTCCTTGGAGACGATGTAGTCTGGAGCACTGCTACTTTTACTGCTGGAACCGCTGGTACCGGTGGTTAAAGAACTCCTTCGTCGAGGATTCCCCCAGCGGTCCTGCCAGGTTTGAACTTGCTCTGGAGGAAGAGGGTACACTGGGTGCGCAGGTCGATCGATCGGATACTCGACAGGTTTGGTGTGGCTGCTACCCTCCCAGGCACGAGTCGAGGTATCGTCAAGAGGCTGACTTGTGCTGGGCCTAGATGATGAAGTGCTGGATAATTTACGTTCTTTGACCTGTAAAAGCAGTTTGGGAAGCGTCTCGACTGTGATGAGATGCTCAGGAAGTTCTGCAAGGTGGGCAAGGTCACTCGAGTCCAGTCCACAGCTGTGAAGAAATGACAAAGCCATCCCGGGTAAGTTGACAGGAGAGTCTACAGTTCGGTTGGAAAATGTTGTAGAGCATTTTTGCTCCTGAGACGAGGATCTAACACTTGGCCGGTACGTATTGGATTGTCTCTGGTAGGAATCTGTATACATGTGTTGATGTGATAGAAAGTCATCCCCTGTGTTCGTGTAGGGGTATTTCTGAGACATGCTTCAGGGCTGGAGATTTCCAGATGACAAAACAGCAGAGGAAGCAGCTGATCAGCAAGAGCAGTTTTCAAGGGGAGTTGATGTTGGTTGAGTTGCAGACTATCATTCACCTGTTGATAAAGGTTGTAGATAAGAAGAAAATTATGCACTCAAGGTCCTTCTCGTTGCCAAGTAACAAGAAAACAAACTCAGACTTACCTCCAGGCATCAATGAGATATAATCTTTCAGATGCTGGTGCATTAAGCAATCATGTCTGACACACCACCACACCAGGATTCTGAAATGGGTGTGTTGATAATTGCGAGGCTAGCTAGATGCTGTTTCCTGTTCTCGTAGGAATTTTCAAGCCAGGCATGTGTTTAGTAAAGATCTGCAAACCAAGGTCTTCTCTTCACTAGTCTGTTTAAGGATTGAAGTGTTTATTATTGTGGAGTTCTCACAATAAAAAGGTATGTTGCAGACTAGACTCCTGCTGCTGCCCAAACAAGTCCACCAAATTGGAACACATTCTCCTCATCAAACAAAGAAATAGCAGGTAGAATAAGAATAGAGGCTATTGTTTCACAGAGACCATCCCAACATGTGAGACTCTCTAGCTGGCTGGCTAATTCACTTGATAGATCTACATGTCAGGTGGTTCCTACCCACAGTGATAAGACTGTAGCAAGTCACATCAATGCTGGGACTGCACAAATACCTTACTGGTACTGCACTGATTACTAAAAGATGAAAGGTGTGCTGTTCTAGCAAATAATCAATAACATGGTCGTGTGTAACCACCCCAAAGTTTATTCTTTTCTTATAATGTTACATTCTGAAGCATTATTCCTCTTATACCACAGCAATTTGTCAACAATTACAATTTGTACATTTATTAATGAACAACAGGTCATACTTTAACTGTTTACAGTTACATTTAATGTTGTGGAACGTCCACAAGACAAGTTCCTGTTATCATGTAATTTACAACAGCTATAAATAGTCACTCCCTCACCACCCCCTTTTTACTCTCACTTAAAGTTGTTAAAGGGATAATTCACCCAAAAATTTAAATTCTGTCATCAATTACTCACCCTCATGTCATTACAAACCCATAAGATTTTTGTTCATCTTCGGAACACAAATGAAAACGTTTGAATGAAACCTGGGAGATTTCTGTCCCTCCATTTACAGTCCAAGTAACCAAAACTTTCAAGCTCCAAGAAGTTCATAAAGGCAAATACCCACTGACCTTACTCTAGTTATTTTGGTCCTAACTAAATGTAAAGGTCTTGCAGTGTGTGTAAATATACATATATACACAACCCCAATTCCGAAAATGTTGGGGCAGTATGGAAAATGCTAATAAAAACAAAGGAGTGATTTGTAAATGTACTTTGACTTGTATTTAAACAAAAAATGTATAAAGACAAGGTATTTGATGTTTTATCTAATCAACTGCATAGTTTTTTGAAGGTAAACGTTTATTTTTAAATTGATGCATGCAACACGGTCCAAAAAAGTTGGGACGGGGCAATTTAGGACTAATAGCGATGTGACAAGTTAAAATAAGAAGGTGATGTGAAACAGGTGAGGCAATCGTCTAATCATAGTATATAAGGAGCCTCCAAAAAAGAAAGGCAGAGTTCTTCAAGAGCAAGGATGCTCCAATCTGCCAACAGATGCATCAGCGAATAATCCAGCACTTTGAGAACATTCCCTAAAGACAAATCAGTAAGGTTTTGGGCATTTCACCATCTACAGTGCACAATATAATTAAAAGATTCAAGGAATCCGGTCAAATGTTGGTGCATAAAGGGCAAGGCCGAAAACCATTTCTGAATACGCGTGATCTTCGATCCCTCAGACATCACTGTCTTAAAAACCATCATGAGTCTGTAGTGGATATCCTGACATAGGCTCGGTAATTCTTTTGTAAACCTTTTGTCATCAACACCATTCGCCGCTGCACCCACAGATGCAAGTTAAGTCTTTACTATGCAAAGCAGAAGCCATACATCAACACTGTCCAGAAGCACTGCCGACTTCTCTGGGCTCAGTCTCATAGACAGTAGCACAGTGGAATCGTGTTTAGTGGTCCGACGAGTCAACATTTCAAATAGTTTTTGGACAAAACAGCCGTCGTGTTCTCTGGGCCAAAGAGGAAAGGGACCATCCAAGCTGTTATCAGCGTCAGGTCCAAAAGCCAGCGTCTGTCATGGTATAGGAGTGTGCCAGTCCCCATGGCGTGGGTAACTTGCACATCTGTGAGGGCACCATTAATGCAGAAAGATATGTACACATTTTGGAGCAACATATGCTGCCATCCAGAGCAGGACAACGCCAAACCACATTCTGCCTGGATTACAAGTGCATGGTTGTGTAAACAAAGAGTACAGGTGCTAGCATGACCTGCCTGCAGTCCTGACCTGTCTCTGACTGAATGTGTGGCACATTATAAAGCGCAAAATAAGGCAACGAAGGCCCCGTACAGTTGCGCAGCTGAAGAAATACATAATGGATGAATGGGGGAAAATTTTGCTTGCTATTTAATAAGTGTTATTAAAAGAAAAGGTAATGTTACACAATGGTAAACGGTCTCCTGTCTGTCCAGTCTCCTTAACTTTGGGCTAAATTTATTTGCACATGCACCAGGAGCCAAGACTGGCAAGAGAGAATTATAATCAAGCAGCTGTGTATATTGTGTTATGTGAACAGATTCATTTCTTTGGTTTTAAATGAAAAAAATTGTAATCCTGATAGTACTCCCTTCATTTTTTTTTTTTTTTACAAAATGTACCTGTAATCTGAGTAGTTTGTTTTTTAATGGATTACAGTTACCAGTTTTTTGTATCCTGATTACAACAACATTACATGTATTTCGCTACTCCCCAAGCCTCAATGTGTGTGTGTGTGTAATATATATCTATCTATATATATATCTATCTATATATATATCTATATATATATCTATATATATATCTATATATATATATATATATATCTCAAGTATTCAAGACGTGGTTACGTCTTGGTCAAAAGTAGAGCAGCTTAAGATATCGATATAACCCTTTCATGTGAATTATTTATAGAACACACTCAGATTATTCAGCTGGTTTTATTACTCAAAATTGCACGTCATATTAATTTGGACCCCCCTGAAATATTACTTATTCGAAAATAAATGACCTGCCCATGTGCAGAAATAACGTGCATCAAACACATCAGTGAAAACAGTGGAAAAAAATTTAACCGCTATTCTATAGTTTGTTTACCAAAAACGACAATATATAGTAATATTATTTACATTTATGCAGTTTACGACTGTTGCTGCGTAACCCAGATGTTTAAAATTAAAACATATTCCTTTATAATAATAATAATAATAATAATAATAATAAGAAGAAGAAGAAGAAGAAATAAATAAATAAATAAATAAAAAAGCTGCAGCGTTCATTAGAGTTTATTTATTTTATTTTGGTTTTTGTGTAGAGTTCGCAGAGACATGCCGCACTGAGAATGGCAGTTAGTCATAACGAGCAACAGAAATCAGGATAATGGTTTACATTAAATTACAGTAATGGTCTCAAGCGATTCAGAGATGATTCATATCTTATATTTTTCCTACAAATAGATATACGTGTGGAAAATATTATTCAAAGGGATAAATATCAACATTTTCTATAAGACTTGAAGGATTAGCTCCAGACGTCCCTCCAGTGTACTACATAGCTAGCTAGCTAGCTAGCTACTTTTTACACGTCTGACTGAAAGCCTTTGTTTTTTCATCTTCAGCCATGTAACTTTCGATTAAATACCAAAACTAGCGATAGAGACAAACAAAACAAAAACAAACAAATATAACATACCTTTTGTTGAATTTAGTGAATGTAGCGTAGCCGGACAGCTAAAGGAATTTCCGCTTGCAGGAGAAACCCGGACTATGAGGCAAATTAAAAGCCTCCATATGACTTGAGTGAAAATACACAACACACACAAACTATCACTCCGAAGGGTTGAAATTCACTACAATAAAGCTGTTTTAGATTTTTTTTTTTTTAATTTTTACTTTAGAGCAAGGATAAATTTTTAGACACCGAGGTAATAATATGTAGTTAGTGTCACTCTACCTTTTCTTGTCTTGTGTTAGCCGAGTTTTACTTTCATTCATTCAAGTTCAGTAACTGCTTTATTCTGCTCAGGGTTGCGGTCGATCTGGGAGCACAGCTATTTGTACCCTTTGAATCTCATTTAGCCAGCAAGTTTTAGACATCTTTAGGCAGACTGTTTTCACCACTGCGTACCTTAACCTTTTTGCAAGTAAACATTCAAGGCAAGATTGTAAAGTAGCCTCAATATAACTTTCCCAAGTACTTTTGGTAAAAACAGTTAAAGTGGGGGCCGCCCCACCTTTGTCCTAAAATGAAGAAATGTTTTGGACACCTCTGGTGATCTGTGGGGACGTAAACACCAGGTATCTACCTGGACTTAGTACAGAGCAAGGGAACAAATTTCTATTCACACATAAATACCCTAGGAACACTATAAACTTTCTCACTACAGACAGCTCTGACCTGCAGATCAATAAGTATGTGGAAAGACCTGCTGCAGCTCAGAAATAGCCTGGGTCTGTACATCGACAAGAGTGGGATTTGAGTATGTTCTTTAGTAAGGTCTATTTTCTACTAGTCTGCAATTACATTTGTATTCACACAAACCTGTAAACTAAAATAGGAAACAAACTGAGATGACCAAAAGTGGTTTGACACAGAAGGCCAAAAATATTCCCCAGAACACACTTGGGTGATGGCTAATCTTGAATCGAATGCTATTTTATTGCTCATAATGTATAAAGAAAACACCCATATATTGAAAACATTTTGCAAGTGTGGTGTTCCAAACTTGATATTTAGTGTATTGTAACATTATAACATAATGAATTACTATTGCAGACAATTGTCAATGCTTTAATCCTGCACTAAAATTATAAATAAACTAATAGAGCACCTTACAAGCATTTTTTCTTCACCAAAATGATCATGGTTAAATATGTATAGTGATGTTAAAGAAAGGGGGCGGATTGGCATCATTTGGTGAATAAATGTTCATCAGGATTATGTACTGTAATATTTTGCTGTTGAAAGGGTGATTGCAGCACACAACAATATTTAACTGCGCTTAAAGTGTCAAATGCGTGAAAATGTAAAATGGGGAGAGAAAATGCGTCAGTTGGAGTGAAGATGAGAGTTTTATTTGTACAGTTATGACTATTACAAAAGTTGAAAATTTTACATTATTTAAACTGGAATGTTAACGCAGTTTTTAGGAATGTACAGTGTGAAATGTCAGATTATGAATACCCAGGATTAATTGCTAACCCCAGGTAAAGTAGGAACAGTGTGAAACATGAAACAAGATAACCCAGGATTCTGTTTAGCCAGGGTTTCGAATGACCCAGGGTTACTGATTTCAAGTGTGAAAAGCCCTAGTGACTGGTTAGAGGGCTAATTTTCATAGTGTAATCATCTAGATCCAATAATTCAAAGGAAAGGGAAAAACTGGTAAAGAATGAGAAAATCGGAGAAATTTGTAAAGCACTAGGAAGTACTGTACACAATTATTTAATCTGACCTGAAAACCATAATTCAGTTAACAATTAATAAGAAAGGGAATTACCTGCCATCTGCTCTGCACTAGTTTGTCTGAAAAAAAATTAAATGAATAAAGCAATGCAAAAATATTTACAGGAGACATGATTTCATCACAACCAGGAAATAGTCAGTGTGAGGAATGTTTTTAATGTTATCAGAGGTTGAACCAAAATAAAATAAAAAATTCACAAGAAGCAAACAGCCATAAAAGGGCTCCGTTCTATTGAGAATAGGTGACTTTTCTAATACACATGTAAGAAAAACAGTAAATGAGTAAGTGATAGAATCAACCTAAAAATGACACTAAAATCAATCCTCCAAAAGGAGAGACTAAGCAAACTAAGTTTCATGCACAACCAAATACTGCGCAGTACCAACTACACTCCTCCATACTCAGTTCTTTTCACGATTACTCTGTGCTTTGGCCTTCTCCTTTTCCAAGTGTTTCTAGAAAGCAGAAAAAACAAGTTGAATTTGAATGAATACAGCCTGCATTTGTAGATTTCTGTCTTTAATACAGGTTCATCATGTAATAAAATATGTAAGCCATATGAAATCACCTTGAGTTTCTCATAGTGTGCCTGACTACTGCAGTGAACCTTTTTAGCAGTGTCTTCATTGGAATAAAAATGGAAACACACCCTACAATAGTAGCCCATCTTCACAAACTCCACACCTGAAAGAATAGTGCAGTGTTGTTAGTGATTAAATCAGCACCATTTTTCTCTGCACAAAGAGGAAAAACTGTAGTTCAGGCACATTTTCACCTAATAATATATGTTTCCACATTCTAAATCTGAGTAAAACTCATACTTTTGGCTTATTTTGCAATTTACAAAATTTGTATATTAACCAAGTCCATTTCAATTCCAGGCTGTAATACTACAACTTGTGGAAAAGTTTAAGGGGTAAATATTTATGCAAGGTGCTGTAATTAATCCGTAATCAGGATCAGGCCCTCATTTAGATTTTGCATTTGACTCTAAAATGATGACTTACCCACTGGGACGTTTGGATCATATGGACCGAGAACATCTACAGTGGTTTCAGGATTTTTGATGGACTCAGTTGGAGGCGTGGGGGTTTCACTCGGCTCGTGGCTCTTCTCAGACACATCAGCAGAAGATGCAACAGATGAAGACTCAGTAGGAGGAACATCAATGTCACTCTGAGCCTTCTGCTCAATGCAGAGAGAGAAAGTTAAAAGCAAATTTAACATAAACCTGAACCATTTCCAACACATGTAGACATGAATAAGAACAGAAAAAAAAGGAAGGAAGGGAGGGAGGGAGGAGGGCACACTGAATACTGACCGGTGGTTTGAGCTCCATGTTCTTAGTTTCTGTCGTATCGGTGTTGTGTTCCTCTGTATACACGTTGTTCACTTCCGCTACACACACACTAGGTTCAGCTTTGACCGCCACCTCCTCCTTCTCATCCTGTAGTACACTCAGAGCTTTCTCCTCCCTAGGCCTCTCCTCTTTAGCTTTTTTGGATGGGGGTTCCTCTTCCTTCACACTGGTAGTTTTTGCTGAGGAACTGCTCTGGCTTTCCTCTCTCTCCTCAGAGTGCTCTCTCTTGGCTAGCCATTTGTCTTCTGCGGTTGGGGGTCTGTGTCTGCCATGTGAAATAGTCAATCAGCATAAAGTAGCTATGTTTACATGCAGTGGGTTAAAAATGTAATGTGCATATAAATGGAGACCGTCTACAGAGTCTCCAGGATAAACAGGATAAATATACAGGATACACATTTGGACATGGGCAAAAATCATTAGTCGGTAGCTACTGTGCGTGTGTGTGTACGCATGCATGTATATTCATAAACATACTATATATACACAACCCCAATTCCGAAAAAGTTGTGACAGTATGGAAAACACAGAAAAAAGTGAAAATTCAATTTACCCTGTACTATATTGAAAGCACATTATTAACACATTATTTGAAATTTTACTTTGCAAATTTAATTTTTTAAAAAATATATATATACCCATTTAAAATCTGATGACTGCAATACACTCTAAAAAAGTTGGAACAGTCGACCGTTTACCACTGTGTAACATCACCGTTTCTTTTAATAACACGTATTAAGCATTTGGTCACTGAAGACACCAGTTCATTAAGTTTAGCCGGTGGAAATTTCCCCCATCCCCCAATGTTCAGCAGAAATGTTCAACAGAAATGTTTAGTTCAGCAGAAATGTTCAGCAGAAATGTTCAATAAAAATGAAACTGGAAATTTCCCCCCATTCATCCATTATGTATTTCTTCAGCTGCGCAACTGTACGGGGCCTTTGTTGCCTTATTTTGCGCTTTATAATGTGCCACACATTCTCAGTCAGAGACAGGTCAGGACTGCAGGCAGGCCATGTTAGCACCCGCACTGTCTGTTTACGCAATCATGCGCTTGTAATCCAGGTAGAATGTGGTTTGGCGTTGTCCTGCTCTGGATGGCAGCATATATTGCTCCAAAATGTGTACATATCTTTCTGCATTAATGGTGCCCTCACAGATGTGCAAGTTACCCACGCCATGGGGACTGACACACTCCTATACCATGACAGACGCTGGCTTTTGGACCTGACGCTGATAACAGCTTGGATGGTCCTTTTCCTCTTTGACCCGGAGTACACAACGGCTGTACCAAAAACTATTTGAAATGTTGACTCGTCGAACCACAAAACACGATTCCACTGTGTTACTGTCCATCCCAGATGAGACCGAGCCCAGAGAAGTCGGCGGCGCTTCTGGACAGTGTTGATGTATGGCTTCTGCTTTCCATAGTAAAGACTTAACTTGCATCTGTGGATGCAGCGGCGAATGGTGTCGACTGAGAAAAGGTTTACCAAATTAGTCCCGAGCCCATGTCAGGATATCCATTAGAGAGTCATGACGGTTTTTAAGACAGAAGTGATATTCGGCCTTGCCCTTTATGCACCAACATTTGACCGGATTCCTTGAATCTGTTTATTATATTGTGCACTGTAGATGGTGAAATGCCCCAAATCCTACCGATTTGTCTTTGGGGAATGTTGTTCTCAAAGTGTTGATTATTCGCTGATGCATCTGTTGGCATATTGGTGAGCCTCGACCCATCCTTGCTCTTGAAGGCTCTTGCCTCACCTGTTTCACATCACCTTCTTATTTCAACTTGTTGCATCGGTATTAGTCCTAAATTGCCCCTGTCCCAACTTTTTTGGAACATGTTGCATGCATTAAATTCAAAATAAAGATTTGCATTAAAAAAAACTATGCAGTTGAGTAGGTAAAACATCAAATATCTTTATATGTTTTTTGTTTAAATACAAGTCAAAACACATTTACAAATCACTCCTCTTTATTTTTATTAACATTTTCCACACTGTCCCAACTTCTTCAGAATTGGGGCTGTAGGATTAATATACTTTAAAATAATTACCCTTCTTCTGGTAGATGGCAGTATTTCTCAGACACTTTAATCATCAAGACATTACTGGGTAGTACAATATCTTGAGTTTTAGAATCAGCTGTGACTCGATCAGCATCAGATGTGAACACCACCTCAACAAACCCCTATAAGAAAAATTATTTAAACAACCAATTGACAGTCCTGAAAATAGTGAGTAAAATGATAGAGCATATAATTATTAAAAGTGTTAAAATAAATCCCTCGGAGAGGGAAGTAAGAGAAAAACACACTCAAGATTGTCTGCCAGAGGCAAAAACATCTGCTATTTATATACACCTAATACAACAATGCTGCTGAATTATCAAATCTGATTGGTCAGAAGGTGCTGATTTATTCTCTGAACAGCCAATCTGACAGTAGTGCTTTCTTGAAAGAGACAATTTCTCAGCAGCACAAGCTGTTTTTTTTCCTCAGGTGCTGATTTATTCTCTGAACAGCCAATCTGACAGTAGTGCTTTCTTGTAAAGAGACAATTTCTCAGCTGCACAAGCTGTGTTTTTTTTCTCAGGTGCTGATTTATTCTCTGAACAGCCAATCTGACAGTAGTGCTTTCTGGTAAAGAGACAATTTCTCAGCAGCACGAGCTGTTTTTTTTCTCTTATTAATTTCAAGAGAGAATTGAAAAAAGAGAACTTAAGGGAAGAACTGTTTATAAATTATACAATGTAAATGGTAATAGAAACCAACTTGTTTCACAGACGTTCCATAACATTAACCATAAATATGAATTGATTTTTAAGTATGATACATCATTCTTTAATAAATAAATAAAAATTAATAGTTGGCAAATTACTGGGGCATAAAATAAATAAAACACTTCAGTATGTGCTGTTTATTTTAAAATAAGACTGAGTTTCTTATTTTCTTATAACAGCACACCCTGTTGTGTTGTATTCCTTACATATGCTGAAATATGCGCATGGAAAAACTACAGTCGTGTTAAACATTACCATTTTATACATTTCTAAATTCTACAGCTGTTTTATATATTATATACATAATTGTAAAGCAGAACAAATAATAAATGAAGAAATCCTTTCTGAATTCTTAAAGGAATTATATACATAAAAATGAGACTGTAACAGGTTTGCTTACCTTGAGGTAGTCTGTCACTCTCTCAGTGTCATGTTCCTCTTTAGGCTGATCAACAGCGTCCAAGTTCTCTGAAGTGTTGGGTTCTGCAGTTGTTTTGCTGGTACTTTTTTTTGTAGGTGATTCAGATTCTTTGATACTTTGCTTCGTATAGGAGACAGGATTTGTGCATGTGGTTACTTCTTCTGATGAGTCATACATATACATATACACACACACACACACACACACACACACACACGGTATCTCACAAAAGTGAGTACACCCCTCACGTTTTTGTAAATATTTGATTATATCTTTTCATGTGACAACACTGAAGAAATGACACTTTGCTACAATGTAAAGTAGTGAGTGTACAGCTTGTATAACAGTGTAAATTTGCTGTCCCTTCAAAATAACTCAACACACAGCCATTAATGTCTAAACCGCTGGCAACAAAAGTGAGTACATCCCTAAGTGAAAATGTCCAAATTGGGCCCAATTAGCCATTTTCCCTCCTCGGTGTCATGTGACATGTTAGTGTTACAAGGTTTCAGGTGTGATTGGGGAGCAGGTGTGTTAAATTTGGTGTCATCGCTCTCACACTCCCTCATACTGGTCACTGGAAGTTCAACATGGCACCTCATGGCAAAGAACTCTCTGAGGATCTGAAAAAAAGAATTGTTGCTCTACATAAAGATGGCCTAGGCTATAAGAAGATTGCCAAGACCCTGACACTGAGCTGCAGCACGGTGGCCAAGACCATACAGCGGTTTAACAGGACAGGTTCCACTCAGAACAGGCCTCGCCATGGTTGACCAAAGAAGTTGAGTGCACGTGCTCAGCGTCATATCCAGAGGTTGTCTTTGGGAAATAGACGTATGAGTGCTGCCAGCATAGCTGCAGAGGAGGTTGAAGGGGTGGGGGGTCAGCCTGTCAGTGCTCAGACCATACACTGCACACTGCATCAAATTGGTCTGCATGGCTGTCGTCCCAGAAGGAAACCTCTTCTAAAGATGATGCACAAGAAAGCCCACAAACAGTTTGCTGAAGACAGGCAGATTAAGGACATGGATTACTGGAACCATGTCCTGTGGTCTGATGAGACCAAGATAAACTTATTTGGTTCAGATGGTGTCAAGCGTGTGTGGCAGCAACCAGGTGAGGAGTACAAAGACAAGCGTGTCTTGCCTACAGTCAAGCATGGGGGTCGGAGTGTCATGGTCTGGGGCTGTATGAGTGCTGCCGGCACTGGGGAGCTACAGTTCATTGAGGGAACCATGAATGCCAACATCTTCTGTGACATACTGAAGCAGAGACTGGGCTGCATGATAAAGACTCCAAACACACCTCCAAAACGACCACTGCCTTGCTAAAGAAGCTGAGGGTGAAGGTGATGGACTGGCCAAGCATGTCTCCAGACCTAAACCCTATTGAGCATCTGTGGGCCATCCTCAAACAGAAGGTGGAGGAGCACAAGGTCTCTAACATCCACCATCTCCGTGATGTCATCATGGAGGAGTGGAAGAGGACTCCAGTGGCAACCTGTGAAGCTCTGGTGAACTCCATGCCCAAGAGGGTTAAGGCAGTGCTGGAAAATAATGGTGACCACACAAAATATTGACACTTTGGGCCCAATTTGGACATTTTCACTTAGGGGTGTACTCACTTTTGTTGCCAGCAGTTTAGACATTAATGGCAAATTTACACTGTTATACAAGCTGTACACTCACTACTTTACATTGTAGCAAAGTGTCATTTCTTCAGTGTTGTCACATGAAAAGTTTTAATCAAATATTTACAAAAATGTTATATATATATACACACACACACACACACACACACACACACACACACACACACACACACACACACACACACACACACACACACACACACACACACACACACACACACACACACACACACACACACACACACGTCACAGACTAGTAAAAATCTGTATGAACCGGTATGGGGCAAGACCTCATCTGTCCTCTTCCCCTTCAGGTGATCACTTAAAACACTAGTTACCAAAATCTGGAAAAAAAGACTAACCTTGGTTTTTGGGATTGAGGGCTTCGGTTCATCTGATTCTGAAATGCATAAAAGTACAATTATTTATAAGTCTACAGACCTGCCTTACAAAAGCAAAACAAACAAGAAAATGCTGCCATGTTCTGACAGTTGTGAAAAGAAGACCTTGAGAATCTGAAAAATTTTCTTCCATGAACTCATCTAAGGTCACATAATTTTCAAGACTCTTGGGGAAGTCATGTTCCTCCTGTTAAAAAGCAAAACAAACCCAAAGACACATTTAAAACGTGTATTAAAATTCATTTAAAACTGTATATACGTTCGCTGACCTCTTTTTTAGGAACACCTGTATACCTGCTCGTTCATAGATTCAGTTAATGTTCACATAAAACTTCAGAATGGGAAAAATGTGATCTTACTGACTTTAACCATAGCATGGTTGTTGGTACCAGATGTTTTTTTCCCAGAAACTGCTGATCTCCTAGGATTTTTTACACGCAACAGTCTATAGACTTTTCACCAAATGGTGTGAAAAATGAAAAACATCTGGTGCTCAGCAGATCTGCAAGCAAAAACCCCTTGTTAATGAGAGAGGTCAGAGGAGAACCGACACACTGTTTTGAGTTGACAGGGAGGTCACAGCAACTAAAAAAACAAAACATTCTCTACACAACTGTGGTGAGCAGAAAAGCATCTCAGAATGTACAAGACATCACACCTTAAGGCAGATGGACTACAACAGTCCAGTATGGCCATTCTCCTCTGACCCCTCTCAGCAACTAGGTGATTCTGCCCACAGAACTACCACTCACTCACTGGATGTTTTTTTCAGGAGTATTGACAATTCCAGGAGTATGAAAATTGTATGAAGTTTCCAGGAGATCAGGAGATTTTCTGAAAAACTCAAGCCAGCCTGCCTGGCACCAACAACATCGCATTTTTGACATCACTCCATTCTGATGTTTAAGGTCAACATTGAAATGTCTCTATACATAGGGGAAATTAACACTTTTTTATCAAAATGTCTTTCAAATTTTAGTTAGTTTATATTATCACACTGTTAGACGTTTGCCAAACTTATTAACAAATTCAAAAAGACTCAGTGTTGCGAACCAACTGAGAAGTGGATGTCCACAAACATCCACTGATGAAGTCCCCTATGTATGGAGACTTTTAGGACACCCTGTATTGTCCTGTATCTACATGATTTTATGCACTGCACTACTGCCACATGCGTGCTATAAGTTGTTCTATCTACTGGTAAGGTAGGATTCTGACTTGTGTACTATCTAGTTGACTCTTCGATCTAGATTCTTGTCACTAATATTGTTGATTCTGCAGTTTTTGGAAGTGTCTGTTGATATATTTTAATTCGCTCTTTAATCAAGAGTAGTTTCAGTCTCCCTTGAGGTGTGAATTATGGGCAGGGCTTACTAAAATATATTGAAGGTTAGTGGTCAGAAGCATAAGTCCATGTAGTGTTACCAGATCCCTCTCAGCCCTACTTAAACTCACTAACCTCACTCCTGACTAGGCTCTGGACATCTCTTACACCCAGAAGCTCTCAGCCACAAACCTGAGGCCAAACTACCAGTAACCTTACCTACCCTCCACTGTGCTCGCATTCTCAAACAGTGGTGGTAGGTGGGCTCTGGAACTGCCAGTTTGCTTTAAAGAAAGCTGATTTCATCTCAGCTTTAGCTTCCCATTACTCTCCTCACTTTCTGCCACCAACAGAGATGTGGATATCTCCACAGGACTCTGTTACAACGGCTACTCTATCCTCTGCTAATGATGGTATTCTTAGTGCGTGACCTAGTGAACAATTATGTATGGATGTAGGATGTATTTACTGATAGACTTCAAAGCACTTCTGTCAGTCACTCTGGATAAGAGCATCTGCCAAATGCCATAAATGTAAATGTAATGTAAATGCAATATAATTGACTGATTTGAGAACTGCATGAATGAGCAGGTGCCCTGACGTTCCTGATAACATAGCCAATCAGTATAAATACTGTACTGTTTACGTCACAGTTTCAGTAAAAGTACCTCATTTAATTCCTGGTCTTTGTGTTCTTCAAACTTTTGGCCCTCCTTCAGACTGTTTAATGTTTCTGATGTATCAGCATTTGGAGAATATTTTCCAGTCTTTACTTGTTCCTCTGTGTGAACGTTTGTTATATCCATTGGTTCTGATGGTAAATTCTCCTTGACGCTTGTTGTAGACTCATAATCATTAATGTCATGCACCAATTCTTCACCATCATCTGCTATCACTTCTATCCCTTCAAGGTCACCATCTGAACCCATGCTTTTAACATAGTTGTTGCTCACAATTCTTTTTTCTTCTGTATCTGCACTTGATTGTGTAGCTTCATCTTTAACCGTAGTGCTTGAAAAACAGCATGAACTTGAAGTACTAGACCTCTCCATGGATTTTCGAGAACCTTCTCGCTCTTTTACATGGCAACTCTTAGAAGAGTAGGTCCTCTCTGACGAGCGTCTTCTCTTGGGGCTAGAATGGGACTTCTCTGATGAGCATCTTCTCTTTGGACTAGAACGAGTCCTCTCTGATGAGTATCTTCTTTTGGGGCTATAGTGAGTCCTTTCTGATGAACGTCTTCTCCTGGGACTAGGAGAGTCCCTCTGAATGCTGTGCCTGCCTGGGCTAGATCTCCTGTGGGTGTGAGAGCGCCGGGATTGTGTTTCGTCATTAACTTCAGCCTCCCTGGGCCATAAGCAAGGAAAGGATAGCAAATTATAAAAAATGAAGGAAACTGATAAACATATAATCATGGTAGAGGCTACAAAATGCATGAAGACCACCTATATTCATATAAATGTATGAAAACTTGCCTTAGTGAGTTATATTCACCAGAGAAAGTGACTTGAATTAATTTGCCTTTTAATTTCAGTTGATTGGCTGAGTAGTGTTCAACCAATTTCTTGGCGTCTGCTAAACAAATCATTTCCACAAAACCCTGTGGAAGAGATGAAGTGAAGTATTAGAAGGCACAAGTAAACTTGGAAAAAAGTATCACCTGACAGTTCAGGACTGCAGCTATAAATTAATTGCCCAAAACTGTTTCCTTTTATATATATATATATATATATATATATATATATATATATATATATATATATATTATATATAAAAGAGTTTAGAGGATTTTATAGTCATGTGCAATTTTAAATGAATTACATCACAATCAAATGAGCAGGAACATGTTATCTTACAATCTAATAGTCCATATACAATAATACAATCCATTTTAACAGTGAGCGCTAAAGGTGTGGTAATTATGTTCTTATTTATACTTAAACCTAAAATTCCAATTTCCACTCTAATGAATATTTAATGTCCACATGTGCAATGAACTTGGTACCCGGTTTGGCAGAAACAAGGATTTTTTGACAGATCCAAAACGTTTAGCAATGGCAGTCAACTCTGCAATGATCCCTTCTCCAACAGGTAATGGTGTGAAGCTCACAACTCGAGAACTCAGCTAAAAAACAAAAACAGAAACAACTGAAGAATTAAAATACAATATTATTTTATATATATATATATATATATATATATATATATATATATATATATATATATATATATATATACACACACACACACACACACACACACACACACACACACACACACACACATATAGATAGATAGGTAGATAGACAGACAGACATACAGATAGATATAGATCCATGACCCAAGTTATGCAAACGATTTGTATCCAAGTATTAAAAATAATCCTAATATTTATTATGATGTTAGGTTGTCCAGTTAATTTTGAGCCTGTGAGAATGGAGGGACTCCATACAACATTTTTGTTAAACCCCTTAAATTAAAGCTGAAAGTCTACACTTCATTCACATCTTGATTGGTTCATATCAAATCCACTGTGGTGGTATAAAAAGGCAAAATTACAATAATTGTGTCACTGTCCAAATACTTATAGACCTGACTGTAGATAAGTATACACACGGAAACATTTAGAAGAGTTAAATATATCCAGTATAAGGTTTTACACCGGTATTATTATTCGCCAGTTCGGCTTTATAAAATGGGTAGTTTAAACAACAATAAATGCTGGAAATGTAAACAAGAAACTGGCACATATATTCATGCCCACTGCAAAAGTACAAAGTTTTTGCCTTTTGGGGAAATTGTGTTGAAATATCTTGGGAGATGGTTGGGAGAGGACTTTCCACTTTCACCATGTGTAAGTCTTTTAGAAGATAAAACAGATTCCTCAGATTAAAATGTCACAGCAGTGCAACAGACACTTAGATGCTGGAAAGATCTCCTACACTTAGAATGTAGTTTGAGAATGCCTCATATGAAAAAATGTTAGCAAAACTGAATCGAAATCACATACATATAGATGATTGGGAGAACATTAAGTTATTCAAAGGAAGAAATTATATTAAACCCAAGTTTGTATTGTCTTCCAACTTATCCATCTTCTTGTGCATTACATCTCGCTTTTTTTGTATTGTGCCTGTCGTGTTAACTTTTGTTTGTATTGACTGTGTTAAATCATATAGAAAGTAAACCAATAAAATGTCATTAAAAAAGAATTATTAGTATAACCTGAATTTAACTGAAATCTGCACAGGTAGAAACGTTATACTCTGACTGGTCTTTGAACTCCCATTTCCACATAAGCCTCTTCTCCAAACTGTCTCAGAAATTCTCAAGTATTTTTCTTCCACTGTATTGATTTCAAACTTAACACAGACCACTTTGCCATGTTCACAAACAAATGTAAATAGAAAATGAAAGTGGAAAGGCAGGAATTGCAACATACTTACTTCATCTTTCGCTTGCGACCTCTTCATAGCTGAAGTAATTTCTTTTGAGCTTCCATCTTGTACAAGATACAGCATAATTACTATATAATATTATGAGAACTAACTTTTAACATGCTCAGGAAAAGATGAGGATTTTACCTCTTATGTCAGTGGAGGCGTCACCATCATTTCTAACAAAAATTACAAAGAATTAGTCTACAAAATTAGTGTATTTTAAAACTGTGTAATAAGTGCATTTCCAATTATTGACCAGATTTGTTTACCTTCCAGAAGATTGAACAGTCCCATCCCACTCTGGGTACCTACAGAAATGCAATTCCTTTTATATATAATTTTATAAACACTATAATTATATAAAATATTTTAATAAATGCACTGGCACAGACAATTTCTTGTTTCATTATATTTAACAGCTAATGTATATTTAACTGGGGATGTACATCTTGATTGAGTACAGTTTGGTGATTTCTAAGACTGGTCATCTCTAAGGATATCTTAGTAGTCAGAGAAATAAGTAGAGACTACAATGCATATTACACACCATGCTTAAAGCTTCCACATAACTACTAAAATGATATTTTCTAGTGTAAAATGTCAAATCCATTTTATAGCTGAGGAAAAATATCAAAACATAATATCAGAATTCAGTAATAGGGCTACTAAACTGATTGAATGATGACTTACTTTCCCATAAGGTCAAGCTGGCTCTGAGCATGCTGACCACCTGTAATATGTACAGACCAGTCCTACAAAAAAAGGGGGAGAAAAAAAAAAAGACATTGCATACATCAGATAGCACAGAATTTCAGTAGTGTTCATCATATCAATCACATGAAGCTTGAATTTAAAAAATGTACATGTATTTATGTAGCTAGCAACATGATCTAGTTATTCAGCCTAGGACTGAAATGTTCAGATTCCATCACAGGTCTCTCCCCCACCCCGCTTTTTTGGTGTTAAATCTGTTACTCTGAACATCTTAGCTGGCACACTAAGTATACAAATATGAGAAAATGTAGTAATGCTGCCTCTATGAAGACTACTTACCTTTTCAGAAAAGACGGTGATGTTGCAGAGAGCACACAAGTAAGGAAAAACTGGGGGAACTGTGCCATTGAAGTCTGAGGCCTCCGTTCTAGTTGGCACTTTGTAAACTTAGAGGACAGTGAAAAATTAATACATTAAGAAACCAAGTGACTAATACAATAATGGGTATGAAGACTAAATGGTATTTATTTAAAATTTATTACACAAACCATAGTACGAAATCGTTAATAAAACTAGTTATTCCAGTCTGTTGGGAACATTGTACTATACCGGCACTAATATTTACGATGGTATTACGCCACTTTCACATATACACGGTCAACACACTGAATTAATGCATAAGATATTCAGAGCCATCTTGTGTGTACATAGTTATACGCAAGTACAACCCCATCCTGCGTGTCATAGCACAATCACAACATGAGATTTTATGTTTTAACAAGTTCAAGAAGTTGGGGAATTTTACCTTTGGCACTTTCATTCCTGAAATTACAAGAATATAACATTAGAGTTGTGTATCTCTCCTACTGAAACAGTATGACACACACATTAATAGGTAAAATAAATAAATAAATAAATAAATAAATAACCAGGTGCAGAATAGGAGGACACAGAAGGAGTGAGAGAAGAGGGGGGGGGGAAGATAAATTCACAGAGCCAAATTAAATTTGTCAATGTTTAACAGTAATAAAAATGAATGGGCCAATGTACCAGATGTCTGTATTAATTCACAATCGCATCCTAAGTTTTGTCCAGTACACACTGTTTTAAGTCAGTATAATTTTACTGTAAATAGTGAAACCTGTTCTTATTCTGTTCAAATCAATGAAAAACTACTGAAATGGGATTAAATTTTTTTTTACATAATTTATTTACCTTCTCGTAGATTCAGCAGTCTGTGCCCACTTTGGGTACCTACAGAATATATTTATGATAAATTCACCAACATAATATAATGTAAAACACACAGTTTTCACGGCTGAGGGATTCACTTACTTTTTCACAAGTTCACGCTGACCTTTAGCATGCTCACTACCTCGAACATGAAAAAACCATTCCTGCAAAAAGCAAGGGGGGGGGGCAAAAATACATCCACATTGCATAGAATTAGATAAAGCTCCAACAGAGTGCAATAAATATGCCTTGCAGAATGTTCAAGATAATTAGCCTCGCCACTGGGAGGAATTTTTCCTTGTTCCAGACACCAAAGTTATTTTCAATAAAAAAAATGCCAGAACATTTCATAACTAACATAAGCAAAAACTAAATTGAAAATGACAATGAAACAAAACTAGAAATGCTCCTGAACATAAATGAAATAAAATACAAGGTAGACATAAATTGTTTTTTGTTAAGTCTTAAAAATATGGTCAATTTTAAGTAATAAATGCAGAAGTTAAGTAGCAAAGTTTAATGGTATTAGATGGCAACATTTCGTCCAAAACCTACTCGATACAAAAACATTAACCTACAGAAAAAAAGCTGAAGTTCAGGCTGGATTTATAACTTTAGCAGAAGTTAATAGAAGTCACCAGCTTTCCAAAACTTAACCATGAGTTTGACAGAATACCTCATACTGCCAGAATAAATGGACTGATTACTGTTAAAAGGCAACATTAGCATGTTTTTTTTTTTTTTTTTTAAATTGATAGTTACAAATCTGTGTATTTTTATTCTCTATAGATCTGACAAAAATGAACTCTGCCCATAGAGCTAAAATTATTAACTAATATATATATATATATATATATATATATATATATATATATATATATATATATAAATAATATATATATAAATAATATATATATATTATATTCATATATAATGAATAAATCCAAATTAAAAACAAAGCCAATTTAAATTACATATGGAAACATATGAAATAAAAAATAAATAAATAAATAAAATAACACTAATCATGGGCTGTAGTATAGATATAATATTTCTACAGCGTTTCCCAATAAACTTACCGGAGTGTCCAAAGCTGATATTAATTTACATCTTTTGGTGACGAGGTGGTAATGATAGCTGCATGAAAACTCAAGATGCTACTTACCTTTGTAGAACGGATAGATACATCACAGAGACAACACACATGAGGAAAAGCCGGGGGAATTTTGCAATTGTAGTCTGAGGCCTCCTTCCTAGTAGGCACGATAACAGGTGGCTCTAATTTCAGAGAAAGGAGAGGCCTCGGGCCGAAATCAACAAAAGTGCGTGACGAGGCCTCTGGTGATTCTGTGGTATTGCTATATGGGCCAGTGTCCTTGGAGACGATGTAGTCTGGAGCACTGCTGGTGGATAAAGAACTTCTTCGTCGAGGATTCCCCCAGCGGTCCTGCCAGGTTTGAACTTGCTCTGGAGGAAGAGGGTACACTGGGTGGGCAGCTCGATCAATTGGATACTCAACTGGTTTGGTGTGGCTGCTACCCTCCCAGGCACGAGTCGAGGTATCGTCAAGAGGCTGACTTGTGCTGGGCCTAGATGATGAAGTGCTGGATAATTTACGTTCTTTGATCTGTAAAAGCATTTCAGAAAGTGTCTCGACCGTGAAGAGATGCTCAGGAAGTTCTGCAAGGTGGGCTATATCGCTCGATTCCAATCCACAGCTGTGAAGAAATGACAAAGCCTGCCCGGGTAAGTTGCCAGGAGAGTTTATAGTTCTCCTGGAAACTGTAGAGCAATTTTGCTCCTGAGACGAGGATCTAACACTTGGCCGGTACGTATTGGATTGTCTCTGATACGAATCCGGATACATGTCTTGATGTGATAGAAAGTCATCCCCTGTGTTCGTGTAGGGGTATTTCTGAGACATGCTTCAGGGCTGGAGATTTCCAGATGACAAAACAGCAGACAAAGCAAGTGATCAGCAAGAGCAGTTTTCAAGGGGAGCTGATGTTGGTTGAGTTGCAGACTATCATTCACCTGTTGATAAAGGTTGTAGATAAAAAGAAAATCATGCACTCAAGGTCCTTCTCGTTGCCAAGTAACAAGTCAACAAACTCAGACTTACCTCCAAGCATCAGTCAGACATAATCGTTCAGATGCTGGTGCATTAAGCAATCATGTAGGATACACCACCACACCAGGATTCTGAAATGGGTGTGTTGATAATTGCGAGGCTAGCTAGATGCCGTTTCCTGTTCTGGAAGAAATTTTCAAGGCAGGCATGTGTTTAGTAAAGATCTGCAAACCAAGGTCTTCTCTTCACTAGTCTGTTTAAGGAGTGAAGTGTTTATTATTGTGGAGTTCTCACAATAAAAAGGTATGTTGCAAATTAAACTCCTGTTGTTGCCCAAACAAGTCCACCAAATTGGAACACATTCTCCTCATCAAACAAAGAAATAGCAGGTAGAATAAGAATAGAGGCTATTGTTTCACAGAGACCATCCCAACATGTGAGACTCTCTAGCTGGCTGGCTAATTCACTTGATAGATCTACATGTCAGGTGGTTCTGATTTCTAAATGACGAATAAAACATGAAAGCTGTGCTGTTCTAGCAAATAATCAATTACGTGCTGGAGTGTGATCACCCCGAAGTTGATTATTCTCTTATAATGTTACATTCTGAAGCATTATTCCTTTTATACCACAGCAATGTATCAACAATTACAATTTTTACATTTATTAATGAACGACGTGTCTAGGGCTGGGGGGTACAGCTAAAAAAAATTATCACATTACAATGTTTCATATCATTCGGTATCAAAAATTATCGATAAATTTGAATCTTTTTTAAACAAAGACCAGTAGGAAAAAAAGTTTCAATTTAACCCCTTTATTTTTTATTCACCCACTTTATTATGGCAAACAACAAATAATTTTAGTTTTAAGTCAAAAACGAAACAGAATTTAAACAAATATCTTCTCTTATATGAAGATTAAATAAACAAGTGTTGAAGAAACTCTTAAAATTAATAAATAAAATGTTACAAAATGTATGCAATGTAAGTGTAAATGTAGAACAATCAAATTAAACTTTAAGGGAGATCAACATCGCATTACAGTGCAGAATGTGACTCGTGGTTTGTGCTCAGCCTGTTAGCATAGTTAGCCTAGCCTCGTATAAAACATCCACTTTAACACTTACTTCGGGATAACACTGTACTGAGATCCGCATCTGACGAGTCGAGCTCCTTCTCTGAGGACACTCACTGTCCTCCCCAGAGCCGACATTTTAACAGAAAACACAAAAAGCGGCAAAATGTCACATTTCTCCCTTTCCCTCTGTTCATGTGCGGATCACTGCGCATGAGCACTACAAGTCTCTCGCAGCTCGTTTCTCCATACTTGGCCGTGACATTATTATTTTTTTTGCAAAGCTTATACACAACAGTGTTCTGATGTTGGTCAGATGAAAAGAAAACAAAAAACTGCCACCCTGGTGAGCTGACTTTTTTTATTCACAATCTCCTCAGCAGGCACTGAACTCATTTTCGCGTGTTCTAATGTCACATGGCAATGACTCAACTGAACCCCACAGATATGCAACTTGTTATTGGCTGTTTGCTTGTCACTCGTAGCACACTCCTTTATCAAGGCATATGATAGGCTGTTTATGATCCAGAGACGGCGGGTTTTTCATGCAACCAAACTTCATGTATGTTTACATTTTATCGAGCATTATACGGAACATTTTTTTCCCTGTTACCAATAAAAGGTGTACCGCCAATAAATACTGATACCGTTTTATTGCCCAGCCCTAGACAGGTCATACTTTTTTAACTGTTTATAGTTACATTTAACGTTGTGGAACATCCACAAGACAAGTTCCTCATATCACTTAAGTTACAACAGCTATAAAAAGTCACTCCCTCACTACCCCCTTTTTTCTCTTACTTAAAGTTATTAAGCTTGTTATTTTACAGAGAAACCACAAAGCAGGTTAGTTGACACCCGACACACCCTCCATGAATGGTAAATAAGTGTCTCCTTTAAGCAACCTTCATAATATCAATGATTATATGTACATGTGCTGTAAAGGAGTACATTAATATAAACCTGTGATTTAAACTACTTTCGGAATCAGATTTGAGTATTTAACAGCACTGCGGTATTACTATCTTTACTACTACTAGACAGCCTTACACCCAAGTGCCTTGTAATCCATACCCTATTGTTCTGGGAGTGGTCCACCACTCAGGTCAACAGTGATCCTTTGGTAGTTCTTGTTCTTTGACAAACGAAGTAGAGGCTCCAGTCAGTAATTATATACCTACAAAATGACCTATATTGCAGGCGTGTGTGTTGGTTCAGTATCAGTGTACTGAATGGCCACTAAATGCATGTCTACTGTGGTTGATCCTGTAATATTGTAGTTTGCTTCATGATCAGTATCTGATCTGTCTCATCTAATCTATTTAGTTAACAATTTAGAGTTTTACTGAAGAAAAACAATCATCAGCAATCATCAGCAATGATAGAGGGTAACAAAGCCAACATTTGCTCATGTTCTCAAATGCTATACAAAGTGATCAAGCTTTTGCACGATTTCATTAGTCAAGTAGAGCAGTTTAAAATATCGATAACCCTTTCAGCCATAAATTATTAAAACACATACTCTGAGATGGTTTTTATTAATGAAAATTGCATATCGTTTAAATTTGAACTTTTTAACCCCCCAAAATATGACTTATTTGAAAGTAAATTAACTGTCCATGTGCAGGAATGAAGCACGTCAAACACATCAGTGAAAAGAGTGAAAAACTTTCACCTCTATTCTATAGTTTGATTAACAGAATTATAAAATACAGTAATATTATTTACGACTGTTGCTGCGTGACACAGATGTTGAAAATTAAAATGTAGATATATTCCACTGTAAAAAGCTGCAGCGTTCATTAGAGTTTATTATTTATTTATTTTATTTTGGCTTTTGTGTAGATTGTCTGCAGAGACATCCTGCACTGAGAATGGCAATTGGTCATAAAGAGCAACAGAAATCAGGATAATGGTTTACAATAAATTACAGTGATGGTCTCAAGCGATTTAGAGATGTTTCATATAGAAACATCTCAAACAGAAATACGTGTGAAAACTATTCATGAAAGGGATAAATATCGACATTTTCTATAAGGCTATACAAGCTTTACGCATTAGCTTCACACGTCCCTTCAGTATACTACATAGCTAGCTAGCAGAAAGCCATGCTGTCATGTATCTTTCGACTAAATACCAAAACTGGACTGGCGACACAGACAAACTAAATAAAAAAAAAACAAAAAACAAATATAACATACCTTTTGCTGAATTTAGTAAATGTAGCGTAGCCGGACAGCTAAAGGAATTTCCGCCCGCAGGAGAAAACCGGAACAAGAGGCAAAGTAAAAGTCTTTTTTTACTTGAGTAAAAAAAAAAAACCATAACACGCCCAAAGTATTTCTCAGAAGGGTTACAGTTCACTATAATAAAAATGTCATGATAAGTTTACTGTTAACCCCCAACCCCCACCCCCCATTTTCTTTCACCATTTGTGCATTTACATACCTTCCTGTTTTATGCAAATATGTCCTTCCCCCTAGCTAATCAATAGTTAACCCACTGTCTCTGTTATGTGTCAATTACGATATATACTCTGTCTTTCTTGGAATAAATGAGAGATTTTGCCATTTGAACTTTGTGTCATTTGGGAAACTCTCCCAAGGGCTTGGTGTGGGAAGTGTGTAGCGAGGCCAGGACGCCTACTTTCTTGTATTTTCACTTTCTCTCTTCTTAAGAATCGTAACCCAGAGATTCTCTAGTTTCAAATCCTATCAGTGTTCTACCTGCTCGTCCAGGGATATAGATTCACAAATCCTAACGTCATTTTAGACTTTTTTTTAAGTTCACAGAACAACAAGTTCACCATAAGGAACATTAACATTATTACTTTAGAGCAGGGATTAATTTTTTTAGACACATGAGGTAAATATGTATGTTACTGTAACACTATCTGTTGGGACTTTTTGCTAGTGGTGTTAATTTCGATTCATCCCAGTGACTAGAATCTTTTGATTCTGTTCACCAAAAAGATTTGTTCACTGATTCCATCATTGACCCTTTCCATAAAGTACATCATTACACCAATGAGGGTCTTTTTTAGATATTATGAGTAAGCCATTGTTTCACCTACCTTGTGCCTCCAGTCCCCTGGAATAAGCTGTGCAGAAAATGGATAGATGGATGGAAGTTTTCAGGAGAAAAGATTGTGATTTATTATATTTATAGGATTTATTACATTTGGCATGTCCAATCCACAAAGAGAAGGTCTGGTGAATTTATTTTCAAGACAGTCAGTACAGGCTAGTTTTGAGAGAGTGGTCATGAATGAGAATATGTTATTTATTTATTTATTTAACATATTTGTATGAAGTAGTTTTCAATGCTACAATCCATCCATCCATTTTCTGTACCGCTTATCCCGCACAGGGTCGCAGGGAGCCTATCCCAGGGGACTCTGGGCCCAAGGTGGGGGACACCCTGAATGGGGTGTCAACCAATCACAGGGCTAAATTGCACACACAATCACACACCCATTTGCACAATACGGACAATTTAGAGATGCCAATCAGCCTACAATGCATGTCTTTGAACTGGGGGGGGTATAGAAGTGGGGGTGTGCTTGAGCACCGGTTTGTGAATGGAGGGTTGAGCCGGAGAAGGTGAGTGGTAAGGATTGCACACCTGCGGGGAATTAGACTAATGAATATTCTGTATTGCAATGAGCTTTGGCGAGAATAAAAAGGAGAGAGATGAGTGCCTAAGGTCAGAGAGAGCCAACCAGCACAAAGACCTCTGTGTCTCTCTCTCTCTCTCTCTCTGTGTGTCTGTGTGTCTGTGTGTGTTTAAAAAAAATAAAGCCACTGAAACGTGACAGTAAAAGATAAAGAATAAAGCACAGTTTGAGTCTTTCCAATCCTGCCTCCAGCTTCTTAGTTCCCTATCCGAACCTGGGAAGTGTTACACTGGGCCTGAAACCTGGGAAAACTGAGGAAGATGAGTCCTTATTGCTGGCCAAGATCATCATGTCCCTCACCAACCTCCACCAGACCCAGCATCAGGCCCTCCTCCAGCTGCACCAAGATAAGGAGCAGAGCATCAAGGACCTGTTCAATTCACAGGTGGCGGATCAGCAGGTGTCCAAGGCCTGGTCCAGCAGGCGTGTGGTCATGCCCCATGTTGCCCTAGACAAGATGCGACCACAGGAAGACATCCACAGACAGGTGGGCTGGTCAAATGGTTTATCAGATGCTTAAAAATATGATTAGTAAGTTCGTTCATGATGATGCGTGGAATTGGGATAAGTGGGTCAAGCCCCTGTTATTTGCAGTACAAGAGGTCCTGCAAGCCTCCATGGGGTTTTCCCCATTTCAATTATTGTTTGGAGGCAAGCCTCATGGTGTCTTAGATGTCGTTAGAGAAAATTGTGAGGAGGGACATTCTAATAACAAAAATTAAATTCAGTACATTCTTGACCTGAGAGCAAAACTCCACACATTGCGGCAATTAACACAGGAGAATTTCCTACAGGTGATAACCGGGGTACTCAACTAAGGGAATTTGCACCAGGAGAGAAAGTGCTTGTTTCGCTACTCACATCAAGCTCCAAATTACTCACCAAGTGGCAAGGACCCTTTGAGGTCACACAGTGAGTCTGGGACACCATCTATGCGATGAGGCACCTCAATCTCGTCAAACCATGGAGAGAGGTAGTCCCTGTGGCTTTGGTGAGAGTAGTTCTGGAGAGGGAAGAGCTGGGACTAGAGGTAATTCTAAAAATGATAGCTCAATCCACTTTGTCCCTTATGGAGACCACCTCTCCCCGTCACAAATCACAGAGGGTGCCAAGTTGCAGGTGGAGTTTACCATGTTTTCGTCTCTACCTGGTCACACTAATCTCATAGAACACCACATAGGGAGTCCTCCAGGTGTGGCTGTACGCAGCTGCCCATGCCGGATCCCTGAACACAAGGCTATGCTTGACATGGGGGTAATCGAAGAGTCCCAAAGTGACTGGAGCAGCCTAGTAGCCTTAGTGCCCAAGGCCAACATGTCTGTCCATTTTTGTGTGGACTTTATAAATATCAACATGGTCTCTAAATACGACATACCCAATTCCATGCATTAATGAACTGCTCGATCGATTAGGTGCGGCTCACTTTTGACACTGGATTTGAGAAAGGGATATTGGCAGACCCCCTTGACTCCAATATCTCAAGAATAAGCTGCTTTTTCCACTCTGGGTTACACCAATTTGTGACCTTCCTTTTGGGTTGTTTGGGGCCCCCACGACATTCCAGTGACTCATGGACAGAATCCTCTGTCCACACACTGCTTGTGCCACTGCTTATCTGGATGACACGATCATCTACAGTAATGATTGGCAGTGTAACTAGTATCACATGCAGCATCTGAGGGCTGTTCTGAGATCGCTGAGGCAGGCGGGATTCACAGCAAACCCACAGAAGTGTACATGGAAATATGGTATCTGGGCTTCCACTTGGGCCATGGGCAGGTGCATCCCCAAATTGATAAGACAGCAGCGATTGTGAGGCGAGACAGTTTCTGGGGCTGGCTGGCTATTATCGTAGGTTTGTGCCTAATTATTTGGATGTCACCAGCCCACTGGTTTGGGGGGGGGGGGGGGGGGGGCTTTACTTACAAAAGTTTGAGAACCTTTGTTAAAAATGGCCGAGACTTGAGTGCATGAAAAATAGGAGTCAGTACATAGACGTGAACGGGAACAATTCGTTCACTTAAAACATTCCCTCAAAAACACACATTTGTTCACAAACAAACCACCACATTTTACTTTGGAACTTTCCTCATACACACGCAAAGTTAAACTAAACCCAATTACATTATGTTAATATGAAGTTCTAAACAATGTTGTCTTAGTGCTGTATTAGCCAAATTTTACTTTCATTCATAACCAATAACTGCTTTTTCCTGCTCAGGGTTGCAGTGGATCTAGAGCCTATCTGGGAACCCAGCTAAAACGTTCTGGGATTATTTGGTTTTGGTTCCTGAAAAATTCTAACAGAAGATTTATTTTCAGTTCTCGTTTAGTTTACTAGTCAGGTTTTCTTTACAGAAATGCTTTCTAACCGGTAAACATGCAACAGTGGAAAATGATTAGCAAAAAATTATTTCATGTCACTTTATATATCATTTGGACTGGAGTAGAACATACCCAAAGGAATTTGATATATTTAGGATTTTATGAGTTGTATCTCCCAGGAAACATTGCCTTATTAATGTACAAAAAAAGTCAGCCATCCCTATTTTTGTTTTTTATTTGATGCAAAAAATGATGAGTTTCTGACTTTCCCTCTGATTTTAAAACACATCATACATATTTGTACATTCATTTCAAATAGTATACAGTGGTTAAAAAAAAGTCTACACACCCCTGTTAAAATGGCAGGTTTTTGTGATGTAAAAAACAATAAATCATATCAGAATTTTTTCCACCATCAATGTGAAACTACAATGTACAAAAATAAAGTGAAAAGCAATCAAACATTTTTTGGGGAAAAAAAGGAAAAATAAAAAACTTACAATAACCTGGTTACATAAGTGTGCACACCCTTTTTATAATTGGGGATGTGGCTGTGTTCAGAATGAAAAAAACTTGCCATTTTTACAGGGGTGTGTAGACTTTTATATCCACTGTATTTAAAATAATAGGACACGTGAATTCATCACAACCAGGAAGCAGTAAATGTGAGGAATGCTTTAATGTTAACACAGGTTGAGAAGGAAAAAAAGAAGAAGAAGAAGAAAAAAAAACAAGTCACTAACAGCCATAAAAGGGCTCTGTTCTATTGAGAATAGGCGACTTTTCTAATACACATGTAAGAAAAACAGTAAATAAGTAAGTGACAGAATCAACCTAAAAATGACACTAAAATCAATCCTCCAAAAGGAGAGACTAAACAAACTAAGTTTCATGCACAACCAAATACTGCGCAGTACCAACTACACTCCTCCATACTCAGTTTGTCTCATGATTACGCTGTGCTTTGGCCTTCTCCTTTTCCAAGTGTTTCTAGAAAGCAGAAAAAACAAGTTGAATTTGAATGAATACAGCCTGCATTTGTAGATTTCTGTCTTTAATACAGGTTCATCATGTAATAAAATATGTAAGCCATATGAAATCACCTTGAGTTTCTCATAGTGTGCCTGACTACTGCAGTGAACCTTTTTAGCAGTGTCCTCATTGGAATAAAAAAGGAAGCACACTCTACAATAGTAGCCCATCTTCACAAACTCCACACCTGAAAGAATAGTGCAATGTTGTTAGTGATTAATCAGCACCACATATTCCTAAACAGAGGGGAAAACTGTAGCTCAGGCATATTTTCACCTAACAATGTGTTTCCACATTCTGAATCAGAGTAAAACTGATACTTTTGTATTATTCTGCTTTCTGTTTGGTCTGATTAAATTTCTCCCTGCACAAATTTAGAAAAATGTACAGGAATGGTATTAAACAAAGTTACTTGATTTATTGCTTTGAAAAATTTAAGCAAACCTTTTGCACTGAGAAATTATGAAAATCAACCAAGTGTTAAACATCTTTGGAAAGATGTTTGGAAGACTTTGCAAAATTAACTTATACTTAGGCACTGATGTGTGATTTAAGTATATGCAAAAGTATTCATCCTCTTGAAGTATAACAGCAAATTTACCAGAAAAAATAGGCAAAAACAGGGTAGATCTGCAGGTATCAGCACTAACAATTTAATACTTTTTAATACCATAATCAAGACAATTCCAAAAAAATGTAAGACCTGCACGTCACTTCAATCATGCTACATCCGCTATAATGGTTTGTGTTCATGCATATACATCCATTTCTGGGTTTAAGTAAACTATAAGAGGGTAAACAGGGATATGGGAGACCAGAGCAAATATCTTTTTTGCATTACCATTTGCTCTAACAGTGAAAGAAAAAATAAATAAAATCCAGTATTTCCTTTTCATGACTTTCCAAGAGAGGAAAAAATATAGAGAGATGGATTAAAAAGATGTCAAATTTACCATCACTCCCTCAGCAGCTGTATTAGAAACCCCCTCAAAACAGTGTTTAAGTTTTTTGCCATTTAATGCCAGGGTAATGTAACAAGTAGTGTTAAATGCACAGCATTTAGTGTTTAGTGTTAATTTAGTGTTAAATGCACATAATAAATGCACATAATTTTTATCTAAAAAACAAAATATATATATATATATATATATATATATATATATATATATATATATATATATATATATATATATATAAAAATAATGTGAACACGATGCTATTTTGTAATATTACTATTGCACTGAATGATAATACATTTTTATTTGGGGGTACAGATAGTAATATAACAATAGTAATATATTTCTGACTTAATTCAGTTTTATGCGTTAGACCTTTTATTTTGGCAGAAAACCGCAGGAAGACCTCAGCTTAGTTGGCAACAGTTTTTTAATTCATTTATCATTACCAATTAGTTGAAATGCTGTAAAACTCTGCCCAGGAAAATGTTTGAGATTACACCAATATAAAAGCAAAGTGAAATTTGCATGTGTTGTTTTCTAAATGCAGGTTATAAGCATCTCAAACACACAGCACAAACAGAGATGAAGTTGGTGTGGAGCGGCATTTACTGTGAACCGAGTCGCTCTAAAACACTGATGAGCCGCACACACGGAGTGTAACACAGTCACACAGGTTTACCATCTCAAAAAGCTAGTCAAAAAAACGTCGTCGGTTCGGTTGTATTTTTTATGACCTTTAAAACAAATTTAAGACATTTTAATGCAAATTAAGGCCTTATTTTACATTAAGCAATCTAAGATATTTTAAGGATCTGCGGAAACCCTGAAAACTATCAGGATCCAAATGTCTAAATCTGATGAGACATATCCCAGAAGACTTACTTTAACTGCAGTCAAAGTTGGTTCTACCAAGTATTCACCTAGGAGGATTTTTGTTTAGTTAAGCTATTGTGTCACAAAGAATATTTTGCAGTTTTTCAAAATTTGTATATTAACCAAGTCCATTTCAGTTCCAGGCTGTAATATGGAGCTTTAATAATATGGAAAAGTTTAAGGGGTAAATATTTATGCAAGGCGCTGTAAATAATCCGTCATCAGGATCAGGCCCTCATTTAGATTTTGCATTTGCCTCTAAAATGATGACTTACCCACTGGGACGTTTGGATCATATGGACCGAGAGCATCTACAGTGGTTTCAGGCTTTTTGACGGACTCAGTTGGAGGCGTGGGGGTTTCAGTGGGCTCGTGGCTCTTCTCAGACACATCAGCAGAGGATGCAACAGATGAAGACTCAGTAAGAGGAACATCAATGTCACTCTGAGCCTTCTGCTCAATGCAGAGAGAGAAAGTTAAAAGCAAATTTAACATAAACCTGAACCATTTCCAACACATGTAGACATGAATAAGAAAAGAAAAGAAAAAATCAATACTGACCAGTGGTTTGAGCTCCATGTTCTGAGTTTCTGTTGTATCTGTGCTGTGTTCCTCTGTGTGCTCTTTGTTCACTTCAGCTACACTCTCACTAGGTTCAGCTTTGACTTCTGCCTCCTCCTCCTCCTCCTCCTCCTTCACCACCTCCTCCTCCTCCTGTGGAGATTTCTCCTCACTAGTGTTCTCCTCTTTAGCTTTTTTGGATGGGGGTTCCTCTTCCTTCACACTGGTAGTTTTTGCTGAGGAACTGCTCTGGCTTTCCTCTCTCTCCTCAGAGTGCTCTCTCTTGGCTGGCCGTTTGTCTTCTGTGGTTGGGGGTCTGTGTCTGCCATGTGAAATAGTCAATCAGCATAAAGTAGCTATGTTTACATGCAGTGGATTAAAAATGTAATGTGCATATAAACAGAGTGTAAGATAAACAGGAGATATATAGTATACATATTTGGACATGAGCAAAAATCTTTAGCTGGTAGCTACACACACGCACACTTTATAGATTATATATATTTATATTGTACAGGGTGTCCAGTTTAGGATACATACAATTCATTAATAATCTGCAATCATTCAGATTGGAGAAAATCTGTGTGTATAGACGTATCCAGAGTTTCAGCAAAACATGACCAATTAATTAAAACAATAGAAAAGAATGCACTAACCCATGTTTGAGTTGTTTGTACTTCCTGCTGATGTAGACAAGCAAGCGTTTGCCTTCAAATTTGAGCGGATTCAGCCGAGCAGACTCCACAAATCTTTCTGCATCCTCACCCTTCTCCATTTCAATGAAGCACTGGAAGCAAACACATGGAGACAAAACATCATGCCAGTGTTACAGATGAAGACGTGATATGTGAATAATAAGGTATATTAGACATTCTGCACTATTATGATTACGCAGTTACCTCACAACGTGACCGATTCAAATAGTAACGTTTGACTTTCCCATATGGCTCTGCGACCTTCAAAAAGGACGCGTCTGATGATTTAAACGGGGGGATGTGTCCAATATAGACGACTTTGCCGCTCTGTAGTGTTTAGGGAAAAAGCATGTCAGACATTTCTCTTCTAATTGGATGCATTGCTTTATGGTGCAGAAGCATAATGTTGCTCACCTGGATGGTTGCGTAGGTCATTGAATGGTAAATTTTGACTGTTTTTCCACACACGGATGGGATGACATTTCCGTTGTAGAAACGAACCATTGATCTGGCTTCTTGTTCAGTGCTGAATTCCAGAAAGGCCTTCCCAACAAAACATGATACAAATTACATAAGCAAACCAGTAAATAATCTAGGAAATAATGTTTGACAGGTACTGCTTTAAAGAGTTGTATATGAGCTTTAATTGCTCAGCTTGGCCACCACCCATCTTTGAGCCATATACAGGGAATTGTAAATTAGATGGTAGAATTCATGATTTGGGAGTGTTCAGCTACACTCAACTTTCATTAAACTTTAAGCCTCAATGACTGTTGAATGAAGAATGTTCTGCTTTATAGCATAATAAAGCAATGCATGGCTCAACTTTTATCTGCTATTGATTGATAAGTCTCTAATTCCTTTAATACTAAACTCTGTCTTAAATGCAAACTCAGATGCCACATAGTCATGAAAATAAATAATGGCAGGCATTATCAGGCAAGAGTATGAAGAAGTAAGAACAAAAACCTTAATTACAGAATACTACTAAGATTAGAAAGATAAGAAAATTCACCTCAGGCCTGGAATGCAGAACCAAGTGTCGTACAACTTTCCCAAAAGGCTTTGCCAGAGCCAGAATCTCATCCAGATAACCATAGCTGCGTTTAAATCCAACCACATTGACAACTCTCAAGCCCTGTAAAAGTAGTATGGCTTATTAGAGCAGATTCCTCAGGAAAGTCCAAGAAATTTACATACAGGTAAAAAGCCTAGACACTCTACTTTGAGAATATATAAGTTTTATAACCGTCGTTACATAACATTTATAACCGGTTGGATGTCAAGAACCTGTCCAAAAAGTTACATTTATACAAATTTCCACTTAACCTAAAATGTTGTCACTCACCCCAGACATGTTTGGTGTTTTACAAGAGTGATACATACATTTATCTAAGAAGTAAGCTTAAAGCCAGCTTCTGAACAGGTTGATCACATTTTGGCCTTGCTAACGAACTAATGAGTTCAGTTGGTAATTATCTACAAAAGGTGAAAAATGTAGGACACACAGCTCAAATTAGGAAGCTGGAATCACTCTCATCACACAGACTGGCTTCACCTTGCTATTTTATGAAAATGTTATTAAAAGTATCATATTAAAAATATGGTATTACTTAGCCAACACTATTTTTTGAAGCAAGTGTGGGATGATTTAGACCTGCTGTCTGCACAATGCTAAACTAACAGCTACAAGCTTCTCCTATTTATTAGCTACATTAACTTAATAGCTTTGCATAAGTAAAGTAGCACACTTGGACACCAGACATGACTTTGCTGATCACCTAAACTTAAGATAAGTGGCAAAACAATTTAAAATGTATTTTTTGGCTAAGCCATTATGAAAGTTGAAATGTAAAACACAGATTATCATGGGTCTCTTAAGACAACAGTCTACAATGTTACAACATTAAAGAAAGTCAAATTAACTAACCCTTGAAGTTTTTGCTAAAAAGTTAATACTTACTCCACTGTCCTTGGATCTACCTAAAAGCAGACAAGAAAATTTACATTTAAATTTGGAAACAGCTCACATCAATATTACAATGTATTATATATTCATATTCATTAAAATTCAGACTGTTATGCTAATAATACATAATCAACTAATGCACACCAATACAGAATCTACAGCACTTTGCAGACAGGCAGCCTATTTGGACACCAAACATTAAACACCATACATTTCCTGTTGGAAACATTAATTAATTTCAGCTACTGAATTCTGCTTGACAAACTAAACATTTAAAAGCAGAACCTGTAGAAGCTCTGTCTCTAGATCTCGAGTCGTGCCGTTCAGCCTCATCCTCCTCTGCCAGCTCGTCCAGAGTGACAAACTCATCAAAGTCTTCAGGGAAATCAGATTCTTCTGGTACATCCTATTACCACACAGACAGAGATAACATTACTTCAGTTAAGATTTTTGACTCTGTATCATTTAATGGCAAATAGAAAGGCTTAACAATGTGTTGTGTGAACTGTGATGGGTGCAGGGCAGTGTGTGGGTAAACATCACATGCAGAGATACGTTAGCTTGTGCATGCAGACACACTGCGCATGGACTGGCCATGAGGTGAATTTTGATTTTGTTGATGGAGAGCTGTGTCCAGTTGTGGATCCAGAAACATTGTGGTGAGATTGAATTTAGACTTAAGCACTCTGCACAGCTTATTCGAGTTGGAACAATGTTCAAAGTTCCCGTGAAGTGCCTCGAAATGCGCGGCATTATTTGATGTGTTCATGTAATTTGCACTGAAACAGCAAGTCAGGGCGGGATATATCAAGTGGCTCCTCCACCTTTTAAAATAGGCCATTTCTTAATTCTAAGAACGAATGGACTTGTGTTCTTGTGAAGACCAGTCTTGCCAGGCTACCTTGGAAGAACGAACTCTAAAGACAGGAGGACATAGAACGCATCTTTGCGAGAATTGAGATGTGCTGTGAGCTTCCTGTTGTGCAATGGACTGTCCCAGCACATTTCTAGTAGTGGGACAGGGTCCTCATCCCTTTAGTGCTCACTAAGTAATACGTTTCAGCCCGTTAATAGATTTACTGTTAACTTGCTGATTAACCAAAAGTTAATTTAGCATTTATTAATGTAGAAAGCTTTGTTTGCAACTGCGACCTCACGTTAACTAAAAACTAAGCTAACGAGTTTAAAGTTCCCTGTAAATTGTATTTAAATTTCAAAAAGCCAAATTCAAGCACCTTGTACGAACCATGTAGAGACCATTTGATTGGACACAAAATCTGATGAGAAGCTGAAGTGCAGAAAGATGTCATCAAAATTGCTGATCCGTACTGGTGGTAGAGACAGACTGCATACATCTTCTAAATGCAAATTTTGTCTTGGTTTTGGACCACAATAGTTTATAGACAACCTTAAAGCTAACATACTCCTACTAAAAGTCACAAAACGTCCATTTTGATTCCATGGAGAATTGGTTTTCTTAATAATGTACAATTTAACTGTTCTTTCTACTCACTTGCTCGATAGAATCATCTGCAGTGCCCTCGTCCTGCTCCGCATCATCCTGCACATCTGTTTCTTTGAGTTCTGTGTCGTCTTCCTGCTCCTGATCTTCCTCATGCTCCACCGGTTGCTCCATCTCATGCTTATGTTCAAATGCTTCCTCTTCTGGAACCTCTGTGTCCTCATCATCATGCGCATTTTCATCATCATCATCTTCTGGTTGCATAGCCGAATCCTCAAACTCCATGGCAGCTTCCTGATCTGGCTGTGCAGTCACAGATTCCTTTGTCTCCTGGTCTTTACCAAACGCCTCTTCCTCTTCATCATGAGCTTCCACAACACCTTGGCCTTCATCACCAGAACCTGCCTCGGCCCGGACCTCCTCTTCCACCTCCTTAGGCTTTGAGATCTGTGCCTTCTCTGACAAGCTCTCTTTGGCTCTGGAGCTTGAGCTTCTCTGAGGCTTGGATGAGCTTTTGGAACTTGTTCTGCCGCTGTTCTTCTGACCAGATTCTTCCAGCTCCTCTTTTAACTGTTCTCCTTTACCAGGTATGACCCTAAAACACGTTCCAGATATTAGGCTTTTTTTGGTCTGATTTCTCATTTGATTAGTTACAGACACGGCTCCTTTAAACAGATACGTTACTCACGTTAAGGTCTTGTACTTTGTGCAGATGTTCATATGGATGGTCCTACGACTAATGGTCAGTGGATGGATAGTGTAATACTTCACCAACATCTCTGCATCCTCCGAGTTGCTCATCTGCACAAATGCCTGTGACAAGGAAAAATTTCAGTGTGCATGGACAGAAGCCTGACAATATGAATCATGACACTGAAGCCTAAAAGATTAACCATCAGAAGATAGGACTCATGATAGATACCTGATCATTCAAAAATAGATGGTTCACAACGGTGCCAAATCTGCGGGCTACTGTGAGTAACTCTGCTTTCTTCTCAGTCTCTCTCGGCAAATTGGAAAAGAACACCACTGGGCCAGAATCTCGATTTCTGTTCTCTCGATCTGGTCTGTCATTTTTCTAGAGTGAAGCATGTTTAGCATTTACAGTCAAAATTTGTAAAAGAATGCACCACGTAATCTTCACATTGTCTTTTAGGTCATCCCTATACAATCACTTTCCTTATAATAGTTTTAGACATGTTACTGTTTAAAAGATTAAGCAATGCTATCTAAATTATATTCAAACATTTAAACAAAATGCTATATAAACATATAGCAGTTTGCATACCTATAGCTACTGAAATACAACGTCTGTGCTCAGTTTTTGTATTAAGCATTATGTAATGAAATACAAATACATTTTATTTCCTTTAACTAGTTCAGACTGCAGTCTTACCTCAATCACCAGCAGCTCCTTGGACAAGTAAATCTTCACTTCTCTCCCATGCAAAGTTGCAGGCTTGTTCTGGTAGTGATTGGTCATTGAAAGCGCTTCCTCGTGTGTTGCAAGCTCCAGAAAGGCCTACCACAGAAACAACAGTGACCATGTTGAAGCAGTGATAGAAGCAAAAATACAATATTTATAATTCTAAGGACTGCATACTCTATCTAATGACAATTGCAAAGTGAATACCAGGAAAAAATTTTTATTCTAAATTAATTAAACATATTATTCCTGAATGTTTATGTAACATATCTCATAGTATTCAACTGAACATCATGCCTTTCACAAATCACTTGTCTAAGGTAGATACTCTGCTTTTACAGTAACTACCAGGCAATTCACAGTGAATCAAAATGATGTAAAAACTGGGAGTTATATGTTATATAATTTACAAGTTATATGAAGTGTGTTACCTTATTCTTGAGTACAAGGTGTTCACGAATGGCACCAAAACGATTGGCTAAACCAAATAAAGCAGATAACTTTGGCTTCTCGTCATATTTTACCACCACCACCCTGCTTCTGATCTGAAATGCAAAGACAGAAAAAGGCAAAAAAAAAAAGGTTGCAAATAAAATAGGGATGAAACTGTTACCGGTTTCATGATAAAATTCCCAGACGGTTAGTATTACCGTGTCACATTTAATTATCTTTAAAACCGTGCGTGATTATCATGATTTGTAAAACTCATGGTAAATGCTGTCCACACACACCCAGCATGAGTCTGACACAAATCAGAAGTGTGGTCATACTTTGGATTTAATAAAAATGCTGAGGGAATCATAATAGAAGATGCTAACCCTGTCTGCAGAGCTTGCCAGTAGACAGTTGCTGCAGATGGGGGTTTAGGTGCTTTCCCCTCTTTTCCCATCGCTTTTAAATTGCTTATGAAAGCCTGTGTGGCAGTGCGCATTTCACTTTCGAATTAGCAACAATTCGGGGGCAATTGCTTGAATATTGGGTTTATTATTATTCTTAATGAAAAACACAACAAGAACAAAACAGTACAATGACAAACTTGCTTATATTAAACCAAATCTTACGCCATCGTCTTGTCAGTCAGCTCGCATCACTCTCGTCACGTGCTAAATGAAATCTGACTCCTGCTGATCTGTGCTGCATCCATTCTCTAACTGAACTAAATGATTTTCATTACTATAAAAAAGCAAAACGACAGTGGGGGCAGTGCCGTGGTGGGCAAGTGATGTAATCAGTGTGCGGCTGAACACCGTGTACCGATAATCACAGCAAGCTTAGTGACAACCATCCATCACTTTATAGTCAAATATCAAACCTGTTTAAATGATTTCAGTGCATCAGTACATTTTCAGAAAATTAACAATACGGTAATAAAACCGTGATTATTTTGGTCACGATAATCGTGATATGAAATTTTAACACCGTTACACCTCTAAAATAAAATGTCATTGTTACCCAAATAGCACAAATAGTAATAATTACTCAGTAAGTCGAAGATGAAACTAGATCGTTTTATCTCAACAGCAATTTGTACAGCATTATTACCTTTGGTGTCACAGAATATGACGATGTTTTGCTTGACATACTCATGCTTGAAGTAGAACCTTAAAAAAGAGAAATCCTTAGTTAGGGCTATGAATTTATCAACAGAACACCAACACAATACAAAACATCAGCCAGGATCCATATGCATCTTATCTACACATATAATTAACTTCTGGATGAATAATGTCAATTTTCTCTGACCAATCATGTCACACACTTCAACCCTCTCCACATAAAAAGTGACAACACTGTGATGGAGGGACATCCAATTTGCGATGATATTTTTCTTCAAATTTTGTGACTTAATTTACAAATTCCTGAAGAGACTTACAGGTTCATAGCATGATTATATGTAGTATAGATAATTAAATAAAAACAGTAATAAACAACAAAACCAAAACTGTACACAGACTAATTACCCCAGCTTGAACTCATGCTTGTTCGCTGCCTCATAGAAGACGGAGCAGCACCCAGAAGTCCATCTGATCGGCTTTTTGAGCTCAGAGAGAGAGAATCTGACCTGAGAGAGACAATGTAAATACTTTGAAAATTGGAAAAACCTGCTCTGTTCTGAAATATTTATGCTAGTTCATATACAGACTGGTGACAAATTCAAGGAAAAACACCATGTGTTTGTCCACAAGTATACAGAATACCTTCAATAAGTCTAAGCAGAGATTTTATATGTCTCTGAAAGTGTACTAGAAGGATGAACACCACTCTTCCAAAAGCTATTCCCACGATTTAAAAAATAAAATAAAGATTATGGTAGTGTAGAGCACTAAAATGTGCTCCCACAGATGAAGTGGCCATAACCTATGATTTATATCATTTTCATACTCATCAAAACATTCAGTGAGCCCTTATGCCCTGTGGATGGTGTCGGGTCATCCTGAAAGATCATACCATTCAGGACAGAAATGTTTCATCACAGGATATGTTTTCAATAAGAAGAACTCTCCAAACAATGGCAGCAAAATGCAGTCACAGCACAACAGAAGCAAAGTATATTCCTTTAATTTGTCACCCATCTGAATATATACTCTATAAAATAAATGCATTATTTACATACATTCGACCAGAGGGCATTTGAGGGTCCCAATCTGGATACCTACAAACAGGAAAAAAATAAAAATAAAAACAAACAACTTTGTTGCTTTTGAAGATGGAAGCTAAATATCATTTGTATGAAGGAAGAATAGTGATGCCTAATTGTATAAATAATACAAAATCATAGACATAAGCTCCCCAGACAAAAAAAATTGTCACATTCACCAACAGCAGTGCCTTGTACAATATCATATGGGTTTCGTGCTTCATGTCCAAGCAGAACAACATTCAAACCCCACACGCTCCAGGAAGACGGTAGGGTGCATAGAGCCAAATTTGTGTGCAACTTTTTCTTACTTTGGCCTGCGAATCACCAAACATCAATGTCATGTGGTATTACGTGGAACTGCAGTTGGAACACCAAATGCCACCCAGGAATTCAGCAGAATTGCACCCAGCCAAGGGGAGACTGAGCTAAAATTGACATGAAACATGTCACGATACGGGTGGAATCCTTACCTGACATGATTGGCAAGGGGAGGCGTAACCAAGTATTAGGAAAGACTTGACATGCGACTAATTTATTTGTCCAGGAAGCTTAATATAATCCTCAATCATAACTTAAAAATAACATACAAATTAAAGGCAAATGAAAATGTAAGGACACTGAGGTGGACATACAATTGCAGAAGGACCCTCCGGTTTTCTGCATGCCGCATCCCAGTTGTGTGCTGAGTCCATTCCTGCAAAGACATACAAAAAACTGTTTTTTTTTCTTTGTTTTTTTTTATTTATTCAATGCTGTCCATCTGATAGTAATTAGATTTAAATTGATCTAATTCAACAGTAATAAATGCTTTAGAATGTGCCCTGATATATGTTGACCTCGCAAACAAGACAATGGATTTAAATTAAAGTAGATATTATCCCATCGCTAAATATTTTTAAATACAATATTTACAATGACTAACCATTGTAGCAAAAATCTATAGTGAATAATGACTACTATAAGCACTAAATGGGGTCACAGTCTAAACACACTGGACAAACACCAAGATGTAATGATGAGCAAACTGAACGCTTTTGGATACGGGTGTTCTCCACCATGTGGCTGATATGTTCAGGAGGGGAAAAAAGTTGATGTGTGAAAGAAACTGTTCTAAACTACTCACCATGGAAGAATGCACATCAAAGTCACAAAGGGAGCACACATGGGGAAACATGTGTGGCATGACACCCAAGAAATCCTGAATTTTGCCCTGAGATGGGGATCCCATCCGCCGCTGCATAAAGAGATCATCAGATGTTGAAGATGAGGTCGTGCCTAAGCCACGATAGCGGTCAGTGGAAAGCTCGGAATACTGGCGATCCCGACTGCTGCCACCGCTCCCGTAATCGAGCATATCGTAGCTGCGAGAGGATAAATCTTGAGTAGAACTGTAGCCAAAATCAGAGTGAGAAGTGCGGCTCTGACTTGTGGAAGTTGCAGAACGGTCCAGTCTTCCTCCCTGCCCATCTCTCCACTCGTCTCGACCTCCTCTGTATGAGGGGTCTGGGGAGAGTGATTGAGATAGGAGGTCACTGGACAGAGGTCGACTGGCCTCGGTCTTTCGGTTCTTCAGCTGCATGATAAGATGTGGTAGTGTTTCCACACTTATGTTCTCCTCAGGCACCTGGGCCAGTGCATCCAAGTCATTGGGAGAGAGACCAAGGCTGGCAAAAAGCTTCATGGTATTGCTGAGAGGGTTGCCAACACGACGGGGGGCCAGTTGGGAATCCTGGCTGTCTGCTCCACCCAATCCCATCAATCCACCATGCTGCTGGGACGAGGAGCCATAGGGATCAGGCCGAGACTCGGTCATGCTAAAGTTCAGAGTCTCGGCAGCAGCCAAGAGCCCCCGGCCAACAGCAAAGCCTTTCTGAGCACTGTCTGGCGTCAGCTTCTGAGACATGGCTTCAAAATGACAGGGAGAGGCGACACAACCTCAGATAGGCAATTAAAGTAAAGAACGATGTATCTGATTGAATTGTCCCAAAAAGGACGGTCCGTAAAATTCCAAATGTCAAAGATAAGCCAACGGTGAGAATGGACAGATCCTCTTCTATGACAGAATGAAACAGGTCTGCAGAAAGACAATGGAGCAATGATTTCTATTCCATTCTAATTGTTAGCAGTGCCACAGCTAAGCAAGTCAGTGAAATTTAGACAGTGAAAAGAAGTAACAACTGACAATACAATACATTGCAACATGCCCCAAAATATCAAGAGTTACAGAAAAGGCTATATGGATTTTATGACAGAATTGAGCAAAAGATCATCATGGAGAACTGTTAAGATACAGACGTATGCACATCCTTAAAATGACCAAGAATGAAAGAAAAGCATTGCATATCACAGCCAGGACAGGAAAACCATGGAGGCATGAACCAGCTTAATTTTTGTTTTGTTTTTTAATTAGAATTACAGGAGACACAATCGACTTCAATTGGGTAGGAATGTGTCAGAAGAAGACAGAACAATGTTAAGTGCTTTACATGCTTTGGCTCCAGGAGAGGTGTCATTTTATTTGAACAAGAGAGCCTGTGGTATTGTACATCATCCCTAAATAGATGATTTAGAAACAGCATGTGAAAGAAGTACATGGAATTACTTCACTAGATCAAAATCCAATTAGGTTTCTTCACCCAGAGAAAGTTAATGAACTAATGCATGACTTAAATCTAGTAATAAACGAACAGCTTTCATATTTCAGAATTTTTTTCTCTTCTGAACAGACTTCTTTTAACTAAGT
Source organism: Ictalurus furcatus (assembly GCF_023375685.1). NCBI lineage: Eukaryota > Metazoa > Chordata > Actinopteri > Siluriformes > Ictaluridae > Ictalurus > Ictalurus furcatus. Next base: position 15,232,005 of record NC_071262.1, read on the forward strand.
ATCAACTGAACAGGATAAATGGCAAGGACAAAAATCAGAGAATTCAGCTTCTTTGTCTAGCTGCAGAAAAACTATACTGAAGACATGGCTTTGGGCAAACTGGCTGACCGACTAGATCTCATTCACTGGAAAATCAAGTTGATAATGTTCATTAATTGAAGTCAGAGTTATGCATTTTCAACATCACTTGAATGTGTGACAAACTGTGTTACTGGCTACCTGCAAATTTCACTCCACTGGTGTAATTTTGGCAAGAGGTGTTCGATGAACAAGTTCAGGTAAGTTAAAATGCTTCCAAGGACCAAAAAAATACCAGAGTATCAGTCACAAAGAAAGTGAAACAGTAATGAACACACAATCTATTGTAATGTATTCCACTCATTCCCTTGTCTTCAGAAACATCTTTATCTTAGGCAGGACCAGTTAAGCCTAAATGTTTCTGAAGTGCGCCAGCTGTTCTGTTCCTAATCCCAACAGGGACTAGTAACACTTTAAATAGAAAACATCATGTTGTTGCTGGTGGTTTCATGGGGAGGATGACAGAGTTAGGGTATCTAGACAGACTCTGTAATGCTGCATTCGACTTGAGGTCACAACTTATAATTCCCAAACCAGCAACCAGGAAAAGCCAAAGAAAACGACTCCCTCAACATGAAATTCCTACTTGGCAGTGTACAGTAGTCTTTTCAACTATGAGTACCTTCCAGGTTGATGGAGTGACATCAAATCAACATGGCTGTGCACAGCACTAGAAAAAAAATAGCACTTCTTATTTTTAAATTAGTTGTGCTGTATATACAGTCCCCTCCGAAACTATCAGAACAGCAAGGCCAATTTGTTTAGTTATTGCTGTAGACTGAAGACATTTGGGTTTGAGATCAAAATATGAATATGAGATCAGTGTTTAGAATTTCAGCTTTTATTTCCAGCTATTTATATGTAGATGTGTTAAACAACATAGAACACAGCACATTTTGTATCAGACCACCCATTTTGTAGGCAAGCAAAAATACTGGAACAAGTGACTGACAGGTGTTACTTGTTACCCAGGTGTGTTCTATTAGATTGATCGTTTAAACAAAAATGGCTCTGAACATCTACTCTTGGTTTTAGCCTTCAGTTTCACCTGTGAAGACTGCATATGTTGTAAAAAAGGATAAGTCAACATGAAGACCTATGGTGACTATGGGAGAAAAGCAAGCCATTTTGATGCTGAGAAAAAAGGGAAAATTAATCAGTCATTGAACAAGCATTGCGCATAGCCAACACAACAACTTGAAATGTCCTGAAAAAGAAAAACCACTGGTGTACAGAGCAACAGACACTGATTGGGTTGGCCAAGGAAAACAACAGCAGCTGATGGCAGAACATTGTGAGAGCTGTGAAGAAAAACGAACAACAACCGTCAGTAACATCAACAACCTCCACAGTGCAGGGCTGACGGTATCGCAAACCACCGTTCAAAGAAGACTTAGAAAGCAGAAATATAGAGGCTATACAACAAGATGCAAACCACTCATCAACAGTGAGAATCAGAAAGCCAGACTGGAATTCACAAAGAAATACAGAGATGAGCCACAAAAGTTCTGGAACCAAAATAAGCCTCTATCAAGTGATGGAAAGGCCAACGTGTGGAGAAGGAGAGTCTGCTCATGATCCAAAACATACAAGCTAATCTGTGAAACATGGTGGAGGTAGTGTCATGGCTTGGGCTTGCATGGCTGCTTCTGGAACAGGCTCACTAATTTTTATTGATGATGTAACTCATGATGGTAGCAGCAGAATGAATTTATAAGAACATTTTGTCAGATAATTTACAGAGACTTGCATCCAAATTAACTGGGAGGAACTTCATCATGCAGCAAGAAAATGATCCAAAACATACTGCCAACTCAACAGACTTTATCCAAGGTACAAAGTGGAAGGTTTTAAACTGTCAAATCAATCAACAGACCTTAACCCAACTTGCATGCATTTCATCTCTTAAAGAGGAGACTGAAGGGAGAAACCACATGAAACAAACAACAACTGAAAGAGGCTGCAGTAAAAGCCCGGAAAAGCATCACAAAAGAAGAAACCAATAATTTGGTGATGTCAATGAGTGAATGAGGCTTGATGCAGTTATTACAATCAAGGGATATTCAACTAAATATTAAGTGTTACTTGTTTTAATATACTTCAAGACCTCTATTCCTATACTTGTATTCACCTAAAACTGGGTGGTCTGATACAAAAGGATCTATGTTTTTTGTTGTTTAACACATCGTACTCACATCTCATATCCATCATTTGATCTCGAACCCAAATGAATTGGTTTTGCTGTTCCATTAGTTTGAGTGGACTGTACAAGTATTTGCTGTAGATCAGTGGTTATCAAAGTGGGGTCTCAAGGAAGTCGAATGCAGCATAACTACTAGTGCAAACGGCAGAGTCTTCTGAATTGACAGGCAACATGAATGACAGGGAAGTACAGAGACCTCCATGTCCTCAATGAGAAGTTCACCAAATGTCTGACTTAAAGATTACAGACCCCGCCTTTACTGCAAAAATTCACATGTTTACAGTTTTGAACTGGATATCAAAAAGCTGAATTGCAGAGGGCAAAACCTCCGATCAGGCTAAGATGCTAATAACTTCACCCATCTGACTGAAATGAAGATTCTGGGGACATCTTTTTGTGTACATGGGCAGGACAGGGAGGCAGTTTCATGAAGTGTAAAAAAAAAAAAAGTCTAACCACAAGTACTCCATTCTTGACCTTTAAAACACTCAAAACCTGGTTTCACTGAAAATCCGCTAGAGAAGGAGAAAAGAAATGACCATTACAGGGGGAAAAAACAGAGGAAATGCATGAAAGGAGAGAAATAGGAGACAAACTGACACTGTAACGTATTTCCAAGTGAAACAGACTAAGCGTTGGAGATAGGGTGTGTGTGTGTGTGGGGGGGGGGGGCGGTATATGTATGTATGTATGTATGTATGAATTGACTGATAAGAGGCCAATCTGAATACAAATAAATATTATGGACCCGAGGGCAGATTTCCAAACTGAGGTTTTTTCTCCCTCCAACTCCAAGACAGTGACTTAAACTTTTAATCGTTTCTACATAATTTTACACATCATTTATACTAGTAAGAGATAAAAAATATTGACTATGGCACCTCTTAAATGCAGATTATCCTCAATGCTATGCCAGCTGTAGCTGCTGAGAAAAGCCAACACAGCTACCATGATATCTACCATGTATGTACAGCGTGTTTACCGCATTGTTCACTTTCTGCAGCTATAAACACATGCACATCAGATGAGACATCAGTCCGAGTGCAGAGAGATCCGTGTGAAACTCACAGCACCGAGTTTTGTTTTTAAGAATGGGCCAAATCTGATGATGGACAGAAGTGTGAGTAAAAAGACAGAGGAGGTTAATGGTGTGTGAGATGTTTTTAGTTGTGAAGCTGTAGGATGTGAAGAGAGATTCGTGTGTGCTAGTAGTATGAAATTCCCGACTTAAGCCAGGGAAAGCTTCTGCATGTGAAGAAAGCGGAATAAATGTAGAAACCGCCACGTTTGTATAAATCTCCACAAATTAAAAGTGAACTGCAACAATGCAACATCCAGCTCTCTCAGGGACGAGGATGAAATATTAGAGAAAGGCCGAAACTAGCTTACTGACTTACTGAGTACTGTTTCACTACTAGAGCACTATACTGTTAGTTAGCAGACGGTTTACATCTAACTAAAGACTGGCGCTCATTTAATTATACAAATATTAACTGGGGAATTATCAACAAGTGTGTTGTGTTGTGCATTATAAAATATATTTTAAAAAAATGTGGCACGGTCACAATGCCCAGGATTGCAACTGGCTAATCTAGCTAGCATGCTAATCGGGGGAAATGGCGAACCGAGGAAAGAGGTCAACATTTTTCATATGCAAAACATCATGCATAGTTTTTATTTATTGATCTACACTTGGAGGAAAATACTTATCCGTATGTGAATGATAAAACAATTAACGCGAAGAACTTACTGTATTAATATTCCCTCACACGCTGCAAAAGCGAATATGTTTCAGTCAGACTTGAAAAGATCACCTGACTGACACACTTCCGGTCCACTGCGACTCTTGTCCAATCAGAGGCGCACATTGCCCCCTAGCGTACCGGCCCTCTTTTGTAATCACTTTCAGTGACCATTTTATCCTCAGGCTCAGGGTCGCTGTGGATACAGAGAACACAGGATGTATATGATAAATCCAACTTTTTGTCTGATCATGTCATACATTATTGACTACGTTTACATGGACAGCAATAATCTAATTATTGACCTCATTCTGAATAAGATAATAGTGTGATTAAGGTGTTTACATGAGTCGCGTTTAGAATACTCCTTTCATGTTCCCTGTTTTACATGTTATAGAACATAATTCGATTAACGGCACACGTCATTACGTCATACGTGTACATGTCTGTAACGCACGTCGATAATGCGACTAAAATATGAATACTCCACATGTCTTAATTCGATTTTTGTTTACTTCGAGTATGACTTTAATCGGATTAAGGTAATAAAAAATTGCTGTTTACATGGTAGTTTCTTAATCAGAGTATTGTCTTAATCGGGTTAATATTGGATTATTGTTGTCCATGTAAATATTTTCAATCTTTAATCAGGTAATGCTTTATGATTGCATGCGATTATCAGGTATCCCTGCTGATAGTGGGCGCTGATGTAAGGAAGATTGATAGAGATGTAGAGGGCTAGGAACGTCCACACTTTCCCATCAGGAGGTACCAATAGGAATCTTGCCTAGGGCACCAAAATGGTCAGAAACGGCCTTGGTGAGAATACACCCAGGATAGGATTGCATGGTTGTATTCTATTCTATTCTATTCTTTTCTATTCTATCATACATCTTCAGTAACTGCTTTACCCTGTTCAGGGTCAGTGTGGATACAGAGTATATACGAAGAGAACAGGGTGCAAGTTGGGAATACAACCCATTGTAGAGTTCTAATCTACTCTATTCTATTCTAAATACAGTGTTTAAACTAGTAAAATCAGCTATCAAGCATATTATAAAACATATTCATGTTTTGTTGCACTTGTTTTTAAACAATCATTCAACATCAGATTGAAAATGAAGTCATGTTTCCAGGGTTATGGTTGGTATCTGGTACCTTTATCATTCACACCCATTCAAGCATAACAATCATGTCAGCACTCTTAGACTCACCTAACTCATCTTACACAACCATTGCATTTTCCTACAATATGTTACAGGCTTGAAACGTTATTAGTGGATATACAAGGCGAGAAATATTTAATATTAGTTGATTAATCACATATTCAAATATGTAATTACAGAATGAAACGGCAGAGGGCAGACAAGGGCTTTATTTCTGCACACAATTTTCATCATTGTGTAGAAAGTAGTAGTACTTAATTATTCCTTTTTCATTATTGCAAGGATCATTTGCAGCTCAGCTGGTGTTATTATACTGGCCCTAAACATTCGAATAGTGGTCCTACTGTTCCAGATGATATTATATTAATATAGTTATTTGTTAACTGTAGTGTGTACTACTATCCAGGGCGCACGGTGGCTTACTGGTTAGCACGTTCGCCTCACACCTCCAGGGTCTGGGGTTCAATTCCTGCCGGGGCCATGTGTGTGGAGTTTGCATGTTCTCCCCGTGCTGCGGGGGTTTCCTCTGTCCAAAGACATGCATGGTAGGCTGATTGGTGTCTAAAGTGTCTGTAGTGTATGAATGGGTGTGTGAGTGTGTATGTGATTGTGCCCTGCAATGTTCCCTGGGATAGGCTCCAGGTTCCCCTGCGACCCTGAAGAAGGAGTAAGTGATAGAAGATGGATGGATGTACTACTATCCTTTATGATTTATCTTCATTGGGAATTTGTTATTCGTTTATTTTCCAGTTCTTGTCATTTTATCCTTATATGCATTGTTTATGATTGTAGATTGTTTTATTCTTTTTCTAATCTTTAATATTTCATGCAAAAGCACAATGAAGACGTTGAAGATGATTTTAAAGACGACAGTGATGATGATTATGATTATTGTTGTTGTTGATCAAGAAACATATTCAAAATCTCAAAGTGCTTTACATATAAAAGCGTAAAGGATTCAACAAGATATTTCGGATTAAATCCATTAAGTGCATAAAATAAAATCTACAGACATTGCAGAATTAACTATAAATAGCCTATGCCTAAATATGCCTTAAAAACCCTCATTTAAATAAAACAGGCTTGATACATTTTACTCTGTATTTATAAGCCTCCAAGAAGAGTATTTTCAACCCGCTGACCTGTGAAGGTCCTCTTGACCAGGTGAGGGTAATGTTTATGATTGTCAGAGGAAGAAAAAGCTATTTAGTTGTCAAAAATGTCCTTTCTTTCAGACGAATGCCAAAACCCATAAAAAGTTCAGGCCTGAGGGCTTCTTCTGCAGATTATCTTTCCTCAGGGGTTTTATCCTGTGCATCCTATCTTAACACAAGAGCAGGAGGAGAGTTCAGGCTATAAAAATAACACCTGCATTAAATAAATATACCTGTAAATATTTACAGGTTACACTACACATTAAAAACACATGAAAATATTTATTACATAATGGAATTGTTGTATGTGAATCAAGCTGATTTAGCTAAAGGTTAAGGCTAAAATAAAATGTTTACCCACCACCTACAACCTTTGTTCTCCAGCATACCTCCCCCTAGGAAAAAATATGTTGTAGCAGGCAGTTAAAACAAATCAGAATTATAAGTGTGAAACTTTCATCGATTAAACAACAGAATTCAAAATGGTGGAAGTAAGATAAGAAATAAGAAATAACCATAGGGAGTCATATATATGCTTACAGACTTTCACACAAATGTCCTCGCACTATGTGAAGATAATAGGTTCCTGGGTCGGTTGCCTGTAAGAAATAACAGCAGATTACATAGTATACAACCTTGACAACCGTCATCTTTGAAATAATTCCCCCCTGAATGACTCATCAAATAACTGCCTCAAGGCCTGATTTTGTTAGAGGGGAGTTGTTAAAGTCTAGGTATCAATAAATCATGTCAGATCTTTTACCAACTTTTTTTTTTAAAAGAAAGATAGAAAATAACTTACAATAACCTGGTTGCATAAGTGTGTACATCTCAACTAATATTTTATTAAAGCACCTTTTGCTTGTAATATAGCAATTTTTGCTTTGGGATATTGTTATCATGCATGATTTGTGTTTATAGAGATATAGGTATTTGAACCTATCAGTGATTCGTTGTATCTTGATTAGAGCCTCTGTCCCAGCTGAAAAGCAGCAGCCCCATACACTGATGCTGCCACCAGCATGCTTCACTGTGAGTATGGTGTTCTTTGGGTGATATGCTGTGTTGTTTTTGCACCAAACATCTTTTATAATTAATTAATGCTGACGCATGTACAAACAAGGAAAATTGTTGAGGTGATATGGTATAAAAACAAGAGAGGGTATAGCAGTTGGAAAGGGATGAAGGAGGAGTAGTGGAAAAGAGAAGAACAGTGGAAGAGGTAGCGACAGATGAGGACAGGCAGTAGGAAGAGTAAATTAGAGGAGTTTAGGAAGGAGAAGAGGAGATAAAGAACACAAAGAAGAAGGGTCTCAAATGAGATGAGGTTCACTCTAATTGCTCATGAGAGTCTGGAGAGAGAGTTAACCCTTTTGTAAGCAGATCCACAGTTGCTTCAATCATCTGATGGCATAGTGTTTCTGTACACGTGTGTGTAATTTAAGTATGAAGTCCACTGTGAAGCAGGTAGTGTTGTAGAGTATTCCTAAATGTCTATTGCTGCATGGTGGCAAAAGTTACTGCTCATATCAGTTATTGTCTGCTGTCAGCTGTAAATTTTTGTTTTGTGTTCTCAGAGGATATTGGAGTCACTGTATATGACAGGAAATAAAACAATTTACAAATACATTTAGAGTATATATCGATGAAGCAAGTCATGACTTCGACCTTTCCAGTTCCTCCAAGCTCAGATTGGCCTCTCTAGGCACCTCCCTAATTTAAAGAAGTCATGGTCATCTTTGACCCACAAAGAATGAACAACAACAATAAATTGAGAAGTAGGCGAGAATACTGTATTGGGATAACACAGCATAATGACTTGTTTTACTGAACTTCCTCAATGACATCCTGAACAAGAATAAGAGCAGGAACAACTGGAACTGAGGCAGTTTGTGGTGGTTTGCTTGCAGTTCCACTATTTAGCACCGGCACATAGGTGAATTGAAACCCGTCCAGCAAATTCTTATTCTTTTCTTCATAGTGATAGAAGCAGTGGTAGCTCATCCACAGGGGCAGGTGAAGCAAAGCCCACCATTTATATCAGTCGTCATGCACAAATCTATACATTTTAAAATAATGGCCAAAAAGAGAAACTGCAACAAGGGCTAATAGAGGCCCATTGGGGAAGGAATCATGCTGCCCCATGCTCGGTCTATTTGAGGAGGAGCAGCAAACAGGATGGTTAATGACAGGGTTGCCAAGTCCTGTTTAATGGCAAATAGTCTGAAATATCTAATACATATCTGCAAACAAAGGCAAAGTATGTTTGGACAGTGTGTCGATGATGTACAAAACCATTTCTATTGTAAGATATATTACAAAGATTGGGAAAGGGGGGTTATCAGTCCATAAATTATTTCGCTGAGTTTTTTTGCAATTGTTGCAGCCAAAAACACTTGATTTTGCAGTGGCTTTTTTCAAAAGTTGCGATGCAATCTGCAGATTTTTTGTCCATTTTTTTTCCGGAAAACTACTTAAATTAGCGAAATTGCAATTGCATGAAATTGTTTTGCACTGGTAAATGAGACCTTTTAGCTGTACTCGTGTCACAATTTGGAGACGGATGCAAGTGCAGATAATAAGTTTAATAAAGACCATAACAAAAACATAAAAGACACTAAGATCTTGTGGCAAAACACTTTGGCAAAGACTAAACATAAACCAAAGACCTAAATGCAGCAACAAAGAAACGGCAAAGAAAGACAAACGTAAGACCAGGAATGCAGTGCAAACTGTGACTGTATACACATGAGTGCTCGTTAACAAGAACGTGATTCTGGTGCAGGTTGTCATGTGACTGTGATGTAGTAAGGTGCAGTGGCTGCTGGGAACTGTAGTCCAAAGTTCCTTCTCTGATACGTGACATCATGTTCAACGCAGGTGAAGCGAAGAGGGCTTTGACTGAATGCGCGTTGTGATGATGTCACATGATGCGTCTTGCAAGCTCCTGCGAATATTGCGGAGTATCCTTCGATTTTGATTTTGCATTCATTTCTGCGATCGCAAAATTCTGTAGGGGCTGGATTATGGAGTGGATAATGTCTCCCCTTTTCCAATGCCCAAATTGTTTGGATTAGTTTCAGGTCTTTGTGTGATTTTTGAGATGTAGTTTGGAAGGGAACATTGCTGAAACCGAGCAACTTTGGTTAATGATATTACCTCAAACACAGTTGAACAAACAATGTGAGCTGCTAGACTATATGCTGCCTATTACAGGTTTCCTGAAATGAGAAATGAACGGCGTGATGAATGCAACTTGTTCCTGTTTGTAATTTTCTGTCATTTATTTTTCAAATGCATAAAAAATGTGCTGCCCTTGTAGAATATTACCACTTTCTTTCCTAAAAAGCGATTTTACACACAGTAAAGAAAAACAAATTTGTATGGTAGTGCTGTGAGTGTCTGGAAATGTTTTAGCTTTGATATATCTGTATGATTACAGCTTAATACACTATTTAATCAATATTTATTGATTTTTATAAACAGGTTATCTGAGAAGAAATCTGTATTTTTGCAGTGGAACTGCACCATTCTGTACAACTAAGTGTGTCTGTGACTGTATTAATTGCTTTGAGAGTATTGCTTTTAGTTAGGAAAAACATGTCATATTGAGAAAAACTGTAAGTAAACAAAGAAACCTGACATAAAGGAAAGGCGCTTTAAGTGCAACCAGAGAGACTGGCGGTTCTTAATGAGCAGCACGGATAGTTGGTGCTGCCAATAATTGCAATGGCGAATTGTCTTGTGACTAAAAAAGGGTCTGCTCAGTGTCATAATTAGAAGTGATTGCAGTACACACAAAGCCTGTTATAACACTTGACATTTCAGAGTGAGAAATTAAGATTTTTTGGCTTTTTCACTGCAAAAGAAAAAGGCCAGAGGCTTTCAGAAAAGGCTGATGAGCGAGCACTTAACTCAGCAAGGCACTCCAAATAGCAATCAGGAATGTCTTAGTTCATTCAGATAACAGCACCTCTGCAACTCAGCACCTGTGATGAATCGAAGCCCTGAGGCATCAACTGGCAGGACCTGAGAATTTACATAATAAAGCTAGCAGAGATAATACTGATAATACTCACACTGGAGGCTTGTATTTGAGAAAAATCAGGTAATGCCTTATAATGATAAAGAGCATACACACATACTTATATACAGTATATGTATATCAGTAACTAACGTAGCAATCTGTGGTCAGTAGTGGCTGAAGTTAATGTTCTTTGTTAATTGCTATAAGGTTATGAATTCGAATCCCAGGGCTCCCAGAGAGCCACTGTTAATCCATAAGCAAAGCCGTAATTCTCTCAGCTCTTGTAAAACTGCTCGACTTTGGACTTGGCATGGATTCAAAATATATACAACATCCTATTACTTTATATATGATTCCATATCAATTTATTCATCCATCCATTTTCTGTACCGCTATCCTACACAGGGTTGCAGGGAGCCTGGAGCCTATCCCAGGGTACTTGGGGCACGAGGTGGGGGTGTCAACCCATCGCAGGGTACAGTCACACACACACTCACACACCCATTCACACACTACTGACAATGTGGAAATGGCAGTCAGCCTACAACGCATGTCTTTGGACTTCTGGAGTACCCGGAGGAAACGCCTGAAGCCTAGGGAGAACATGCAGGAATTGAACCCCCAATTTAGTGCTAACCACTAAGCCAAACAAACGTACTGTGCATTTCATTATTACAAGGGCACTGTGTGTGCATAAGTGTGTGCAATTATCTAGGTCATACCCAAGCCACTCATCTCTGTCCATCTTTTAATTAAAAGCACCTTTTTCATTTCTCCACCGTGTTCTGTTTTAAATTAGAGTCTGCAGTCTAGTCAGTCCCTATTTATCATTGTACAACAACTGTATGTCTGGTTGAGCTTCCATGAGGTGAATATATAAAGCATATGGAAAGCACAAGTTTATATGAAGAAACACTTGGCAAAGAGGCCTTCTACAAATATAAATGATATAATCACACACATTTTTTTAAAAGAGTAGTCCCATATAGTAAGCAACCAAGGAGGTGGAGAAATGATTATAGATACTTGCTAATGCCAAATATTAGCCACATTTGAATATAAAGTCAGGTCCATATGTATTTGGACAATGACACAATTTTGCCACAATTTTGTGTACATCACCACAGTGGATTTGAAATGAAACAATCAAGATGCATCTGAATTGTAGACTTTCAGCTTTAATTCAAGGGGTTTAACAAATAAAAATGTAATTAACCGATTAGGAATTACAGCCATTTCTTTTACAGTCCCTCCATTTCCACAGGCTGAAAAGTAATTGGACAAACTAATATTATGATTATTTTTATTACTTGAATGCAAATCAATGCCAATGAATGCCTGAAGTCTGGAACCCATGGACATCACCAAATGCTGAGTTTCCTCCTTTTGAGATGCTTTGCCAGGCCTATACTGCAGCTGCCTTCAATTACTTCTTGTTTGTGGGTCTTTTTGCCTTCAGTTTTGTCTTCATTAAGTGAAAAACATGGTCAGTGGGGTTGAGGTCATCAGACACTGAAGAACAATAAATGTCTTTTCTTTAAGAATCACTTGATTTGCTTTCACAGTATGTTTGGGGTCATTATCCATCCATACTATGAAGCACTGCCCTATCAGTTTTGCATCATTTGGCTGAATCTGAGCAGAAAGTATAGCTCTGTACATGTCAGAATTAATCCTTCTACTTCTATCAGCTGTCACATCACCAATATACACCAGTGACCCAGCTCCATTGGCAACCATATATGCCCATGCCATAACACTCCCTCCACATGTTTGACAGATGATGGTATGCTTTGGAACATGAACCTTTCCAATCCTTCTCCATACTCTTCTTTTACCATCCTTCTAGTACAAGTTAATCTTGCATCAGTAATGGTCAGGCTTTTTAAGAGCATTTTTTAAGCAAAGTCTAATCTCGTCTAAAGTCTTTCTGGTTGCATCTTGAGGTAAACCGTCTGTATTTACATTCATGAAGGTGTCTCTTGATTGTAGACTTTGATGAAGATACACCTACTGTACCTCCTCCAGAGTGTTCATGATTTGGCTAGATGTTGTGAATGGGTTTTTCTTCAACAAGGAAATAATTCTGCATTCATCCAGTTTAGTTGTCTTCAGTGGCCTTCCAGACCTTTTTGGTGTTGCTTAGGTTGCCAGAGCATTTCTTCTTTTGAAGAATTTACCAAATTCTGGACTTGGCCACTCCTAAAGTTTCTGCTAACTCTATGATAGGTCTGTTTTGTTTTTTCAGCCTAATGATTTCCTCCTTCACTTGCCTTGACACCTCTTTGGACCGCATATTGAGAGTTCCCATGAACGGCTACAAAATGCAAATTCAAAGCTTGGAATCAAATCCATCCTTTTATCTCCTTAATTTGTCATGAAATAACGAGGAAACAGGCCACACATGGAAATGAAACTGCTTATCTGTTAATTGCCCAATTACTTTTGAGCCTGTAAAACGGAGGGACTCATTATAAAAATGGCTGTAATTCCTAATTGGTTAATGCTATATTTTTTGTTAAACAACTTGAATTAAAGCTGAAAGTCTACACTTTTAACACAAATGACTGGAAAAATTACTCAAACAAAAAACCATGTATTTTTACATAATAGCATTTTCTCTAAAAAAACCCAAAAACCCCATATGTCAAAATTATAGACACCCTAAATATATAATATTAAAAAGCACACAATGCCTTTTTCATTCATTCTGCATTTATTTATTTGTTTATTCATATAAATAAATTTCCAGGAACTACGTTGTAGTCTTCTGATTAAATATGAGGTTGAACAATCCTTAGTTGTCCATCATTGTGTAGAATACCAAATACCTTTTTAAAATTGCACAAGGAATTAAAAACATGCTTTGATGAGGTAGGTCTCAGAAGAAACATTCCAGAATAAATTATTTTCATTATAACTAAATTAGAAAATCATACACAGACACTGGTCACTGATCTCCTCGTATCCACAAGCATAGAAAATTGATGATTGAAACTTTGCAGATTGAACAAAACACAAGATAGGGTCACTGATATACGGATCACACACACACACACACACACACACACACACATATATATATATATATATATACACACACACACACACACACACACACACACACACACACACACAAACTTATACTGAGGACTGGTGCATTAGGGTGCGTGGGTTTGCTTAGTCATCTTCAACTCCACAGAAAATGTTGAGAATAAATGAGCAAATTTATACGTAACACATCTGCACGGTCTAGCAGCCTAAACGTAGACTACATCGGGACTGAAGAAAGGAGTGAAAGAGTGGTGATCGGGAAGAGCAATGGGTGAGGAAAACCACAATAATGAGGATAAATAACAAAAAAAATATATAAAACCTCCTGCTTTTTCAGCTGCATGTTGTTTTGACTGCATCTCGATTGTGGCTTTGTATTTAGTCTGACGAGCACATGTTTAGGAAGCAAGTTGTGTCCACATCTGTCAGTGTCTGCAAACGCAAAGTGGAGCCATATGGAGAAATCTTCTGCTCTTCCTGCACTCAACACCCCGCCATCCTGCATCCTCCAAATCTAAAAAAAATGTTTGCCAAAATTCTGTGAAAAACCAGTGCTCCAGTGATCAGCTGACCCGAATTTTCCACGAATACATCTGTATCAAAAAAAGATCTTCTCGTTGCTGAGTGGTGAATGCTACATGATTGAGTGTAATGACAGTAAATAATACAGTATGAAGGGGGGTATAAGATGAAGCAGCCGACACACATTTTACATTATATACCATCATCTTTAATTATCATGTATTAGAGCTGTCACATAGCAACAGAAAAATTAATCCACATAGCTCCCTGAAAGAGAAGCCTTACATGAAAAATATCAATCTTTATATCCACCAAAATAAATACTGAGTTTACAAAAGTTCTTGTACAACTTATGGAGAGATTTACAACACATTCATGTTTAGAACTTCTGCCTTCAGGGCTTCATACACAGTCGTGTTTGTGTGTTACTCTGTATATGTGTGTGTGTGTGTGTGTGTGTGTGTGTGTGTGTGTGTGTGTGGGTGTGTGTAAGAGAGAGAAGGACCGATATAGGGCAAGGATACATTGCAGATGCATCCTTGTTCATTCCTCATGCCTACTCCAGCTTTTATGTCACACGCTAACATTGCTGTAATACATCACACCTTTAACAAGATCAGAGAGTCAGAGAACTACAAAGCACAATTCAGTAAAACTGCACTGCTGACTTGCAATAGGTATTTGGCAGCCAGTGTGGGAAAGCTTTCCACACACTTTTGGATGTGTCACTTCTGTGAGTCAAATGCATCCTCATCAGCAAACTTCACACTGGCACTAGCAAAATTATGCGAGTGATTTTTTTTTCCATGATTGCATCTGCCACTAAAATTGCTGAGTGCTCAGTGACTCATGGTCAACGGGTGCTACATAATTAAAAAGCCTAAAGTATCAGAGTGGAACAGGAGCATTAAAATAATTTTCCAGACTGCTTGTTGTTAATTAACATCCTCCAAAATCATTTTTAATACACAGCTGTCAAAAGCCTGCCTCGGTAATTCTGAGGTTGACGTTACACCTACTCATCCTGAGTACCATGAACTGAAGAGCGTTCTTTAAAACTAAGCTGATTCCTATGACATCTTGGGAACTTTTGTATTCTGTACCCAAATGTCTTGAGAAAGGAAAATCTAATTAAATGGTTTCTACATTCCTATTAAACAACTTAGGAACCCAGTTGTTTTTCAGTTCAGTTCCAAGCTTCACAGTCAATATGAAATTCTGTCTGATGTTCTGGCAGTATTTTCTGAAGTGTTTAATAAATAACCTGTCTGAGTTCAAGTTGGTTGTGACCATGTATGTGATCTTATGAATATCTCTGTGGGATGTTGCTCTGTATGACACTGTGCAATCCAGCACTGACATTAACTGTTACACTAATCTGCAAGAATAACGCCTCAGACTGAAGCAAGGGTTCACGCAGACCACTACCAGATTCTTTGCATAAAAATATTCTTATTTACAGCAAAATCAAAACAAACTTACATGTCAAAGCTCTGACCTTCAGCATATAAAGACCACCTGTTAAAAACATAAAATGATACCTTTTGCTATCCACGTGTGAATGGTTTTTAGCTTTGCTGACAAAAGGAGAAAACACAATGTGAGGGTTTCCCACCATCAGAGCACATTTAGCTGTACAGGGCATACGCAGAGCACATGGAGCTGTTTGTTCACGAGCTTCCCTCTCTTTTCCTGTAAAACAACACAGCACCACACTTAACACTTCAACAAACTGTCACATTTAAGAAATTTTTCTCATTCTTCTGTTATAAATTTGGTCTTTGCTAAAATATTATCAACCAGAATACTGTATTATTTATATGAAAAGTATAATCAATATCTTTGAAAAGTGCTATAAGTGCTTTCATTGCAGGAGAGGTTATTATGTAAAAATAAAACCAAAGCATGAAGGGGAAAGGTTATTTCTAAGGGTTTTACATTTGCATTCTATGCTTCTGTATGAAAACAGTAAGGGCCTGTGTCAATTCTTTCATGTGAAAATACTTTCTCTGCTGAGAATAACTGACACTGAAAAGTTAGCTGTTTTTGACATGATATTTATGGTCCCTAAGCTTATTGTTTAGTAAAAGGCTAAGTTGAAGGCTGACAAAAACCTCTAGTCGGTAGGCTGCTGATTTTGGAATTGGCAGATTTGATTAGAATTAATTTTATGAAGACAATCTGAATGTTTGAAGCACATAAAGACTGGATATGTAGGACGCACTCATATCAAAGGCATCCTGGATTAAACCAGACAATGCACTGGATGGAAATTATTGTTCAAATAACTGTTTGGTGAGGTATGCAACGCAGAACCTTGGTCCCGATGAACATAGCCAACTTAGTTGCTGCTCATACATGGATGAGCATGCTCAGAGAGCGAAACTGACAGTTTTGAGTGGGACTATTTCATCTGTGAAACAAACAAACAAACAAAAAAACCCAACATGGATTTAACGATGGACTGAACTATAACTGAATGCAAATGAAAGGAAACTCAGAAGTGCCATCATTCCTGTACCAAACAATGATCTCAGTTATGGATCCATTATAAGCCTCTAAGGACTAAGTCTATGTAGTGGAAATCATTAAAAAATGCTGTCAAGATCACAGATACATGAATTCATTTTCCTACTCTTAATTTCTCCCAAAGGCACATTTTCTGTTACATTTGTTGTCACCTGCCAGTCGTCAGTGTCGATCAAAAACTGTCAAAATTTTCTGTTGTACAAACTATTTGCAGGATATTATGTTCCTATGTTTGTTAACATGTTTTATGCTTACTGTGAAAACAAACGAACACAAAAACAAGTATGAATGCATCAGCAATTTGAGATGCATATTAAAACCAATACAACTGAACACAGTGTGATGTTTGTTATGCAACGTCTGGGCAGTAGAAATGTTCTCTTGATTGTAAATTCTGCTTAAATCATCACAAATAATGCTTGTGAAATCATCCATGTTTTGGCATGTTATTTAATAATAGTCATGGGGAACAAGTGGCAATCATTAATGGATCTGGTCATTAACCATTACAAATAATTACATCCTTAAATATAAATCAAATACCTTTGGCAACATTGTTCACAATATTTTTGAGCATATAGCTCAGTTCAGTCCACCACTCAACAATTTGTTCCTGGACTACCCTGTATGAGTTTATGCTGCAGGTGTGAGGGGGCTGATGGTGTGCGATGGCACCTTCCAGTTTCTGCCATGATGAAGTGTGGTCAGAAGCAGGATTCCTGTGACTCTGTGTCATTCAGCACTGACAGTTTCTCCTGTTCGCTGTTATTTCCATTGTGTAGAACTGAGTACCTGGAAGTTAAAATAAAAAAAAAACAAGAACATAATTTTTTTTTTTTGGCTGCACCAGATCTTCTCTCCCAGTCGAGTAAGCGGTGCTGGTGTTTCACTATGGAACTCTACAGTCAGAGTAATGACACTGTCATGGAGCAGTGTATGAGGTGAATTGCAAGTGCATTGAAAACATTGACGTCTCCCATATCCCACAGCCAACCCACCTCCGCTGTGTTCAGAATGGCACCATAATCACTATTTCCAATGTTGGAAAATTGGGAGCACTACATGTAAAGACTATTATATCACAGAGGACAGAATTTGTGATAGAAGTGAACACAGGGTATAGTCTCAGTCACAGTAAATGTATGCCTCAAGAGTGGCATTTTAATGAAAAGGAGCAGAACTGAGCAGGTCTGCCAGCTAGGGAGCTAAAACAGAATCTGAGATCCATTGTAAGGCCAATCACAGTTTTTCTAAGGTATCATTGAAATTCTATGACTACATGTCTAGAACCACATTTAAAACAGCATACTGCACATTTAATCCCACAGTATAAAAGTTGCATAATTACAGTTGTAATCATATTTTTGTACTTTTTCAACAGTCATAGACATTCATTTAATCACATGATTCCTTAAAGGGAAAATCCACCTTATTTTACTTGTATAAGTTTGGTTGGTTTAAACTTCTTTAACCAACAAGTTGGTCTACTTTCACTTTGACTGATGGTTTCCTGAATTAGCTACAATGTTGACTGATAGTAGCACCAGCAGGAATTCATCTCTACCTAAAGAGACTAATGCAGCAGTGCTTTAGTCTTTTAGTCTGTCCAGCTCTCTCACCTGTACACTCTGCTCAAACAGATAAGGATCTAAAGCTTCAACCTTCATGCTAATACCATCTTCAACACCTTTTCTGTTTGTCATCTTATAGACCGCTAACTAGCTGAGCCAATCTCGGTGCGACTGTGTCATATATCTGCATTGCCTTCTGGTACTTTGAGCCCAGCGTTTGCTGTCTCCACTATTTCTACATTGGATTTCTCATTAGTATGATAATCATCACAGAAAATGCTCAGAAATTAAGCTATTGCTTTTTTGTGTGTCTCTAACAGCAAATTATGACCGTTCTAACTTATGGTTGAGATTGTTTAATTATTTTCTCCTATTAAACACCTTTGTCCCCTTGTCACGTCAGTGCAGCACACAACTGCTAACTTCTGACAGTAGTAGATCAAAAATGTCTGGGTTACGCATGTAACCATGTTCCATGAGAAGGGAAGAGACATTGGGTGAGCCTCACGCTGTGGGAAGCGCCCTCATGCATTACCGGTATCTGAAGTCTGTGTGAAATCATGCCTATTTATAGGCCTGCCGTGGTCAGGTGACGTGACATTTAGCACGTTTCATGATTATAAAACGGTGCCTGTAAACCATGTTATCAGCCTCTATTATCTGAAGCAAAGACGCAATTTACAGGCATGCCCCAGTATGACAAAGCCATGCAACGTCTCGATCCCTTCCCAGGGAACAGGGTTACATGCGTAACTCAGACGTTCCCTTTCAAAGGGAACTCAATGTTGTGTGAGCTTCATGCTGTGGGAATGAATATACCCACTCCATCATACTGAGGGTATGGCCTGTTCAAAAAGGTCTATGCATGAGGGTCACTGCAAGACACTTGAGCCCGGAGTGGAATCCATGTCCAAACTGTAATATCAAATGAATGTGAGTGGCATAGACCACCCGACCACAGAACACATATAAAGGTACCCCTTTGGATAAAGCCTTCGAGGTCGCGACCCCCCTAGTAGAATGAGCCCTTAGAGGTGTAGCGAGACCACACACCTCATAAGCGATAGTGATTGCTTCCACTATCTAATTAGAGATGCACTGTTTTGAACCAGCATCATGTCTACTGTCGCTGCCAAAGCAGACCAGCAACTGCTCCGACTTATGCCGCTGGCTGGAGCGGTAGACGAAAGTACAGAGAACCCTTACTGGACACAGTAGGTGTAATTTCTCTTGTTCTGGTGTGAGGAACAGAGGAGGGCAGAAAACCTGCAACACTACTGGCTGCGCAGCAGACATAGGCACTTCAGGAATTTAATCTATCTTAGGAAGGCCTTGGCTAATTCCGGCACAATGTAAAGGCTGAAAGGGGTAACAGAGAGAGCTTGTAGATCTCCTACTCGCTTAAGAGATGTCAGGGCCAGCAGAAGAGCTACCTTTAGAATCAGAAACTTCTCAGAGGCTGACTCGAAGGCCTCAAATGGGCACCTGACAGACCTTCTAGGACCACAGACAGGTCCCAGGAGGGTATGCGTGGTCTGCAGATGGGCCTCAGCTGCCTGCCTAAACCTCAATGAAGCTAATTTTATAAGGAACCAACCCTGCTGAGAAACATCCCTGTAAGAACTTCGGGACTGTAGCTATTGTGCAGTTTACTGGGTCTAAATGACGGTCAGCATGCCACAAGACAAAAAGTCGCCACTTGAGAGCATACAATTTTCTTGTGGATGATGCTCTAGCCTACAACATGGTCTCTACAACCTTGCTTGGCAGAACCTCCGCAATACGGACTCCACCACTTATGGATGGAGCCTTCAATCCCTGGGCCTCAGCACCTGCCTCAGGAGGATGTCTGCCCCCACATTCCGGTTGTCCGGAATGTACATTGCACTCACTGACAAAAAATTTCCCTCCACCCAAAGAAGAAATAGTTGTGCCTGCCTGAACAGGGGGTGCGAACGTAACCCTCCTTGGTGGTTGATATATGAGACCACTGCTGTACTATCCGTCACAACTAACACATGGTCACCTCTCAACTGAGGAAGAAAGAATTTCAGTTTTAGAAATATGGCCCGCATTTCTAGGTGATTTATATGCCACTCTAGATGAGGGCCGCTCCAGAGACCGTGAGCTGGACGGCCGTCTAAGACCGCGCCCCAGTCCATGAGGGCGGTGTCTGTCATTACCGTTTTGAGATAAGGAGATGCCCCGAGAATGTGACCTGAGGCTAGAAACTGGGGACACCTCTGAATTCTCAGAGCATGTAGGCATCGCCGCATGACACTGATTACTCTCAGGGGTTTCGTCCTCGGAGGAAACCCCCGACTTTTCAGCCACCGCTCAAACGGTCGCATATATATGCCCAACGTTATGACATTGGCTGTTGCTGCCATTAGCCGCAACAGTCTTTCGTAGACACCCGGGCCAGTCTAAATTAAGTTTCTCTACAGCCCTAGTAATCACTTCAAGCAGCTCTTTATATGCTTGAGAGCTGTTCTCCATTTTTAGTGCACTGGCTCCCCCCTCTGGCTCCTCAGAGTCAGAGAGGATGGGCTGACTCTCCATACTGGAAGGAAGAGTCGCAACGCAAGCTCCAAAACCCAGAAGCGGAGCATCGGACCCAGAGGTCAGAGCAAGAGATAGAGCAGTGCTTGTCCCAGGTTCCTCCTTCAGATCCATACAGTATTCCCAGCATCTGAGCCAGAGGGCTGCCTCAGCTGCGGCCAGCCCAGAGCCACAAGGCTCTGAAACCCAACTCCTTTCGGCCGAGAAGAGAGTGAGCTGAAAGCGGAGCTGGCAGATTGTGAAGCATTCACAAAGCACGCAGTCTGCCCCCTCAAGGGCCGCTGCCGCATGGTCCACCCCCAAACACTTCACACAGAAAGTGTGTCCGTCCCCCCTCTCTCTGACTTATACTTTTCTCGTTTTTTGCAAAGGGACAGAAAAGTAAAGAGATTTTAAAAAAAAATAGAAAGGAAGTGAAGAGTTTTTATGAGCGTTCACACAAACAGTCAACAAGTGGTCTTTGCTGAAGATAATAAGGCTGATGACGTGGTTTACAGCTGCAGTTTTATATTCGCGCGATGCACGAAATGTCATGTCACCTGACCACAGCAGGCCTATAAATAGGCGTAATTTCACACAGACCGGTCATGTTTCCCACAGCGTGGCACTCATGCAACGTTCAGTTCCCACTGAAGGGGAACTACTGTCTTAAATGTCTTAAATAATTCAGGGTTCTTCATAGTCTGTGGCAAATTCCAAAAGCCACACATGTCTTTCATCAGCACTGCCATGGATATTACATATTTACAAAACCACATATGAATATAATGTAGGCAGACATGTAGCAATATGTGCACTCTGGGGAAAGGACTCAGTGAATCTGACTTGCAGACACACAAGTCTCATATGTATTTTTGTAATATTTTTCCTTCAATGCTTATGTGAACATTATATACTATTATAATATACTAATTGAATGTAAATGTTATACTGAGATGTGCTGTGATATTTTGGTGCAAATATATGACATACGTCTGATCTTTTAACCTTTAAAATTATTGAGAAAGAAAGATATTACTGTAGTTCCTGCAATGTCAGGACTTTAAAACCGACCCCCCCATCCCCCCCAAAGACATCTGGTATAATGACACTCTTTATTATGTGCTGGAACACACTAGCTAGAAAATAAAATCTCTTGTCAGAATTCATAATGGGTAATTTAAATTGTGAAAATTACTACAAAATGTGAGTTATATATATCCATCCATACATCTTTTATACTGCTTAATCACAATCACATACACATTCACACAATTTTATATATATATATATATATATATATATATATATATATATATATATATATATATATATATACACATACACACACACACACATACACATATATATATATATATGTGTGTGTGTGTGTGTGTGTGTGTGTTGTTTATATATATATATATATATATATATATATATATATATATATATATATATAAAATTTTCTCAGAAATCTAGTTGTAGCTGCTGATAGCTTTTTTTGTCCTGTCCAGGTATTTTATATAGTTTCTACCCCTAGCCAGTTCAGGTATTTCATGTGCTCCAGCTCAAGCACACCTGGTGCAACTAATGAAGCCCTTGATTAGTTGCATCAGGTGTACTTGAGACAACTTTTATTTTGCATGTTTGTGCTGTTGTGAGGAATTCTATTCAGGGGGTTGAATAATTTTGAAACTGGAGAAGTCATTATAAGTTGCATTTTCAGTTGAATTTAGGGAAACTACTTGAAACATTTCATTGTGTTGAACTTTCAATTGCTTTTGTTTGATTTGTTCATTGCAAATATTTGTTCATTGATGATAAACCTGATTCACAATGATTCACAATACACACACACACACACACACACACACACACACACACACACATATATATATATATATATATATATATATATATATATATATATATATATATATATATATATATATACAAACACACACACACACACATACAGCATGGGGCATGTGTAGCAGAGTCAGTGCTCGTCCTGGATGTGTTTGCTGGGGCAGAGTATGACAATGAAATATAATATGACTATTCGCTCTTTTCCTTATATACTAAATTTCCTGTCTCTGTGGTGTTGCACTTCTATTCCAAAAATCACCATAAACGCTTCTGTTTATAAATGAGCAAACCAGAGATGATTCCTGTCGTGAAATTGGACATGAAATTTGTCTTGAAACCCTTCATCCACTCCAAAGTCGCTAATGTTCCAGGATTCCGAAAGGAAATGTGCTAGAGCTTTTCAGTGGAGCAAGCAGAAAGCAGAATTATTGCCACATTGCTGCTCACTTACTCAATGCACTGTTTATAGTGGCTCTGTTCTACACAACCAAGCTTCAGTCTTGGTTGAACGCTGTTCTAAAGTCGCTTATAAATGAATGTTACCTGAAATGTCAAATTTTCCAATACAATGCAGAACTGTTATAAACATGCTGGACTATCCAGTCTAAACATTACGCATTTTTTTCTCTTTGGCCTACAGCGTGAACATTTGAGGTTTGTTGGGAGAGACTGAGTACCCGCAGCACAAATTTTAATCAAACCCATTAGTCTTACTTAAAAAGTGAATATCAAGTGGCTTCAGTGGCAGAAACATAAATAGGGTTAAGGACTGGGTTGTTTCTCCTTCTGTGGATTGTGTGAGCTGCTGTGTGCCTCCAAATCCCACAACTGATTTAGCATGAGAGAGACAGGGAAACAGACAGAAGGAAAAGATATAAAGAGGAAGAGAGAAAAATAAGAGGAAGAAAGGGAAAGCACTAGTGGTTTGTTTGCACTTCCGGCTCTCAGAATTTCCCCTATCATTATTTGAAATCTACTAGTTGGGCTTCCAACAATCCATTGTGGGCTATATGTACAATGGAGCAAAAGTGTGGGAAGCACATTCATATCTCTCCAGTGAGCTTCTTTTACTATGGAATAAAGGCAACAGCTTCCTAGGGATTTGCCCTGCTCTTGTTCACTTAGTCTGTCTGAAAGATCACATTCATTTCAGGCACACTCATCTAAAACTCTTCCTCAGTAGACTGGCAGCTTTTACAGATCCTATGTGTATACATACTACAATGAGTAGAAGAGGGTCATGAAAAGGTCTACATGAAAGTGAAGGTTCAAAGTTTAAATGCAGAAAAATTCACTCTTGATAGCTGAGCATTTGAATAATGGCAAAGAATTATACATGATGTGCAGTACATGTATAATGCAAAATGTTATTTTTATCTACAAAACTCCTGAAGCATGTTTTGGTGACAAGTAACCTATCTGAGTTTAGTCAAGAAGAATGTAAGGGGAAGTTACAGAGACAAAAGTAGGAAATATCGACATGTGGTGGGTTTGAGGATTGAGGATTAAGGATTAATTAATGTAAGGATTAAGTCAAACAACAAATATTACAAATTACACAAACAAAAGAAATAATAAATAAATAAATAAATAAACCTCAACAACATGCAGTTCCCTCCAAAACTATTGGAACAACAAGGCCAATTCATTTGTTTGTGCTATACACCAAAGACTTGTTGGTTTTAAATAAAAAGATGGATATAAGACGAGAGTTTAGGATTTCAGCTTTTATTTCCTGGTATTTACATCTAGATGTGTTAAACACCATAAAGCATAAAACCTTTTGTATCAGACCACCCATTTTTTAGGTGAGCAAAAGTATAGGAACAGATAAGTCTTGAAGTAAATTAAAGTAAATAACACTTAATATTTGGTTGCACATCTGTTGCTTGCAATGACTGCATCAAGCCTGTGACTCACTGACATCACCAAATTGTTGGTTTCTATTTTTGTGCTGCTTCCCCAGGCTTTTACTACAGCCTCTTTCAATAGTTTCGGAGGGGACTGTAGACTTAGGATAAAAAAAAAATCTCAGCAAAGACATTCTTAACCCTTTAAACACCCAGGACCTGTTTCACTGTATTTAATACATTCACTGTATTTATTTATTCAGTAACAAAGTAATTACTTAATTATTAAGAATTTAAAGCCTCAGCGTAGCATGTACTTATTCTTTTTAGACCATATTATTCAGTAGCTACAACCTGCAGCCCTCCGAATAGCCCATAGATGCCCAGATGTAAAAAATAAGACCTAATAAAAATCTCTACAATATCACAAAATAGAAATAAATAGAAATAAAAATATGTCTACACATTTTAGTAATCTCAGGTCCATTGGAAACCATTTTAAAAAGGGCTGTACTTGAGGGAGCAAGCAATCACCACTGTCATCTCCATAATGTGTATAACTTTGGCTTTTTCACAAGGAAAATAAGCAGAACCATGAAAATAGTTTTACTAGACCGTAACATGCTGAAGGATGATCAGTTAGCTCCTCCAGACGTACAGACAGATAACAAAAGCAGGCATCCATATTTAATGTGCATAATGATATTTTTTAAAAACAAAATCCTCTACATTAAAGTTACATCTTAATGGTAGCTACATTGCAGAATGAAAACATAAACCAGCAAGTTGGAATGAGGACAAAAGTCATTGTGTGGTCTGTAAACCTAATTTATAAGGGTTTCTTATATATCCAGAATATTGAATTGTGATACCGTGTATGATACTCGCTTTGTTATGTCAATGAGAGAGAAGGCGTGCAGTCTAAACTGGAGAAACAGAGTGGAAGTCTGAGGGGCTTGGGATTAAGCAAGACAAGGCAGCCTGAGATAACTTACTCCATAGTACGATACCATCTGCAATTTCAAGCTTATTAGTGGGAAGGGGCGATCTATTTCAAACTCATCTAGACAGATGTACTGAAGCTGGCATCAGGGCTCCAGACTCAATTCAGCAGTGTCTGTATCAGGTGTTTAATAAAAGGAATATTCTGCACTATTTACAAATTGATAGACTTTTATTAGGGGTGCAACAATATGGTATATCATATCATATCATACAGCCATCCATTTTCCATACTGCTTATCTTACACAGGGTCACAGGGAGCCTAGAGCCTATTGAAGGAGACTCGGGGCACAAGGTGGGGGACACCCTGGATGGGGTGCCAACCCATTGCAAGGCAAAATCACACACACTTTCACACACCCATTCACACACTACGAACAATTTGGAAATGCCAATCAGCCTACAACGCATGTCTTTGACCTGGGGAGGAAACCGGAGTACCCGGAGGAAACCCCGATGCAAAAGGAGAACATGCAAACTCCATGCACACAGGGTAGAGGCAGAATTCGAACCCCCAACCCAGAAGGTGCAAGGCAAACATGCTAACCACTAAGCCACCATGCCCCCATAATCATATCATTCAATAAGAGGCTCTCGATTCGATATGTCTGTGTATAGAACAATACCTTCAATGATTGTATAATAATACAACAATACCTTCAACAGCCTGCATAATAAAGCACTATGTGTTATAAAATACAAATCACTTTACAAGAAGTGCAATTTAAGGTGCATCAATTAAACTTAATCAAACCCACATTCTGATTTCTGAAAAAGTAGCTTCCTCTTTATCTCAAATCAGAAGAGACTACAGGGGTTTAAAAAATATTCTTCTCCTAAGCATGCTGTTGGCTACAGTCAGCCACAAGCAGGAACTGGAGAATTCCCCACAAATATGTAAGGTCTCGTGTACGGGAGCACTTTGTTTTCACTGTAAGTTACAACACTGGTTTGTGAGTGGTGGACTAAAATACTTCACTGTACAAAATATGCCAAATATAGGTACAATACACTGGGTCTAACACCAAATATGTTGGACATCACCCTTTGTGTTTCTCTCTAAAGATGAGAAGAAAGCAAGAATCAACACACATACACATGCAGCATTTCTTCAATGATTTAATACAGCAGGAATCACTGCAGAGACTGGGACTTGATTGTGGAGGATGTACAATTTAAAAACATGCCTGCACGACTGACAGCACAACCAACTAACAGCAGAATGGGAAATAAAAAGCCCTGTGCTTCAGTTATTAAATTTCATTTATTTCAACAGTAAGACTTTCCTAAGCAAGCAGTCATACACTCACATACAACAGTTTGTACTCTGAACGCTGTCAGCACTGCCCCATGGAATTGTTTGTGTGTATTTTGTTAGATTCTGATTTAATCTTGGTGTTATTTTGAACAGCACCTTTAATAACTAGGACTAGTGTAGTCTCACAGCTGTTGATTGCTATAATTCAGTCTGTTTGGTGGAGGTATTTCCACACTATCTGAGAGGAATCAACATCTAACATCACATTTCCCATCCTGTCTACTTCATACCGAAGTGATTTGTACTGTACTTAATATAACCTCTTTCCATCAGACCAGTTGGCAGAGATATACCAGACGCCTGGTATGAGCCTAACACACTCTGTCTCTGTTCTCTTACGGCCAGCGTAGTACTGCAAATAAAATCATATCTTCCATAAAGTGACATGTTGCTGATCTCGAAGAGTCTGCAGTGACAACTCTGCCATTTAACAATTTCTTTACCAACACTGGATGTTCACTCAGTGTACAGGTGTGCAAATATAAAAGCATTGATTATTTAAGAGGTGATTTACAGCACAATTAATGTGTTCCTTAACTGAGTAGAGTGGAGGAGGGGAAGAAGGAAATGTCAGGAGAGAGCAAAACAAAAGTGAAAAAGTACAAGGAGGCTCACGGAGGAAAGAAGAGTGCTAGAGTTTACCGAAGTGGTATACTCTTATTCAACATGAGAGACTGAGAGTAGGACAAGTGGTCCCTATAACTCATGTTTGATTCATTTTTCCAGTGCATAACCCAGGTGTAATATTGTAATAAATGTTTACAAGCCTGCCTTGTGGACTTGCCAAGGCCAGGCTTTATACATGGACAGCAATGAGGTGCTCTAATTCCCTTCCTTAACGTGCCAAAAATAGCCCAACACGTAGCAGAAAGCTGATGAATACCCTCAGATAAACAGAGGTGTTTACCATGACAACAGGTAGAGAGGACACTGCTACCTGATTAAGGCTGCCAGGACCTCTCGCTTTTGCCTTATAGCATCAGAACAGCAAAGGACTTTCACAAAAATGAATACTGCAGGAGGTAGAATATGAACTTTAATGTCACTTTTGGAAATCAATCTCAGCTCCTGAAAGGAGACAGTCTGCTTATAGATCTGTATCTGTAGATATTTTCACCACATATTGAGTCCTTCATCAGTTTGTTGAGTTTTCCTGCTGGCTGGGCATGAAAAACAGTTCAGGTAAAAAAAAGACATATTATAAATGCAACACTACTTTCACTGGACAATTTAATAGGAACAGCTGCTCATTCAAGCAATTATTCAATCAGCCAATAATGTGGCAGCAGCATAATCTATAAACTCATGCAGCTAGAGCAGGGTTGTCCAATCTTATCCACAAAGGTCTGGTGTAGGTGCAGGTTTTCATTCCAACCAAGTAGGAATGAACTTTGCGGATAAGATTGGACGCCCCTGAACTAGAGGTTAAGAGCTTTGGTTAATTTTCACACTGTACATCAAAATAAAGAAAAAAAATCTCTGTGACTGTGGCATGGTTGTTGATGCCAGATGGGCTCGTTGAAACTGTATAGATGAAGATTGGAAAAACATTGCTTGGTCTTTTTAAGTGAACTTGTGTCCACTGTACCCTCAGAACAACAACAGGAGTAGAACCTGATGTGGCTGTTGTAGCATCTGCCTCAAGATTCAACGTGTTGTGCATTCTGAGATGGTTGTAAAGAGTGCTTATTTGAGTTACCATGGCCTTTCTGTCAACCAGTTTGGCCATTCTCCTCTGACTCATCTCATCAGCAAGGCGCCAGCAGAGTATCCACTCACTAGATGTTTTTTTGTCTTTCCACACCATTCTGTGTAAACTCTAGAAACTGTTGTGTGAAAATCCCAGGAGATCTGAAATACTCAAACCAAACCATGGTCAAAGTCTCTGAGATCACATTATCTCCCAATTCTGATGTTTAATTGAATATTAAATGAAGCTCTTGACTGTATGCACTGCACTGCTGATACATGACTGACTGGTAGATAATTGCATGAAGGAGCTAATAAAGTGGCCAGTGAGTATAATATGTTTTCTAACAATATTAATTCAACAAACTTCCAATGTATATAAAATCGACCAACTAGCTATTGTTTTAATACTTAATACAAAAGGTGCCAACATGTTATTTTGCAGTTATTTTGGCAAATTCTTCAGTCATTGAAAGATATACATATAGCACACAGACCATGGGTAGTAGAAAAACAAATTACTGTCTAAATTAAATAAATATATTTTTATATGAGCAACTCCACACATCTGAGTGTGAGATTACTGCCTTAAAAGGCAGACACACACTTAACCATCAGGGTGCCACTGTTTCTTTACTTTGACCAGCTGCTTTTCTTGGACCACTGTTTTTACAGGGCACAAGCGGGAACTGTCAGACTCCAATATCTAATACAGACTTTCTTTTTACTCAAAACACACTGATTTGGACTTCTTTTAAAGTCTGCTGTCATCTCCTATAAAACTGAGGTATTTATTTTCTACATATTTTTTTTTTAATACAACTGAAAGATAGCAACTGAATACATCCATACAATGTCCATCTGGTTGAAAGGATTTGATATATTCTGTTATTTTTATATGATGTTTATATAATGACAGGTTATGCCTGTCGTTATGTCGGGTTTCAAATTTATTTCACAACCTATCAATGGCATTTGCTGGGCTAATAAACATCTGTGATGATACCATGCCATATGTGATGCACTGTGATAAAGTTTATTTTCGATTATGCCATGTGATAGACCACACACACAACTATTTAAACAAGCATCATCCAAACACACTACCCTTTAAGCCAGATAAATTTACTGGCAACACACGTACCTTTAACACACCTTGTATTAGAGGAGATAAACACAAGTACCACAGGCACTTAACTATTATCACACTGCACATAATGTATAGAAAGAGGTGCATATTAATAAATCAAACACATAAAAATGGTCAAATTCATGTTCCATTGGGGTATTAACGAATCTAATTTCAGGAGAAATTCATGCAATGATGAACAAGTGCGGCCTACATGGTTAGATTTCAATTAATTTTAGATAAACAAACATTTACCCTGCCTCTAACTTTAACCTTTGTTAATTTTCATGCAATTTGAGTAGTGCAGATTGTTACTATGAATTCACAAGTGTGACACTGTGTTGATTCAACATTAGACAATTACAGGCAAATATATTGAAACATTCAGGTATTTTTAGCACACTACGTTTGTGTGTATTATGTGTTATGTATACTTTAGGACAGTATATAAATATGTAATTTGTAACAGCTGTGAGAAATCTATAAGAAATATCAGCACAGAATGCCTCAGTCAACATGTAAGCTACATTTGTATCTTGTATTCTGTAGGAGGAGACATGCTTAGAAACTGTAAATCTTAAGAATAATGAAAAGATTAGTCAGTTGTCTTCTTTTTTTTTTTTACTTTATATCTTGTACAGTCTTTTTGAATACAGGTCCTATTAAGAATGTGCCCCAGGCAAGCAGTGGCTACAGCTTTCCTGCATGGCATGAATGAGAGCAGTGTGGAAAGAGCCACACAACCACACATTACAACATGACATAACCACATGCTTCTCTCAGTGTAAACACTTTTGAGTTTGAAACTGGATAAAACACATCTGTGCACTAAAGCTTATTTAGAAAGAGCGCAAGAATTTACAAATTAAAATACCATGTCCTAGGGAAGCCCATATATTTCAGCAGCACATTAGGCCTTTTGTTGTTTCATATAAAAATCATATAAGGATAAATTTCATTCAGTGATTGATTGATTCATTCATTCTACTTCAGTAACTGCTTTATCCTGGTCAGGGTCATTGTAGATCTGGAGCCTATTCTAGGAACAGTGGGGAAAGAAAATATTTTTTTTTGCCCTAGAGTTTAGTCCTAGAGTCACCCAGTGAATTGCAGGTAGCACTTTACTAGAATGCCATGTCGTAAACCTGAGACAATAATGTCATATACCCAAACACATAATGGCAGACATCATATGCTATTAAAGTTTCTGTTCAATGACAGTAACCGTCCCATTTTACCACTATTGATGACATGGCAGCCTACATCACATAGTAGCATTTGCTAAACAGTGTGACACAGATTTTTATCGTCTACAAAATCTCATAGCACATTCATGACATGTTATTATTAGCCCATGTCATATGCTGCATCACAAGTGATTGGTAACATGTGGAACTGAATATCATTAATTGTTTTGACAGTTGTAACAGGTACTTGTCATAAAGCATTTGCTAACCGGTTACATAAAATTATCATGTGATGTACAGATGGACACCCCCCAGGACAGCATATGATATCTTTATGACATGGATGTGTCAGTCATATGAAGTAGGCTTCAAGGAAATTTACCAAACTAGGCACAGTTTTCATAAAAGGATTGCCATGTTAATGTCATCTTAAATAATCTCTGCTGAGCAGTGTGTGTACAACCAAGAGGCGAGGACAAACAAATCAATTTGCATACATTTAAATATTAAGTAAAGAGATGAACGCCATGCATTAGGATCATGGGGTGGTAGTTCAGTACATATGGCAGTACCATTCAAAGAGCTATGACAACCATGATGCTTATAGCTCTGTAAATGGCGCTGCTATCTGCACCACACATATTGAGTCCTTCAAGAATCTTTGCTGGGTTCTCCTGCCTTGTGGGCATGCAATAAGCTGTGAGAAGTCAAAGGGGAAAAAGACATTATAAATGCAACACCAGTCTCTTTTTAAACAGAATAGAAATAACATGTAAAAGCTGTTCATGCCCCAGATGTAAGGTTGAAACATAAAGAGAACCAACCTTAGTTATGAATATATGGAGTCCAAATGTGACACAACGCTTGATTTTATTTATGTATACATCACATATGGCACTAAATGAAATTGCATGGAAATGAATTAAATGATCAACTAATGATGCTCATTTATCTTTTTTGCATACATACATAAGACAAATGTAATTAATATGTAATGTAATGTAATGTAATGTAACACCCAATTCAAATAAGGTTCTAATAGCGTCAAACTGAGCTGAACAAATATTACACATATACAGGTAGGCCTATTAGATCCTTGTTTGAATGGATCTAATAGGCCTAATAGATATGGATCTAATAGATCATGCAATTTCATTCAGTTAAATTTTCATTCAAGTTCACTGACCCTTTAAGAGACTCCCAATTAACACCAAATTTAAATAAGGTTCTAATAGGGTGAAACTAAGCTGAACAAATATTAAACTTATTGGCCTATTAGACGCAGTCTCGTTTTAAGAAGCACTGTCTTTGAGTTCTTATTTAATAAAAAGTGTAATGACTGAAAAGAATAAGCTAGAATAGAAGAGCCTAATATTATTTTAAAGTCATTTTTGATGGACAGGTGTCCAAACATTTGGACATAGTGTATATATTGAACAAAATTATCTGACTCCACTTTATGATTTTGAACTAATTCCCAACAATAAGTTATTTAATATAGTTAAGATGTCAGAAAGTTAATAACACACACCTATCTTCATAATGCTCCCAAACTAGAAAATTCGATTTTTCAGTAAAACATGGCTTCTGTCTCAGAGTTTCATTTTTAAAACATACAGGAAAGCTACAAGAAATCTACACACTACAAGGAAATATAATTCCTGACTTTTTAGGTCATTAAATAAGCCTCACTTAGAAACAGTGAACAGTAAACTCGTGAGTCACCGTCAAAGTCAAAAGTGACTCAGTCAAATGCCTACATCCTTTTAAAATTAAACCAATTCAGTCAACATTTTTGAAGAAAAAAAAAAGTGCACACTAGGTCTACCATCACAAGACAAATGGGAAAGGCAAGTCACTGTGTCATAGCTTAGCTCATGGCATCGACCTTTCCTGCATTTGTGGAACTGATTGGAATCGATAATGTGGCTGCCCCCGAAAAAACACACATCTGTCTCCAGCAATGTCAGCATCAGCGTCCATAAATGCAATGACTGCAACATGACATCTGCACTGCTAAATTTAACCCAGACAGCAATCTGGGGTGCTTTAGGCAATTTTAGCCCCCTCCTTATTCCATTCATGCCCAAAGTGAAAATTGACTGTGATTACACAATGACGCAAAGGAAAAGGAACTTGCCTCCTGGAGCAGTTTATGATTTTTTTTGATGCATTGGTGAAGACAACAGGATGAGTGACTGGGTTTCTACAACCCCAATTCCAAAAAAGTTGGGACGCTGTGTAATATGTAAATAAAAACCTGATGCAATGATTTGCAAATCTCATAAACCCACTAGTTATTCACAGTAGAACATATAAAACATATCAAATGTTTAAATTGAGTAAATGTACAATTTTAAGAAAATAATAAGGTAATTTTAAATTTGATGGCCATAACACGTCTCAAAAAAATTGGGATGGGGTAACAAAAGGCTGGAAAAGTACGTGTTACTAAAAAGAAACAGCTGGAGGAACATTTAGCAACTAATTAGGTTACTTGACAACAGGTCAGTAACATGACTGGGTATAAAAAGAGTATCTTAGAGAGGCAGAGTCTCTCAGAAGTATAGATGGGCTCACCAGGTTCACCAATCTGCGAAAAAACTGTGTCTACAAACTGTGGAGCAATTTCAAAATAATGTTGCTCAATGTAAAATTGCGAAGACTTTGAATATCTCATCATCTACAGTACATATCATCATCAAAAGATTCTGAGAATCTGGAGAAATCTCTGTGCGCAAGGGACAAGGGTGAAAATCAATATTGCATGCCTGTGATCTTCGGGCCCTTAGATGGCACTGCATTGAAAACAGGCTTGAGTCTGTAATGGAAATCACTGCATGGGCTCAGAAACACCTCTAGAACTCACTGTCTATGAACACAGTTTGCTGTGCCATCCACAAATAAAGTTAAAGCTCTATATGGAAAGAAGAAGCCATATGTGAAAAGTCTTCTCTGGGGCCAAAGCTCATTTAAAATGGACTGAATTTGAAATTCTTTTTGGAAACCATGGATGCCGCGTCCTCCATACAAAAGAGGAGAGGGACCATCTGGCTTCTTCTCAGCAGTCAGTTCAAAAGCCTGCATCTCTTATTGTATGGGGGTGCATTAGTGCGTATGGAATGGGCAGCTTGCACATCTGGAAAGGCACCATCAATGCTGAAAGGTATATACAGATTTTTGAGCAACATATGCTTCCATCCAGATGACGTCTTTTTCAGGGAAGGCCTTGCATATTTCAGCAAGACAATGCTAAACCCCATACTGTATCTATTACAACAGCATGGCTTTGTAGTAGAAGAGTTCGGGTGCTGAACTGGCCTGCCTGCAGTCCAGACTTTTCACCAGTTAAAACATTTGGAACATCATGAAACAAAAAATATGACAAAGAAGGACTTATTTGTCATATTTTTTGTTTCATGATGTTCCAAATGTTGAGCAGCTACAATCCTGTATCAGACATGAATGGGACAACATTCCTCCCCCAGAACTCCAGCAACTGGTCTCCTCAGTTCTCAGACGTAGACAGACTGTTGTTAAAAGAAGAGGGGATGCTACACAGTGGTAAACATGGCCCCGTCCCACCTTTTTTGAGACGTGTTGCTGACATCAATTTCAAAATTACCTTATTTTTCCTTAAAATGGTACATTTCCTCAGTTTAAACATTTGATACGTTTACTATGTTCTATTGTGAATAAAATATGGGATTATGAGATTTGCAAATCATTTCATTCTTTTTTTATTTACATTTTACCCAGTGCCCCATTTTATTGGAATTGGGGTTATATTTCTATACATAGGAACATATACAGCTGTGGGTATGTACTATACATAGTATGTGCAGGGGCGGCTGGTATAAACAAACTAACAGGCTAAGTGCAACTGTTTTCAAAGATAAAAAGCATTTTTGGCATCCACATCAGATTATTTGCTGATAATAAATAATTTTAAGACAGATTTTTATGGAATTTTGTAGAACTAACCCCAGTAGTAATAGTCTTAACAAACATACACAGAATGGTATGAAGAAGCAGGCTGGTTCTGTCTACTTTATATCCCAGACTGTAGCTTCATGCAGCTTCAGTGACAGTCATGTCAGGTGATTACGCTTAAAGTTAAATTCCCCTTAGATTTCCATTTTCATGTTTTTCAGGCCACTTCATTGACACATCCATAACACATGATCAGTAGTGATTGAGAAGAAGCATGTGAAATACACTCATGGGTATAATGACTGTGGAGGAGAAACTAAAAGTAGATAGACTACGAACATATTGTCCAAAGCACAAATTACACAAAAGGACAGATAACATAAACGTTAGTCTCTTTTGGTTTGACGGATTTCAGCTGTTTACCATATTTGGTACTCAGAGGAAATATGGCATGAAGCCAGTAAAGCGTTACAGACTTAAAAAAAAAAGAGAAATCATGAATGTATCTGGCTATCTGTCTTTAAGTGTTTGTGAAATAGTTTGCTCCACACTTTCTTATTATGCCAAACCTAATAGTTTCACTGTCTAGCTATTGATAGATATTAGATTTTAGCCCTCTTATCTAATATCATGACCATCCATCAGCAAATATGCGAGTGCTCACTGGGTTCTAAAATAAACCTACACTTAATTGGCTTGTCCTGAGTTGACAGCCTCACTTCAAGTCAACCTTTCTGGTAAATCCAGTAGAACTACTTTTTGAAATACGTAATGGAATAATCATTCGTGAAAGGTCACTTATCCTTGCTTGGCATCATAATCATTTAATCAAGTCAGACTTTTGCTTCAAGCTCAAAGGTCAATCTAATATCCATCCAAAAATGGAGAGAGAAGAGCTACTGCTTTGAGTCATTATGCCATCAGAAAACACACATACAATAAGAGGTGTAGCACATTCATTCAATACATAGATTTTAAACATCACTATTAGTTTATAATAATAATTAATATATAATTTGCATTCACTATATTAATCATTTAACCTCAGAACGCCTTATCCAACATCTCCATTCACAAAGCACTCAAGCACATTTACTAATTGTGAGCGCCTAATTTTCTTTATATGTGCATCTATTCATAAGTAGTCATTACATCATATAATATGAAATTAACTCTTCAAAAACAGACTCACCAGCCACTTTATTCAGAACACCATACTAATACTGGGTAAGGAACCCTTTTGCTTTCAGCACAGCCTCAATTCATGGATTCCACAAGGTGTTGGAAACATTCTATTAAGATTCTGGCCCGTGTAGACATGACTGCACGACAATTTCTGCAGAGTTGTTAGCTGCACATTCATGCTTCCCATGCTTCCAAACTCCCCATTCTACCACATCCCAAAGATGCTCTATTGGATCTTTTCCAATCTGCTTAAAGTAGCCATTATAGATGGACATAAATGGATGGACATAAATGGATGCATGTGGTCAGTAACAATACTCAGATAGGCTGTGGCATTCATACGGTGCTTCAGCACTGGTATTTAGGGGACCAATGTGTGCCAAGAAAAGATTCTCCGCACCATTACACCACCACCAACAACCTGAACTGCTGACACAAGGCAGATTGGGTCCATGGACTCATGCTGCTGACGATAAATTCTGACCCTACCATCTGCATGTTACAGCAGAATCAATATTCATCAGACCAGGCTATCTTTTTTTATTTGTTAACTGTCCCGTTTTGGTAAGCCTGTGCCCACTGTAGCCTCAGATTCCTTTTCTTAGTTGACAGGAGTAGAACCAGGTGTGGTGTTCTGCTGTTGTAGCCCATTCTACATGTTGTGCATTCTGAGATGCTTTTCTGCTTACCACAGTTATAAAGTGTGGTTAACTGAGTTACTGTAGTCTTCCTGTCAGCTTAAGCCAGTCTGGCCATTCGCCTCTAAACTCTCTCATCAACAAGGCATATCCATCCACAGAATTCCTCACCATTTTTAATGTTTTATAAATTACTAATATGAATTGAGAACTTAGTATTCTAAATGCAAATGTCAGAGACAGCACTGTAAAAATGTAAAATTATAAATTGTTTTTATAAAGACTCCTTATGGAAAAACAGCATCTGAAACAGCATAACATGGTTTAATCTTTAATGATCTGGTTTTGTTTATTTGTTTTTGCTTGATTACGTGCTAAAAAAAGGGCATGAACTCTATGTGATTTCTGAGATGTAAACAAACAGAAGTAATGCACAAACTTCAATTTACTGTGATTAACATGGCCCTTCATAAGGCCTTGTTTATATTGCATGTTTATGTTCCTGTTAATCAAATCCATAATCTATGTTGACAGGGATACTTGACTTGAGCATACTTGTCGGAAAACTATGATGGCATCCCTGAGATACATGACATCTAAACATATATCCATAAATATTTTCCTGTCTACACTTTTCAATAAAATTACACTGATTTTTGTTCTCTAGAACTATTTGAAGCCTTATTCAGAGTTTCTGTAAGTGTGTGAAATGAGGAGGTAATACCAAAATTGCACACATTGGCATTACAATTTATTAAAAAGTAACTATGGACTACTGATTGAGAAAAAACAGTAATAGAGCAGTAATAGAGCTTGTGCTGTGAGGTATTTCCGCTCACACAAAATGTCACTGGGTTCCAGGTATTATAATATCAAATATAATCACCTTCAAAAACTCTTAACCATTGTTAAAGCCACACTTTGAATTCCTTCATACCTTGAATGGCACAGGCAGACAGGGGGAGGAGGGGTCACTGGCTGCAGGCAGAGGTGTTATGTGCCAGTATTGCCAGAAGCTCTGCTGTGTTCTGACTGCAGATTAGGTTTCAACAGATTGGCATAACAGATAACGTCCAAAATGTGGTCACCACCCAATGACCTTAAACTCTACAAAGCACCAGTGGGATGCCCTTAATTACAGTGTTTACAGATATAGTGACCCTATTCCTGCCAATCACCAACTGATCCTGCTGTAGGAATGTGATAAACTCCCTCAACTGTGTGTTCAGGTATTCAGAGGATAAATAGGTTTATCATTTAGATTCCTATCTTGATTTGCTCAGTGTGCCAGAGTTGTACCAGAGTTTTGAGCTCCAACAAGAGGCGCTCACAGCTAATCAAAACCTTCAAGATGACCTGCTGGTGTTGTACTATTTACATTTTTGGTTGTTATTGTTAATGCACCATATATATCCATACTAAACAACCAGTATTCCTTTTTTTCCCCCCAAGATCACCCGAGTGTGAAATTGTCTAGAATGAGCCAACAGAAGAACCAACTGGATCCTGAGCATTGAAATCTAAGCCCCATGTACCGGCTCATTACTCATTCTCAGTCTAGGAAATGCAAAGACACACAAAATCCTTTGAGGGGGCATTTCCATTAACATGTGCGTTACTGGAGCTCAATAATGCTAGACCTAAACCTAACCTTATTCACAGTATACAAAACAGCTGAATTAAAAAAAAATGCCACCCACACACAACACACAGTTTAAAGGTAATGCACTGTACTGCATACAAAGATATAATCAGACACCTTACTGACCCTAAATCCAACAGTGTCAGGACAGTGACAGAACTGGATGGAAAGTATGTGCGTGAGTGGGGTGTGTGTGTGTGTCTGTGTGTGTGTGTGTGTGTGTGTGTGTATGTGTGAGAGAGAGAGAAAGAGAGAGAGTGAGAGTGCGTGAAAGACTCACTTGTGAGCTCCTCACACAGTACTACACAGGAACAGGCTTAGTGTTGCAGAACCAGAGTAGGAGTTTAGAAGCAGAGGAGCAGCCACTGGAGCAGACAGCAGGTGGGACAGAGAGCAGCAGAGAGGGACACATATGAAAATGGCAAGAAGGAAAAACAAAAGAGAAAAGAGAAGAGAAAAAGCAAGTTAATACATCCATGTCTAATTCTATACAGTCTTAATGTTGCTTTGTGTGGGTGCACTATTAACAAATGTTCATAATAGAATTTTGTCATTGGTGATACTACATGCCTTATACCACAGTGATGTTAGAGTCAGAAGGTGTGGATTAGTTTTCTATAACAACACGGCTCTAACATTAGTTCTGGCTGTAATTCAAATTACAGGTATAAAGTCATGTGAAAAAATATGGCTTTGACATAATTGGACAAGCAAACATTTGATCCTCTTTGAAACAGTGCCTATTAATAAAGTTGATACACTATCAAATGACATAAAATTGACATTTTGTAGTAATTTTCACAATTTAAATTAACAAAAAAGACCAGTCACATGGCAACAGTAAGTACACCCCTACATTTATCACACCTTCAAATCCATAAAATTTGAATCAGGTGTTCAGGATTGGGTGCCAGTGATTAGAACCTGCTTAGGAAGTGCAGGTGGAATCCGTCTTTATTTATTCCTCTCTCATATCTAGTGACTGGTGTTCCCTTTGCTATTGAGGTGTGAGGTGTTGTTATGCCAAGATCTAAAGAGTTCTTTAAGGCCTTCAGAAAAAAGGTTGTGGATGCCTGTTAGTCTGGCAAGGGATTTCCAAGATCTCCAAATAATTTGAAATACATCATTCCACTGTAAGGAAAATCCTCTGCAAATGGCGCAGATTTCAAATGACTGCAGATTTTTCCAGAAATGGCTGTCCCAGCAAAATCAGCCCAAGAGAAGACTGGGCAAAAAGAAGTCTCCAAGAACATCAACATTTAATTACAGCATCAGCTAGTAAGTCTCACAACTGTTGGTGTCAAAGTGCATGCTTCTACAATCAGAAAGAGACTGCACAAATTTGACCTGCATGTAAGGCATGCTAGGAAAAATCCTTTTCAAGACTACAGTTTGCCACATGAGCTAATGTGCTTTGGACAGACGAATCAAAGGTAGAGCTGTTTGACCACAGTATCAGCAGACATGTTTGGTGCTGACCAAAGACAGCTTTTCAGGAGAAGCACCTCATACCATCTGTAAAGCACAGAGGTGGAAATGTTATGGTTTGGGGTTCCTTCGCTACCTCAGGGACTGGACAGCTTGCATTCATTGATGCAACTATGAATTCTATCAAAGAGTGCTTGAAGATAATGTCTATCTGTCCGAAAGTTGAAGTTGAACCAAAAGTGGACCTTTCAACAGGACAATGATCCTAAGCACACTAGCAAATCCACCAAGGAACGGCTCAAAAAGAAGAAATGGAGGGTTATGGAATGGTCTATTCAACGCCTGGATTTGAATCCCACTGAAATGTTGTGGGTGGATTTGAAACAGGCAGTACATGCAAGAAAACCCTCAAACATCTTGCAACTGAAAGAATATTGCATGAAAGCCTTGTGGACAATTATGCAAAACATATACAAGCTTCTGAGTTCAAGGGTATACTTACTTTTTACACAGAAGAATCTCCCATCTATTGATATTTCTGTTGAATAAATGATTGAAAAAGATAATTTTCCTTGTGGTTTTATTCAACTATATCAACTTCATTAATAGGCATAGTTTCAAAGATTATCAAATGTTTGCTTGTTCAATTATGTCAAAAAAGCCAAAAAGTTCCATGGGGTGTACTTATTTTTTCACCTGACTACATATGTGTGATCTAAAATGCTTTCTATTTTGTTAATGTTTTCTATTCACTCACTCACTAGGGCTTGTGTGGCAGATACTCCACATAATATAAGGCTATAGAAGGCTAAAAATAAACCGATTAAGAAAATGTGTTTAAAAAATTTTAAATGTATACTAGATTCCCATTAACAGACGTTTATTTAACATTTTTGGAAGGGGCTTTGAGTATCAGTACATTGTAACCAAGTTTTCCACCATGGGAGAGTCTTTAGAAATGAGAACTTCTGAAAATTGAGCTTTCCAGTTCCTTGGTAACATGACAAGATGCATTTTATTTGTCTTAATAACTTCAAGAAAAGTGAAGCTGGTGAGGGAATAAAAGTTTGTAGCTGCTATAACAAAGCAACTAACGTGTATCCTGGATGTTCCATAACATTACATGTTAAATGGATAAAAAGAAGGATGGTTCATTCATTAATAAATTAAAAACAGTAATTGTTATCAAACTGCTGTGGGATAAGAGGAATAACACAATTCAACATGCCCAGTCATGTTTTATTCCTTACTTAAAAGCCAAAGGTTTTTTTTTTTTCTTTATTACAGCAATCAGTCAATTCATTATTTTGTTAGGATGCAAAACTATTGTAGTACTAACTAAGCACCTACACATACCCTGGAAAATACAACATCTATTCAGTATAATATATATATATATATATATATATATATATATATATATATATATATATATATGCTTTAGAAATATAGTTTACCCTGGGTAAATGCTTTGTTGATATCTGTACATGATATTTTGATGCCTTTATGCTAACAAATTGCTGCAGCTTTTATCTGCTGAGCAAATACAGGTCTTTTCCAGGCAATTAGGAGAGTCACTTAAAATACACGTTGTCTAAGGCACTTCATTTGTTGATTTCATAATAGACTCAACACGCAAATTGCTTGTAAAGGTCAGCTATTGATGGTGCTGATATGGTTCAGAAATACTCGCCAAACACAAAGCAATGACTCACTTCTCTCCAGATGAAGGGTATTATTTGCCATTTACTGCAATATCCATGAGGTCCGTTCTGAAAGCACCCAAAGCGAAGATGATGTATTTATAATTCTGTACATCAAAATTCTAAACAACTTCCTTTATGCATAGACTTCCTGTGATAGACAAAATATACACAATGATTGGTATACATTGCATGTAAATGCTGTCTGCAATGCTCAAATGGCTTAACTTGTTCAGCTTGTTTATAGTAACACTGAGCTGAGATATCATGACATCTGCACATTACCAGAGAGTTTTTTGTAATGTACAATCTAGTGTCATGATTTCCATCAACCACATCCCTGACATGCATGCTGAATGCATGTATGTAATGCTGTGTTTGATCACGTGAGATAAATCTACCCAAAATAAATGCGTAATGTGATTCATATGTGGAAGGTTTATCAAAGATCAAAACAGCTCGGACACAGCTTCGCTCCATTCACTGGTAAGATCTGACATGTGTGTCCTTTCATGCCAGGGCTGCATCGAGCAAACATCCGACAATGGGTGACCGAGGGAACGATGAGACTCTTGATGCCTGTTTCACATTACATGTGCGTATTAACTAATTCTGCCAGTTTATAGAATTATAGAGTTCAGAAAATTTACAGAACAAAACACATTTCATCAAAGCAGAACCAGTGCGACGCCCTGAAGACAAGCTGCTCCCTTCTGACCCTCTGTAACATGTACAATTAGCAGATGATGAAGGTTGTGTGGAATATTTTCCTAATACAATACATGCAATATCTCAGTACTTATTCTCAGGATTTTTACAGGCGGTCCATTTGCAAGCTGGAAGATTTCTGCAAAGCAAAAAGCAAGAGTTATATCCCTGACTTCTGAAGCCAAAGAGCTAAAGAGGCCCACTCTATTAGTTAGATGGGTTTATAACCTTACACAGGCTACTGTTGCATTATAGATGGCATGCTGTCATGCTGTGTGTGTGTGTGTGTGTGTGTGTGTATGTGGTGTAAAACACTTAACTGTTACACAGTCACACACAAGCAACCATAAATCCAGTAGCTGAAGCACATCCAATGTATAAATGTACTGTGGCTTTACAAGGTGCCACCCTGGTGTTATGTAGCTAACCTACACTTCACACAGTTCTTCTACACTGACACTTCAATAGAGAGAGAAAGAGAGAGAGAGAGAGAGAGAGAGAGAGAGATTGAGAGAGAGAGTATCAGCTTTTCTTAAATTCCATTTTCCTTACATAATTAGCACCAGGGCAAGCCTGTATCCTATGACCCTCCAAGACATGTGTTTAAGAGAGAACTCCTTCTTGAGTGGTTCATGAATCGCTAATGTTATCTGCTTGCTGCAGTTCACATGCGTGAGTCTCATTTCCTTGCAATACTACCAGACTCATTTATGAGTATGAGATGTCAATGGAATTTATCATCTACAGCAATGATGTCTCAGACTCCTGTGCAGTGTCAGTGTGTTATACCTCCGAGGGTTTCATTTTTCAAATGGGCTAGGAGCTCTGTGATAAATGTCTAACATGTTTATATAATCACACAGATTCTCATCTCCCAAAGAGCTTGTGCGAGTTCGCTTATAGTCATAAGAGTCAGGCTGACATAAATGATTAAGTCTCTTCATAAAAAAATGCTACCTTTCACGTATAAATCTGAATGGATGTAATTTATGGAGGGGTGTAAGAGCCAGAGAAACTGGCTCAGAGTCCAACACAAACAGTGTTTTCCAGGATGGCAGACGTGACCTCGAGCCCTCTGTCTGGCTTCAGAAAGCTCAATGAGAAATGGTATAGTTTCTGAGAGTTGATATGTAATTCTAACAGACTATGATATGCTGAAATGAAGCTCAATGAAGCTCAAATGAAGCATGTGAGAGCACTGAATGGGTGTCATGCTTAGGAAAAAAATAAATCAAATAGACTGCAGGGATTAAATCAGAAGCCTCAGTGTTACACAGTTGGGTCCCACTTTATATTAAGTGTTCTTAAGTACTTTGTACTTAAGTAATTATCTAAGGGTTCAGTGCAGTGTAATTCTTATGTATGTAAAAATTGTTCCAGGGTATAGGATTTGAAAATATGTTTTTAAACTGAAATAATGACTACATAATTAACTATCTGTGAGAAAGAATTTGTAATAGAAATTCTGTATGATGTATAATTAATGAAGTATGGAACAGATATGTAAATACATTTCTAAATACTAGCCCAAATTGTGTGAACATGTATGTACAGTGAGAAACTCTGTGTGTCATAAATGAGCTACAGCAAACTGAGAGTTTAGAATTATATCTGATGTAGAACCTATGAATTACACAACCTAGAATAGAATAAAAATGCTATTACAATTTTTCTGACATTAAATTATTTCTTCCTAAACAAAGTGAAGGTATAGTATGAAAACAAGTTTAATTTACATAGTTAACTTGCAAAAATTGGACATACATAAGATTTACACTGAAATTAATACAGTGGGGGAAATAAGTATTAAACGCGTCAACATTGTTTTCAGTAAATATATTTCCAGTGAGGCTATTCATATTTTCCAGACATGGTGAAATTTGGAAATATAAAGAATTCACAACATTAAAGTCCATAAATAAAGTTATGTGTAATAAAGTGGAATGACAGGAAAAAAAGTATTGAACACGCTAACTGAAATTTATTTAATACTTAGTGGAGGAGCCTTTCTTTGCAATGACAGCTTCAAGATGCTTCCTGTATGAAGAAATTAATCAGCCACAGTATTCAGGTGTGATTTTGGCCCATTCTTCTAAACATATTGTCTTTAAATCTTGTTCAATTGGATTCAAGTCAGGTGATTGACTGGGTCATTCTAACACCTTGATTATTTTCTTTGAAACCCATTGAGAGTTTCCTTTGCTGTATGCTTTGGATCGTGGTCTTGCTGGAA
Organism: Ictalurus furcatus; assembly: GCF_023375685.1. Classification (NCBI taxonomy): domain Eukaryota; kingdom Metazoa; phylum Chordata; class Actinopteri; order Siluriformes; family Ictaluridae; genus Ictalurus; species Ictalurus furcatus. Next base: position 15,276,107 of record NC_071262.1, read on the forward strand.
AGTTCACCCACATCTCATGTTCATCATCCTGGTGGATGGCAGCAGATTCTTCTCAAGAATCTCCCGGTAAAGGGCTCCATTCAGCGTTCCTTCAATTATATGAAGTCTGCCAGTACCATTCGATGAAAAACAGCCCCACACCATGATGCTTCCACCTCCACACTTCACTGTTGGTATAGTGCTTTAAGGGTGATGTGCAGTGCCATTTCTTCTCCAAACATGGTGTGTAGTATGACAGCCAAAAAGTTCAATTTTGCTCTCGTCTGACCAGACTACACTCTCCCAGTATGTAATAGGCTTGTCCAAATGAGTTGTAACAAACTTTAAGTGAGCTTTGACATGCCTTTTCTTTAGTAATGGAGTCTTGCGTGGTGAGCGTGAGCAGTGGAGTGCATTGCCAATTATTTTCTCTGTGACGATGGCACCTGCTGCCTCCAAGTGTTTCTGGAGCTCTTTCCGAGTGGTCCTTGGCTCTTGGGCTACTCTTCTGACTCCTTGTTCAGAAATCTTGCAAGGAGCTCCTGTGCATGGCTGTTTGATGACGAAGTGTTGTTGGTTCCACTTGCGGATAATGGCCCCAGTGGTGCTTACTGGAGGATTCAGAAGTTTTGAAATCCTAAGTGTTTGATGAATCATCGTCACTCACTGTTATATATAACAAAGGATGTCAACTTCAAGAAAATAATCTCACATTGTCATAAGATGATTATTGGACGCTGTTGTGGAGGAGTATATAACTACAAATGTCAAAGTAAAGAATGAAAAGCAATCCTGAACAGAATTTTATCGTAAGCAGACCTGAGCTCACCCAGATCTCTATAGACACATCTGTTAAGAGTGTTCATTAAATTATAAGCACTGTGGTTCCTAGACTCACACAGCCTTAAAGCAATCTTATTGATGGCCCTAGAAAGAGAGCAGATAAAGGAGCTGTTGGGGGAAAAGACCAGAGGTAGTATCAGATGGAGAATGACTCCTGATAAGTGTACTTATACCAAATTGTAGATCGTACAACACACAAGATGAAAATGGTCTGGACAACACACTGCTTTGCAGCCCCATCTGTGCTCAGATTAAATCGAAGGTGCAATGTGGATAATGGCACAAATTCATCATGCATTATACCTACATTTGGTAATTAAAAGCAATCACTATTTAAAAACGTTTAGAGTTGTTGAAACTTTTTAATGATGGAACTTTTGCTGGAACTTTTTATGCTTGGAGCACCTAGACGTCATTAAGCTAGTAAGCCAAGGCCTATAAAGTACCAGTTAATCTAGACATGCAAAAAACACATTAAATCATTAAAAAGTTCTTACATTAAAAATAATCTAACTTAGCCTTAGGTATTATTACAGTAAAAAACTAATTTTAGCGAAGGCATCATTAAAGTAAGAAGCCAATTCTTTTAAGAGATATGACGGTATCCAATAGAACAAATATAATGTTGCTTGTTATAGCATACTCCAGTTCCCATAGGTGAATCAACTTCTCCTTCTTCTAGAAGTACAGGACTGCAACTTGCTAATGTTGAAGCAGAAGAAAAAAGCTAAATAATTAAGAGGGACAGCAGCAGGACGGTGTTATGGTCTGTCACCACTAATGGGTTTAGACCTCTCCAGAAATGTCTGGGTTTCTCTGGGTTGCATATTTTATATGATCTCAACAAAGCTGAGACTTCGGAAGGCAGCTGTTCAGAGATCCCTGCATACGTCACAGCTCTGTTTATCAGCCAGACTTACATGCTGACCGCCTCACCATTTGGAAACAGTTCCATGATTTATGTTCGCAGCACATTTCCAAGTGATGCAGAAAACCAAGAGTGGCAGGACATTCACAGGAGGCTGGGTGGCCTGATATTGACGTGATTTTTCCTGCGCTTTGTTTTTGCAACAATCTTTATGGCTAGAGAGATCTTAAAGCGGTAGAAGTCTTTCTCTTAAGATAACAGGTTATTAGTAGTTCTCAGTAGTCTAGTAACCTGAATGACACAAATAAGAATTGACACTAACACAATATGTGTTAGATGTCAAACCAGTTACTGCACTTCGAAGGCAGGGACTGAGGCATTTTTGCTCAACTGTTCACTTTTAATTTTATGGCTCATTACACCATTCTATTTCAGGCTAATATAAACCACTTTTGCAACAAATGCGCCTGTCTTGTTTGTGTAAAAGGTCAGAACACTGGGGTAGATATATAAAGTGGATTTTGCTTTGTTCTTCTGATTTTTCAAGCACAATAATTGTGACACAAAACAGTAGTTAATAATGTCTATTATCTGTTTTAGTGTCTATTCATTCCAATAGTGGCTCAAACCCCAGATTTCTCAGCCACTGAAGATTTTGATTCTGTTGCCATGGAAATGAATTATGTGAATGTAACTTTATAGATGCCAGGTCTTAAGTCTTACCTATGAAATTTATCAGTCTTATTCTATCTGTACCTCCCACTGTACCCATTTGACACATACTCATGGCTTGACCCATATTTTTTGGCTTGCTTTTTATATTTTCCTCAATAAACTGTACATGGTTACATTAATACTTGCTGAGTCCTAAAGACTTTGCCATCTAGTGCATCACTTGCACTTCTGGCATGGTCACAATGTCATGTATAGCTCCATCACCTCCAACACTACATTAAGGGAGAGCAGTCTGGAAGGTCCTCAGTGAGAACATGACAGCTCACCAGGAACCAGTAGGGAATTTTTAAACAGAAAGTTTGATTTATTGTCACTCTCCTGACTGAAAGAGCACACTGTGGGCTTCTACGACGTTCCTGGGACAGCCTGGATCAAAGTTTATATACTATATATATATGTCAGTTCATAAAACATTTCTTGTGGGCCCATTTATAAATGAAATGCCATCAAAACAAAATACTAGCTCATATTTGAGTGTTCAAGTGAATAAACAAGATATATACAAAATTTAAGAGTCATTACCAGATCCATCGAACAAGAATGTGAGAAATCAGGTTTCACAGAGACTTAAAGATTTTGCCTCAAGTGATATATACCTGCTTAAAGTAGTTTGGGGAAAGGTGGGAAATATTTGTTCTTATAATGCAGATAGCATATGTATTATGTATGGTTGTCCAAAACGTACTCATCTTGGTTCATTACTAAGAACGCTGGGGAAGCTGAGAGTGGAACTGTATGTATGTAGCTAATTGGTTAGCTTTCTTGTTTGGAAATGAATGCAATACACAGCTGAGTATTCACTCATTAAGGATGTGACATGCTGTTCATACAACTGTTCATACACTTCATACAGTTTCCCTGATAAGGTTTGTTGATGTTGCTGCTACAATGCTGTTTTCAAATATATAATCAGCAAAAAAAGAAATGTCCCTTTTATCAGGAGACCGTATTTCAAAGATAATTTTGTAAAATCCAAATAAGCTTTACAGAGCTTTATTGGAAAGGGTTTAAACAAAGTTTTTCATGCTTGTTCAGTGAACCATAAACAATTATTGCACATGCACATGTGGAACAGTCCTTAAGACACTAACAGTTTACAGGTGCTAGGCAATTAAGGTTACAGTTACAATAATTTAGGACACTAAAAGACCTTTCTACTGACTCTGAAAAACACCAGAAGAAAGATGCCTAGGGTTCCTGCTCACCTGCGTGAACATGCCATAGGTCTGCTGCAGAGAGGAATGAGTACTGCGGATGTGTCCAGAGCAATAAACTGTAATGTCTGTAATGTAAGATGCCTAAGACAATGCTACAGCAGATCGTCCTTGCAGTCGAAAATTACATGTAACCATGTGTCCCCCCCAGACATGAAACTTGTTCAGTTTATGTCTCAGTTGTTGAATGTTTTTATGTTAATACAAATATTTATACATGTTAAGAAATTTGCTGGAAAGAAAAGCAGTTGAATTTGAGAGGATGTTTCTTTTTTTGCTGAGTATATACTTTTTAAGTTTAAAGTTTAAATAAAATATGTTCTCCAAACTGTCATATCACAGCAAACCAGCAACTCCATTTCCCAGGAGGCACCTCAAACTACAAACATGGCCACTGAGGACTACCCTTCCCACACACGCACACGTTCGCCTTTGCCAGAGTACTAACTACACACACCTGCACCCAATCTCACACACAGCACTACACAGTATATAAAGGACTTTGTGAACACTCAGACTTTGCGAAGTAAATTTTCAGCCGTCTCTGTCGTTATCCAAGCCTTATACTCGTGGTTTGCATTAGTGAGATTTGACCATTGTTTACGTTCTTGACCTCAATTCTCTGCCTTGCCTAGTTTTGCCTGTTTGCCTGATCGCCTGACCTCTGCCTGTTTATTGACCATGAACTTTGCCTTACCCTTGGAATTGTTATTATATATCTGCCTAACCTGCACTTGCTTCCGTCTGACTCCATTTCGTGACACAAACCTGGAGTTGTTAATTGCATCCATTCACTGCAGCAATCCAAGTGTTTTTCTGTGCTTTATGTTTTGGAAATCAATACACCTTCATTTCTGAAAGCAAGCTTGTTCCTGGCCTGAGGGAACATCCAACAACTGAACAACATACTGCTGCTGTTTAATTTGGACATCAGAGCAGCAGTGTGTGATTCGTTTGCTGTAGTCTTTCTTTAATCTTGACCTCCACCAGGACCTGATATGTGAGAATGTTTTGGCCTTGAATTGTGTTTTTTCAGTGTGAGAACTTGACAGGGACGGTTAGGGATGTGGCATGACATTCAGGGTTCTATGCCATTAATTCACCCTTATCCAAGTTACAGTATGTCAAGGCACTATCGGGTTTAGGGGAATGATTTACCATAAGGCTATAGCTTCACTGTGGAGCAGGGAAGTAGTGATAGTGCTCTCTTGCAGTCTTCCAGTGCTCATGGGAAAACCAGGCATCTCACCACTGTGCAGCAGGTCACTGAGGAGTACGTAGAGAATGCCCTAAACCAGTGTTACACTCGCCTTTCTATCCAGTGGACTTTAAACTTGCATATTGCTTAGAGACACTTAAGATATATCCACATATGGGACAAGTGGAAAACAGCATTTATCACCACATTCATTAACTTTGAATACTTGGTGAGGGATTTTGGTCTTGTAAATGGCCCCTCCACTTCTGTTAATGAGTTTATTCCTCATCAGAAGTGGAACATGTTGCCCTGTAGAGCCTGATCTACTCAAGCATCTCCTGGACAATAAATTCTATGTCAAGTTGGTCTAGAGCAAACGTCACAAGCCCACCATTACTTTCATGGGTTACATACTCAGTATACAATTTCAAAGAAGTCAAAACCCAAGGCAATCAAGAAGTTACAAAGATTCCTCAAGTTTCAGTTTCGACTGCACCACTCAATTTGTTGAAAAGTTTATTTAATGGAACAAGGCTACAGATGAGTCTGCATATGTTTAATGAGCTAAAAGAATGATTCACAAGCATCGTTGTCTCTTTCTCATTTAAGTGTAGAGGTCGGTGTCTTGGAAACCAGCACTGGGGTACATTATCGTAATGCTATATGAGTTTCATTCTTGTAACCTACAGTATATAAGCTCCCGGCTATAAAGGTAGCCTTGAAAATTTGTGGTATCCCTTCAAGTTTGTACCAGATTTCCATAAATCTGAAGTCTCATTTAAAGCTATGCAGCAGTGGAATTAGCTCCTTACTGATTCAAAAACCTGTATATAGCATAATATATTTTCTGTTATTTTAAAAGGTATCCTCTGTTAACCTAACCACTGATTTAAAAATCTGTACAGAGTTTAATATCTTTTCCCAAAAAAATAAAAAAGGACATTAAGTAATCAATCATTTATCCATAAACTTACTGGACATAGTAATCATATGTATCCTGTCATAAACATTTGCATCCTATGATTTTAAGCAATACTGTACATGATAACCTGTGTGTGCATACGGACACGTATGGATAGGCTGTGCGTGGGTATGAATATGCTATTGATTGATGGTGGTTTGAGAGAAGTAGGGATGTAGGAGTTGTAATTGCTCGGATTGGAATTGGAGTTACACTCATTCTCCAAGCAGCTTGATGGCCTATTCGCTCCCAGGATGTTGGAGCCATACTTCCAGGTTCAAGACTCCAAACAGGCACCTCCTGTCTGCCTGACAACTAAGACCTATATCCCCAGTGCACCATGGAACCACTTAACTTCAGACAGCTCAAGACATCTCGACATAAAATGCATCTTGGCCCTGGTCCACAACAATATCTGGGGATGTTTGCTGGAGGCAGGTGTAAGTAATGGTAAAAATCCTGTACTATCTGTTCCCCTCTGGTTTTCTTCAGCTCCTGCATCATTACATCTGTATAAGCTCCACTGCATTCTTAACACTCTGAGTTTTTTTTAAATGGTTGCCAAAAAGCGCATAGCAGAAGCTGAGCTTGGCACTGACAACACAATCACAGCATGTTGGAATAACAAATTTGATTACTGATTGCTAACATACTGACCCTTTTGATTTTGGCAAAGACATTATAATTTCAAAAGCATTCAGCCCTTATTGTATAACAAATTAATGTTCTAACAAATCAGTTTATGACAACTTGAAATAGTCTGAAATAGCCTTATAGTGCAAGACAATGTCAAAGTACAATTACCCTAGTGTTAATCTCATGCTGTGTTCCCATGGCTACAAATTAGATGATAAAAAAAATGCTGTACTGTTGCTAATGCACTATATTCATGGTTGCTGCCCTCTGAGGAGGAAGCTTTATAAGCCCTCTAACATATGACGTACATTAAAACTCTCATCTTCGGTTACTCTTACCCTAGGCAATACAGTATGCTACATAAATAACGCTCATTAGTATTAAACACTCAATCCATCAAGATTTCCAGCTTCACTATAACTAAAAAAGAAATGAGAGAAAGTCTTTGGTCTAGAGAGATTTTTCAGATGTTTTGATGACTCTGATTCTGTGACCTGAGAAATGATTAGAAGTAAATCAACTATCATAAGTATCCTAAATCCATCCATCTTCTACCGCTTACTCCTTTTCAGGGTCACGGGGAACCTGGAGCCTATCCCAGGGAGCATCGGGCAGAAGGCGGGGTACACCCTAGACAGAGTGCCAGTCCATCGCAGGGCACAATCACATACACACTCACACACCCATTCATACACTACGGACACTTTAGACATGCCAATCAGCCTAGCATGCATGTCTTTGGACTGGGGGAGGAAACCGGAGTACCCGGAGGAAACCCCCGCAGCATGCAAACTCCGCACACACAGGGCCACGGCAGGACTCGAACCCCAGACCCTGGAGGTATGAGGTGAACGTGCTAACCACTAAGCCAAGTATCCTAAATCCAGTGTCTAAATCTAGACACCAGGAAAGAAATGATGAAATACATCAGACAGAATGTGACAGCAACCACATTATTTATATCTGTAAAAGCTTCCTTCCTCTCTTGAGTAGTGACTGTATGTCACAAAAGATAATCAATAAACCCTATATAAAGAAACTGTTATTGAAAAACAAACACCACCATCTCTTAGCCCAACAATAAATCCTTCAGCAGTCATCAATCAAAGTAGAGATTTGTCTTTCAACTAGCTTGATTGATGAGGATCCTCCAGCATTAAATAATAGGAATTCAATAAATATTATATAGATTTTTTTTAAGAAACCTCTGATATTCTTTTTTTTTAATGCATTAATGAATTGCAACATAAGAAACATACTTTAAAGATGTCCTCATGTTTTCACATAGACATAATAACAAATACATAGATATATTTAGGATTTCCATGGAGAAATTATTTAAAAAAGACCAGCTGGCTAAACTTTATATTTAAAACACGTGCTAGTCTTTGGTGAAAGCCTGAGGGAGCTTAGAAATTAGACTCAACATTGGAGTAATACACAGAAAGGGCCTTCCATTTCTGCCTTCACCAGTCCACTTTAATGCAGTTTTTTATAAAGAAGCAATCCGCTTCTTTATAAGATTACAGCAATTACTGTTTAGAAGAAGGTTTAGATCAGTGATACAAGATATTAGTTATTAGACTAAAGTGAGAGTGCATCTATAATGTTATGAGAAATTAAAGAGGTTCTCTAAGACAGAGAAGAACAGAGAGAGAGAACGAGAGAGAGAGAGAGAGAGAAACTAGTTTGGGAGAGTAACGGTTTGGGGATGTTCTCATTTTTTTCTGATTCTCCTGGGAAAGGCCATGCTAAGCTATGTTCAGTGTAAAACCCAACTCGACAATAACCACACAGTCGTAGGATTGCTAGTACAGAAATATACTGGAAAATAATATTATTTATTAAGCCTTCTTGTCATCTCAAAACAGTCTGACCATTCTCCTCTGACCTCTCTCATCAACAAGGTATTTCTGCCTGCTTTTTGCACCATGCACCTTGCATACTTGCATGAAAAAACAGAGGTAGAGGTGTTCCTATTAAAGTGGCCAGTGAGTGGACTATATCAAGCACAAAATGGGATTTTTTGCTTTCATATGTAAACAAAGTGCCAGAAGACAGATGACATTTAGAATTATTCCAGTATTACTTTGGGATTAAGATCCAACAGTTTGAAAGTATATCCCTTGTGTTTATTTAGAAGAAGAAAAAAGAAGTCTGTGTAAGACCAAGTCGATGCCAAACCAAACACTAATAAGCAAATGTAACACAGAATTATCTTGCCAGACAGAGAAGGTTTAGAATTATTTCACTTACTTGAGCACGTGTGTGGAGCCGTTGATCTGTGTAGCTGTGCAGGGTGTTCTAGGTGCGAGGATGGAGGGCCGTCGGTAGCGCTGGTGGCCGCAGCAGAGGATGATGAGGAAGGCACGGCGGAAGGACTTGTTGAGGAAGGCATAGAGGATGGGGTTGAGCATGGAGTTGATGTAGCCCAGCCACAAGCATGCTGCCCACAGCTGCTCCGGTACTGTGTAGTCTATGAAAGGGTCCACCACATTGGTGATGAAGAATGGAGCCCAGCACAGGCAAAAGCAGCCCATAATGATGCACAGAGTCTTTGCTGCCTTGGTCTCAGTGCGCATGCGGTGGTTGCGTTGGTGTTCAGCACTTTCAAGGCCAGAGGCCGCGCCACCTGCCCTCTGCAGCATGCCGATCTGACGGGCGTGCTCACGTGCCGTTACATAGATGCGTTGATAGGCGAGCACCATCAGGCCCAGTGGGATGTAGAAGGCCACCACAGAGCAGGTGAGTGCATATGGCTTGTTCACCATGAACACGCACACCGTGGAGTTGCCACTGAACTTCCTTGCTTCTATCTGTTGAGGGGAGAGGGAATATTTATTACACAAATTGCACATTCAGCATGCAAAAAGAAAATATCACTTTTTTTACTCTCTGTGCTGAGGTTTCTTTTTTTCTGTTGGTTCACTGCTATTCCAATCTGTAAGTCCTTGGCCTACGAGAGCTGTAAATTTGTCAGCGGTAGACAAAACCTTTCGTACCATATAAATTTAAAACCAGGGAGACCTTAACCCGAATAGCATTCATTTTATAAACAGGCATTTTCAAAGACAGCCCTTTAGAAAAGTCCCTGACCCTGACTACACTTAAATAAGAATAAAATCACCTCTAATTTCTCCTACTTGACACAATGCTTTGATAAGCCTGGCTCAAAATGTACAAAAAAAAAAAAAGTCTTGGTTTCCATGAATTACACTTTGCTGGAGAACACTTAAAAAACACCAGGGTAAAAAAGAATACCAGAAATAATTTTGTGCTTCACTTGACTTTGTTGAAATGCACTTTAATTGGACACAACCCAAATGAAATCTTGTGTGAAGGGTTCATTTGCTCAAGTGGTCTGGATCCCAGGGCAAAACAGTCAGTAGACATAACTATAAATATGTATATTTACAAGCGTGTGATGTGCTGTTTATTAATACTATCAATTGGAGAAAGGTCATTAAATATTCATCATCATTCATCAGAGTCATTAGCAACACCATCACCACAGCAATCACTAGATATTCATTCATTCATTCATCAGGAACTGAATCTGGAGCCCGGGAGGGACAACTGTTCATAATCACTAAATGTTATATATATATATATATATATGTCACGATTCCCCCTTTAAGCAGCGTGCTCTAAGCGCGAATGCGCGAGCACCTGCTTTTCCGTTGTTGACCGTAATGACATCTGGACACGTGTGTTTTGTTTATGTTTCTGTCATGTCTCCTCCCTGTTCTGTCATTGGCTGGGATTTCACGTGGGTCTGTATTGCTCTCAGCTGCTAGCAGTTTAGACACTGATTATGTCCGCATATATACTGCACGCCTCCCAGCACACAGGGCGGAAGATTAATAATACTTTAGAGTTAGTTTAGTTCGTAGCGTATTCTTAGTCACGGTCCATGTTTAGAGTTAGTTTAGTTTGGATCATAGTCATAGTCACGGTCCATGTTTAGAGTTAGTTTAGTTTGGATCATAGTCATAGTCACGGTCCATGTTTAGAGTTAGTTCGCGCTGGATTATCCGCTTCCAGTCCCTCGTCATAGTTCGTTTCTTGTTTTGTTTATCGACCTAGATTCCTGCCTTGCCCCGTGTATGCCTGTTTGCCAATCGCCTGACCTCTTGCATGTTTGTAGATTACGTTTTGAATCACGTTTTGGATTTGTCTGCCTGTCTCTCTTTCTAATAAACAACTGTTCATCCGGCACTTGCATCCGTCCTATCTCTGCTCCGTCACGATTCGTGACAGAATCTTCTGCCAAAACATGGATGCAGCAGGAGAACGGAGGAGACGCAGAACCCGGAAGTTGACGCCAACCGTCCCCGCTATGGACTCCGTCCACTTCCCACAATGGACATTTATGGAGCTTCCTGATCCATTTGACGGATTTTTCGGTGCCCCTGAATATTTTCTGGTAGACTGTCAATACTATTTCGCCAGCCTGTTAGACCCTAAGCCAGAGGAGAAGCAATGGCTCCGATTCACGTGGTCCCGGTTCTTTGGACCGGCCCGTCAATGGGTGCAGCTCAAACTGGATAAGCACTGTAGGAACCTGGATGGTGTAGAACAGTTTGTGGGGGAATTCATGGTGCGATTCGGGAGTCCGGAGGCGAAGGACGAGCTAGAACAACTTCTCAGGGGGGTAAGTCTGGCAGGCGAACCTGCCCTGCCGTTTACCTACTACTACAAGCAACTTCATGCAGAGCTCAACTCTGAAATCCAAGTCAAGTCTCAAGTCCCTGAGATCCAAGTCAAGTCTCAAGTCCCTGAGATCCAAGTCAAGTCTCAAGTCCCTGAGATCCAAGTCAAGTCTCAAGTCCCTGAGATCCAAGTCAAGTCTCCAGTCCCTGAGATCCAAGTCAAGCCTCCAGTCCCTGAGATCCAGGTCAAGCCTCCAGGCTCTGAAGTCCAAGTCAAGCCTCCAGTCCCTGAGAACCAGGTCAAGCCTCCAGTCCCTGAGATCCAGGTCAAGCCTCCAGTCCCTGAGATCCAGGTCAAGCCTCCAGTCCTTGAGGTCCAAGTCAAGCCTCCAGCCCTTGAGGTCCAAGTCAAGTCCCCAGGCTCTGAAGTCCAAGTCAAGCCTCCAGGCTCTGAAGTCCAAGTCAGGTCTCAAGTCCCTGAGGTCCAAGTCAAGTCTCCAGTCCCTGAGATCCAAGTCAAGTCTCAAGTCCCTGAGATCCAAGTCAAGTCTCCAGTCCCTGAGATCCAAGTCAAGTCTCCAGTCCCTGAGATCCAAGTCAAGCCTCCAGTCCCTGAGATCCAGGTCAAGCCTCCAGGCTCTGAAGTCCAAGTCAAGTCTCAAGTCCCTAAGGTCCAAGTCCAAGTCAAGTCTCACGTCCCTGAGGTCCAAGTCAAGTCTCACGTCCCTGAGGTCCAAGTCAAGTCTCACGTACCTGAGCTCACGTTCAAGCCTGCTGATCCAATTGACCAAGCTCTGCTAATATCTCAGCCTAATGACCAAATGCTGCTCATGCCCAAGTCTACCGACCCCGTCGTCCAAGTTCAGCCCACGCCCAAGACTACTGACACGCACAGCCAAGTTCTGCTCACGCCCCAGTCTGCTGACACGCACAGCCAGGTTCTGCTCACGCCCCAGTCTGCTGACACGCACAGCCAAATTCTGCTCGCGCCCCAGTCTGCTGACACGCACAGCCAAGTTCTGCTCGCGCCCCAGTCTGCTGACACGGCCAGCCAAGCTCCGCCTGCGCCCCAGTCTGCTGACACGGCCAGCCAAGCTCCGCCCGCGCCCCAGTCTGCTGACACGGCCAGCCAAGCTCTGCCCGCACCCGAGTCTGCTGACACGGCCAGCCAAGCTCCGCCCGCGCCCGAGTCTGCTGACACGGCCAGCCAAGCTCCGCCCGCGCCCGAGTCTGCTGACACGGCCAGCCAAGCTCCGCCCATGCCCAAGGTTCACCTGGTGACCTCAGAGCCTCAGCCTCCCTGTTCAGCTGTGGACGTCGCTCAGCCTCCCTGTTCAGCTGAGGACGTCACTCAGCCTCCCTATTCAGCTGTGGATGTTGCTCAGCCTCCCTATTCAACTGTGGACATCGCTCAGCCTCCCTGTTCAGATGAGGTCGTCGCTCAGCCCGACTGTTCTGCTGAGGTCGTCGCTCAGCCCGCCTGTTCAGCTGAGGTCGTTGCTCAGCCCGCCTGTTCAGCTGAGGTCGTCGCTCAGCCCGCCTGTTCAGCTGAGGTCGTCGCTCAGCCCGCCTGTTCAGCTGAGGACGTCTCTCAGCCCGCCTGTTCAGCTGAGGTCGTCGCTCAGCCCGCCTGTTCAGCTGAGGTCGTCGCTCAGCCTCCCTGTTCAGCTGTGGTTGTCGCTCAGCCCCCCTGTTCAGCTGAGGTCGTCGCTCAGCCTTCCGGTTCAATGGCAAACGTCGTTCCCCCCTACTGCTTCGAGGAGACCCACGCTCCTCTCTCTGGCCGCACAGAGACCCACGCTCCTCTCCCTGGCCTTACAGGGGACTTCGCTCTGCCTTCCAGTTCAGCTGGGGTCGTCGCTCCGCTTTCATGCTCCGCCGAGGACTTCGCTCAGCCTCCCTGCCCAGCTGTGGATGTTGCTCTGCCTTCATGCTCCGCCGAGGACTTCGCTCAGTCTGCCTGCCCTGCTGTGGTCGTCGCTCCGCCTTCATGCTCCACTGAGGACTTCGCTCAGCCTGCCTGCCCGGCTGTGGACGTCGGTCTGCCTTCATGCTCCGCCGAGGATGTCGCTCTGCCTTCATGCTCCGCCGAGGACTTCGCTCAGCCCACCTGCCCTGCTGTGGTCGTCGCTCTGCCTTCATGCTCCGCCGAGGACTTTGCTCAGCCTGCCTGCCCGGCTGTGGATGTCGCTCTGCTTCCCTGCTACGCCGAGGACGTCGCCCCGCTTCCCTGCGCCGCCAAAAACACCGTGCAGTTTCCTGGCTCTGCCTGGGACATTCAGTCCAGGGGGCCGGGTCCGCCAATTAAATGGGATGACTCATGGCACTCGGGGAGAGGTGCCTTTGGGGGGGGGTTCTGTCACGATCCCCCCTTTAAGCAGCGTGCTCTAAGCGCGAATGCGCGAGCACCTGCTTTTCCGTTGTTGACCGTAATGACATCTGGACACGTGTGTTTTGTTTATGTTTCTGTCATGTCTCCTCCCTGTTCTGTCATTGGCTGGGATTTCACGTGGGTCTGTATTGCTCTCAGCTGCTAGCAGTTTAGACGCTGATTATGTCTGCATATATACCGCACGCCTCCCAGCACACAGGGCGGAAGATTAATAATACTTTAGAGTTAGTTTAGATCGTAGCGTATTCTTAGTCACGGTCCATGTTTAGAGTTAGTTTAGTTTGGATCATAGTCATAGTCACGGTCCATGTTTAGAGTTAGTTCGCGCTGGATTATCCGCTTCCAGTCCCTCGTCATAGTTCGTTTCTTGTTTTGTTTATCGACCTAGATTCCTGCCTTGCCCCGTGTATGCCTGTTTGCCAATCGCCTGAACTCTTGCATGTTTGTGGATTACGTTTTGAATGACGTTTTGGATTTGTCTGCCTGTCTCTCTTTCTAATAAACAACTGTTCATCCGGCACTTGCATCCGTCCTATCTCTGCTCCGTCACGATTCGTGACAATATACATATATTTATATATATATATATATATATATATACACACACATATATACATATGTACACTATTAATTTATTTTCAGCAATGTGAATTTTTTTCCCCGATTTAGTTAGAATGTGACCCAAACATTCAGTGATACATGAGCTACAAACACTAATCAGCTCCTCTAAGAGGTGCAGTCAATGAATCTGGCAGTGTTTCTGATGTTCTGACTTTAAACCGTGCAGCTAAATTGCTGTCCGAATTAAACAGTCAGGATAATAGTCATGTATTGTGAACATTTCAGAGGAGAACTACGTACGCCAAACAAAAACTCAAACACACTCTCATCTTCCCCTCACCAAGGAATGATGCTTATGATTATTATGTGTAGAGTGTGAAATGCAAAGAATTGTGTGCTATGCAGGGTATTATGTATTCAGTTAATGAAATGGTTAATTTTACACAGAATAAATAATGACACAGTTTATGAAACCACCATGTTATGAAACTCCTCTAAGCAAAATCATTGATTGTGTGAAGAAAAACATGCTCAGTATGCCATTTAAACAGCATTTCCTCTGTCTGGCTGACTTTCATTACAGCAAATCAATCTTCATCCAGGACCATTTAATGTTTGTTTATAGATGGATTATAAGCTCTAATAGGGCGATGTGACATCACTATTTGAAATCACTATTTCTATTACATCATACTTGTCCGTGGGAGTTATTAATTAAGCTCTTCCTCATAGCGTTTCCTGAATAGAGGGACTACAGGAGGAGAAGCTCGCTGTAGCTTCTTTAGGCATCTGCAGTATATAATATTCACCCAGAATACAAAGTGGGGCACAAACTCTAGTAAAAATCTATAAAGAACCATTTAAAATATCTGAAATGTGCTCTAAAATAAAACAACCTCATTTGCATATGTACTGAGCTGATTATTTCATCGAATGCCTAATCATTTTCACCGAAGCAAGTTTGTTTACAGTCGTCATGATGAACACGAAAGAGAAAAATTATCTTTAAACATTCCACAGCCAAATACATTTTTTCAACACTGGACTAGCTGTGACAGATGTGACTCACCAAATCATTTATTCCAATACTGTTCCAGCCTTGCATAATTGGTAAGAACGATATAACAGTTGGGATAGTCCAGCATCCTCCTATCATAAGAGCAACTCTCAGTGGTGTCATCTTGTTCCTGTAGACCAGAGGCTGACAACAGATGGCATAGTACCTGCAACAAAAGGTTTAAAAGCATTTTATACATATATAAAAACTAAATAAAAAATTATTTCACACATTGGTTGAACAAACCATGTACTTTAGCATTAATACACCATAAAAATGTAACTAACATTTGTATTAAGTAAGGAATAAAACATGCTGTTATAGGTAAATAATTGATGAGCTACTGTGATGCTTAAAATTGTTTATTTCTATGACAGAACATCCTGAAGTGTTTTATTCCTCCTTTATCACAACAATGCATGAACGATTACATATACACAGCACAATATATGTTTAACCATTTATAGTTACATTTAATGTTATGGAACATCCACAAGACAAGATATTTCCTTTTATCACTTACATTACAGCAGTTATAAACAGTCGTTCATAACTCCCCCCTCCTTAAAGTTAATAAAAAAAAAACCATACAGCTAGCATTGTCATGTGATTGTGAAACCATAAAGGAGCAAACTCCTCCGTCCTGAAGACTTTCCCTACTAACCATAACAAAGCACTGACACCTGAGACACCTTCCATAAATGTTAAATAAACACTTCTTACAGAAAACTTCACCATATCAACTATATACCTGTGTCTAATAATAATTTTTAAAAAATCCATTTATTAATATATTTAGATTACGCATGTGAAGCGGCCGCCACACAAATACCTGTGAATGAGAGGCGATAATGTATTAGAATAAGTTATTATATTCATCCATTTTCTATACCGCTTATAATACACAGGGTTGCGGGGAGCCTGGAGCCTTTCCCGCACAAGGCGGGGGACACCCTGAAGGGGGTGCCAACCCATTGTAGAGCACAAATGCACACACACTCACACACCCATTCACACAATATGGACAATTTACAGATGCCAATCAGCATACAACACATGTCTTTGGACTGGGGGAGGAAACTGGAGTACCTGGAGAAAACCCCCGAAGGATGGAGAGAACATGCAAACTCCATGTACACAGGGTGGAGGCGGGAATCGAACCACCAACCCTGGAGGTGCAAAGCAAATGTTAAGTATAAAAATAATTATATGTATTATTTTAAATAAATAGGAAAGTGGCCAAGTGTGCAGACAGAATACAGCAAATAAATTTCAACCAGGCTCTGTAGAAGCACCTTCCATACTACACTATCACGACCTTTCTGAACTGTCAAACTAGATTTCCATTAAGCACCTTTAAATGACCTTTTAGCACAGGCAGCAAAAAAGATTTTGACTTTTTGTGTGAAATTCAGCATGCCATAATGACAATGTTAGGGAAATAATTATTTATGTAACAGGATACATGAATCCTGTGTAATACAAAAAAAAAAACAGTTAAAAGAATTTAATTTTGAATTGATTTATCCTTTGACAGATGTCAGTACTGCGTCACAACTCAAGATCTCAAAGCTGTCAAATTTCCAAAATGGTGAATACCACAAGAGAGAATAATGACAGGCTCTAGGCAGGGTTATGTGAAATATGTGAAAAGTAAGTCTGGTGTAGAGGAAGCTGTTGATGAATGTATAGCACTCCTATTTTTCAGGAACAAAGGGAAATGACTGTGTGCAAGTGCAGAAACGCTGGTGATATAATAACACAGGTGTCTGAGATGGGTCGTACTATCCGACAGTAAAAATAACTCAGATCTGTATCAGAGATGGCACACAATACAAAAGAGGGCTGTTTCTTTTTACGTATTACAGCCACTATAACATCTTTTCAGAAAAAAGTCATATGCAAATAGGGAAACTACTGGACTGGTGCACACAGAAAACTTTAAATCAAGTGTATTTCAGTGTGTATATTAGCATAAAGCTATCCAGCTCTACCAAACGCAATACTTAATTATACCACCACCTGCTGCACTGTGTACAAGAACCAAAGAAATGGTCTGGCTGTTGGTAGAAACAAATTTTCCTAGGCATATAATTAGCTGGCATGGATGATAGACATTCTTTCCATAATCACGAATAAAAAAAGGACAGTAATGTCATATAGCTCTAAAGCTAGCACAACATAATCTCAAGCAAAAATTAACATGCTAGCCAGACACAACTTTACGTGCAAGGAGAGACCACAGCATATAACTGAACTGTTAGCCAAAGACGTTTAGCTATTTTGCTGAGGGCACACACAAAATGCTTCATCACCAGAGACGTTATCAGGAGATGACATATACTGTAGCTGCATAAAGTCGTCCCTCCCATGGACTCGCTTATTTTCCATACTCAATTATATTATTTGCCGGTTTTAGCCTAGTTAATTGGCAAGCATATACAGTATATATTACACATATTTGTATACACATACACATATTTCAGTTGCCCAGTGGTCTATCTAATGACTTGATGATCTGTCCACCGCTGCACAGTCTAGATCTTCAGGTACCTACATTCTGCTCTTAGCTGCTCTGAGGCTACAGAATGATGAGCAGCTTGAGGTCGTTGAGACTGTATCACCGGTCAGTTAAGAGAGGAAACAAATAAGCGAGATTTCGGTGTCATGATGGACAGTGTTCCCAGTGGTCCTTCAGGAAGAAATGATGATTATCTATCCATCTCTAACCTGCTCTCTCTCCTTTGACCCAGTTCTGTCAGCACTGTCGCCCATGCATGTGTAGGGGTTCCTGTTTATCTACCCCTGACACATACTCATTACAACACATTTAACACAGGCAAAGAGGCCTATGTTCTACTATAAACCATTTCTCATCACTGTGACACTGTGCCTCGTGGTGAAGCAGGCTTTCATTATCCTCTCGAATCTCTGTAATGGCCAGATGAGTCACTTTTTTAATTCCTTAACCAACCTGAGACTGTCTTGCTTGACTAATTCACTGCTGCTAACACCCTGAAGCAGAACAATGCTATACCGATGTAGTCCTTTCACAAATCAGTCGCATAAAGTAGAAACTGGGTTTTACAGTAACCACTGGGTGTAGTCATGTTCATATTTTTGTGCCTTCTTTAATAAATATAGTTATCTTATGTTAATTATATACTTATCTAATGTTAGCTAATTCAAACATACATTGATAGAGTTTATTTCACATTAATGAACTGAAGACATTCTCCATTTTAAAATGGAGAAAGTGAGGGCAGAAAAGCTGTGAGGAGTTGAGAGGGGTGGGGCTTCCAGGGTATCAGTTATTATTGGAGAATAAAAAGCAACTATCAAACTGTCAATCATTTTAGATTCAAAAGGCTGCTCTTTTTAACTCTTTATTTTTGAGTTATAAGTTGTAGCAGCATACTCTATGTTAAAATGCAAAATGGTTCTTCTTCTTCTTAAAAAAAATAATAATAAAAAAATAGGACCAAAAATCATGCATCATTCTGTTGTGACAAATTTGTGTGGTTGGCAGTTTGAATGAGTGCAACAGGGGCAAGTGTTTAACAGCAGGCCATCAGAAACACGACCCACACATTAGTCTCTCTGCATGTACCAGCGCCTTGTGGACTGCGCTGTGTTACTTGAAGCCTGCTGAATGTCTCACGGCAAAAGCAGGATTGCTAGAGGGAAGCTGTCAGAAGTAGCAGGTATCAGACTAAGTACAAAAACAGCAGTGAAATTAAACTGCTGGTAATAGCTGAGGTTTGCTAATGATCTTAGCTTCATGACTAACTAAAAACAGCAAAAACCGATGGACTACATTATACTGTATGTGAATCATTACCTGAACGACTAACATACACCTATCAGCCATAACATTAAAATCACTCACAGGTGCAGTGAATAACACTGATTATGTCGTTACAATGGCACCTGCCAACGTGAGGGATATATAAGACAGCAAGTGAACTGTCAGGTCTCAAAGTTGATGTGTTGGAAGCAGACTTGACAAGTGACTTTGACAAGGGCCAAATTGTGATGGCTAGACAACTGGGTCAGAGCATCTACAAAACGGCAGGTCTTGTGTCGTGTTCCTGGTATACAGTGGTTAGAACCTACCAAAAGTGGACCAAGGAAGGACAAACAGTGGTCTGATCCCACAGAAAAGCTACTGTAGCACAAATTGCAGAAAAAGTTAATAGTGGCTATAATAGAAAGGTGTCAGAACACAAAGTGAATTGCATCTAGCTGTGTATGAGGCTGTGTAGCCTCAGACATGTCTGAGTGCCTATGCTGACCCCTGTCCACCACCAAAAGAGCCTATAATGGGCACGTGAGCATCAGAACTGGACCATGAAGCAATGGAAGAAGGTGGCCTTGTCTGAGTTCTTTTACATCACATGGACGGCCTGGTACATATGTGTCGATTACCTGGGGAAGGGATGGCACCAGGATGCACTATGGGAAGAAGGCAAGCCGGCAGCAGCAGTGTGATGTTCTGGGAGATGTTCTGCTGGGAAACCTTAGGTCCTGGCATTCATGTGGATGTTACTTTGACATGTTCCACCTACCTAAATATTGTTGCAGACCAATTACACCCCTTCATGGCAGCAGTATTCCCTAATGGCAGTGGCCTCTTTCAGCAGGATAATGCGCCCTGCCACACAGCAAAAATTGTTCAGGAATGGTTTCAGGAACATGACAAAGTCAAGTCAAGTCAAGTCAAGTCAAGTGGGAATTTACTGTCATTCCTCTATACAGCTTTTATACATTGGAATGAAATTATATTTCTTCAGGACCCTGGTGCAACACAGAACAGTATGCAAGACTACATAAAGTGCAAATACACAACAGTGTGAGACGAGTGCAAAACAATAAATACACAGGACAGTAAATAGACAGGACAATAAATACACAGAACATGGACTGTAAACCATAAGCTATTGTGTAATGTAACAGCACAAGTATCGCAGCAATACTGGCAGCAAAAATTAGTTCCATAGTATAAAGTGACTGATGCAGCTGTGTAAAGTGCAGTGTGCAGTAAAACTGAGTCTTACTGGGGTAGGTGTTTGACTAGCCCAGGTGAGCGTTGGGAGGCAGCAGGGGATTGAGCAATCTAACTGCTTCAGGGAAGAAACTGTTGCAGAGTCTGCTGGTGGTAGCACGGCTGTTCCTGTACCTTCTGCTAGATGGCAGGAGGGTGAATAGTCCATGAAAATGGTGAGAAGGGTCATCCGCAATACTGGTGGCTTTGTGGATGCAGCGGTTGTTGATAGAGGTGCCGATGGTGGGTAGAGAAACACTGCTGATCTATTCAGATGTCCTCAAAATTCACTGTAGGGTCTTGCGGTCGGATGCTGTGCAATTCCCGTACCATACAGTGAGACAGCTGGTCAGGACGCTCTCTACTGTCCCTCTATAGGAGGGAGGGGGAAGTTTGGCTCTCTTCAACCTCTGCAGGAAGTGGCCACCACGCTGCTGGGCCTTCTTGACTAGGAAGGTGGTATTGAGTGTCCAGTAGGGGTCCTCAGTCATGTGCACACCAAGAAAATTGGAGCTTTTGACTCTCTCCACAGTTGTTCCATTGATGTGCAATGGTGAGTGGTCTCCTGAAGTCAACAATCATCTCTTTAGTCTTATAAACATTAAGAGATAGATTGTTGTCTTTACACCACTCTGCGAGCTGACTCATAATTGTTGTGGTTGAGGCCCACAACAGTAGTGTCATCAGCAAACTTGATGTGATTAGAACTGAATTTTGCAGCACAGTCCTAAGTCAGCAGGGTAAACAGCAGTGCACTGAGTACACAGCCCTGGGGGTGATGGTGTTCAGTGTGGTGGTGCTGGAGGTGCAGTTGCTGACCCTGACAGACTGGGGTGCACAGAAATTGTTTAGGGCATCTGGGAGTGAGGGGTCATCATCACAGACAGGTGGCGTAGCTTTGTATTCTGTGATGACCTGAATGCCTTGCCACATACCCCTTGTGTCTTTGGTGTTTGTGAAATGACTGTGGATTCTTTCTGTGTAGTTGCGTTTTGCATCTCTGATTGCCCGGGACAGATTGACCCTTGCTGTGCTGAGGGCTGTCTTGTCATAAGACTTGAAGGCAGAGTCTCGGGTTTTCAACAGTGAGCACACTTCAGTAGTCATCCACAGTTTCTGGTTTGCACATGTGGTGTAGTCATCTATGCACTTGCTGATGTAGCTAGTCACTGAAGCTGTGTATTCCTCCAAGTCTTTGTTGTTGTGGTATGTAGCAGCCTCTCCTAACATATTCCAGTCTGTGTGCTCAAAACAGTAATTAAGTGCTGAGATGGCTCCCCTAGACCAGGTTCTCACCTGTTTCAGAACCGGTTTGGCACATTGCAGGAGTGGTCTGTATGCTTGGATTAGCATAACTAGCATAATTAGCATGTGGTGGGGTCAGGGTGCAGCCTTGTAAGCACCATGAATGTTGGTGTAAAGTGTTTGTACCACGGGTTGCAAAAGCAACATGCTGGTGGAATTTTGATGGCAGTGATTTCAGATTCACATGGTTAAAATCTCCGGCAACAATGAAAAATCCATCAGGGTGCGCTGTCTGTAGGTTACTGATAGCCCTGTAGAGTTCACTTAGGGCTTGCATTAGCGCCGGGTGGAATGTACACTGTGACAATGAGCACGGTGGTAAACTCTCTGGGCAGATAATATGGTTGGCATTTCACAGTCATAAACTCCACCAGCAACGAACAGTAGCTTGAAACCACAACGGCATTCCTGCACCATTCGTTGTTTATGTAAACACATAGAGCACCACTGCGAGTCTGGACAGTGATGCTATCCTTTCGGCGTGATGTGCGGTTAGTCCAGCTAGCTGAACGGCTGTGTCCAGAATGCTGTCGTTGAGCCATGTTTCCGTAAAAATGAAAACGCAGCATTCCCTGATTTCACGCTGGGTATTTAGCTGTAGTTTGAGTAGGTCCAGTTTATTGTCAAGAGATCGAACAGTGGAGAGGAGAATGGATGGTAGAGCCGGACGACTTGGATTAGCCTTTAGCCTCGCACGGCTGCCGGCTGGCTTTCCGCGCTTCTACTGCCTCGCACACTGTTTCTGACACCCTCTCTTCCGGCCAGCAGCATCAGGCGATACCACAGTCCCAGGGCCTGGTTCGTGTAGTAGCTCATCTCGCAGTCCATCGTTTATTCCTCCTGAGCTTTGTTCTCCAATGTTTAGCAGAATTTGGCAATGGTAAACATGTACACCAGTGCTTCCAATGTACATCTGTTTAAAATGTTTCCAAATTGGTGTAGGCTACACATAACATGCACCATATTAGTGGACCCGAAGTGGCCGCTGCATGCTACCGCGCCGCCATCTTGGAAGCCATTTGTTGACTTGGCCTCCAAATTCCCCAGATTCAATCCAATTGTGCATCTGTGGGATATGCTGGTCAAACAAGCCTGATCCATAGAGACCCCACCTCAGAACTTACAGGACTTAAAGGATCTGATGCTAACCTGATGCCACCTTCAGAGGTCTTGTGGAGTTCATGCCTTGACAGGTCAGAGCTGTTTTGGCAGCACAATGGGGACCTACACAATATTAGGTAGGTGGTTTCAATGTTATGGCTGATCGGTGTATGTAAATAGTTATATATAACAGATTTGTGAGTTTTTACACTGAACTAGCCTGGTCAGTTTTCATGTAGGAGCAATTGGTTGTGCATTTGAGCTTTCCTGTGGATACCTCAATAAAGGCTGGAAATGCTATCATAAATGGTTGCATAAACAAGTCAGCACCAAGCTTGCTTGGCACAGAACAACAGCTCACTGTGAAGAGAAGTCCTGCAGTCAAATGAAAAGCATACGTCTGAGCCGTGGGAGTGAAGTGAGCAATAATGACTATTCCATTGAGCTATACAGTTGTGGAGAGAACATAAGCAGAGGGCCCTAATGCATGTCTGCCTCCTTTATGCTACTTCTAAAAATAAAACTCTTAAGAACATCTCTGCTCACCTGTTCACCTGCTTTTAAGGCAATGTGAAGCAGCAGAATCAGGAGACAATTACATTAGAGACTGATTGTTGCCATTTTTAAGTTATAAGTGCAGCTATTTCAAGTGAGGTTTTATTCTTTAAGTGCACCAGCTTTCCAAAGTGCTAATGTTCATACAGTTGCTTCCACACCTCATTAAAGTAGAAATACCAAGGTACCTCAATTATAGGCTTTCTATAAAGTCTATGGGGATGATTGCAGAATTCCAGGAGGACAACATATGTCCCAGGAAGGAAGTTGTGGTCTGTAATATACACCTGGGTGAATACATTTCCTTATGATGGTCATATAAATGCATGATGATTGAACATATATTTTATATTCTGTAGCAGTCCATTTTGTAGATGTGGATTTTCAGTAGTACAAAAAACATTTACAAAATACTGACTAATTTATCTTCTTCATCACCTACGGACACATACTTGACATACTAAATCTGCACTAACACAAATGCTAGAAACCTGCTAGAAAACCTATTCTAGTGCACACAAGATTAGTGTGAAAATCGATACTTAGGCCATCAGTGTTTTGTACTGTTAAATATTTATAGTTATTTAAACCCTGTGGTTCGCAGAAGATTTTAGTCAATACTGCAAAACAAAATAACAGTCTGAAAGAAGAAAGAAAGAAAGGAAATTAGGTAAGTCTGTCACAAAAAGTATATTAATTACTTTAAATCTGAAACATGAACTGTTTGAGGTGACACCTCCTGTGAATAAGTAAAACATTTCTGTAATTAACTGCTTTTTAAAAGATTCTACTGTGTCTGTATGCTTTTCCCAGCACCAGCATATGTGCTAGTGGACCCAAATACATAAAATAAAACAAACACAAACACAATGACTCTTCATCAAACTTATAAAAAGCTCTACTTAACACCTCCATTGCAGTTTGTAATATGTAATGGCATGTACTTGAACTACAATGTAATCTAAATCAACTATGCTGAACTATTAAAATCCATAAATTAATAAAATTAAATGCATAAATCCATGAATTAATTTTCACAGATATTCCATTAACTAAGTAACTAAAATACATTATAATGCAAAATTTCTCCCCAAAAGTGACTAATGTGTCAACAATTTTACAGTTAGCTTTGTAAATTATTACCAGAAGCTTTAAATGATTGAGTTAAAAAATAAAATAAATAACAATGATTGTATACTCCTGTATTTATCATTTACCTTATCTGAACTTCTCACTTTTCCTATTTCTTATTTCAACTAGTTTAGTCATTTGTTTATTTCCTAATTTACACATTTCCTAATTTATTTATTATATAAGAGGAGAGGAGATTAGGAAATGTTGAATGAGTAAAACAGGCACTAAATAATTGACTAAATATGTGCTGGGGTAGACAACAGTGAGAAGTTGAAAATAATGGAGGAGTAATATAAATTGATTTTTGATTTCTTTTACTGACTGTTTGCGACTTTAAGAAATGATTAAAAGCGGTTTGGCACATGAGCCAACTCACTTTCTGATAATTTTTTGTGAATGATATTTTTGACTCAGATAGCGTATTAATGACTTTTGCAGTGTGGGAGATGACAGCACTGCAAGACTGAATATTATTGCAGCACTGAATATTCTGAATCAGCCTAGTCATTGTCAGTCAAATGCCACTAGTTAGCTAATTCTAAAAATAGTCTTTGTCTTTGGATAGGCAGGTAGAGTGAGAGAAGAACAGAAGACACATTAAAGCACATTTCTGTATTGTGCTCATGTGAGACATGAAAGGAGGCAGATAACAACCTGAGCTCCAGGGGTCAATTAGAGAATAAGCTGCTGCTAAGAATTTCACACGTATTTCACACACACTCAAATGTAATGATATGCTTAATAAGAAAGTTGGTGTTAAATGGCTGTCTGAAGGACACATATTGTTATCCCTTAGTGTGTACACTCACTCTAGTAAGTGACTTGCAAAATTATGAAAATGCCTTATATAACGTGCCCAGTGAGAGAAACAGAAGATACTCTTGTTCCAATCCCATAGTGCCTACTGTCACTTGACTTGCAAAATAGCCAAAAATACCTGATACAAGATTCATGACAGCAATTACCAGCCAGCGGCTGCTGAGCTTTCAGGAAATTCTTCCAAACCTTCTGATGCTGGCAAACATAACTCCCATTACAAAAACTCCAAGAATGTTTGCTGGTATAAATGTACAAAGTTGGGCACAGTCATACACACAAAGTAAAGGACATGGACTGTCAAGGCTCTGTCAAGTTTTTTCCTCCTAGAATGGAGGACTATAATAAACCATTTGCTGCTCTGTCACTTTTATTCAACAACCATCTTTAGGCTAATCTTACAAACATGAGAGACAAAAACAAAATGGAGAGAAAAAAAAGAAATGGGGAGAAAGAGAACCAGAAATGGGGTCAGACACTTGGTGGATTATTAACATCAAACCTATTTCTTTTCTTTTTCTGCCCTTGTGACCTGGATTTTTAAAAGATCTCTGTAACTGCAGGCTATGAAAGATGCAAGCTAGACGAGCTGTGCGCTCAAAGGCTCCCTAGTGCTCTCTCTCAAACACCAGTCACAGCTAAACTGGTAAAACTTGAATGAAAAAGAGCAGTGGTGTTTCACTGTAATGGTGCTTTACAACATACCTGGGTCAGATAAGAAGCTTACATTCCAGAAATGTATTAATGCTTAATCCTTCCTCCTCTATCATTCATGCCAGGCTGTTTATTTCTACAGAAAAAAGGCTGCTAGATTAAATGTTCTAGCGTATAATAGATAACAGATGAATGCGCACTCGGGAAGCTTAGACAAACTGATTCAACGAACCTGAGCACAAAAAAGGTACTCTTATTGGAAAGCACTAAAGAGCACTGTACATTTGGAAAAAGACATCTCCTGTCATGCTGGTGTTCATTTTTTTCTTCGATTTCATTTAATTCTTTAAAAGCATCACCTGTTCATTTACTGTATTTACGTACTAGTCCATTGTAGTCTACCTAAATTGAAGAAATAAGAAAAATGCCATAATGTCTTACAGATAATGAAGAAATAAACCGATAATAATTTAGTTTGTATGCCGGTTTTCAAAGGCAGGAAATTTGACAGGAATTTGACATGAGTAATGTACTTCTTGTACTTCACTTGTCTGAACTTATTAAACTTAACGAGTAACACAATGTTTCTTCTGTTTGTGAGAAGTGTGCGTCTGTTTGTGGATGTGGACGTGATGCTAGTGCTTCATCATCAAGAGCTACCAGGAACTTGTGCAACAGTTCATATTGTATTGATTTGGCACTCCAGCACACTAGACGCGAAATGAAAAAATGACTTCGTACTGCTGCAAGATGTCCAGACTTGTCATTTCTAAATTTCTGTTTGATAAAGCAGTGATAATGATTAATTAAAATATCCTCAGTAAAGACCAGTCCTACTGAGAGCTGTACATGCAAACTATTATAATCATGAGTTGGAATGTTTTTAATCATGAGCAGTTTTATATAACTATAAAACTATATAGCCTTAGGCTTAAATTTAGACTGTGACATAAGGCTCTAATTTTGCTACCAGCCAAAATGTAATTTGCTGGTTAACACTAGTGAATTGCTAACTTTGTTTGGTACTCTGTTTTCATTATCATAAATGAACACTCCTGCACTAATGTTGGAGGAGCAACGCAACAGAGGCTGGAACCTTCAAAATCTGATGATATAAGGGACCTCATCTTTCTTACAATCCAGTTTGTGGATGCTCACTTTTTATGCCACCTCACTTCAGTATAAAATAGTAAAAATGCAACCCAGTCCTGCATTATATTTTTATTATTTGCTGCACATTAAGTAAAGGATAACTATACACTTAAAAAAGGGAATATGTGGTCAATCAGATTTAGGAGAAAATATTGTAAAGTTTACATAAAAAATATTTAGTTTCTCTTCAAAACATGATTTTACTGCTTATACTAAATTTCATTTAAATAAGTATCTAACTTACAAGTTTGAATTATGTAGAGGGAATGACTTAATTTTTATTCCAGGGCTTTGAAAATACACAATCAAATCACAAAAAACTAATTTTGTTAATACATATTCATTCACGTGGAACCAATGTATACATCTGAATTAAGAAAATTCAGTTAATTCATTTTTTTCAGTGTAGGTGGTTAGGTTAGGGAACAAAACCGACAAGAAAAATCTTCTTTCAACCCATCAAACAATATTTGTTTGGTAGTAATGCAGTCAGCCAAAATTCTTACACTGTATTAGGAACACCTGCTCAATCTGCAATTATCCAATCAGCCAATCAAGAGGCAGCAGCACAAAGAATAAAATCATGCAGATGCAGGTCAAGAGCTTCAGCTTCAGGAAAAATGTGATTTTAGAGACTTTAACCCTGGTGCCAGATATTTGAGGTTGATGTTTGCTGATCTCCTGGTATTTTCATGCACAACAGTCTCTAGACTTTACATAGAGTAGTGTGACATTGATTGAGCGGCAGTTCTGCCAGCATAAACGTCTTGTTGATGAGTGAGGTCAGAGGAGAATTGCCAGATTGGTTTAAGCTGAGAACTCTACAGTAACTTATATACCACTCCTAACAACTGTGGTGAGCAGAACAGCACCTTAAAATGCACAATACATTAAACCTTGAGGCAGATGAGTCATAATAGCAGAAGATCACACTGAGTTCCACTCCTGTCAACCAAAAACAGGAATGTGAATTTTGGTTGCGTGAATCAGCAAGTGTACAGGGTTCCTGATAAAGTGGTCAGTGAGTGTATGTAGTGATCAATGGGAATGCTATACCTTAGAAAAAATAAAAAATATTGTTCATAACTAAGTTTATCACATTTATGTATATAAGGTTTTATAAAAAATGTACAGTGCACACTAGAGTATGAATATTTAAGTAATATTATGGCTCACTGGCATGCCAAGCAAAAACAGCCACACTCTGTGACTAATACACACATCTGGTTCACTTTACTCATCTGGTTTACCTTGTTATCCTTATCCTTTGCCCATGTTTTATTTATCTCTGTATTAGCCTTATAGTGGTACATTTAACCCCTATTTACACGTTTTAATAATGTATTTATATACTTCCACTACCTTTATAAAAAGAATTGATTTATTTATTTATTTTACAATTGCATAGTGTCACATCACATTATCTGATATATAAAAATACAAAATAAGAAAAACAGGACCTTTTTTCTCTAATAATACCCTACTTTACTGCCATTTATATGTCTTCATGTTGAGAGAAAATATCAAAAGACCCCAGATAAAAATGTTATAATTAGAGTTAAGTCTAAATATGAATGTATTACATTATAAAAAAGGATTCAGCGCTGCAATAATGATGTGCCTTTGGATTTCCCTAAAAGTATCATGTGGACTGTAATTGGCTTCCTAATCAGTGTTGGGTCTGATTTAGCGGGTGAATACACCAAAGTCAGCTTGAGTCACACCAAAGTCACCATGGAAACAGCAACATCATGCATACGCATATCTTCACAAAATTTAAGTCTGATTTGCCAACGCTTTTCTGAGTAAACACTGCATGACTGCCATGACAACAGCTTATTATGGAATTCTCATGTCCTGTGAGAAACAGTTGGAAGTACCTGAGAGACTTATTATGCATCTTTAAACATGCCTCTCCGTGTTTGCCTGGTAAAAAGCAAAGGGCGCTTGGAGGTCACAGAGATGTGTATGCATGTGTGAGTGTGTCCCACCTGTCCAGAGATATGCAGCACAGGTGCAGGATGGAGGCAGTGGTGAGTAGCACGTCCAGTGAGGTGCGTACCAAGCAGAACGTCTCACCGTAGATCCAGTTCTGATGGATTAGCTCGATGGCCCCAAACGGCATCACTAGCACTGATACCAGCAGGTCAGCAAAGGCCAGCGACACTATGAAGTAATTGGTCTTAATTTTCCTAAAAAGAAACAGAGTCTCAATATTAGCCTTTTAGATAAGATTACAATCTTTTGCAGAAAACAAACATTACTATTCTGTATTGACCTCATATATTTTAAGGAGTTGGAGGCAAACTTAAAAAAATCAAATATGCACACATGAATACCCTATTAATGTTCCTTTCAACAAACACCAGAGGCTGAATACAGGGGGAAGACTGAGCTGCACGTTACTAATAAGGTTAATTTAAACCTGCGTTTTCTTGTGCATATTGTTTTATTTTTAACAACAGTGTAATAAGAATAAAATTGCTTGCTGGTTGTCCATGCATTTAATTACTAAAACCTCTAATGGAATTGATCAACAGGAAAGAAAAGAATCATACTGTACATGCCAAAGTCAAAGTTCAGATATGTTAAACTACTTATCGAATGCTAGTTAATTAGCAGTACCTCCAGGATTTTGCGATCGCAGAACTGAATGCAAAATCAAAAAAACTCTGTAATATTCCCAGGAGCTTGCAATTTTTCAGATATTCCGCAGATATTCCGCAGATTTGGGCCAAGACGCAGTGTGACGTCTTCACAACACGCATTCAGCCAAAGCTCCCCTTCAATTAATGAACGTCGAGCATGAGTCTCATTTACCAACAAACATCAGTGCAAAAGACTACAAAACAATTTCATACAAATGCAATTTTGCCAATTCAAGTAGTTTTCCACACAAAAAAGTAGCAAAATCAAGCATTTTTGTCAGAAACTATCACAAAAAAAGGTATGTGAAATTCTGTATGGACTGAATTAAGATCAAATGCAGTAACTAGTAAAAGAAAACATTTGAAAACATAAATTTTAGGGGCTCCTGAGTTATGCAACAGAAAGCGTTCACCCTATTGTCAGGAGATGACACAGCCATGAGTCAAGGGAGCAAAACTAGCTGTGCTCTGGGAGGGAGGGATTACACAGTCTCTCTTCCCTGTCAATCACAGAGACACTAGCCAATTGAGGGTACCTGTGAGATCATGTATGCAAAAGAAAGCAGATAGCACTTTCCACCGAGTGTGTTATGCTGTCGTGTGATGATACAAGTGCAGCAGTTTGAAAAGATTTATCTGGGAGGAAGCACATTAGTCTTCACCCTCAGAAGTTGGTAGCTGTTGTATAATAGGAGAGAGTTAGTTGGCTGGTGGGTAGGAAGTGGTAATGAAATTGAGGAGAGACAAAAAACAGCTCCTGATCCAAAAATCCATCAGTCTAACAATAACAGTTTTTGAGCATGCTGATACAAGATTAGATGGGACATACTAAACATCCTATCTCAAATGCTTGTATCCTTCTTGATGCTACTTCACAAACTAACTTAGTCACCTCTGACCTCATGTACTGTAACATCATGTATGCAAAGTGATATAATATAATGCAAAATCTTAGAGAAAAGAGGGTTGGAACTCCAGAATATTTTATTCAGCTAATTTCCCTTTCAATAAGAAATACAACACTAATAAAAACTTGCTGAATGTCATTCATCAGCAGGTATTCTTCATGCAACAATACAAAGACATCTAATAATAGATGTAAAACATAACAGCAATGATATTATGTCATTCTAGACAGAAGTTACTCAACTGGAAGTAATTTAAAAGAGTGATATATGAGTAAAAGGGAGCTTCTTTTATAAAAGGAAATCCTCCTTCAAGACACTTTATCTGTATTTAAATGAGGTATGTGCTGCATAATAGAAAGATATGTGTGTGCGTGTATGTGTGTGCAGGTGTGTGTGGTAATCTCTGTATAGAATATCATAGCCTCTTCCACAGTGCTTGAGAAAGACCAGACCCTCTGGCACTCCATTAATAACTATTAAAACCCCAGCTGAGGGAGTGGGCTGTGAGAGCCGTTGAAAACACTGTGCTATATATAGCCTACTGAGAATCTCTAAACAGATTCAAATCACTCTATCATGTTTTCAGATGCATGGTATTAAAATGCACTACCCGCTGCCTGCTAACAATATACATCTGTGCAAGAATGAAGACATGAAGTGTACTGACAGTTTTCATTTACCACTGCACATCTGATGTCTATTTGACATCAGATAATTATATCATCAGATTATATGTCAGTGTTTACAGAGCCCTATTATTAAAAGCCCATTGTTAAAGCATAATGATGCCAGATGGCTTATATAGAACCAGCAGTGATGCAGCTGGATCAAACAATTTTCTGAGCCTGACTACTGTCTCTGTGATATGCCTACTGTTTGGATCACTGTCACATGAGGTACTTTTTCCCCTTCAAGCCTAGTACAGTGGGTATAAAAAGCACGCCCGGGTGCATTTAAAATCGCAGGTTCTCATGCTCTAAAATATGAAACCAAGATCAGTCTCTTCACGGCACATGGCTTCAGCTGTTGAATGAAACCAAGAAAATGTAAAGAAAATCATAGAGAAACAGTTGATCTGTATTTTGGATTAATCAGAATCACTTCACTGACTATATTTACATGCACATCAAATTCCATTTAAGGTCTATATACAGGTTGGAGCCAAATTCAGAATACGGTGTTTATATGTGTACAGGCATCGGAATATTCCTGTATACATGGTTGTTCAAAGTTTGCCTGAGTTGCCTTTCCTAAATACCTAACCTACAGCTTAGCATCTGTTAGCACCCACAATTCCTTGTGGATAGAGCATGCATTAATTTTGCATTCATTTGACATGCACATATATCGCAGTAGATTTTCGGAATAAGGTGTTTACATGCAACAAATGTCCGATTAAAACAGGCATATTCCAGGGGTGGGAATCAGAATTTGGGGAATCAGAATATTGTATTAGTCTGTAATATTAATACATGACTCAATACTAATTAGATTATTGCCAAATTCTGATTAATATTGGAATATTGATGTGCATGTAAACGTAGCCATTGATGATAGAATGCTTATTACTTTTGTGAGCTCAGTCACATGCCCCATTATAAAAGGATGTGAACACTTGTGCAGCCAATTTATTGTAAGTTTTTTTCTTTTTCTTTTTTACCCAAAAGTTCCTATTTGTTTATTCACTTGAATTTTGTTGGGTGCTATATCACAGTAAAGGTGGGAAAAGATCTAACATGATTTATCTTTACACTACCAAACTTGCTATTTTAACAGGAGTATGCAGACTTACTATATCCACTGTATATAATGTGCTTGTGGATGTTCAATCACTGGTCATGGAAAGTCATCTTATTAACACACTTATCCAGTCCTTTTTAGTTCCACTTCATTTCTGAGCACACCTGAGCCAGAACAAAAAAGTATGTAGGATGTTCATTTGGCTCAGGTGTGCTGGAAAAAAGCAAAAATGCAGACAGGATGAGGATCCTCATAGACTGAAGTGGAACTGATACATTAGCGTGGTTAAAATATACTGTAATAATATTATTTTAAGTGGGCACAGGTGCACTCCAAAAAATGAAAATATGTTGAATATAATCAACTGGCTATAGTCTTTCCTATTATAAGTTTACAATAAACCAAATATTAATTACTAAACCTATTTCAAGACATTTTTACTAATTTCAAGTTTGAAATTGTATGCCAATCTAGGGAATAAAATCTAGAACAAGGCTTAATGGTCTTATATTTGTTTAAAAACAATCTAATAATGAGAAATATTTGTTCAATTTGCCTGTTCAAGATATTTTTACTTTCTAAGTGCAATATATTAAAATTACAGTTCTCAGCTTTGCTTGCTGTGCCCATCTGGGTTTCCTCTAGGTTCTTTGGTTTCCCAAAATCTGGATGGATAGATAGATAGAGCTCAGATTCTAATTGTGGACCATGGAGCTGTGAGGTGGCAATGCTATCCGCTGCACTGCTCTGACTAGTTCATTTTATCAAAAACTAATAATTACATAATTACCTCAGATTGAATCAGGTGTGTTATAGCAAAGCAAACACTATATTTAACACTGCTTTCACTTTCAGCCGGTTCATTAGGCTGATAATGAGCCCAATTCAAGAGCTAACAAAAGATATTCAAGTGATGTGTGATCTAAAAATGCCATGAAATCACTTCCAGAAATGCTACAGTGTTGTTGCAATGTTTAATTTAGTTTAGTTTATTGATTTATAAAGCACATTTAAAACAACAGATGTTGAAACCAAAGTGCTGTACAAGAAATATAAAACAGAATTAAAACTAATTAAAAGAGTAAACAAAAACCAAAGAAAAGACCAATGAAAAAATGTATACACACAATTAAAACATAAAGAATACAAATAAGTTTTCAAGGAGGATCTAAACACTGAAACGGAAGGGGAAGATCTAAAAGCATAAAAGT
The DNA here is from genome assembly GCF_023375685.1 of Ictalurus furcatus. Taxonomy (NCBI): domain Eukaryota; kingdom Metazoa; phylum Chordata; class Actinopteri; order Siluriformes; family Ictaluridae; genus Ictalurus; species Ictalurus furcatus. The sequence continues at coordinate 15,309,471 of NC_071262.1, forward strand.
CTTCCTTGTAAAAGGAAGAGTTTGATGCTTCTTGGAATTAATATACTGATTTTGTCATTTAAAATACTTCTTGATCACACCTCTTAAATCCCATCTTTTAAATATTTTATTTTATAAATAGTATATTTATAGAAATATTACTTATTGATTTATTTAATACTTATGTTTAGCATGGTTAAGAGGGTAAATGGTAAATGAACACATCTTTAAGGCACAGAAATGTAGCATATAATCTGAAATAATGGGGAAGTATTTGAAAATGAGATTGGAATGTGTTACCACTTTGACATGGTTTCAATAGACATGACACGCAAGGCTGATTTTTGACTGAAAAAAAGCTCTTTGAAAAGCCACTAAAATTTAGTTCAAAGAGCTGACTACTGAGAGTGCTAATTCCCTAGGTTTTACCCTCTGGCCAAGATTTCAGGTTCCTCTGGCTAGGAAAGAAGGAGGTGGCATTACAATACGTGTGGACTGTGATGATGACTGAAAATCTTTCACATGACCTTCTCTACACAACCACAGTGTTGATACTTCAGACATAATGCCATTATGTGATGTTATATATGAGGGTCATAGGGCTTTCTCCATAAACGTGGTGTAAAATAATCATCATACTGTATATAAATGAAGCAAAGGTTTTTGCTGTTGATTATGTGCTCAACATACAGTATGTCTAACATTGTAAGTGTCCAGTCCAGCAGCTGTTTTCATTCAAGCAAAAATTGTCATTGCAAAAACTAGTTCACAATAGCACTCTGGCGTCTAGTGGATACTCCATGACCTCCATGACAAAAATCCCAGAAGCACTGTCCTGGTCACTCTAAATGACATGTATTGCTTTCAAACTGTATCTCTGGCATACAGTCAAGTGTAGTCAATTGTAGATGAGGCTCATATGTTACATAAACATTTCATTTGGAGGCATCCATGACAAACAGCCTCTGATCCAAAAATCCACCCATTTAACAACAGTAAATGAAGGAACTGCTTATCATATGACTTTGACAAAATGGAGCTTGAGTCATATTCTGCCGTTGTTATTTCATCTATCATTTAAGCAAGACATCAAAAAACAACACAGAAGACAAAGAAGCTATGAATGTGTTTTTATTGCACTTAACATTAAATAAGCATATTGTTGAAAACATATTAGTTCTCCCGTTCATAAGAAGAGAAAACTTTTAAAACCAAAAATTTCACTTTTTTTTGTGGATGGGAAAACGTATGTTTTGAAAATACTGATATCACAGCATCAACCTGCTCATTCCCATTGTGTTTTTAATTTTTTTTTATTTATTGTGTGTGTATTATGAATGCGCTGTGTTCATTTACCATGACTTCTGACCAGGTTGTTAGTTTGTGGTCTACTATTGCTTATTTGCTAACATTTTTACAATTTAATTTCACTTTGCTTTATTATTACACCTTCAGGAACATGATACACACTGTACTGCTCCTGAATCCCCTGCTCCGGTGGTACAAATGGTACTGCAAGCGGAGATTTTGGGTGAGACTCTTGTTGACTTTTTATTCAAGGATAACCTTAAGCATTAGTTCACCTTGTCTAACGCTCAATACGCATGCTCTTCATGTTTGACAAAACAGTTTATGACATGCTATCACTGGTCTGGCGTGCTCATGCCAGCATTTTCAAATTGTTTTGACATTTTCATTTGGATGGAGATATTTTCAAAAATGTTGTCCATGTGGACAGGATTTTTTTTTAATGGAGAGGTAAAAACTATGTTTTAAAAAATATCAATATATGTATAAGTGGACAAAACTTAGTCACTAATGTGGGGGAGGAGGTTGTTGCAGATCCAAAAAAATTGTCATCAGCTGGAAAATATGGGATAAAATCATGTAGTGTTAACTCGTTATGAACAGGCAACTAGCTGATACAACCACTGATTTTACTGAAATCATTAAAATGAAAACAACAAAAAAAATGGTTGAATAATACCAGAGGTATGGGGGCCTAACTGGAAAAAAAAACTGGACAAGACAGAGGGCAGGAAATGAAGTCATGGGTTGCTAGATCCAAAGTTAGGGCTGTTTTAACTCTTAGAATCTGATCTAATTCTATTCTGGACCTAATCAGACCTAATTTAATTCTATTCATATGCAGTGATTTTGGTAGAGCAAAAAAAAGAAGGTATATAAATAAAAAAGGTGAAGCTTTTCTGTGAGGTTAATAGATGAGTGACAAAGTACAACAAGGAGAATGTGAAGTTATAAGAGGAGGGACTCTGACCTGAGTTGCCGGTCCTTGCAGACGGCCACCATGACCAGTAGGTTTCCCAGGACACTCATAAGCATGACCAGCGACAGGAAGCTGATGAGAGCAACTCTCTTCGCCATACCGTTGCTGTGGCAACAGAGAGATGATAAGGACTTATTTGATAGCAATCAATAGCATGGCACTCACTAATGTCTGATTACAAACAGTTTTAATGAGCTGATTGACATTTCATGGTCCAATGATGAAACAGCTAACCAATATGTTCTATTATTTCTAATATTAAATATTACATAAATTGCATGCAAATTGCTCAGCTTGTTTACAAATTGCACATGTAAGCATGAAACGTATAAGTGGTTGGATTTGATAAACTGACCTGATAAAAGAATTCTGCCACAAGTAGAAACATTGACATAAGCACTGGCCAGAAATATAAGCATGAAAAAGCAGCATGTGTGTGAATGCGTCAGAGAAGCCGTCTTTCAGAGATAATGAGGATGCAGCTTAAGTCTGCTGACACTGAACTGACGATTAAGAAAAATCTGACCTCGATGAAAGAAAACAGGAAGCCAAGTCTCTGCCCTCTCCTCAGCACCATCCTGCACTCACACCCCAATAAATCTTGTGAAAATATACAGCAATTCAAAATTATTTTAAATTGTTAGAGTAACTTACTACTGTCCAATTATACAGGGCTTCAGAGCCCAATTAAAACTTTAAAGCTGCTGGATGTAAAATTTTGGTAGAAAAATGTCACAAGCTAAACTTTGTATCATCCACTGCACAGATTTATCTTACAATTGCCAAATCTAAAGATCAAATTTGAGAGAGATTTCAAGGCTGTGTTCAAATCACACTTAGTCATATGCCTTAATAGTAATGACACCGAGCATCCATTCATCCATCCATTTTCTGTACCCTCTACACAGGGTCGTGGAGAGCCTGGAGCCTATCCCAGGGAACTTGGGACACAAGGCGGGGACACCCTGGAGAGGGTATCAATCCCATGACAGGGCACACTCTCACATTATTATATATGGACAATTTAGAGATTCCAATCAGCCTACAACGCATGTCTTTGCACTGGGGTAAACCTCCGAAGCACAGGGAGAACATGCAAGCTCTGCACACACAAGCTCTCAGCAGAGGCGGGAATTGAACCCCCAATCCTGGAGGTGTTAACCACTAAGCCACCGTGCCCCCGATGACACCGGCTGTGTACTGATAAAGTATTTAGTGTGGTAGTATGCAGTATTTGGGATGTAGCCCAAGTATTTGGGAAGTAGCTTGAGAGTGGTGCAAAAGGAAGTTGCATAAAGTTAACAACATTATGCAAATGAAAAATTAATATCTTCAGGATGTGGGCAATCAGATGAGTCATTTTTAATCTAATCTCTGTGTATTGTTGTCCAGCCTGTCAAACACATCAAAACAGATAGTCTTAGCATGCCAGATAATATGCAAAACAATAAATATACACAAGGGTGAGATAAAACCCTGGATGATTCACTCTCATGTGATATAACCAAGTTGAAAATGCTATAACAAAAAGAATCACACAAACACCTTCTGTTAGTCACTATATGGCTATTATGAGTTTCCTAGCTAAATAACTTGAAACCTAAATAACTAAACAACTATGTAATGATACAAACTCTACAGCAAAGATAAACTGGCTGACTATCATCTTTCATTCCCACCAAACCAGACAGCGAATAAATGCCTTACCTGGTCAGCACAAAATATTTTACTTGACCCCCTGACACTGCATTGAATGTGAACCACTATTACAGGATTATCAGGGTGACTGACAGCAGCTCAGGAATATCATATTATAAAAAATTAAGGTGTTTTCTTGACTCAATTATGTTATTTTTCCATTTTTTAACACTGTAAATTTAAGGAACCAGAGTCATTTCTTTCACATTCCATTCCTGAGTCTGACTGTGACCGTGTGGTTGGACACTGTGATGGGAACAACACTCTCCATGGCAGTCACAGTCGTGTATGTGTGATGTGTGATGATAGCCAAAACCTTTGACCCCTCATGTGTTCTGGAGCTGATGGTGTAATCAGCACACAGCAGCTTAATCAAAGCTTTAAGTGAGCTGCCCTCAGGTCAACTAGTACACCAGCCTGATTGTTGGATGGGTCGCGGAGCAGCTCAGCTCTGTGCAGTAGGCTGAAAACAAATTTCTCATTTTAATCATTTAGTGGCCTTTGTGCCAATCACATTAGAGTCACTGCAACAGCAACAAGCTAGATACTGAAAGTGTATAGGGGATATTTGCTCTAAATCTACTGACTGAAGTAGATATATAATATGTGTGTTTTTACCCAAACTGTTGCCACAAACTTAGAAGCACACAAGTGCTTCTTGCTGATAAGTGTAGAACAAATTCTATAGCTATATTTCCAACCCCAATTCCAAAAAAGCTGGGACGCTCTATAAAATGTCAATAAAAACAGAACGCAATAATTTGCAAATCTCATAAACTCACATTATTCACAATAGAACATAGAAAACATATTAAATGTTTAAACTGAGGAATTGTACCATTTTAAGGAAAAAATAAGGTAATTTTGAATTTGATGGCCGCAACACATCTCAAAAAAGTTGGGACAGGGCAACAAAAGGCTGGAAAAGTAAATGTTTCTAAAAAGAAACAGCTGGAGGTTAATTGGCAACAGGTCAGTAACATGATTGGGTATAAAAAGATTATCTTAGAGAGTCAGAGGTAGATGTTCAGTCTTCATTTGAGGACAGCTGTTTAGACAGCCAGGGGAAGTTCATTATATCACCTGGGTGCCTGTATAGAGAAATGCCCTGAGAGATGATGGGACCAGCCGAGCAGTGCTACTGTACTGACGCTCAGAGGGAAAAGAGCAGGGTCTAATAAGTGCATTAAGGTAAACAGAAGCAAGTCCATTTTGTTTATTATATGTAATATTAAGTTCTCATAGTTATTAACTTGTTTGATTTATCACTTGAATTGAATAGGTCTAATACAAACATAAATAGTTTAATAACAAATAGGACTTTAAATAATGTCAACTTGGACCTAATGTGTTCTGTCAGTGGAAAGTTCAGGAATATTATTGTACACATTTATATTAATGTGTACTCTATGTTGAGATGGTCCATGGAATTTTTCATATTTCATATTCACCATTAAAGAAGACCCTGGCTACAAATGGTTTGAGAAACACTGCCCTAAAGGATTCAGATATTATGCAAAAGTAATAGGCTTACTTATAAAACCCACTTGAAAGCCCAGGTGAAACTAAATTACTGAACATTACCACGACACAGTTCATAAAAGTAAACCCACTCTATGAAACACAGTCTTCTAAACAGGTTAATGCTCAAACTCTCAAAGCTGTAACAGTTCTGATATTTAGAAACAGTGACTTACAGTAGTACAGAATCAGGTTGCCATCTTTTGTGCTATAGACTGAATTTCCTTTTGGCAATAAGGCTTGAGTCTTTCAAACCCACTAAGAATCTAGATTTACTGGGAAACAAGGAAAGGCATAAAAGATCACAGTGGTATCAACTTTGTATTGATTTGTGCTGACGCTGCCCTCTAAGAGCACACATGGACTGAAAACATGCGAGAAAAAAATCCTCCACAGCATAACAGTGCCACCATTTCCCTTTAATTTTCACCTGTCTCTATAGCTTTCCATTCTTTTAACAGGAGCAATGCTCAGCTTAGTTGACTGCACATTTAAGTCAGTCTGTGTACATCAGAGAGACATTAGTTCCTTCCATACAGCAGTGTAGCTATTTACTAAACATGCCACATTTTTAGAGAATAAATCAGGAAAATAAGTCAGCTAGAAGAAAGAATAGACAGGAAGTGGTGTTCACATTCTGAAAAGCAAAGAAATACTTCGACTCGTTCCCACACATCCGAGGTTCTCCATAATCTCCAGTTTCATTTGCATATGAACACTTGGCAGCCGTGAGGAAACAAAATATGTTCATCAATTGACTTGTATTTTTCTAGGCATGCAATACTCATGCAATGCTCACACAATCATAAATCCATTTCCCGACAATTATCATTCGTGTTTTTGCTTCATCCCCGTTCACAGACTGATGGTAATTAATTTAGAAATACTATAACTAGCACCTGGGACTGGATCAGTGGTCTACAAATGCTGAATTCACAGGCATGTTTCTGTCCCAGGAAACAAACAGGGCTTTTATATTAAAATCTCTGGAAGGCTTCAGTGGATGACTGGCATGGATTTAAATGTATCTTTAAAAGATTCGAAATGGCTGACTGTTTACGTGCTATTCAGGTAAATCCCTGTAAAGGAGTGTGTGTATATGTATGGGCACGTGGTATGTAATTAAATCGCAGATACTGCACGTGTGTGTGTGTGTGTGTTGTGTGTGTGTGTGTGTGTGTGTGTGTACAGTGCTCAATTACCCTTATCTTCTGTAGCATACCCTGGGTCCATACCATAAATCTTCCCTATAGTCGTAACTATTCTCAGTTACTTATCGTGTATGCTTAAGTGCAGCACTTAGCAGCAGTAGCATATTACTGTATAGAAACTGCACATCAATATGATAATGCATTAATCTATTAGAACAGATTCAACTTGATCATTAAGTCTTATCATGCCAAGAGCTAAAGAGTTCTGTAAGGCCTTCAGAAAAACGGGTTGTGGATGCCTGAGTCTGACAAGGGATTTACAAAGTCTGATGCAAAAAGAAGTCTCCAAGAACCCCACAATTTAATCACAGGATCTACTAGTAAATCTTGCAACTGTTGGTGTCAAAGTTCATGCTTCTACAATCAGAAAGAGATTGCACAAATTTGACCTGCATGGGAGGCGTGCCAGGAAAAAGCCTTTGCTGTCTAAAAAGAACATTAAAGCAAGATTATAGTTTCCCAATGAGCATATCGGCAAAGAACAGGCCTTTTGGAGTAATATGCTCTGGACAGATGAATCAAAGATAGAGTTTTTTGGCCACAGTAACAGCGGATATGTTTGGTGCAGACCAAAGACAGCTATTCAGGAGAGGCACCTCATACTAACTGTGGTGGAAATGTTATGGTTTGGGGTTGCTTCACTGCCTCAGGGACTGGACAGCTTGCATTCATTGATTCAATTATGAATTCTACATCATATCAAAGAGTACTTGAAGATAATGTGAGCCCATCTGTACGAAAGTTTAAGTTGAACCAGAAGTGGATCTTTCAACAGGATAATTGTCCTAAGCACACTAGGAAATCCACCAAGGAATGGATGAAAAAGAAGAAATGAAGGGTTATGGAATGGCCTAGTCAAAGCCCAGATTTGAATCCTATTGAAATGTTGTGGGGGGATTTAAAACTGAAAGAAAAAAAAATCCTCAAACAACTTGCAACTGAAAGGATATTGTATGGTGGAAAAATTAAAAAATTCCAGCAAGCCGATGTGAGAGCCTGGTGGAGAATTATACAAAACACATATTAGATGTTATTTCTGCTAAATGGGGCAATACTAATTTCTGAGGCCAAGGGTGAACTTACTTTTTTCACAGAAGAATATCACATCTATTGATATTTCTGGTGAATAAATGATTGAAAAAGCTAATTTTCCTTGTGGTTTTGTTCAATTATATCATCTTCATTAATAGGCATAGTTTCAAAGATGATCAAAAGTTTGCTTGTCCAAATATGTTAAAAAAGCCAACAATTTCCATGGGGTGTGTCATGATTTCCCCTTGCACTAGCGCTTAGCATGAGCGTGTGCTTCCGGGTTTCAGTGACATTGACTTTGTTTCTTTTTGACATGTGCATTTGTTATGATTTCTGTCCTGTCTCCACCCCTGTATTGTCATTGGTTGTTTCCCATGTGTCATCATTGTTCTCAGCTGTCTTGTGTTTCACCCCGATTACATTTGTTATTTAAACCCCTCATGTATCTATGTATGTCGTGAAATATTGCGTGAGTGTTCTCACTGTGCCAAGCCTTTGTTCCTTGTGTTTTGTTTAATATTTTTGATCCTGTTCTCGTTCTCGATTCCTGTTTAGCATTGTTTATTCCCGTTTGCCGATTGCCCGACCAATTGCGTGTTTTTGACCACACTATTTGCATCTGTTCTCAACCTCCAATACGTGACAGGGTGTACTTATTTTTCACATGACTGTATTATCATTTCTATAGTAATAGTAGTGACAGTAGATACACAGAAAATAGTGCTTTGTAATATATATATATATATATATATATAATATAAAGCGGCTGGTAAGGAAAACGAGACAAGAGAGAACAGGAACTAACTTTGTTTCGCAGATGTTGCATAACATTAACCATAACTTTAAACATTTATAAATAGCACAATGTGTCATTCATTAATAAATTAGAAAATTGCAATCGCTTAGGATGGTCATGCCATATAACACCACGCTGGTATGGCTTATTTTCCTATAACAGCATGATAACAGCATGTGCCATTGAGTATTATTTTTAGAACAACTGTCTAAAAATCCTTGTGAGGACCTTCCACTGACAAAATTTTTAATGCATTTAATTAATGCTATACTGAATCTAAATATAACCCTAACCTTCACTTCAGTAACCCATAAGGATTTTTAAATAAACACTGCAGTTTTTGTTTAAAAAAAGAAAAGAAAAAGTTTTCTTAATAGGGCCAGGCACATATTCAGTTAGATATTCCTAGGCTTGTTGGGACATTTTATTGCCACGAAGATATAAAAACATGTCCACACCCCACACATAATCAACCATTTAATTACTTTCATTTGAATTATTAGTTAAAATAGATTCAATATTAAGGATAAAGGATTAAAAATCCCAGTAACAGTAAGGTATTTCATCAGTACAATCCTTAAGGTATTGCATAAGTACAATCGTTAATCCATGAAATTTGACACATAGCACACATTCCAGCTGATTAACACATCAGCCATTTCTTCCTCCTTTATTCTCATTTTGTAGACCAGCAGCAGATGTTATCCACTGTACTGGAATTCACCACCAGCCCTTACACAAAGTTCAGTATATATGAGATATGAGATCTGAATGGAGAGATTTACATTCTGCTTTCAGTCCCATAACATGGATCAAAGGACTTAATTTTACTGAATATTTGAATATTTAGTTAAAGTACTATAACTATGTTGTTGATTAAAATGTTAAAACATACCAGCATTACCCCAAACTATACATAAGCTGATTGTTTTTCTTCTCAACAACCCAATGAACCCTGTTCTACATTATATTCTTGAGAGACAGCAAAATAAATCTCTCCTGATAAGCATAAATTATAACAAGCAGAACAACATGTGGTTTGGAGTGATATCAAGCAGTGACACTATAGACCACGCTCAAGGATGTAAATGGAAATGTAAGGAATGGGGAGAAAAGGCATAATCCAAGACTGAACGCAGCACTTGGAGAAGCAGTCGGAGATGATAATCATGAGCTGAGCCCGGGCTTCCTGCGTTTCATCAATGGGGATTTTGACAGTTTTGTTAGACACACTAAAATAGCAATTCACATGGAACCAGGCAGCTGCCTGAACTATTCAACCCTCACTGTGCAGCCAACTAGGGACTCGCACACAACGAGACCTGAATGAACGCCCTGTTTTGCATCAGTTATTGGAAACCATGCTTTTTTCCCCCCGCACAAATTAACTACAACACCTGCAACAATGTTCCAAGGCCAGAGACAATCACACTGCCAGTTGCAGCCAAACATCATGGAAATGCCTAAAAGTCAGTCCAAGTTTAATTAGCCTGTTCACTGCTATTTATACCTTCTTCTAGTTCAATGATGCATGAAAATTGTCACAATATCCTTAAGGTTAATTTGGGTGAGCAGTAATCAGATAGAGCAGGTGGGAAAGTTAATTCCAGGAGAGGAAAGCCACATGTCCGCTGCTGAAAAATGAGCCAGTGCTCAAGATCACTCTCTTACAGCCATTACAGAGGAAGTGGATTGATTCTTCTTCTCCTTCAACGAAGCAGGTAACAGACATGAGTGTCAAGCACCAATAATGCACAATCATGCACCAATAATAATAAACATGATTAAAGCAACTTTAAAGCGTATGAATGAGGATCATTTCTACATGGGTCAAAGGTAGAGCATACATATTAAGACATACAGTAAGTAATAGTTTTCTAACCTCTCACTGGTATCAACTTCCTCCATCACAGGCATCTGGCCGCTAGAACTCAGATTCATGTACCCATAGAAGAACAGCGTCTCTGTAAAGTAAGGAGAGATAGACATTAATCTAATCCTGATAGAGACTACAGACATAAAGCATCAGTGAAACTGCTTCTGAGAAACTACCATCTGTGATTTGCTGTTTCATTATCCTAATTCTTATTAAGAATTAGGATAACTAAGGAATAACTAAGGAATAATTATAATTATTCCTAATTATCACATAAATTTAATGCACTGTACTGTATTGTATCTGCATTATCCTCTGAATAGAAGAAACAATTATATTCTGTAAATTGTGTACAGTGGATATAAAAAGTGTACACACCCCTGTAAAAATTTAAAAAGTTTTTGTGAGAAGTTTTTTTGATTAAAAAAAAAAAAAATTACGTCAGAACTTTTTCTACCCTCAATTGCAACATATTAAAATAAGTGGAAAACAATCAGAAATGTGTTATAATGTGTTACTGGTAAAATGTGTTCTTGTTAGAGATGCATCGATACGAAATTTCTCAGCCGATACCGATAGACGATTATTCAGAGTGATCTTGGCCGATACTAATAGTTTGGTGGTTCTGCCTTTTATACCTTCTTTTAAATTAATAATAATTAATTCCACAATTTTGAAAAAAATGCAAATAAAAACTTTATTTTCTCCATTTCAACAAGCTGTTTCACAGTAACTGGTCTCATAAACAGAAAATACATTACTCAAATTAACATTAGCACATTAACTAAATTCTGAAGATTAAAGAAAGATTTCCTAACTTAAGGAATGTTATTAATTCAGATTAACAGAATTAATTAACCGAATTCTAAAAAACCTCCAGTTAGGCTACTTCATCATTGAACATCAAACTGGTAATATATAATAGAAACTTTTTTTGATGATATTAACTCACAGTAACATTAACTGGATATGAAACATACTACTCTAAAAATATATTTTTCTGTGCAATATATACCTTTTTTTGTCAACTTATCTTCATTTAAATCTCCCGCTTCACTGCTGCAGCATCTGGTGAAACTTTTAGCAGTGCAGAGCTTACAAACTGCAGTTTTGTCGTCATTCCACACAAGAGACACAGCAGGAACTCAATGTGTTTTCCCGTCCTCTTTTGATTGACAGGATATAATCGGCCTTGTTCATCGGATGTTTTTAAACTATCGGCCAATGGCCAATAGCGTGAAAAATTGCATTTATCGGCCGATACCAATTATTGTCCGATACATCGGTGCATCTCTAGTTATTGTCTAATGAGACCAATTCCAAAAAGTAATAATAATTCTATCAATCCAAAATGTATGTTTGCTGCAAACCCATACAAAAGCATGGTGGTGGCAGCATCGGGCTTTAGGGCTGCTTTTCTTTAGCCAGAACTGGGGCTTTTATGAAGGTGGAGGCAATTACAACTAGCTACAAATAGCAGTCCATTTTAGTGCAAAACCTTCAGGTGTCTGTTAGTAACCTGAAGATGAGAAGGAATTTCACTTTTAAGCATGACAGTGAACCAAAGCATACATCCAATCATCAATGGAATGGCTTAACCAAAAGAAGACCGAAGTTTTTGAATGATCTAGCCAGAGCCCAGACCTGAATCCAACTAAAAATCTATGGGGTGTCAGGAAGCAGGCTGTGCACAGGAGATGCCCTTACAACTTGATGGATCTAGAATGTTTTTGCAAGAAAGAGTGGGAAAATATTGCCAAGTCAAAATGTGCCATGCTGATAGACTCTTACCTAAAAAGGCTGAGTGGTGTAATAAAATCAAAAGGTGCTTCAACAAAGTGTTAGTTTAGGGGTGTGCACATTTAAGCAACTAGTTTATTGCTAGATTTTTTTTTCTTTTTTCCCCTTGTTTTTCCACTTTATTTTATGCTTTGCAATTGTGCATTAAAGGTAAGAAAAAATCTGACATGATTTATTTTACAATAGTGTCATTCTTTTACTTCACAAAAACCTGCCATTTTAACAGGGGTGTGTAGACTTTTTATATCCATTGTATGTATTAAATTAACTGAACTGGGTATACAAAAGAAAAAGATTCCCTGCCTGTTCAAAATGAATGTCATACAGACAAAACAGAAATATAATGACTAATACTTTATACTCTATTATTAAAGGAGCAACACAAAAGAAGTCACTCAAAAAAACGAAATTTTACAATACATACAACCCTATTTGTATATGAGGTCAGGACAAAAGAATGTTAATTTTGTAGAGGAGTAGCATGGGGTGTAGAATTGAAATTAGTTCAACAAGTTCATTATAAATTGCACAAAAAAGAATGCCAGCAGCTAATTCAAAACATATGCATGAGCTTAATAGAAGAATTGGAAAAGAACCTCCATCAACCAAGATCCATTATGTAATGTGTTGAATTCGATTGTTTAAAATACATTGTTCAATTCGATGGACTGAAATCAACTGGCAGTCTGCTATTTTTAAAATGCATATCAGGTTTTCATAGGCAAGCCCAGAGGTATGCACTTAGCAGGGGTCCTGCCTGATTCACATTAACAGAAAAAATAGTGCAACTTCTCATACCAAGTGCCTCAAGGTTTTCATTTACATTTACAGGCAGGAGATTTGCAAGCGCAATAAATGTCTTGGTCATCACTGAAACACGGAGATCCACATGGGGAGAAGAGCAAATAGCAAAAGCTCAATGACTCCCTGCCTCCTGTCCTCTCTACTACCCCCTCACCTAACAGACAGCGATAGAGAAAGAGCAAAAGAGACACAGAGTGAGAGAGAGAGAGAGGAGAGAGAGAGAGAAAGAGAGAGAGTTTCCTGCATGGCTACCCCAGTGGGATGCTCATCATCCCCGACATGGTCAGGGGAGAGAATTTCTGCAAGAGCCTACCAGTAGGGAGCCTCAGACATGGCTGAATTCTCCAGATGGCCTCCAGACACTTTTAAATGTGGTGTATACAGACAAAATAACATTAGGTGCCTGCAGCATCCACCTTATTACTACATAATGTAGAAAAAGTGTTTCCCAAACCTGGTCCTGAATTACCATGATTAGGATTGTGTGATATTGAGTTTTACCGGCTTGAGATTTTCCATTTTAAAAATATGATGATAATTGATTTAATCGTGCAGAACACATGACAGGAAAACAAGCATTTCTACCATTTCAGGTTTAAGCAGAGAGGAGGAAATAATAATATTATTAGCTGTGCAGTCCAGAAATGGCAAATTGGTTGTCTAATGTCCACCTTGCCAACATGTACATTCTGTGTTCTGCTGAGCAGGAGAGCTCCTGTCAAAAAATCACCAGCATTATGATTATTTGTAAAGTGTTACAAAGCGTCACTTCATTGTAAGCCTACTTAGTCTTTTTGACTCAAAAATTTCAACCTTTAATTCTCCATTTTCTTACCATTACCTTATGAAATCTTTTCCTAATCCCTAATAAATATTGTCAATTAATGTCAAAAATATACTTGTCTAATGCTAGCTAAGTTGAACATACCTTAATTGATTTTGATTGAAATTAATGAACTCAAAATATTTTCCATTTACTGTTGTAAAACGCATGTAAGATGAGAAGGAGGGGTGGGGTTTCCAGGCGATGCCAGTTAATAATGGAGAGTTCAAAACACCAGCACAAATCAATCCAGATTTGTCTATTTGCTCAACCTTAGTCTGATTTGCGAGAAAAAGACTACTAACATACTAATGTACTCCAGTGTTAAATTGAGGAGCCTCTACACAAAGTGTTTAAAGGTTGGCAGGTAAGGGTACTATTATATAATCAGCATAAGCATATTGTGGCAATGTGATATCATGTAGGGATGATAAAATTGTTATCATACAAGCCTAACTCTGAGTATTTTAAAGTCTAGTCATCAGAGTCATCATTAACAAGTCTTACATGAGGTACAACTCTAAGTCAGGTGAGCAAGGAAAGCATACAAATGTGCTGTACCTAAAGGAGTGAATCCTAAAAGAGCGAGCAGGATTAGAAAACACTGACGTTCCCTTTTCAGTATCGGCAAGGTATCTGGAATGACCTTTTAAATGTACTGGATGTATGAAAGTATGTAACAAGAGCAAGGAAATTATAAGAGATTATAATACACCAAAACAACAATTATTCCCAATTTAACTAATAATTGCTGCTAATTTAATGAGAGTCAGGAAATCCTAAGAGATTAAAAACCGCCAAAACACCAACAACTCTCAATTCACTCAATATACTATCATGAAACATGCCGAATTTATAGGTTTGCTCCTCATTGGTGATGTTCTGCTTTCTGGGTATCTGCAATAACTCACTGTACAGACTGAATTTAATATATATGACTTTATGAGATCAGAAGGTTCATTTAGCCTTTCAAAGCCTTTCTAATGACAAGGTGCAAAACGTCTGGGTTACGCATGTAACCCTGTTCCCTGAGAAGGGAACGAGATGTTGCGTGAGCTTCATGCTGTGGAAAGCGCCCTCGCACGTGACCGGTATCTGAAGCTTGTGTAACATCATGCCTATTTATAGGCCTACCGTGATCAGGTGACGTGCCAATTAAGTGCGTCGCATGTTAGAAAAAACGGCACCTGTGAACCACATCAGCCTCTAATGTCTGAAGCGAAGACGCAATTGACAGGCATGCCCCAGTATGACAAAGCTACACAACGGCGCGTTCCCTTCTCAGGGAACAGGGTTACACGTGTAACCCAGACGTTCTCTTTCAAAGGGAACTCAAAGTTGCGTGAGTTTCACGCTGTGGGAACGAGAATACTCAAAAAAGAATGTTCAAAAGACACTCGAGCCCGGGGTGGAAGGCATATCCAG
Source organism: Ictalurus furcatus (assembly GCF_023375685.1). NCBI lineage: Eukaryota > Metazoa > Chordata > Actinopteri > Siluriformes > Ictaluridae > Ictalurus > Ictalurus furcatus. The sequence goes on from NC_071262.1 coordinate 15,324,723, forward strand.
GCTGTAATAGCGAATGAATATGTGCGGCATAGACCACCCTGCCACAGCACACACTTCCTGTAAGGGTACCCCTTTGGACAAAGCCTTTGAGGAGGCGACCCTCCTAGTGGAATGAGCCCTTATGCCCAGAGGTGCAGCGAGACAGCACGACTCATAAGTGATAGAGATTACATCAACTATCAAATGAGAGATGCGCTGCTTTGACACAGCATCACCTCTATTGTCGCCGCCAAAGCAGACCAGCAGCTGCTCCAACTTACACCACTGGCCAGAACAGTGGACGTAAGTACAGAAAGCTGTAACTGGACACAGTAGGTGCAATGTCTCTTGTTCTGGTGTGAGGAACGGAGGAGGGAGGAAAGCCTGCAACACTACCGGCTGGGCAGCAGACATAGGCACTTTAGGTTATATAATCTGGCCTAGAATATAGAAAAGCCTTTGCTAATCCAGGGACAAAGTCAAGGCAGGATGAGGCAACAGAGAGAGCTTGTAGATCTCCTACTTGCTTGAGAGATGTCAGGAACAGAAGAGCTACCTTTAGAGTCAGAATTGCTCATACGTGGCACCTGACGGACCTTCCAGGACCACAGAAAGGTCCCAGAAAGGTATGCGTGGCCTGCAGATGGACCTCAGCCGCCTGACACCATGCATAAACCTCGATGTTAGAGGATGTTGCCCCATAGAGGTGCCACCAATAGGGGTGTAGCAGCCGAAATGGCGGCCACGTAGACAATGGTTGTAGAAGGAGCCAACCCTGCTGAGAAACGTCCTTGTAAGAACTCCAGGACTGTAGCTATTGGGCAGTGTACTGGGTCTAGCTGATGTTACTCACATCACGAGACAAAAAGTCACCACTTGAGCGCATACAATTTCCTCGTGGATGGTGCTCTAGTGTTCAACATGGTCTCTACAACCTAAGTTACGAGAACAGACTCTATGAGCTGGTGCCCCTCAGGGTCCAGATCCACAGTTTCCATAGTTCTGGCCGAGGATGATAAATCAGCCCTCTGGCTTGAGAAAGTAGATCCCTGCGGATGGGAATCTCCCCAGAAGAGCCGTCTAGTAAGTATATTATCTCTGAGAACCATATTCGAGCTGGCCAATAAGTTGCTACTAGCAGCAGATATAGATGGTCTTGGCGAACTCTCGCTAGAACTTGTGGGAGCCGAGCAATCGGGGGAAAAGCATACAGACGTGACTTCGGCCACATGTGCACCATGGCTTTCAGCCCCAATGGTGCGGGAGGAGTGAGGGCGAACCACAGCGGGCAGTGTGTTGTCTCCTTGGAGGCGAACACATCCATTTCTGCTTGGCCGAACCGCCGCCATATGGACTCATACAGCCTCCAATCCCCAAAAACGAATTTGTTGCGCCTGCCTGAACGGGGGGCGCGAATGTAAAAGAATTTCAGTGCTAGAAATATGGCCCGCATTTCTAGGCGATTTATATGCTACTCCAGATGAAAGCCGCTCCAGAGACCGTGAGCTGGACAGCCGTCTAAGACCACACCCCAGCCCATGAGGGAGGCATCTGTTATTACCATCTTGTAATAAGGAGAAGCCCCTAGAGTGTGACCCAAGGCTAGAAACCTCTAAATTCTCAGAGCATGTAGGCATCGCCACGTGACACTGATTACTCTCAGAGGTTTCATCCTTGGATGAAACTCCCGACTTTTCAGCTACTCTTGAAATGGTCTCATGTGCAGTAGGCCCAACGGTATGACATTGGTTGCTGCTGCCATAAGCCACAACAGTCTCTTGTAGAGACTGGAGGGGATTCCGAGATCCAACTTTATCTTGCTCAATGTTGATAGGATTGACCCGACGCATGCTGGGGATAGAAATGCCCTTATAGTAGTAGAATCCCATATAACCCCTAGAAAAGTTGCCCTCTGCACTGGAGAAAGCATACTTTTGAGGTTCAAACTAAGCCCCAAGCTCTTCATGTGGGCGAGAACAACATCTCGATGTTGAATCACCAGTTCCCTGGATCGTGCTAGAATTAACCAGTCATCCAGGTAGTTTAGTACACGGATGCCCTGGAGTCCCAAGGGAGCCAGAACGGCATCCATGCACTTTGTGAAGGTGCAAGGGAATAAACCTAGCCCAAAGGGAAGAACCCGATATTGGTACACGTTGCCTCCAAACCTGAACCTCGGGAACTTCCTGTGATGGGGCGATGTGGAAATATGCACCTTTTAGATCTATCATCACAAACCAGTCCTCAAACTGAATCTGTGGAATGATAAGTTTGAGCATCAACATCTTGAACCTGTATGTCCGAAGAGTACGGTTCAGATGACGCAGATATAAAATTGGCCGCATACTCCCAACCTTTTTGCAGTTCAGGAAATAATGGATGTAAAAACCTCCCTCCCCCAGGGAATGGGGTAAATGTTCTATGGCCCCTTTGTCCAAGAAGGATCTTACTTCCTGCGTTAATGTCTGGCTCTGCTCTGTGCTGACTACTGTGGTGAGCATACCTCTGAACCGGGGGGGTCAAGCTCTGAACTGGACCTCGTAACCCTTTTGTACAGTAGACATGAACCCATGGAGACACATTTGGCAGTAGTTTCCACGCTGCCAGATGGTCTTTTTGTGACGTTAACTCTTCTACATTCTGTTGGAGGGAAAGCATCAGATTTTCGTTGCTCTGTGACAGCTCGCTGACCAGAGAAGACTGAAAACTTGGGACAGTCTTGGGTAGGGGAGGCCCTACAGTAGTACTGGGGGCTAACTGCCCTAACAACCTCACGTACCCTGATATGTCGCTCCGTTTCCACACTCACTTTCCGTGCCTCCCTTGCACTAGCACTGGCCCAGGCTCCACTTGTGCGTGCGCGGGTGAACTCGACACAATGGCGAAGGAACTGGCTAAATGCAGCCGTATATCGTGCTCACTCAGCAGGTCTACTTGGAAGACCTGCAACAGTGCAGTGGCCAACAGTGACCCACAACCGAGACTCGCTGCCATATAGGCCTTGCCCACCAACGCTGAGGTGACCTTACATGGCTTGGATGGCAAAGCTGCCCCCCCTAAATTACCTGCTGTCGATGGAGAGAGGGAGTTTTCTGCTGTGTGGGGGAGATTCATTCTCCCCCGCAGGAGATTCAAGCGCAAAAAGGCGCTTCCCACAGTGTGAAGCTCACGCAATGCCGAGTTCCCTTTGAAAGGGAACCATATTTCTTAAGCATAGAAGGTGCTGCATGATCTAAATGTATTTCTTATGCATTTAAGGCTTAAATCATTCACTTTTATCATGCACTTAAAAGCAACCAAACCAAGAAGCAACATAATTTATTGACTGCAAACATCCATTCTGAGAGGCATCCTCTGTGTGTGTGTGTGTATGTGTGGGTGTGTGTGTATGGCATGTGCACATTTGTTTTTATGTTTTATTTATAACACACAGAAAATTTATCTACTTTATGAACAAGATGAGAGAAAGAGAAATTCTGTTTAATCTCTGAAACGTCATAAAACCCTCCATTACCGTATGTTACTCTTCATGGTCCTTAAGGCAAAAAGGTCATCAGTCAAGCACTGAAACCTGAGATTAGCACAAGAAAACATCCATCTCAATAAAACAAGTCTTGTTCAGTCAGTAGTTTCCAGAACACAGATTGAATTAAGAGTGCAGACTGCTTGTTAATGTATAGTCTGCCGACACGGATGAGGCAAAGATGACCTTGGTCGTCGGCTGTGCTCTGAGTGTGCTGTGGAACGCAACCCAGAAAGTCGTTCGTTTAAAAAACATTATTATGTCATATACCATACAAAATCTCTCATCAACCCAGTGCACTTTATGTTTCATTTAAATAAAAATGTTGGCTTTAATAATGATCTCAGGGAAGCCAGTGCTTGTTTATCATTGCCTGGGTGGTTTTAGAGAGAGCCTGTGCTTGTGAATGGCGCTCCCTGCTCCACTCCATCTGCTATGAAGATGAGGGCTGCTGAGTGCGCCACACTAATTTACCACTCCATTAATATTGCAGATCATGATACATGTTTCACTCAAGAAGGCATGAAGGATTACACTGCTGTAGACCACCTCTGAGTTCTGAGGCACAGACCATAACAAGGAACTAATATACTCAATTATCAAAGTGATTGGCTTATGGAATTAATGTCACATATGCCTAATGGACAATAAAATATAACCATGTAATGTGATGCCCAAAACACATAATAAATAAAATATTGTTTGGTTAGTGTGCTGAAACATAATGCATTGCATAGTTTAAATATAAAAGGCTTCATGAAAATTGGCATATGTTGCTTCAGTACATGGTTATATAAAACATTACTGACCTTTGCTAGTAGCAGAAAGTGAAGGACAAGCAAATAAATAAAGTAGCATTAATAATTTAAAAAAAAAAAGCATAATGCACTTGAAATATACCGCAGTACTGCCGCCCTCTCTCTGGAAAAGAATAAAATAATGATTCATCTGATTATAGAGCACCTGAAATAAGTAGTGGTATGTAGTTTATGGCCAAATGCCCAGAGAAAGAATAAAAGTATTCTTAAAAGAAGTGCAATAATCCCTCTTTTTATTTATTGGAATAGCACATTATAAATCATTAGATATCTTGCATATGAATACAGATAATTAATTGTTTTAGAGAAAACTTTTTGTAATAACTCTCAGAGATAAATTAGGGTGGTGCTTGAGCCTTTAACTTAGTTTATCCAGAAAAAGAAAAGAAACAACAAACCACATTGCAGTAATCTGAAACAGAAAATGAGAATTTGTAATGGAAAGTTTGCACATATCTGCAAATATTTGCACATAAAACAGAAGAGGGAAACATTATACATAAGTCTGCCTCTCATGAGTAAAAACTAGCACCCTGATGCAAAAGGAAATGCAAACTGCTCCATATAGACACATGTAGTTCACACTGAGCTCCTCTGGCTCTCAGATTTCACTCTCCCTGATCAGCCTGTGATCATACAAGGGAGCTGTGTGAGGTGTATATCCCCACTGACAAACTATAATCATAGTGAGGTGAACTCAACAAATTAACAGCAACCACACTTGTGACTTAACACATGCATCTGTAATTCTCTCAAGGCCAGTCGGCTTCTATACACCCTTCCATGTGCCAAAGTTTACTTGCTTCCTCACTTCCTGTGTTAGCATATCTAATGCAATAAAAAAAGCCATATTTCTACATTAACACCATCTGAAGTAGAGTCCAAGGATTCACATACTCAAACGTGTTTCCTCCTGAATAACTATCCACTGGGTAACCTCTTTCAATCACTTGCTCCACTTCAGCCAACAGACTAATCAAATACTGACTCCATGACTGCACAGAGCCTCAATCATATGCACAACCTGTAGAGAAATAAACAACAAAACAGAGAGTTCTCTTGGGCCCTCTTGGCCTGATGAATTATTAATCTTTGACAAAGGCGTGTTATCTTGAATGCTCGCCACTTCAGCGTGTTTCAAATGAAAAAGATTCTGTCCTTGCTGTCAGAAGCCTATCCTGATATAGAAAAAAAAAAATATATATATATAATATATATATATATATATATGTCATCGCACTCTCTATTAGCTCAGTTGCCTGAATGCTGACACACACACACCCTTCGGCGAGCAGGGTCACACCAAAGAGTTTGCTTTATTTATATTTTGCTTTGCTATTCAGTTAAAGTCATATTCTGTTCTTAACTGATCATAATTTGCTTATGTAAGTGTAAAATATGCCCTAAAAGTACTATTAATAAATATCCCTATTTCTGAGGGTTTCAAATGTTTCAAAGTTAATGTTTAAAAAAGTGCACTTGAGGACGTGTCTGAATAATAAAACAAGAACATTAAGGTATACTTAGATTTCCTGATATCACCTGTAGTAGTATTAGCTGATTGAAAATATTAATCAATTATAAAACAATCACTAATTGCAGCCCCACTCTCAATAAATAAGGCATTTTGTACATGGAATGAATATTAATGAAAAGCGTGCTTACTGGACAATGACACAGCAATATATATATTGTTATGCTGTTACCTAGTATACAAGTGACGTTTCTTTCTCTAATGCACAAAAACCCATCTTATATAATTAAATATTAACCATCACACTGAGCATTACCATTATGGTCCTTGATATCCGAGTAGTTCAGTGTGTGGGAAGTTACAAAAAGTATTGATCCCTCACACTGATCCCAGAACAAACTCGATTTAAAACACCAGAGCAGTGGTTCACAGAACAGTTAGCCTTGGTATATTAAATTAAGGTTTTTTTGGTGCCACATTTCAAAAGCTTTCCTCAGCACAAGTTGGTACCAACATTTCTATTTCTCACCTTATCCCTCATCTGACATCACCCAGAGGCCCTCTGTGTACTGTAAACTGGGAAAATACATGAGAATGGCATGCCTGATCGTAAAAAGCAAATTCAAAATAACAGTATGAAGTCTGCAGTGTATAAAACATGATGTCTATACAGTAATTGTCCCTGGTATAATATTTTCACTTTCAGATAACCACAAAGTGTATATCTGAGATTAATTTCCATATATTACTTCACCGCATTACTCTATACTATTCAATACCATTACATCACGATATTTGAAAACATTCTATGCTTCACAATATTTAGGTTCGTTAACAACTATTAAAATAAATTACAGAGTGGGGAAATCTGTAAAAATAATTCAGTTTTAAAGATTCAGTAAAAATTAAGATCAAATCAGCTGTTACTAAGGTACTCCATTCTTTTTGTTATCATTTAAGAAAGCATTAAACATAAATGAAAGTAAAAAACACATCACGATAGCCATGATATCTCAGTAAAGTGTATTGTGGTTTATTTTATCGATATTGTCCAGCCCTGTTTAAAAGTTAAAAATTTTGGGAGTGCACTTTAATTTTTTAAACTTTAAACTTTGTAGCTCTGGTACAGCTTTTGCTAATGTTGATTTACTAGAAAAGATTAGTCTGAATAACATTACCTGAATATGCTAATAGCATTATTATTAGCATTAGTGTGTGGATCAGGAAAAAGTGAGCAGGAAAACAAAAGCTATTAACACAATTAATCTGAACAGTTTATTAGCCAAATTAAATCATCGTTAAAGATAATTTCATTCTTTTAAAGGGGTATGAGCTTCCTGCTGGACTAAATGGAAATCTATCAGGATGGGGAATAAAGGTTTGGGGAAATCTGTGTTGATAGCACAAGTATGCCAGAATGTTTTTGTTTTTTTTAACCTAAGCTAGTGAAGAGGACAAACAAGCATTTAATAGAGTAATAAAATGCTCATACCACCATGCCAGGATAAATTATGCTGATTTCTTACTGGCCTTTCCACAAAGTAAATAGTTCACAGTTTGCTGTCTGGGTTTCATGCACACTTAGTCTAAGTGTCATTTGGGGAACTTTTGGATTTTGCCAAGCAAAGGAATTCAGACTGTGAGCAAAGCTTTTCAGAGAGACAAGGAAAGACATTTAGTGATTTAGATGGATGGCTGTTGGAGCACAGTTTAGCCTTTGTTTATGTTAAAACCTGAGGGCTCACCATACCTGTAACTCATTTGTGGTCTAGTATATACTGCATTTGTTAGAGAGAAAGATTGGAAAGAAGGAGACACTGTAGTCTTATCTGTCAGCCAGGTAACAGGTAATATTCAGACAATCAGTTAATATTCACATCAAACATCAGAATGGGAAAACAACTGTGATCTTGGTTACTTTGACCATAACATGGTGGTTGATGGCAGATGGGCTGGTTTGAATATTTCAGAAACAGCTGTTTTTCAGGGATTTTCATTCTCAACAGTCTCTAGAGTCTCTGGTTCAACCTGGCAGGAAAGTTACAGCAACTCAAATAACCACTCTTTACAACTGTGATGAGCAGAAAAGCATCAACACATCAAACCTAGAGGCGGATGGGCTACAGCAGCATAATACCACATCGGATTCCACTCCTGTCAGCCAAGAACAGGAATCTGAGCCTAAAGTGCCCTACACTAATATTGGCACCCTTGGTAAATATGAGAAAGAAGACTGTGAAAAATTGTCTTTATTGTTTAACCTTTTGATTTTTTCTTTAAAAAAAAAAGACACCTTTTTGCTCTCAAGGATATCAAACAATTGCAAACACAGCACAGGTTTATCAAAAAAAAATCATATTTGTTAAATAAAGGTGTGGTACAATTATTGGTACCCCTATGAATTCATATGAGAAAAAATATATTTTAAGTATATTCCCAATGACATTTTACATTTTTTAGTACACCTGGGTGACCAGGAACAGGACATGTTCAACCATGACTTCCTGTTTCACAGAGGTACAAATATGAGGTAACGCATAGGCCAAATTCCTTTAGTCATTCATAACAATGGGTAAGACCAAGGAATATAGCTGTGATGTGCGGCAAAAGGTTGTTGAGCTTCACAAAATGGGAAGTGGCTATAAGAATATAGCAGAAGCACTGAAAATGCCCATTTCCATCACCAGGGAAATAATTATGACGTTACAGTCGACTGGAAATGTTATGAATCAACCTGGAATCGGATGTGTGTCTATATTCTCACAACGCACTGTGAAGAGGATGGTTCAAGTGGCCAAAACATTTCCAAGGATCACACCTGGAGAATTGCAGAAGTTAGTTGCGTCTTGGTGTCAGAAAGTCTCCAAAACTACAATCTGAAGTCACCTACATCACCACAAGTTGTTTGGAAGAGTTTCAAGACAAAAGCCTCTACTCTCATCCAACAACAAACTCAAGTGTCTTCAGATTGCCAGACACTACTAGAACTTCAAATGGGATCGGGTTCTATGGTCAGATGAAACCAAAATAGAGCTTTTTGGCAATAAACACCAGAGGTGGTTTTGGCGTGCACAGAGAGGTAGCCATATGGAAAAGTACCTCATGCCCACGGTTAAATATGGTGGTGGCTCTTTAATGTTTTGAGGCTGTTTTTCTGCCAGAGGACCTGGACACTTTGTTAGGATACATGGCATCATGGACTCTATCAAATATCAGCAGATATTAAATGAAAACCTGACTGCCTCTGCCAGAAAGATGGGCTGTGGTTGGATCTTCCAGCAGGACAATGATCAAAATCAACATAAAAATAGTTTATTGACCATCTCAATCCCCTGACTGGGGATTATTTTCATAATAGATTAGTTGGCTGATTATTATTATTATTTATTTTTTGATTAATTGATTAATCGGAGGGTGGGGGCAATCTTTCAGTTATGATATCCATGAGAGCAGAGTGTTTTTGTGAATGTTTTAACGAAAGATCAAAAGGTTAAACAATAAAGACAATTTTTCACAGACTTCTTTGCTCATATTTACCAAGAGTGCCAATATTAGTGGAGGGCACTGTACAGTGAGCAGAGGCTTCCATCCATCCATCCATCTATCCATTTTCTGTACTGCTTATCCTCACTGGGTCACAGGGAACCTGGAGCTTAGCCCAGGGGGCAAGCGACTTCTCCTTCCGGTATGGAGAGTCAACCCACCCTCTCTGATTCCGAGGAGCCAGAGGGGGGAGCCAGTGCATCGAAATCAGAGAGTAGCTCTCAGTCATATAACCAGCTGCTCAAAGTGATCACAAGAGCAGTTGAGAAATTAATATTACACTGGCCCGGGGAAGAGGAAGAGGCTCGTGGCAGGATGGACGATCGCTTAATTCTCAGTGAAACTAAAACTCCCTTACACCACAGAAAACTCCCCTTTTTTCCAGAGATGCAATACAAAATATTGTGCTTCTGGGGGCTTCACAGCACTGCTGTGTTTATAACCCTGTGACGTCGGATTATACGGCCATCACAGGGAATAAATAGTACGGTTATTTTGCTATGCCGAAGGTGGAGGAGGTGCTTGAGAGACACCTTTCTCCATCAACGGCAGCGAAATTAGGGGTGTTGGCTTTGCCATCCAAGCCTTGTAAGACCACCTCGGCATTGATTGGCAAAGCCTATGCGGCAGCGGGTTTTGCTTGTGGGGCACTGCATACAATGGCAGTGTTGCAGGCCTACGAGGCAGACCAAATGAGCTTGACAGTGGGGAGGGTATTGGGCCTGAGGTGGTGGCGGAGCTTCGCTGGGCCACGGAGTTGTCTCTATGTGCGATGGAGAGGCACCTGTGGCTCAACCTCTTGGGCATGTGGGACAAAGATAAAGTCTCTCTTCTGGATGCCCCTGTTACACCTTCCGGCTTGTTTGGCAGTGTGGTTAACGCCATCATCAACAGGTTTCAGGAGGCAAAACGGCAAACGGCAGTGTTCAGCCAGTTCCTTCCTTGTTGTGTAGAGTTCGCCCGGGCCAGTACATGTGTGAGGGACGCCTAGAAGGCGAGTGTGGCAGCCCGCCTCCCCCCACAGAAATCTAACGGGACTGGGCGGCCACAGTTGCAGCCTAAGTAGGCCTGATTTAAGAACGATAATCATTGGCAAAAAGATAAAGAAGAAGCGGTCAGGATGGGCCACGGAGGGAGGTATCAGGGGATTAGAGGTTGTTAGGGCAGTTAGGTCCCAGTATTACTGTAGGTCCCCCTCCCCCCAGTCAATGTCATCCGAAGTTTTCAGTTTTCTCTAGTCAGCAAGCTGTCACAGGGCAACAAAAATCCGATGCTTTCCCTCCAACAAAATGTGGAAAAGTTAAAGTTACTACAAGACCATCTGGCAGCGTGTAAACTACTGCCAAATGTATCTCCATGGGTTCTGTCCACCATAGAAAACGTTTACTGGGTCCGAGCTGGACCCCACCTGGTTCAGAGGTGTGCTCACCACAGTAGTCAGCACAGAGCAGAGCCCGACATTAGCGCAAGAAGAAAGGGGCCATAGAACATGTACCTCTTTCTCTGAGGGAGGGAGGTTTTTTACAGCTCTTCGGACATACAGGTTCAAAATATTGATGCTCAAAATTATCATTCCACAGATTCTGTTCAAGGATTGGTTTGTGATGACAGATCTAAAAGACGCATATTTCTACATAGAAATATTGCCCAGGAAGTTCCTGAGGTTTGCGTTTGGAGGCAAGGCATATAAATATAGAGTTCTTCAATTCAGTCTAGCTTTATCCCCTCACACCTTCACGAAGTGCATGGATTGCAACTCCAGGGCATCCGTGTACTAAACTACCTGGACAACTGGTTAATTCTCTGAGAGACTATTGGGGCTTATGGCAGCAGCAGTCAACATCATACTGTTGGGCCCATTGCACATGAAACCATATCAGTGGTGGCTGAAAAGTCGGGGGTTTCATCTGAGGATGAAACACCTAAGACTAATCAGTGTTGTGGCGATGCCTACATGTTCTGAGAACTTGGAGGTGTCCTCAGTTTCTAGCTTTGGGTCACACTCTAGGAGCATCTGCTTATCGCAAGACAGTAATGACAGACGCCTCCCTCACAGGCTGGGGCACGGTCTTAGACGGCCATACAGCTCACGGTCTCTGGATCGGCGCTCATCTAGACTGGTATATAAACTGTCTATTGTCTATGGATTGTTTCAAGCAAGAGGGTTGATTTATCACAATCAGCCGGAACTATGGAAACTGTGGGTCTGGCCCCTGAGGGGCACCAGCTCATAGATTCTGGTCTCTCAACTAATGTTGTAGAGACCATGTTAAACGCTAGAGTACCATCCACAAGAAAATTGCATGCGTTCAAGTGACAACTTGTTGTAGCGTGGTGTAAGGAATGTCAGTTAGACCCAGTAAACTGCACAGTAGCAACAGTCCTGGAGTTCTTACAGGAACGTTTCTCAGCAGGGTTGGCTCATTCTACAATTAGTCACCTCCTCGAAGGGTTTATCTAAAGAAGTACACTTACAGGATGTGTGTGCTGTGGTGGGGTGGTCTATGCCGCACACATTCATTCGGTATTACAGTTTGGACATGGATTCCACCCTGGGCTCATGGGTCTTGCAGTGACCCTCAGGCAGACCTTTTTGGAAAGACCATATCCTCAATATGATGGAGTGGGTATACTCGTTCCCACAGCATAAAGCTCACACAACGATGAGTTCCCATTGAAAAGGAATGTCTGGGTTACGCATGCAATACTGTTCCCTGAGAAGGGAATGAGACATTGCATAGCTTTGTCATACTGGGTTAGGCTTGTAAATTGCGTCTTCACTTCAGACAAAGAGAAGCTAATGATGTGCTTTACAGGCGCCGTTTATAGTCACGCAAAGCGCAAAATACCACGTCACCTGCCTACACCAAGCCTATAAATTGCTGTGATTTTACACAGATTCAGATACCGGTTGTGTGCGAAGGCACTCCCACAGTGTGAAGCTCATGCAACATCTCATTCCCTTCTCAGGGAACAGGGTTACATGTGTAACCCAGTTGTTTTCCAAAGCTCATTACAAATAAGGTATAGTTTAAGTGTGCTATCAGTACAAAATGTAGTCATGTGCTCTGGATTAAATTATTCATGAGGTGAATACAAGAAACCTGCTGGATGTAGCTCACATGGTAATGAAATCAGTGCGTTTCAATGGGAGAAAGGATGAACTGATCAAAGGAGGAAGAGCTGGATCAAAGAAATGGGTTTGACAAATGAGTACCATTGGTGTGCAGTTATTGGGGTGAACAGGTGAATCATTTCTAACAAGTCTGAAGGCTCTCGCTCAAAAGCTTAGAGTAACAGAATCAGTGGGCTTCTGTTTCATGACAGAAGGAAGAGGGAAACAATGGGGATGGATAGTCAAGTGCTCTCAGTATGAAATGCAAGTATGAAGCTCTTGATTTGAGAATCAGATTTGGTGATAGTAATTTGAAAATTCAAGCCATGGGTTTTCAATTAATGGGTTTCTATGGGGCACGATAATTTAACAATTTTATTTTATGTTGCACTTCACAGAAAACAAGTTTACAAAGTACTTCACAGATCGCAATTATAACAAATAAAAACCAATGAGATACAAAAGAGATTTTAAAAAATGCTGAGAAAAAAGAGATGAAAAAAAGAGATGAAAAACTTTATTAATTGCACTATTATACATTTTTATCATTTGTGCCCCTCATGCATTTTGTAATTTGTGCTTCCATGCATGAACAAAAAGAAACACACTGCAAGCACCTTATTTAGATTGTGTTCAAATTTCACCTTTAAGGGGGAAAAATGTCAAAAAAAAAAAAGATTATTAAGGATAAAAGGTCTGTCTAAGTCGCATTCAATATATATTTTTTTGTTTTTGATTAAAAAAAAAACAAGGATACAAAAAAAATAAAATAAAAAGATTCATGGTTTTGTTGGCACCCAGTATAATAAGAAATTAATTCACAATACACAATATACAATATTGAGTCCTTTTTTATTGTTTCTACTTGCTTCACAATACAAAGTTTAGAAATAAAATATTCATGAAATAAAATATGAAAAAAATGCCCACTGCAGTGCATTTCAGAACAGTAGTTCAGTACATGTGAACAGAGTTGGCTTGGAAATACAGGTAGGCTATTCTACAGGCTATTCTCTGGAACCTTATGTTTTCATAAAAGAGCTGATTAAAATAGGATCCACATATGAAGAAATACATTTTGGATGAATAAAATATCCAGGGAAATGCAGATGAAAAGGAAAGGTAATCCAGGAAATCCTGTAGATACTTCAGCCTATCATAGGAACACTGGGTGTGAGGCAGGAATATACCCTTGATGGGAAATCAGTCCATCACAAGCCACAAAGCACATGCATTCATACACAATTTATCTCAGTCAACCCAACTACTGGCTGTTTTGGGAGCTATGAAGTGGCAACACTACCAGGTAGACTACTATTCTGCCCTCAAACGAAAAACAAATGAACACAATGAACAAGGCTCATAAAAGTTAATTAATCTGATTTTTAAATGAGGTGCAAGAGATAGGAAATTGATGGCCACTGTCAGTGTGAGATGTGCTTTGGGCCAACCTCTGAATTTTTCTCTGTAAATCACTTGGTTTTAATGGGGTAACATGGATGAAAGACAAGTTGGCAGGGTTAGGTAATAATTCTGAAGTGCAGTTATATCTGGCTCTCAGCAGTTGAGTCTTTAAACATGTTGGAAATCTGTAGCTTGAAAATTCAAGGAATTTAGGAATGAATCAAAGAAAAGGAAGCTGTTAGTATGCTTAGGGTTGAGTGAAGTTAATTTATCAGCTCAGCAGCAACACAGAATTCAAGGTTGCCTTAGTCGACCATTCCTAACAGGAGCAGTTACAACTGTTGTGGAATAATTGGTGAAGGCCTTCTGAAACATCTACATTCACTAGCCAGTGTGGCATTGTTAAACTGCTGAATTCTCCCTACTCATATGAAGGTAGATGTTGTGCTCTTCTGGGATGCCTGCAATGAATGCCCTGCACTGCTGTCTGCTCTGATAGACCTCTGAGTAGAGAAGAACCTGACAGAAATGTTGGTTATCAAGCAGCTGGGCATCCTGTCCAAGTAGGTCAAGTTTTTTTGTGTGCGTAAATATGCTGATTTTGTGTTGTAGAGGCTCCCAATTACCTTCTACATCTGCTATATCTCAGGCTTTGCAAGCATAACTCAGTTTCTGATTAGACTAATGGAAAATGTATTAAATGGGAAGCCCTTTATATCACAATTTATTAAGTGGTAAATACTTTGCTCTAGGTTGTCCGTCGAAGAGACGAGGACCATTTTGTCATCAGAGATGATGCGTGCGTAGATGGCTGGTCAGGCCAATCTTTGCACGGAAAGTCCTATGGCAGGTGGGACAGAGGATAGGGTGGACGTCTCCGGGAGGGTTACTGACACGGGTTTTTCTGGCTTGCCTCTTTCGTTCGGCTGCAGCTGTCCGATTTGTCTCACACAGCAAGGAGCCCTTGTGAATGGAGGAGCGCCACGCGTCACGATCTAATGCAGTCTGTTCCCAGGAGGCAGGATTGATGTTAAATGCTTTCAGTGAGGCTTTGAGGGTATCTTTGAAGCGTTTCTTTTGGCCTCCTTGGCAACTCTGACCTTTCTGGAGCTCGCCATAGAAGAGTCTCTTTGGTAGATGCTGGTCTTTCATGTGTACCACATGTCCTGCCCAGCGTAGCTGGGTCGTCATCAAGATGGTGAAGATGCTAGGGAGGCCTGCTTGATTGAGAACCACAGTGTCTGGGACTTTGTTCTGCCACTTGATGCCAAGGATTTTCCTGAGACTGCTGGTGTGAAAATGGTTCAGTTTCCTGGCATGACGTTGGTACACTGTCCACGTTTCGCATGCATACAGCAGTGTGGGGAGCACAACTTCCCTGTACACTTTCAGCTTGGTCTGGATGGTGATGCCTCTTCGGTTCCAAACCTTGGCATACAGTCTCCCGAAAGCTGAGCTGGCTCTCGCAATGTGGACATTAACTTCGTCATCTATTGTGGCATTTTGTGACAATGTGCTGCCGAGGTAGGTGAACTTGGTCACTGTTTTCAGTCTCTGACCATTGACAGTGTTGTTGGGCTCTGTATAGGGCTTCCCTGGGGCTGGCTGATGCATGACCTCAGTCTTCTTGGTGCTGATGGTGAGACCGAAGTTTGTGCAGGCACTGGAGAACCTGTTAACGATGCGTTGCATATCAGTTTCTGTGCTAGCGTTAAGGGCACAGTCATCTGCAAAGAGGAAGTCCCTGATGATGTCTGTTGAAACCTTGATTTTCGCTTGGAGCCTCCTAAGGTTGAACAGATTACTATCTGTGCGGTACTTGATGCCTATCCCAACATCACCATCTCCAAAGGCGTCAGTCAGCATTGCGAAGAACATGAGGCTGAACAGGGTCGGCGCCAGGACACAGCCCTGCTTGACGCTATTTGAAACTGGGAATGGCTGAGACGCTTCTCCGTTGTCTTGGACTCTTGCCTGCATGCCGTCATGGAACTGCTGCACCATGGCTATGAATTTCCTTGGGCATCATACTTGGCCATGATTTTCCAAAGGCCTTTCCTGCTGACAGTGCCAAAGGCCTTAGTCAGGTCGACGTAGGTAGTGAAGAGGTCGGCATTCTGTTCCATACATTTCTATTGTAGCTGCCGTGCTGCAAACACCAATCCACACTGCCTCTCTGGTAGAAGTCCTTGGTCGAGGTGAGCGTTCAGGTGGTTCAGCAGAACCCGGGCAAGAATCTTGCCTGCGATGGATAGTAAAGATATGCCACGGTGGTTGTCGCAGGACTGGCGGTTTCCTTTGCTCTTGTACAAATGAATGATGGAGGCATCTTTGAAATCCTGGGGGATCGTCTCTTGTTGCCACATCAGTAGGAAAACCTGATGAAGCCTCTGTGTTAAAGCTGTGCCTCCTTCCTTGTAGACTGGGATGGAGTCTGAGCCGGGAGCCTTTCCACTGGAGAGGAGACGTATCGCTTTCTGGGTCTCAAGCAAAGTTGGAGGATAATCTAGTGCTTCATTGATGGGTATTTGGGGGAGACATCTGATGGCTTCATCATTGATGGCTGAAGGTCGTTTCAGGACGTTTCAAAGTGTTCGGCCCAACGTTCGAGAATCTTCTTCTTGTCAGTGATCAATGTATTCCCATCTGCACTGAGGAGAGGACATGAGCCTGATGACGTGGGTCGGTACATTTCTTTCAAAGCGTCATAGAAACTCTTCATGTCATGTCTGTCTGCATAGCCTTGGATCTCATCAGCTTTGTTGCTTAGCCATGTGTCTTGAATCTGGCGGAGTCTCTGCTGTACCAATCTGTGTACGTTTTTGTACGCATCTTTCTTGGAGGTGGACGTAGGGTTGTTGAGGTAGGTTTGATGGAGATGGTGTTTCTTGTTCAGAAACTGCTTAATGTCTTCGCTGTTCTCATCAAACCAATCTTTGTGCTTTCTGGTTGAAAGACCCAGTATTTCAGTAGCTGTGTCACTGACCAGTTCTCTGAGAGCTGCCCAGTCAGCTTCCACGTTCGGGCTGTCCAGAGAGGTGGATTCCAGACAATCGTCCAGAGCATCCCTAATAGACTGCTTGGTTCTATCGCACTTCAGCTTTGCAATGTTTAGACGTTTAGGGGCATTTTTCCCCTGCGGGCGTCTCTTTGGCTGGATGCAGATGTTAAGCTTGGTGATGATGAGACAGTGGTCTGTCCAGCATTCGGCTCCACACATGGACTTGGTCACGCGTACATCCTGCCTGTCCCTCTTCCTGACGATGAGGTGCCAGTGCTTTGAGCGAGGGTGCATCCATGACGTCCGATTACTGGTTGGGAGGTGGAATACTGTGTTGGTAATCAGCAGTTCATGTTCGGCGCAAGTCTGAAGCAAAAGGAGACCATTGCTGTTGCAGTGACCCACTCCGTGCTTTCCAAGCACTCCATCCCAGGCAGTGCTGTCATTACCGACTCTCGCGTTAAAGTCGCCTAGAATGGCGAGCTTGTCTGTTCTAGGAACATCAGCGATGACAGAGTGGAGGTCCTCGTAGAACTTGGACTTCACTTCATCTGGGTTGGTCATGGTTGGAGCATAGCAGCTGATGATTGTAAGGTGCTTTCTTCCAGACAGGAGGGGGAGTTTCATGGTCATGAGCCTGTCGTTGACTCCCTTAGGAAGGCCTGCCAACTTACCAATCAGTGCTGATTTTACTGCAAAACCGACACTAGCTTCACGGCACTCGTCATTGCCTTGACCACTCCAGAAAAAGGTGCATCCAGAGCCCCTTTCACAAAGTTCACCTTCGCCTGCGAGCCGGGTCTCACTCAGGGCCGCAATGTTGATGTTATATCTGAATAGTTCATTTGTTATCGGAGCGGTTCTCAATTGGGGTCTGTCCGTGTCATGCCTGTCCATGAGAGTGCGCACATTCCATGCACCAATGGTGAGAGGAACAATCCTCATTTTCTTCTTTGTGTTTCGACCGCTTGATTAGGGCCCCCACCAGCCGCGGTAAGCTGTTTAGGGAAGTTTTGGAGCAGGCAATGTTTAGGGCACTTTTTCTAGCCCCTTCCTCATGCCTGGAGGTGAGCAGTGCGATCCTAAATAGGGCTGCTCAGTCGCTCAGGGGGCTGCCGGATTTCACTGCTGCTCCCTTTTGTGAAGAACGACCATATGGCCTGGGCCGCCTGTGTGCAGGGTTGCGGCTACGGCTGCCAGTGTACCCACACCTGCCGCTTCGTCGCTTGCCTGTTGCCACAGGACTTGGGGGTTGGGATAGATGGTAGATGACAAAATGACAAAATTTCATTTTGTCATCAAATACATTGCTAATGCAAAAGCATTAGAAGGTTTATAGGTATGGGCATTTGAGGTCTGGCATTTGATAGACATGTCAGTGGTGAGGAAAAAGATGGTCATTCATTGGGTTAGACCAGGGGTTCCCAAACTTTTCCAGGGCAAGGCCCTCCAAATGGCATTAACATTTGACCGAGGCCCCCCTATTGCAAGATGTCTTTAAAACACATTAAAAATACAGACTTCTGAATATATCTCTCTTTTTAATTAATAATTACATCTTACATCTTTACATTACATTACATTAGGAATTGATTGTGTGTGTGTGTGTGGTTGTCTGAGAGTGAGAATTTATTTTTCACACCAAATTGTTGAGGCCCCCCCGGGCACCCCCTGGCAGCCTCCACTTTGAAAACCACTGGATTAGACTACATAAGAAGTATAAAAATAAAGAGATGGTTGTCATAGATTTGTTTATTTTTCAGCAACTGCATCTGTATTGGAAGCTGCTTAACTGCACCATGTGTGTCTTTCTGTAAGAACATAAGTATATGGGTGTTTAAGAGTTATACTGGTCTATAGGAAGGTATTTTGGTGAAAGCCATGTATTGTTATAGAGCAGCCTGAAATGCAGAGCATTTGTTTTGGTTTTAATGGTTTGAAAACATGCAGGCGTACCTACTTTATATAAGACCTGTAGAGACATCTGTTCAAAAATGTTTAAATTAGACTCCCAAGTGTAGCAACAGAAAAGTGTTTGCCTTATTGTCATCTATGGCCTGGTTGGGATTCAAACTCATGAGCAAAATTGGATGTGCAGATAGGGCTTTCCTCTGAGTGTGTTAGGCTGCCATGCAAAGCAGCATGAGCAGCAGTTCTAAAAAAAATGTGGTTGGCTGGCTTCAAATGTCAAGCACGTGTTAGACTTCACCCTCCCTGGTTGGTAGCTGTCATGATAGGGGAAAGCTGGCTGGTGGGTGGGAATTAGCAGGTTACAAAATTGGGAGGGGTGGGGTAGATGTTCAAGTTGCAGGATTGCTGAGTGTAGTGTTCTAGAGCATGAGGACATTTATACTGGCTTATCTTTGAAAAATTCCAGTATTAATATCTGTGGTATAACAAGTCAGCTTTGATATTGGCGTCTATTGAGGACTATCAGTTTGAAAAGAACACGAATAAGAAACACACTGTGAAGAATAAACTGAAACTGAAAAAGTTTTCAACTGTATTCATCAAGCCAATTTTATATATATACATATAAAACAGGTCAAATAAATTATTAGGCAGATGCCAGATAACCTACTCACCAAAATACACAGTCCTGTCACCCAATACTCTCCCAAGCCTCTCTCCCATAGGGCAGGGCATTATGGCCAAAATATTATCACAATATTTTTCTTCATATTATTCAATACCGATATTTATCACGATATACATTCATTTGTACATTGCACATTTTTTGGAATTTCCAAGTTTCCAGCCATAGTACTTTGAAAAGAAAGAAAGATAAATCCTAAACAGTCAGAATAGTCTCTTCAAAACGGCACTCTGGGCCCAGAGACAGTCAAGGCAATGGGGTTTGAAGTGTACCAGAAGGTTAAAATATTTTATAGAGTTCATCAGTCGAGTGCAGTTGGACATGAATATTAAAAGATAAGATCACCATTTTAAAGCTTAATAAGAGCAGTCTAGTATTTGAATATGTTTTCAGATATATTTACATTCAGATATCTAAGAGTGGGGGCAAAGGAGGCCTTGTGACTGAGGAATGATACTGTACTGAGGTTCAGGGGAGAGAAAATGTAGCAAAGCTTGAGTGGACCATTTATATATTTTCCTTAAAATAAGAAAAACAACTATCTATTGCTATAGTAATTTTACTTGTCTTTCCTTGTCATCCTTGACATCTCTGAATAATCTTCACACAATTTGAAAGAATAATGTCTTTGTTTATTATGAAAGACTCGTAACATGCCTATTAATAAAGCTAAAATTATAAGGGAGAGAAGTTATCGTATAAAAGCACTCTGGAACCACATAAACATTCACCATATCATGTCCACTCACGTGTGGAGAAAATAGGCATCACGGGCTTATATGCAACCTGAGGGGAACTCTGACCTATCACTTGCTCGCGGGAGAACCACTAAATGTGTTTTACTCGATAAGATGTAATAAACGAGGAGGCGGTGCAACCGCAAATGCGGTCTGTCTGGCGCATGATGACACAGAAGAAAGGTTCCGCTAATGTTCGTCTAAAGGTAGAATATAGGCTAAATGTCGATAATTACTTAGAAGATTATTATGATATTGTGGATTTTTTTATCATGATAAATACCAAGATTGTTTTATCTCCCAGCCATACTCTCTCACCACCAAATTTAAGTGAAATATACATTTACATAATTACATAAATTTTAACATTCCAGGACACACTTATTAACTGTATATTTCCCCAGGCCACTTTTGGAGATGAGAGAGGAATAAATCAGTAGCGAGGTCCCCCAGGTATCATGCAGGCCCTGGAGAGCATCAGTACTCTGTTCCTGTGTTTGTTTTCTGTCCACAGGGAGAGCTGAGCGTTGACAGCACCAGGAGTGTGTATTTTCATCTCGTAGGCACTCATATCATGAGGCAGTACACCAAGCTCATGTCTTGCTGCAGGACAGGACTGGACAGCTCACTTTGTGATACTGTTTTTTTTATTTATTTATTTTTTATTTCTGCTATAAACAAAACGAAATAGATTTTTGGAGGGAGTAGTTTTAAACTGAAACACATGTTTTTGAGGGGGAGAAATAATGGAGCATTTTACAAAACACATGCAGACATTTTCTCAAAATTAAAGCAAACAACTCAAGGTGATATCAATATCACAATCTCAAAGTATTGATGTAGATTTAATCCAACATTTGCATTTAATACAAGACATACATATAACCCAATTTTCTGTACTTAAATACAACCAACTGTTAAATTAATGCATTTAATAATTCCAAACAAGTGCAAGTCTAAAAGCAAGACAAGCCTGTAAAATATGTAAAACACTTGACATCAAGTGCATCCCATCACCCTGAGATTATTAACTAAGAGCTAGAATGATGAGGATAAATAAAAATATAATCAATAATAATTTATCCAAGTGTTTTGAGTATTTGGTGTCCAACATCTATATCACAAATACTAAATTATTCAAATTTTTTGGATTTAATGGTCTAGAAATATATGAAGGATATACTTACTTTATATTAGTATGCAAAATCTGTAGAGACATCTGTTCAAGGATGTTTAAATTCATATGACAATGTGAATTAATTTTTTCTCTTTTAATGTGATGTGAACGTTTACAATAATAAAAATACATTTGGGTTTGTGTCGTGACAAAAATCCTACTCAGTTACTGCTTCCTGTGTGTTACACTGTAACAGTACACTTTCTCTGCAAAGACCACCTAGAGTCATTGTGCTGGACTAAATGATGAGTAGCACAGGCCTAATAGCAGCACTTTCTCTGCTCCGCAGAAACACACATTGCTCTGATCTTCTCCCAGATGCACTGTAATGCTGCTGGGCCACGATAACGCTAATGAGTGGGGAATAGGTTCGCACCTCCAGTGTAACCCTCTCTGATGCTGTCCCAATACATTTTAGAGATTAAAAAATATATATTCCTCTATTTATCTTATATAGTACCTACCCAAAAAATGAAAAGAATCTTTAAAATGTATGGGGGCAGTGTTCACGTTCACTAATGCTTAACTGGGAACAACATTCTGCTTGTCTTATTCGTTATTATAAGAAAGCTGTTTCGAATCTACAATGACTTTCCTGTGAATTGAGACAGGTTTGCCATTTAAACATACTTTTTTACAGGGTTGGGAGAGTTCATTTAAAAATGTATTCCGTTACAGTTACAAATTACTTCATAAAAAATGTCATATGTAACATAATCCAAGTATCACAATATGAAAGTAATGTAATCTGATTACTTTTGGATTACTTCATGGCCACATATGTAAATAAAGTCAAGAGAAAAGCAATAGGATCTAAAATACTTTTATTTGGGGCTTATTTTAGAGCTTAAAAGGATGTTCAATGTTTGGATTTGTTTTAATAAAATAAATTAATTTGTTGCTCATGTGAGTCACAACTGGCAAGAGAGAACCTGAACTAACTAATCATGCAGCTGTCTATATTGTGTTATGTCAAAAGCAGGGCTCCAGACAAAAAAATCTATTAAGGAGCCATTGACTCCAATAAGAAACAAAAACAGACGCCAAATGATTTTTTAAGAACTTACATTTAATATTTTTTAAATCACTTACTTTCAGTCATCCTGTCGGGTGTCATGACAGGATGACACATCAGCAATTTTAACCTGAATAAAATTTTTAACTTGAATAAAATTTATTCAAGTTCTCTTAAAGTGGGAACTGAACATCATTTAGTTCACATGTACGAGACACTGCTTGTGCTAACTATGTTTTTTGTGGAGCATTCACAGTTTCTTTCTTGAAATGGTTCATTCCAGTAACTAAATCCTATTTCTCTGCCCGCTTTGGAACAAATGTCACAAAATATTTTCTATGTGCGATGATCATACCGGAGCCATGCAAACCCTTGAATCCAAAAAGTCTTTCTGCACTTTTACCTGGGCATTCATTTATTAACATAGAAAGATGATCGATCCTCTGTGTCTGTCATTTTCTATCTCTCTCATGCTGGCACAACTGGAGCCTGCTTTTTTATTAGCAGGTGTGCCATCAGCATTGGTGCTTGACAGAGATGAGGATTGTTTGAAAAATTCTGATATTTTTCATTTTGACATGTCTTTCTGACGCAGAACACTGATCTTTGCTTTCCCTGTGCGTATTTTGGCACTCTGGATGAATTTTAACTCTTTTGTCCCCCCCAATAAAACTTTCAAGCACAGCGTCTCATTTTATTACATTAACACAACAAATTATGTGAAAGGCTTCTCCTCACAGAACACGCAATTAAAAAGATATTACATGCAATTTTTAAATCAAAACATTTAATTTCTTTGGTTTTAAATGAAAAAAAAAATGGATCCTGATAGTATTCCCATTTTTTACAGAATGTACCTGTAATCTGATTTCTTTGTTTTATGATGTAACTGTAACGGATTACAGTTACCAGTTTTGTATCCTGATTACATAATGCCATTACATGTATTCCATTACTCCCCAAACCTGCTTAGTTATTTAAGTTATTTAACTTCGAATCAATAGACTCTTGTCAAAAATTAGTTACCAGTGTAAATTGGTATGTTTTTTGTTTCTTAAGTTGACAGTAAAATAAATAGATTTTATAATTTATGTATATACTTTATGTTTAAGCATGTCCTGGGTATAAAAAAAATCCTATTCACAGTAATGCTAAACAAAAATATGCATGTTAAAATATAAATTTACTCTTAAAAATATAGGTTCTTGAATAGTTCTTTACAGCACCATAGGGTTTGCAAAGAACCTTCTTCTTGTCAAGAACCATTTTTCATTGTATATGGTTCTTGAGTTGAGCTATATGGTTTGTTGGAGATTAAAGAAGTTCTTTATGTTTCATTATAGGTTCTTCAGTGCAGTGTATTGGTTCTTCAAGGTATCATCCATTAACAGGGTCTTTGTGGGACTGGAAAAGGTTATCCTGGCATCACTCTTAAGAACCTTACTTTGGTTCCTTAAAACACTAACTAAGGGTTTTTAGAGAACTTGTGATAACATGGTTCCTGGGTTCTTTAAAGCATCAGTAAATAGATGGCTCTCTAAAGAATTTGAGAGTAAAAGGTTATTTGTGTAATTTAAAAGGGTTCTCCTATGGCATTAGGCTGAAAAACTTTTGTTCTAATTGGGAACCTTTATTTTTAAGAGTGAGGGTCAATTATGTATTAAGTCATCCTTATATAGTAGTTAATATTCATGTTTTCAACTTCAGGGAGCACTTATCCTGATCAGGGTCACAGTCGATCCCAAGAACACTGAGTATGAGGCAGGAATAGACCCCGGATGGGATGCCAATCATACCTAGGCACACTTTAGACTAGTCATCCACCTACTGGCATGTTTTTGGGAGGTAGAAGGAAACCAGAGAACTCCTGAGGAAACCCACATGGAAAAATGGAAAACAACCACACTGACAAAAACAACTAATTGAATTTAAATAATAACTTAATTCAAATGCGTACATAGGTTCCATGTATGTTACATTAAGAAAATTTGTTTCCGTAAATCCAACATGATTTCATCATGTATTTTTGAAGCCTTGAATGAAGTCTCTCCTGAGCTGTGGATCGAACCCAGGCTGCTGGCATTTGGCAACATCCACATAGCAGCTGCGCTATTCTACTCTATGCGTTTGAGCCATGTTAATTTACTACTAAATTAACATAAGCCCGTCAGAGCCAGTGTCCTCTTGAGATTTCATAATGTGATTGTTTATGTTAATACTATGTGAATTGATCACGCCCAATCTACATAATTTAATCTAGTAATTAGATATTGTTCAAATTAAGTTCAGTATAAGCAATGAAATCACATTTTGAAGAGAAATGTATTATTTTTATTTAAACTATAATTTAATGTGTTCTCTTAAAACTGACTGAAAACATTTTTTTAGTGCAGGACCCTGGAGCTGTGAGGCAGCAATGCTACTGTACAAGCTGCACTACCATGCCACCTTATTCTAATTTTATTTAATAATTTTTACTGTAATTGTGATGACAGAAGATGAATATTAGATTTACAAAGCTCATGGAGAAATGACCTAAAGATAATGTGATTTAATGTGGCATTAACGCGACCTTAATACCCTCCTTATTGTAATTAGAATAACAGCCACCAGCTTGGTGTACTGCATTGTATCAGTCCACAAGCATGGACAAAAAACAAATGGATTTTCTCCCTAAAATGTTTCCTAGCTCGAATGAGCAGGGAGGAGTGATGGTACAAGCTGTATTCATCATGATGTAGGGTCAGTGGCCATTTTTAAACAAATACAACTATTTAACAAACAATTAAACAAACAAACACACACACACACACACACACACAGACCACAGATCTCATTAAATCTTTAAAGTTGAGTCAAATCCATTAGCCTTTAATCATATTGCTTTAGTATTTTTTAAACAACTACTTTTAAAATGGAAAGAGGCACTATGATTAATCTATTTACACACTTTATTTACACATAACACAAATTGAGGAAAAGAGCCATGTGTGTCAAGTTTAAGCACAAAATTAAATAACAACAAATTACTTTAAGGAAATTACATTTAAAACAAACAAATGAATGAAATATGTACATAATTTAAAAATTATTGACAGCTCTGTCAAAAGGATAGGAAATATCCATCATCTGCCATCACTCAAGTCTCTAACATATAAAACTAGCCACATCATTAATGAGTTCTCAGTAACTGCCCAGACTCAATACTGTATTAGGCTTACATTCTACTTGATTCCAGGAAGATGGAGATCTATATCTATGAAGGATCTTACCAAGGCCAGAATTTACTTTAGAAGTCCATAGAAGAAGTCATTTGTGAGAGCAAGTCTGATCAAATCCACGTGATGAGTTCTTAAACTTAGACTATACATAGCTCCTAACTGGCTGGTTTAGGATAAAACCTTGATAATTGGTGTATTATTCAGTCTAAGAGTAATCCCCAAAGCATTTTAGCACCCAAATCAGCTCCTAAACCTACAACACCTCCTAAGAAGGAATTACAGATAATCCTAAAATGGCTGATGCCAGCAATTTGCATCAGAGTTAAGTGTCCAAAAAATGACAGTGTCCTTTAAAAAAAAAGATACTAACCCAGATATGAAGGTATCGCAATGATTTTGAAATTAATCAGGTAGGCAATTACCTCACCTAGATGTTAAGCAATACAGTATCAACATAGGATAAGGTTTTGTCAACTCTTCATTACCTCCCCATCACAGAAAGAATGCAGTTATGCAGTACAGATTAACTGAGATTAATGGACAAAAACAAGCCAAAATGTGACATGGGAGTGTATAAGGTGCAGTGTCATGTTGTTCTACGTGTTTATTGAGTCTGGTGTAAGTTGGACTTTAATCATTCATTCATTTCAGTAACTGCTTTATCCTGGCTAGGGTTTCTGTAATTTAATTACTTATTTATTTATATTTTGTACCAACTAAATTCGTTAGAAAATATCACATAGGTACAGGCAGGTACAAACAAGAGGGCAGGACCACGATTAATTAATTAGATAGATAGACAGACAGACACACAGGCAGGCAGACAGAAAGAAAGAAAGGAAGAAAGTCCTGTACATACCTCTACTTTAGGTCAACAGTGTCAAACTCAAATTATGTCCGGGCCATAAAACACCTTATCGTGCATAAATTACAATAGATAACTTTTCATTTTATTTTAAATCACATGACTCTTAAACTACCTATAATTGCAAATAAAATAACTAGCAATCAATTGTCATTAGTACATGCAGCTGCAATCCTAACTGCGCAAAAATTCTTATGCACCCTATTTTTTTAGTACAATCTTTGTAATAGATTTTTATTTTATTACTTCTACATTATAGAGTCAGTACAAAACCATCTAACATTTCCAAACATTAGTTTTCGAGCACAAAATCTAATTTTACAGAAAAATGTTTGTATGTCAGTAAAGAAAGCAGTATATTAAGTGGTAAGAGACACCTTTCAGACAAAAAACATAATGATGGCTGCTGGATGTTGCTGCAAAAATAAGAAGCAAGTGCTTTAAAGTTAAAGTCTCCAGAAGAACCGGTACTGCAAGATGCTCAGTAAAACTTACAGCTCATTTCCTTATAAAACTACACTAATTCTACCTGAGACTACTTTTTTTTTAAAAGAAAAGGTTCGTCACACCAAATATTGCCTTTGTTTCATTTATTTCTGTTTACTGCTCTTTATAGTATTTTTTTTTAATGGAGAAACATTTAATTTCATTATTTTTGAAGGCATCTTTGCTCTACAGCACTTCCTTGTATGTGCCTAAGACTTTTGCCCAGTACAGTATATTGCTCAAATAAATATAGTTTGCACTGTTTAATGTGTGGTGTTTGAATCATAACGTAAATTCATTCAGTAACAAAGAATTGTTCTGCAATGGCCTGTCTTACAGCCCTGGCCTCTGATTGTTCCATGGTGACAAGATGCACCAAATCAGGGATTCTTTTCTTGCTAATTGTGGGTATGTGTGCAGAACTGTTATGTCACATGCTTTGGCTAGGTCTACACTTGACAGTCTTAAACAATTGAAGTTTGACTTGAAAGAGGTCAATTCGATCCTGACCCTAGTTTTTACATGAGCTGCTTAAATAGCCTCTGAGGTATAGGCAGTGGTTCTGGATATGGAGTCATCAAGTACTTCTTGCAGGTGTACCCTCTGTCTCCAAGCAGCCTGTTAAATTGATCTACAATGCAGAATGGACAGGAACATTTTAACGGTGACATAGGGTAGACTCCCTGAGAATATGATTTATGAACTGACCCTGGACATTTTGCCTTGGTATTAGTCAAGGACTGATCACAGTCAGGTAAACTGAGGATAAAATGCCTTAAAGGATTCTATATTCTTGTTTTGTTAACGCCCAATTTGTTACTACTAGATATTTTAGGAAGTGTGTAAATTCATGATGCTATGCACTGACTTCCTTTTCATATAAATTCATGCACTAACAGGATGCTCTAATAGTGATGTGTGCACAGTCTAATGCAGTGATTACTCTGGGAAATCCTATTAGGTTACAGACACATTATAAAAACATACACCGATCAGCCATAACATTAAAACTACTTGTCTAATATTGTGTAGGTCTCCCTTGTGCCACCAACACAGCTCTGACTCATTGAGGCATGGACTCCACAAGACCTCTGAAGGTGTGCTGTGGTATCTGGTGCCAAGTCATTAGCAGTAGATCCTTTAAGTTTAAGTCCTGTAAGTTGTGAGGTGGGACCTCCATGGATCAGACTTGTTTGTCCAGCACATCCCAAAGATGTTCAATAAAATTGCGATCCAGGCAATTTGCAGGCCATGAACTCTTTGTCATGTTCCTCAAACCATTCCTGAGCAATTTTTGCAGTGTCGCAGGGTGCATAATCCTGCTGAAAGAGACCACGGCCATTAGGGAATACCGTTGCCACAAAGGGATATACTTGGTCTGCAACAATGTTATAGTAGGTGGTACATGTTAAAGTAACATCCACATGAATGCCAGGTTTCCCAGCTGAACATTGAGCATCACACTGCCTCTGCCAGCTTCCCTTCTTCCCATAGCGCATCCTGGTGCGATCTCCTTACCAGGTAAGTGGCACACACGCACCTGATTAGATGATGCGAAATAAAATGTGATTTATCAGACCAGTGTACCTTCTTTTATTGCTCCAAGGCCCAGTTCTGATGCTTACATGCTTTTGTAGGCACTTTTGGTGGTGGACAGGGTTGTGATGGACAGTGGTGGTCAGCATGGGCACTCTGACTGGTCTGCAGCTATGCAGCCTTATACGCAAAAAGCTGCAATGCACTGTGTGTTCTGACACCTTTCTATCAAAGTCAGCATGATCTTTTTCAGCAAAATGTGCTGCAGTAGCTCTTATGTGGGATCAGCCCAGACAGACTAGCCTTCACTCCCCACACATCAATGACCCTTGGGCGCCCATGACCCTGTGGTACACCCCTCTAGCCAACTGTGAAGGGATTTTTCTTCACTAGGGAAAGCATTCTTCTGTCATACACCAGTTGTTGTTTGTGCTCTTCCAGACATTTTGGTATTCCTGAGTTACCAGTATATAATTGATTTGGGTTGGTTTTAATTTTTCAACTTAACAATGACTTGCTTCAGTGGCAGTGACAGCTCTTTACACCTCATATTAAGAGTTAACAGCAACAGAGTCTGAATTCAAATTCCACATCTCTGGAACTTTATCATCTTACTTGTAAGTAATATAATGAGGAAAGAAAACACACATAGCCACGGACAAGCTGAGCAGCCAACTGTCCAATTACTTTTGGTCCCTTAAAGGCGGGGGGGGGGGGGGTGCACATTTAACTAATGTGCTGTGATTCCTACACCTTTAAAACAATTTGGATGTCAAACTCAATACCCTGACATTAAAGCTGAATTTCTGCATTTAAAGATCATATTATTTAATTCACTGTGGTACACAGCCAAAATAACAATGACTTCATCAATATCCAAATTTTTATGGACACAATTGCATGTCAAGTATGTTCATCTATCTTCTGCCTAGTCTCCCATCTGTCTTGTCTTTATGCTCCATCAACTTTTCTCTCTTTTTTGCTGTGAATTCTAGATAGTGTGAAAATATTGAGTAGCAGAGATACTATGGGCCATTTCAACATTATGTTTTGCAAGTATGTGCACACCAAATGAAACGAGGCAGTGGGCTGTATTCAGCTGGCGGCCCTTGAGTTTGACGAATGTGCTCTGGAGAACAGACTTTTCTGAAAGCTGTTGAAATCGATAGTCTAGTTAAATGTAAGAAAATACTACATTTTCACATATTTGAGAAGCATTTAGACTTTTGTTTGGACTATGAAATAACTTGCATTTTACTATGTAATTTATGGATTATTTTTATTTATTAGAGAAACAAATATTTAGATGTCATTCATGAGATCTGAGAAACTGGCTCAAGCATGCATTTCCTCATATGAAGAATTCTAAATTTTCTGTAGTTTTGTGGTTCAGCTTTAAGTACAAAATATTGCTGAAGTGGCATTTATGCTCTTGGTTGAAAGATAAGGTTTCTGTGAATACAGACACAGATTTCCAAGTCAGAAGTTTAAAGGACTAAAGAATCAGTCAAATCTATTATGTACAATTAATAATGCCAAATGATGTTGTGTGGGTATATAAATCTGTGAGCTGGGTAAAAGTCGATTTTGTTCTGTATTGGTTTGATCAAAAAAGTAATAAATAAGCCAAATGAGTAGATGAACAGCAGCAAGCCAGCCATGTGTGACTGCCAAGCAAAAAGCACAGGAATCTTTTACTGCACCTTTAATCAACATTTGCACTGATGGCAAACAGTCTACAGAAAGAAGATGTTTATGGACAATTAAGACACTGCCACTTGCATCAGAAGCAGACACTTGCTTCCTGCTGGCTCTCAGGTTTCACCTTGGTATTCTGGGTGAGAGTGAAACAAGGCCATAATGTGACATGAGAGTGTGAATACAGTACATTGATCCACTGACGGACAGTCTGTGCTGTGCCATCTATCAGCAAACATCCTTTCCACAGCTGACACTCTGTCGAACAATGCGCTCGCAACTGCATAAGCACAAACTGACCTGGCAATCAGGTGTGTCTGTGATAAACTTCTTCTGCTGCGAGCTCTTTTATATCAGCACATCCATGTGACTGTGTGAGGACAGCTTCCGCATGAAAACCCCTGTTGGATCTGCGCTTGACACCCAAACATAAAATAAACATGGGTTTGAAATGCACCAGTAAAATGCCTTGGGTGTCTACGTTCCCTTATACATGACAAAATAATGAGCAAAGGGAACTGAAAGTGCAAACATTCAGCAAATGCAATTACATTCCATACAAGTTTAACTCCTCATCAGTGTATATGCTCAAAGCGCGTGTTCATGCGGCTGACTTTATCTAAGACACTTTCAGTGGCTCTTGAACCTTTGACCAAGGTCAATTACCCTGAGACAGACTGTACTTTCCATTAAACTACTGTAGAGCTGTAGATTATGTAATACTGTGTCAAGTACCTTCAATATTATGCTCAAAATGAATATATATTCCCAAAAGACACATAATAAAATAGCACATTAACCGCATGTTGGGACAAAACAAATTTGGATTTTGAGACACACCATTTATATATATATATATATATATATATATATATATATATATATATATATATATATATATATATATGTGTGTGTGTGTGTGTGTGTGTGTGTGTGTACACATATATAAGTAAGGTTTATGGATGGATGTGGGGGATGATTTTCAACTATTTAGATTGGCGTTATTGTTTGTGGATTGCAACTGAATGAAATTGAACGTGGCATTAAAACACACACAATGCTTTGTTTGTCTCATTTATAGTAAGTTACTGACTTCTTGAATTAGTTCCTGAGCTCATATCATGATGTCAACAACAATCTGTTTACAAATAGAATTAGCGTAAAGTAAAAATAAAAATAATTTAAAAATAAAGCTATCACACGTTCGGTGTTGTAGGTTATAGCTATTTTATACCCTAACATACAGTGGGGGGAAACCAAGAAAAACCCCACATGAAGCGGTGTTGATGTGGAGGGATTTGAGCGCGCGCAGGATACCGAAAAACTGTTTGCGTTTTTCCAAAGCTACAGTTTACACAGCAAGTCTTTCGATTTCGATTAGGAAACTAACAATTATCTGTACGAGTTAGTGAAAGAAATGACTTACCATTTTCACGAGGAGACCCCGGGTCAAAACCATGGCATGGCTCTAAACCCTCATGTGGGAAAGCACATCCTCGCATCTGAATACGCTCGTACACACGGAAATGGACAAGTTCTCGGTTTACCGATAACTCGCGCAGTGTCAGCCGAAGACAAGTGAGAAATGAACATAAAAGCCAAAGTAAAAAACAAATAGTTTTTCCACAAAGAGCTTTCCAGGCAGGCGACGGCGTTGTAGAGCGTGAAACTGAGAGAAGTGAGCGGCTCTTGGCGTGCGCGTGAGCCCGCGCGATGCACAGTGGCTGAACGGTGGAGGCGCGCGCTCGCCCGTTTCCACGGCGAGAAAGTAAGCTGGCCTGTCAAGTCCCCTCCTCTCTATGATCTCCACTGGCCACATGGCGTGCCACAGTATCGCGCACAACCATAATCACAGACACCGCTTTAGTTTTGTATACATGTGGCACATCATCTTGCGCGTTTTTGAGCAAGCTGTGGTCTTTTCAAAGCACATCCGCCTCCTGCCACTTTCTTTCCACTTATAAGTTCATTTTGTTTTACTGTCAGTTTAGGAGAACGACACACAGCAAGACACAGCATTAATACACAGCAAGACTGGAACAGACTACGCTCATGTCTCCAAACATTTATTATATTATATTATATTATATTATATTATCCATCCATACCGCTTCTAGGGGAATACGGGGGATACCTGGAGCCTATCCCAGGGAGCATCAGGCACAAGGCGGGGTACACCCAGGACAGGGTGCCAATCCATCGCAGGGCACAATCACATACACACTCGCACACCCATTCATACACTACGGACACTTTAGACACGCCAATCAGCCTACGATGCATGTCTTTGGACTGAGGGAGGAAACCGGAGTACCCGGAGGAAACTCCCGCAGCATGGGGAGAACATGCAAACTCCGCACACACATGGCAAGACTCGAACCCCGGACCCTGGAGTGCTAACCACTAAGCCACCGTGCGCCCCTATATTATATGCAGCACAACACTGGGTACTCTACATACTCCTTATTCACAGATCTTCTACTGTCATTCAACCCTACTGTATTCTTCTTATTAACTTGACATTAGATCCTGAGAGATTTTTACAGCTTCAACACACAGCAATCAGGTGAGCACACATTTCTTATTCACAGATCTTTTACTGTCACTCAGCCTTACTATTTTCTTCTTCACTTGACATTAGATCCTGAGAGATTTTTCAGCTTTACCACACAGAGATCAGATGAGCACACACTTCTTCTTATTCACACATCTTCTACCGTTGCACAGCCTTACTGTTTTCGTCTTCACTCTGCATTAGGTAGATATTTGTAAATCATGTTGAATTTTTTATATCCTCATTTACTCACAAACCAGGTAATGTTTTTCAGAGGAAGTCCTAACAGTTCCCTGTCTGCCAAGGCCTTTCTGTTGAAATATATGTATTTCATCATGGAAGAGGAGCACTGGTGTGTCACTAACTTGGTGAGTAACAAGAGAAGTGGTTAAATTGCTTTAAGTAGTGAAATCCTTTCATTTCTCTCTCTTAAATTTGTCAGTAGAGTGGCGCATGGCGAAAAGTTGTTTTGTTCTCTAATGCATGGCATTAGTGAACAATGGCAAAAACAGGAAGACATTATCTGTCAACTTTTTATGGTCATACACTAAACGTAACTTGCAACTGTAAATAAAGCTGATATTACTTTTGAAATCTTGGTCCTCCACGCCCAGGTTTATGGCAGTAAACGTTCAATAGTCACCAGACAAAAAGCAATAGAACTAAAGGCTCCAGAGTGCACCTCATGCCCAGCCAGACTATTTCCATTCGTTTTTAGAGAACACATTCTTCATTAAGGGAGGCATAAGTATACTCTAGAGCTGATGTAGCAGTAGCAATTATAGACTAAATGGTCCATTAAGCCCCTGAAACACCAGTGCTTTTACTTAAATATTTTCCACCTTCAGGACAATGGTATGCTCTTCAGCCGAGCACTGTTGCACACAACTTAACGTTCTCCTTTTGTGCATATCATTTTATGTATTGCCCTTGTCTCATGCACACTGACTGCTGTCTGACACTGAGACCTGTCTCTGACACCTACCAGGCAAATCATTACCAATCAGTTGGCAGGGTGGCTCTGGCTTCCGCCACCCTGTCTCTAGCCATCATGAAATTTGAAATAGTGCTTTCACTTCAGCATTGTGATTTCTGACAACAAGGATGTGTATACATATTCTGTTGATCTGAAGATCTTATAATGTCGCATAATGTCTTCTTTTTTGGCATATCATACCATATGTTGCTCTTGTCTTGTGTGCACCCGGAACCAAAATGCAGTGCTGGTGATAGCAGAAATGTCAATCAACAGTCAGGTTGCAGTTTGCAGAATGTACCATGCTCTCCATTTCCCTGTCTCTGGCCATGTTTAAATTGGAAGGTGTTTTTTTGCAACAAATAGAAAACCCTGCAAAATAGGAGACGTGGATGATCGCCAGGAACATTGCACTCCTCCGGATGCCTGACAGTTACGTCATCATTCTGAATGGTAAAGATTTTTGATTAGGTGCCACAGCTGAAGAAGCCTGTTAGTTTCTCCTCACTGTAATAATGTCTAAGTCTCCACCTACCCTTCCTTCTCCTGACAGTCCAGACCGTTGAACTGATGTAGCCTGCTTCATATTCGTAAGGCCACCTTCACTGTCCCTGTGAAATCTCCCTCCCACTCTACACACTGACATGACAGCAGACTTGAAAATGATCACCCTTGAGACACTCTCCTGACATTCCACAGAGAATATTGCCTCCTTTTGGAAAATAGCCATCCTTGTGTATGCACTTATGGCTTGTGGGTGGGTGAGATGTCAACTAAGGTTACTCTTGCATCTTTCATGAATTTTCGTGCTTCTACATTAGAAAGCCATGTGTTTAATTAATGTCATTAATGAGCTCTTTAGGTCGCTTCTGAAATCTCAGTGAGAAAAGCAGTGCATGCAATGTGCTATGTGTTGGAAATGCTCTTATGGACAAATGGTGAGACATTCCATCAAGCAAACTTAATGCATTTTCCTTGACAAGCCTATTTTATCTGGTTGTATCATATTGCCTTAAAATGTGGCCTAAATTGGTTTAGATTCAGAACCTGTGTCCATCCAGTTACTGTGCATCATATGTGCAGAGACAATCCTCCATCACATTAATCTTAACTGTAATGACTGCCATATTGCAATCATCTGCATCTTTATGCTCTCTGTACAATATTAGATCATTGGACCCAATTATCTATCAAATCTCTGACTTAAAGACATCAATACTGAGTGGAACCTGCTCTGTCCTGCCTTGAATCATGAAGCTAACCTTGGTCAGGATCTGCATAGTATGTGAGGTCAGGAAGCTCAAATCAATTGATAAATACAATCAGAGGCCTATGATTTATTAGGGCTGAGTAGAGTTAGTGAACCCCTGGGGAGAGAAGGAGAGGTCACAGGATTGGGAAAGTAGTTGGAGTTCAGAAAGCAGGCTGGGAGGAGTGCTGCTGCTGTAGGATGATGTTTCATTCTTTGTTTCCTATCTTTATTATCCACACCTCTTAGTATGTAGCTGCCAGGATGCAGAGTGGTGGATCTTAGATCTTAGTCAAATAGATCCAGAGAAATTAGATATGTATGCTTTAGTCTGCAGTTTTACCAGCTTCAAATTACTCTGTACACAAGGCCTTCCTTTGGTGTTACAAATGTCAATACATGCATTCAGGAATTAAGCTGGCCAGAACTGCATGGAAGCAGCTCCATCGCCTTTGGTTTGTGTGAATGGCAAACCTAGCTGAGTGCCTGTACTGGAATGGATAAATACAATAGATTTCTTTGCAAATAATTTCTAAATTTTGAGAAATTGTGAAATTGATAGGATAAACCATATACACACTTCAGCTAAACTAATGCCTCTAACTTTTTCCCATCTGCTGAACCATGTTCCATGTGGCTTCAATCCTTTCTATTGTTTCAAAAATATATTTTGAAATAGCTAAATAGCTAGTTAGGCTGATAAAAGGCCAGTCAGTAGTCTGCTTTGCATAGACACGTGAAATTAGCACCACTGAGCTTGAAACAAGAAAAGAATTTAAACAGTGTGATTTTCTTAAACTTAATATGCAAATTAAAATGCACCTATTATGGTTTTTCAAATATTGCATTTCATGCAGTGTGTTATAGAGCTGTTTGTGAATGTAAAAACGTCTGCAAAGTTTAAAAAAATCAAAGCGTATGACAAACTGAGTTATTGACTTCCAAAAGAAGGAACAGATTCTGAATTGAGTTTGATTCAAGCCACTGCCCTGTGTGTGTGTGGAGTTTGCATGTTCTCCCCGGGCTGCAGGGGTTTCCTCCGGGTACTCCGGTTTCCTCCCCAGTCCAAAGTCATTGGCATGTCCAAAGTGTCCGTAGTGTATGAATGGTTGTGTGAATATGTATGTGATTGAATGTATGTATGTGATGGATTGGCACCCCATCCAGGGTGTACCCCGTCTTGTGCCCCATGCTCCCTGGTATATGCTCCAGGATTCCTGTGACCCTGTAGGATAAGCGGTATAGAAAATGGATGGATGGATTGATGTTAATACCAGATGATAAAGGTTTAAAGGTGTTCCTATTAAAGTTGTTTCTATTAAAGTGGACAGTGAGTGTATATACAGTCTTTGAGCTTCATCATTGTACCACAAAGACTTCCAAAAGGTATATATCAAGTAAGTGGAATCTCTTTTGTGTTTTGTTAGATAAATAAAACACTATTAAATAAACACTGTTACATCAGACACCTCATTTTTAACCCTCACTATCTGGAAATTTGCACTATTGTCTATTATCTATTAATTATCTATCTATTTAGCCTATCTATTATTGTCTACTATCACTGTCTACTATCAATCATGCTACATCCATGTTTTATTGTGTGATTGACAGCATTGTTTATTTTTAAACAAAATTGGTTGTTTTATTCACTGCAAACATAGCACTGTGAATATACAAAGGGGTAAGTGTAAGTTTTATGTTATAATTTAAAGCTACATTAAAACAGTGTTATTTGTTACTACCGTTAACTATTTACTAGGTTATGAACTCAAATGTATGCTCATTTATGTTCAAACTAGCCATCAAAAGAGCTTATTGCCAGCCGGTTCAACCGGCCGCAGAGCTTTGATTAAGTTACTATTCTTTTGCAGGCAGGTAGGGGATGCTACATAGCATATGCAGATTGAGTGTCACCACAGTAGCTTATTGCTGATTGGAGCAATTAATTGTTACAATTGGTACAACTGATTCCACATACCCTTAAGAGAGTTGACAGAAAATATATCAAGCAAGTACAGCTGGATTTCTCTTTCATGAAAGACAAAAAAAATGTCTAAAATACACACAACACTTTTTGTTTAAAAAGGTGCAAAAGCTCAATTTCCACCACTGTACAGAGATGTCACACTCAAAGACTCACATGATATCACATGTTTGATGTCTGACAGTGGGTTTTGATCATCATTTTTTTTCTGAACTTTATGGCTATGCTGTAGCCTAGCATTTTGTCCTTTAAGCTGCACCCTACTTACACAAAGCCAAGATGAATCCTGCCTCTTTTTTTGATCAAGCTGATCGGCATCAA
Organism: Ictalurus furcatus; assembly: GCF_023375685.1. Taxonomy (NCBI): domain Eukaryota; kingdom Metazoa; phylum Chordata; class Actinopteri; order Siluriformes; family Ictaluridae; genus Ictalurus; species Ictalurus furcatus. The sequence goes on from NC_071262.1 coordinate 15,361,998, forward strand.
AAGGAAAAGACAGAAAACTGATGCCTGTCCACAAAACAAAACATGCATGCATCTCCAAGCCCACCCATGTGCAATATTCCCCTCCAGCTGCTGGATCCTAATTGATTTCTCTGCTTGTACAACACTTGCCTGTTAGATGTTTAGACTCCCAGTAGACTTGAAGCTAACCTGAAAAATAGGTAGCAGCGTTTGACAAATTTAGCAGGTTTATTCCATGGTGTTCTTGGCACAGTCCTTTTCAGCACAACCACAGCCACAGATGTGGAAGAGTAAATACCATTCATGTCATTCTGTTAATGCCAAGAGAAGAGTTGATCTGCAATTAAAGTAAAAGACATAATGATTCACATAAATGCTACCAGAATAGCAATGGTGCATCAGGGTAATGACAGACACTCTGTATTTAGTTCAATGGACACCATGGAAGCAGGATCGCTTGTTTTTATTACCCTTAAATGAAATGAGGCATTTAAATGAGTTCCTTTTAGCTCTTTTGTTTTCTGTACTTGTACACAGATAATTGTTTGTAAGGATTCAATCCTTATATTGGAACATAAATCTTTGGCAATGGACTTAATTAAAGACAATGGAATTAATGATAGATCCCCGTCAAAGCAGTTCTCAAAATAAATTACCCAGAGCATCCAGTCAGCTGCCAGGCCAACTGTTTCTAACTCTTCATTGCGTTTGACTTCTGTTAAGTAGGCAGGATGAGTCACAGCAACTGAGTGGAAAATAGCGGATTTCATAAATCAAGACCTTTTCTAATATAGCAATGGCAATTTTAAAATGCTGAAAGTTTCATATTCATTTATAAGGCTTATACATTATATACCATAGTCCTCTGCAGTTTAATGACGTTTAGGGAACTTAAAAGTCATATACCTGAAATCACTCTATACTAATATTGGATAGGCCCTCCCTTTGCTCTCAAAACAGCCTCAATTCCTCATGGCATTGATTCCATTAGATAATGGAAAGATTCTAGTCAATGATGACATGATTCCATCACTCAATTCCTGCAAATTTTTCAGGTGCACATTCATGCTGCAAATCACCTGTTCTACCACATCCCAAAGATGTTCTATTGGATTCAGATACAGTGACTGGGAAAGCCACTGAAGAATTTTCAAAGAAACCAGTTTGAGACTACTTTTGCTTTGTGACATGGTGCATGATCATGCTGGAAGTAGCCATTAGTAGATCGGTAAATTGAGGCCATGAAGCACATGGTCAGCAACAATACGCAAATAGGCTGTGGCATAAAGTAATGATTGATTGATTGGCATTAACGGCCCCAAAGTGTGCCAACATAACCAGGCTTTGAATAAGGAGAACTTATAGTTAATAGTTAATAGTATTGTAGATAAAACAGTAAATATTGAGTTAAATCCCTGTTTAAATATTGATGTAGCCTTTGAACATAAGTCACCAATACTATGTGAATAACATTCACACTGGAATGAATTATTCCTATGCTATACCATATTTGGCATAAAATATCAGAATTAACACCAGACTAAAAGGGACTATGCATGAAGGGAAGCATCTACAATATGGTGTATGCCATGCAAGGAGTATTAATTTACATATCCCATCAGTTAAAATCCTATTTTTCTTGATGTTAGTCTCTTGAAGCAAATGTAGACATGGTGAGTCAGGTGGCCATGGTTACAAGGCCACAGGCTCTAGCAGTGTTTTGAAAGCACCGATGCTTGATCCATCTCAGTGAGACTGTCTTTGGTAAGGCTGCAACTGTTCAGTTACAACAGGTGCCAGAAAGACTGATCTGATTTTTATTTTTTTAAGCAAAAAATATTACCCACTATACTCGACACACTCCCTGCAGCTGTGTTATGTGTAAACAAGACAGCACATTATGAGGTAAATATTTAAAAATAAATAAATAAAAAAGTTTTAATCAATGCAGCAGAAGTAATCTGAGCACACTGAAGTTGACTTTCAGAGAATTCATGCAGTGCAGCTTGCTTTGTTTTTTTTTTCTTTCTCGATATTCCTCAAAAAACTGCATTATTAACAGAAAAGAAAACTGTACGGAAAAAAATTAATTGGTTCAATGAGAAAGGAAGAGCTGTCTATTAGTGACACTCATTATAATTAATGTTGACAGGTCATTGTTCTTGTTGAAGATCCAACAATGACCATTTTTTTAGCAATCACAATGACCTGCCATTACAGGTTTTTAAAAAATGAGTTTTGATGTCAGCTAAATGCCTAAAAGAGAGATCATTATATTCCCACAATGAGGTCTCTTTCCCCCCAGCAATCATAAAGGCCTGCCATTAGAGCTTTTTATGCTCTTGATGTCAGCTAAATGTCTAAAAGAAATATTAGTGTATTCCCTAGCTTAATTGACAATGACACTGAAACTTAATTACATTTTGAATCACAGGAAAGACATGGATCTATAAAAACACCAGCTGCTCATGAAGACTGTACACCAGTATGCTAATTTTATTAGCGAAGACATTTTGGATAATGTGGATGTGTGTAGTATTTTATATGGAATGGTGGTCACATTTTGCAGTTATTTGTTATTTAATTAAAATAGAAAATGCAACAACTGCTTCTAGTAGAAGGCTATATCACACTTGGCCTTTAAAATATCTGTTGTGAATTTAAGGCTCAAAATCCCTCAAAGCATTGATCTATATTATCTTACTTCAAAAGAACAAAAGTTATATATTTCCATGGCCTGAAACACAGCAATGTGGTATTGTCAATTTAAGAGGTTTGGTCAGAAAGGCTGCCACAAATGCTTATCTGTGAGATGATCTGGGGGACAAAGTGCTTTGCTCTGCTGAGTTAATTGATTGTCATTCATCTGTAGTGAGGACTTATAAACAATAGTGAGCACAGTCTGGCTAGGGGATTTACCGGAAAGTGCCTCATGGTCATAATGGACTCCTGTGACCAAGCATAAAACGGCACAATGGTTCAAAAGATTGTTATTAAAATAGGATAACAAATGTGAGTAAATTATTTCGGTAAAGCTGTGTATCTTGTAAATACTAGCTAACAGCATAGCACTGAACAGAACACTGGATTAAAAAACCAACCAGTTCCTTATTTAGAGGTGGCAGCTTGATATCAAAGGATAGATGTTCAAAGTACAGCAGTGGACCATAAAATGGTCTGTTTTATCAGTACAGCAATGCTTTTGTGTGTTGCGGAAAATAGGCTTGGCATGACTGGAAAGAATAAACACTTTAAAAGGTGTCAAAGAAATGACTGCTCTCTCTGAACAGCAATTAAAGACAGTTAAGTTTATGAGCAGGGATTTGAATTACCAGAAGACTCAGAAACTCATAATACAACCTTTAGCACAGCAAATAATGAGCAGGAATGACAAAAAACAAATCAACCTACTGTTAATCTAATTAAACTGTATTTTATATTCTATTAAATGACTAAAATGTAGAAGTAACCCCAGGTATTATACACTGCAAAAAAAAGAGGAACGTCCTCTCACATTCAACTGCTTTTATTTCCAGCAAATTTCTTAACATGTGTAAATATTTGTATTAACATAAAAACATTCAACAAATGAGAAATAAACTGAACAAGTTTCACAGACATTTGACAAACAGAAATGGAATAATGAGTCCCTGAACAAAGGAGGGTCGATATCAAAAGTAACAGTCAGCATGTGGTATGGCCAGCAGCTGCTGTAAGTACTACAGTGCATCTCATCCTCATGGACTGCACCAGATTTGTCAGCTCTTGCTGTGAGATGTTACTCCACTCTTCCACCAAGGCATTTGCAAGTTCCCGATCACGTCTGGGGGACACATGGTTACACGTGGTTTGCCACTGCAAAGATGATCAGCTGTCCTTCCTGTCTCCCTGTAGCACTGTCTTAGGCATCTTACATTGCAGACATTGCAGTTTATTGCTCTGGACACATCTGCAGTCCTCATGCCTCCCTGCAGCAGACCTATGGCATGTTCACGCAGGTGAGCAGCAACCCTAGGCATCTTTCTTCTGGTGTTTTTCAGAGTGAGTAGAAAGGTCTCTTTAGTGTCCTAAGTTATTGTAACTGTGACCTCAATTGCAAACCGCCTGTAAACTGTGTCTTAAGGACTATTCCACAGGTGCATGTGCAATAATTGTTTATGATTTATTGAACAAGCATGAAAAACATTGTTTAAACCCTTTCCGATAAAGCTCTGTAAAGCTTATTTGGATTTTACAAAATTATCTTTAAAAAACAGTCTCCTGAAAAAGGGACATTTCTTTTTTGATTTTTATATCCCATCCAAGTTGATATGTTTATGAAAATTCCATTACATCCTGTGGGGAAAAAAAAAGAGTTCATGTATATTTTTCAGTACGAAGACACTACAGGAAGCACTCACACCTGCCTTGTCAGTGAAGTGAAGCTCATGGTGGTGTTACGTAAGCTATTGAGTTGCTTCCACAGGTAAAGCCTACAGACACGTATAGACATGCACAGCCACAATATGTGTTCATAATAAAGGTAATGACAATAAGTTTGTAATAAACATACTGGTGTATGTAGTATGCATGGAATTTTTACTGTTACAACTATGCATACATTGACGTCGTCCGACAATGATACATATGTCCAGAAATCCTTTGCCATCTGAGTGTACTTTATTCATTCTTGTATAATTTATATGAATCCAAGAATGCTTGAGCCAATACACCACTTTCAACTCTTACTTCCAAGTTAGCATATTTGTCATACTGTTAGCATATTTGTCATACTGACCTCATAAAAAATTGCACTGAGGTATTTTATATACTCTTAACACACACTAACAAATGTAGGAACAAATAAAGCTTGGATAAGCTTTTTCCCCCCACCAACAGCTTTTTAAGTTGAAAAAACAGTGAAGTTACTTTAGACCACACATCCTGCTGACACATTTTGGTGAATCTACTCATATCCCACAAGCTTCAGTTCCTTATTTATGCTTTGTTTTCTGTTGAAGCTTGCCAGAGAATCATCCTTCTATATCAGAAACACCAGTGACACTGATAAAGGAGGATTAAATATGTCCAGATCCAGATTCCTGTCACAAGTGCAGGTGCAAGAGCTGTACTCATTTGTTCTCTCATTTTTATCTCTGCAATTCACAATTGTTGGAGTAATTGTTACTACTGAGTACTACTGAGTACAAACAGTACTAAGACACTTTAACTCCGATGTATCTCCATCCCATAGCACACCACAATGATTTAACTGGATACAAATACAATATTCTGATTCTGATCTAAACAAAATGCAAATCCAGATACTAATCGGAAGTGCACAATTCCTTTTTTTTTTTTTTAAAAAATAAAAACTTGCTAGAAAGGTTCACAGGGCATCTGGTTGAGATAAGAGTTGTGCATCGGGATTGGAATCCCACAGGATGCCATAAAACAGTTCATACAGGATTGGAGTTTTTTTTGTGATTGTTGTGGCCAAAAAAGGCTCGATTTTGCTGCAGCTTTTTTTTTTTTTTTCTTCAAAAATTTGGGATGCAACTTGCAAAGGTTTTTGTGCCTTTTTTTTTTAGGAAAACTACTTGAATTGGCAAAATTGCAGTTGCACAAAATTGTTTTGCACTGTCTTTTGCAGTGATGTTTGTTGGTAAATGAGACCTTTTAGCTGTACTCAAGTTTGACAAATGTGAATTGAAGAGTGCTTTGACTGAAAGTGCGTTGTGATGATGTCACATGATGCGCCTTGGAGCAAATTTTTTAAAAATTACAAGCTAATCCGAATTTTGAGGATGGGAGACTTTTACTTTCATATTTTCATACTCCATACTCACTGAGGATCTCTCTCTATATACATATATATATATATATATATATATATATATATATATATATATACACACAAATATATATATATATATATATATATATATATATATATATATATATATATATATACACACATACATACCATGGTTATTAATATTTTGAGCACTAATCAGATACAGATCACATTACACCCCTACCACATACATTTAATGGTTTAACCCAAAGCCTACTTTATGTGTTAATGTTTACAGAAACATAATTAAGAGTGCACATCATTTTTAATTCCCTCAAAGAGTACAATACATGGCAGTGGAAGTTGAAATAAAATGACAATTGGGCAGCTCGGATAAATGGGCTAGCAAGCTAAGGTTATCTGTCTTTCAAAAAAAAAAAAAAAAGGCATGAGTATAATGATTCAGTTTATTTCCTGTAAACATATGTCTTAAGCATAATGGTCATAAGAAAAATACACAGAATTCCTCTAAAGAAGTGAGGCTGGGATTGATTTCTTTCTAGCCCAAATTGTAGATTCATGCAGTGTGAAATGCCCTGTAGATTTAATCTCCATTTATACTGATATCTTTCAGCCCATGTCACTGACACATCAATATTGTCACCAGCAGTGATTGAGAAGGCACATGTGAAATGCAACCATGGGTGTAATGAACATGTACAAGCTGGATTATTTACTGTCTTTTCGTTTTATTTACAAAATCCAAGTCATTTTGGTTTGAATGAACGTGTTACAACTTCTCTGTTTAACATGTTCGGTAACCTGTGGCTCCCAACCAGGAGTGGGAAATGGAGTTTTTCTTTATCAGAGTAAACTGTCTGACAGGAATGATCAGGCTTTATGGACTCAAATGTAGGGGTGTTACAAAGAGCTCCCTGAAAACTCAGACCTCCTGCAGGTCATCTGACAGCAGCCATGTGGAAAATGGGAGCAAACTGCTGCGTTGACTAAAGACATGCAGAAGCTTATTTGTTTGAACTGGCCAAGTGCAAATGGCAGGAAATTAAATTTCAGCCGGGCAAAATGTAAACACCATTGAATAATTGATCTGACCGCATGTGGGCAAGTTGCAGGTCTGTAAAACTGTACAGTGTCTCAGCTGGTAATGTACACTGTCATTTATTTCACATGATGGAATGGATTGCTGGTAGTAACCCCAAGGATGTATTATCAGTGATTTCCATTTAATGCATTATGCTTTCCAACATAGCCCTAATGCACCAAAACATAATGGGAGGATCAGTTGCCAGTTAACCTTGATGGGAATGTAAATGATGTTTTACAGTGGGTCAAGCAAACTTTCCATTAGTGCAAATTTACAAAAGCTTCTTTTTCACTCCCTGTGGACTTTTTGGTATGTGCATATCTTTACTTTCTTTACAATTTGAACCACTCACCCTACTGTTACAAAGCTTCTCTTATATTTCCTACTTTGTCTCATTCTCTTTATTCAGCTGGACTAATTATTATTATACCCAAAGGCAATCATTTCTTTAGGACTTTCAGGATATCCTTTCTGGAACTCGACAAGGACCACAATTTAGCAAAACATATCTTCATTTTGAATTTGATTAACTAGGCAGTTATTACAGCCTGTAGAACAATGATTAACACTGTAGATCACTATAGTCCCAGGACCTGTCTCACTGGACTGTTATTGAAATACCATCTGTGTGGTGTAGGTGGATACAGACAAATTAAATGCCATAACCTATAATTCTCATTAATTTGTCAGATTTTTGCCAAATAAAATAGTGCATTACAGAACGATGAAGCCAACTACACAGGGGTGGACACATTCATTCTTCACACTTTTCTCACACTGCTCTTCACCCATCTCTCCTACTCGCCATTTGGTTGGTTTCAAGTAGGCTGACAAGGCAAATTTTTTCATTCAACATTGTCTTGGGAAAAAAGTGGCTCCAGAGTCCTGACAGAGCTTGGGTTACTGTTTGTGTGGAGTTTCTATGCATGTTCTCCTTATGGGTTTCCTCAGATTTCTCTTCTCCCAAAAACCAACCAAGGTGTATTCCTGTCTTATTAAAGATGAATGAATGGATGAATGAATGAATGAGTGAATGAATGAATTTCTTACAAATCATTCGCTCCAACAAAGTGTCTTTATTTAGATGTGGCCAGAAAGAAAAAGACCTAGCTTTTAACCAGGTAGATGTAGGTTTAAAAAATGTATGATCTCCCAAACACTAGGGCCATTTCTTTACAAAAGCAGAAAGCATTTACCGCTCCCAGGCAAAAAAAAAGAAAAAAAAAAAGAGCCCATCTAATGTAATGCAGGCCCTGGAGGAATCTCTATTCTTAGTCTATTCAGCCAAATGTCAATGATGTGGGGTTATGTGCATCTGCAAATGTCAAGCTCCTTTATTGTTGCTAATGTGAAAAGAGCAAATTGGACTACGTTTGTCAAAACCAGGCTCTTAAAGAGACTGTTACGGGATGCTAGAGTGATCTTAAGAGCCATCGGCTCTAAACACTCTAGTGGGCTAGCATGTGACATGATAATGGGAGAATCTAAACGTATGTACACCTGCTCTGATGTGATCTCTGCCACTTGCAAGAGCCACATGAGAGATGCCCATAGATGCATCACTATGCCTTGACATTTCAGAGATTTCTGAAAAATGGTGGATCTCCTCAGTCCATTACATGTTGTGCAGGTACTAGCGGGCAAGCATAAATGTCAAGGGTCTCAAGTAAAAGCTTCTCCTGCAGCCCAGTATGACTGGCCATATAAGCAATTTGCATTATTTAGGTTGAGGAGGAGTTTGCCAGATGGGCCTAAGTTCCAGCCTTATAATTTTATCTGAATTTGGAAAGAGTACATAAACACACTGACTTGAGTAAAAGTGCTGCTACTGTATAATAACTGTATAATAATTCAATTAAGTAAAAGCAGTAAAAGTAGTTTACTGAAGTAAGACTGAAAAACTACTTGAGTAATTTACAAATGACTTTACATCCTGAGCATTACCTATAGGCTGTAGCAGCACTTTGATTTATTTAACACAACAGGCAATCACTTCTGAACATCGAAGTGACATCTTAAATTTAAAAAAGAGCTTTCATATACTTAAAAAAAATCTGGCTGTGAATTGCTGATATCTCCATGGATATTGGCTCACATAATTTGCAGATCCTTGTCACATTGTTTCCTTTCAAGCATTTAAAACTGAAGATACCTCATCTGTCTCCACTATCTCAGACATTACTGCTGACTGAAGCATTTAGCTAAAGCAAGCATAGATTTACAGCAAAAACAAACAAACTTTCAAACAAACCCTAACGAAACAACCCTACTTTATTTTGACTAGCTCTCAAAATGAAATGAAAATAAAATACATAAATTTTGCACATATTGTCTTGTAATTGGCTTACAGTCTGGATTAAATGATTTTTTTAAAGACTCTGTAATGGTGATAAAAAATAAATGTCCATCCCTGTGCACACATCTATCCTTATAAACTGACCACTCTGCATTATTTAGCTCAAGCAGGGTTTCCTCCGGGTACTCCGGTTTCCTCCCTCTGTCCAAAGACATGCATGGTAGGCTGATTGGCATGTCCAAAGTGTCCGTAGTGTATGAATGGGCGTGTGAATGTGTGATTGTGCCCTGCGATGGATTGGCACCCTGTCCAGGGTGTACCCCGCCTTGTGCCCGATGCTTCCTGGGATAGGCTCTAGGTTCCCCCATGACCCTGAAGAAGGATAAGCGGTATGGAAACTTCTGATTGTTCTTAAAGCATTTCCCATGTGAGAAATGTGATGGTGCTAGTGGTAGTAGTAGAGTGGAGTGTCACATAAACGAGGGTTTAAAAAACAAGCAACTGATCATTTACATGCAACTGTTGTTACAACTGGATTTTTGGCTGCCTGTTTAGTGGATTGCAATTGGAACAGAATATCTAATGTGGTTTCTAAATACAGGTCTGCCACACACTGTGTTAGGGACAGTTACACACTAATCACTTGGCAGAGCCACGTGCAACATGTTGGTATGTTAACGGCATGGCAAAGGCGTATCGGGACGAGGTTTATTTATTCACTTTAGTAGTCTGGATTGTTTTAGGGTGAAGATCAGGGCAGCGCATCTTGACCACAATGTGCTTGAAGTCTACAGTTTTTTTTAAAGGTCTGCACAATTATTTTTCTGTTGTAGACATCCACTGGATACATTTTTGTAATAGCCTTAATGGGAAATACAACATAGTGTATTTGTTTTAGTTGTAGGGTACGTCTCAATCAGCTCCCTAGTTCAGTAGTCAGGGTACTGATCAGGGAGTCGGACATTTTAAGTGCTGTCTCAATCGCAAAATCCTTCCAGTGCACTGGAACGTTTGCTCCCTAAATATTCCCACAACGCACTGAAAAAACCTGGGAGCATCAATGCTCACTATGTTCCCTTACTGGAAATGAAGTCGTGTTTTCTGAAGCCTTTCACCTCGAAAAAAACGGTGAACGAACTCTCAGCCAACTTCCATCTACAAATGTGAAATGCGTGTGATTAAGCTAACAAATTTATATGACATATTAAAAAGTTAATTTTTGGTGATGATTTACAACACGACTACATAGTCATGTTGCCATAAATTGAGTTATCATCCTAATGTCTAGTGAGCCAGGGTCCTTAACAGTGCCCGAACTCGTGTACACAATATACTGATTCACAACCTAGGGAGCTAGGGAGCTGATCAAGATACACCTGTAGCTGGCTATTTTTTTTAGTGTGCAGACTGGGGATTGATGGTTCACATACATTAGATTAATTATTTCAGTCAGCCATGGAGTACAAGGTATAGCTGACAAAACTGATAACATCCGCTGAGGTCATGAAAACAGTGTGATTCAGATATCAGAAATTGCAGATGTTTGGATGCAAAGGCAGGGTTAAGTTTAAAAAAAAAAAAATCAGGCAAAGAAATCGAAAGAGCAAGGCAGTGGTCAGAATAACAAAACATGCAATAGTTAGGAGAACTCCAACAAGCAAAGCTAGTCAGAGGTTGGCAGAAGACATCAACACAGGAGTAAGACTTCTCAATGGACTGACCACAGTCTGGGTTATTTAAAGGGAATGACTTGACTGGGTACACATGTACTTAATTAAAAGGCAGGACACTGTGAATGAGACTATGTTGCTTGTGATTGGTCATGTGATAATTGTAGTTTGTTGACTGGCTGGGGATGATGGGAAATGTAAAATCAGGTGCTGACATAGATATGACAGCAGGCCTGAACCAGAACAAAATAGAATGTTATACATTTGATCATTTAATTTGTTACATTTGTTTTAATTCTTCATCTAATTTGATTCAATTTCATTTTTTTCACACATTAGAGCCTAAAATGTGTCTCCTTTTAAGAGTTTGAGAAACTCAATGCTGAAGTTGGAAAAGCCAAATGAAGTAAGTAAACAGTGCTGAGCCTTCCTTATTGTACCCATACTAAGCAGTTAACTGTTGAACAAATAATGTACTCCTGTATTAGGACAAAGAGTGAATAACTTCTCAATTATCCCATGGCCAGTTTGTCTTTGTGTGTTTGAATGTGTGGGTGGGTGGGGGTGTGAGTAAAATGCTTTTTCAAAACCATTTTATCTGACACACAATCTTTTCCATACTGGCAGTCAAGAATGAAAGGAAGTAGAACGTTGAGGTGGAATTGTATTAAACAATAAAAAATATTCGGACACATGATAAATCTTAAATCTGGTCAGAATTCCACCTATGCAGCTTCCAGGCTAATTGCTGTTTTCCACTGTTCTATCATTTGCATGACATGACTGATTTGCTGGAACCCTATGACCAGACTTCAAAACACATAACAAATCCAGCAAGGAGCTCAGGGATCATTGGGTCTCTCTGACAGTGCAGTTGAACTCTTTGAAGTTTCCTGCTGAACCAGAATTGCCTACAAAGCCACTGACTGAATTAATGTGAATTGATGTGGGATGAGGCATACAGCAACAGAGTGTAGTCAAGGTAATGGGTGACCTCTAAAAAGGACTAAAGATGAGGATTCCATAATCTCATAAAAACTCAGTTTGAAGCTTCTGATTAGTAAAAAGTAGCTTTTATCTGAGTCTGATGTACCAGAGAAACTACATTTTGGTGCTTCCATTCAATCACACAGCATTGATTCCATTACAGAAAGGTCACAAGACCTTCACACATGAATAAGCACAGGATGTGAAATTTACACATGCGGCTTTTGCTGATATTGTTTTGTTTTATTTTTTATATCTATGCAATTTTTACAAATAATTTATTTTCACATTTAATTTCCTTCCACATGATTCATTTATGTTGATGTGATTATTTTCACATAATTAACTTACTTTGAAATGTGTTTTTTTTCCCCTACATGATTTATTTATTTTCACATGTAGGGCATGTGGTTTAATTTTTTATATGTGATTTCCCCGCATGATCCTTTTTTTCCCCCACACACTCAGTAATCCCACACCAAACATGTATATGCCCTTGTATTCCCATGTGTAATTTGAGGGCATAACACGATGAAATGCAGCTTCACAAAAATGTGAAACGTGTATGATTTTTCCATACGGTTTATGAGCACTAAAATGGACTGAGGCAATGAAGTGGAAAAAAAAAGCACATCGAGGACAAAGGGTTATTAGCTAATTCTCAAATACATTGAGCGAGACATTAATCAAACAATGAATCATATTGTTTGAATCAATACTTGCATTAAATACATTACTTTCAAGAACTGTCCTGTATGTTTATTAAAGCAGCAAATCTAAAGCTAAATGTGAGTAAATTTTAATTTTATTTTGTGAAAGTAGTGAAGTGAATTAGCCTTATAGCAGAGGTGTCACAGCCCGGTCCGATCAGAACTCAAATTCCCAAGATGCAACACTCGCTTCTCATGCACGCATGCGCTCACTATCCCCGGAGTTCTGATCAGTCACACCTGGCACCAATCACACACACTCACCGCTAGTATTTAGGGAAGTCATTCACCCAGTTTATACGCGAAGTACACGCTCAGTAGCTCGTTTCTCTGCGTTACCAAGCCGTTCTAGTTTGTTTGTTTCTCGTGATCCTTGACCCTTGTTTTCTGTCTTGACTACGCTTTCTGCCTATCCCCGTTTGTATTGTTTGCCCGATTGCTTGACCCTTGTTTACCCTACGACTACGGTTCTTGAACTTCCCGATTCTACGCTCTACCCCCGCCGCCCGCTCCTGCTTCCGTGCCGTTTCGAGGTTTGTGACAGAATACTTCGCCTTCCAATGGAAGCAGCGGGAGATCGTTGGCCGCAAGCCATCGAGGGACATGGCCGGATGATTAGCGAACATGATCACCGTCTCGCCCACCTGACTGAGCAGGTAGCTCAGCTAAACCAAGCCGCGCAGCTTTCTACGGCGCCGACCCCACGCTTACCTTCCACTCCAGCGCCGGAGAAGTATGATGGAGATCCGGCACGCTGTCGAGGTTTTTTACTCCAGTGCTCCCTGTTTTTTTCCACGTACCCAGACATGACGGAGAATCAGAAGATAATCCACTTCATGGAACTTTTAACCGGGAGAGCTCTCCTCTGGGCTACCGCGGAATGGGAACAGGAGGGGAACGGTATCAGCACGTATGAGCAGCTGACATCACGCTTCCGCACTGTATTCGATCACTCTCCAGACAACCGGGAGACTGGGGAGGACTTATTGTCCTTGGTGCAGGGATCACGTTGTGTGGCGGATTATGCTCTTGAATTTCGTACTGTGGCCGCTAGGAGCGGATGGAATTAACCCGCTCTAAAAGCTATGTTTCACCGGGGATTAAATGCTGACATCGTAACGGAGCTGGCGTGCCGCGATGATCAGCTGACCCTCGACTCACTCATCAACGTAGCTATCCGCCTGGATCATCTACTACGGAGCCGCCGCTCCCTATGCAGCGAGGCGGAAGCACCGGCATCTGAGAGCCCTAGCGAATCCATGCAGCTGGGGCAGACCCGGGTGAGCATGCAGGAGAGAGAACGACGGCGCCGTGAACATTGTTGTTTCTACTGCGGCGAGAGGGGCCACTTCATGCAACAATGCCCTCTCAAACAGCGCTCTACCCGAGGGGAAACCAAAACTGCCAGACAACCTCAGCCAGGGGTAAGTTTAGAACCCATTGCCCAGTACTCAGTCCAGTCTGCATTCGTATTACCTGTTATATTGGGTTACTCAAGTGTTTCCTGTATTTTAGAGGCTCTGATCGACTCTGGAGCGGCGGGGAACTTCATTGACCAAGAGACCATACTCCAATATAACATCCCCGTTCGTCATCTCAGCACCCCCCGCCGTGTCCAAGCCATTGATGGGGCCCCCATTGGAGATGGCTTAATCACCCACTGTACTGAACCTATTAATCTCTGCACCAGCGCTCTTCATCAGGAGAAGATTACGTTCCATGTCATTGTGACAGCCCGGCATCCAGTGGTTCTCGGTCTTCCTTGGCTCGAACATCACAATCCACAAATTTCCTGGAATCAAAGGGAGATCACTAGCTGGTCAGCTCACTGCATTAATCACTGTCTTCAAGTCCCTGTGATCTCCTTAGCATCCACATCCATTGAGAGCCCGGACAAGGCAGACAACGTTCTGATCCCCAGTGTTTACCACGACCTCATTGAAGTATTCAGTAAGAAGAAGGCTAGCGGACTACCTCCTCATCGTGAGTACGACTGCGCAATCGATTTGCTCCCAGGCACTACACCACCACGAGGGAGAGTCTATTCGTTAACGGTCACTGAGCAAAGGGCCATGGAGGAGTACATTCAGGAGGCGTTGCACCAAGGGTATATACGACCATCTACTTCTCCAGCATCCGCGGGGTTTTTCTTCGTGGAGAAGAAGGGAGGAGGTTTACGACCATGCATCGACTACTGAGGACTAAACCAGTGTTGCGTCAAGTACCGTTACCCACTACCTCTAGTACCAGCCGCTCTGGAACAATTACGCACTGCCACCATCTTCACGAAACTGGACTTACGCAGTGCATACAACTTGGTCCGGATTCGAGAGGGAGATGAATGGAAGACTGGGTTCAGCACAACTTCAGGCCACTATGAGTATCAGGTCATGCCGTATGGGCTCTCTAACGCTCCCTCGGTCTTCCAATGTCTGATTAACGACGTATTACGTGACATGCTGGGACGCCATGTGATCGCCTACATCGACAACATTCTGATATATTCTGACTCCCGGGAGGAACATGTTCACCACGTCCGCCAAGTTCTACAACGACTGCTCCGTCACCAGTTATATGTTAAAGCTGAGAAATGCGAATTCCATAGAACCACCATTGCGTTTCTGGGATACGTCATCAGCCCCGAGGGGATCTCCATGGACCAGGAAAAGGTCCAGGCAGTAGTAGGCTGGCCCACACCCTCGACGATCAAGGAACTACAGAGGTTCCTGGGGTTTGCAAACTTCTACAGAAGGTTTATCAGAAATTTCAGTGCCATCGCCAACCCCCTCACGTCATTGCTAAAGGGGAAACCCAAACGTATGTCATGGAATTCAACTGCCCAATCCGCCTTCGACAAACTCAAGAAAGCCTTCACTACTGCACCCATCATCAAACATCCAGATCCGTCCAGACCGTTTATAGTGGAGGTGGATGCGTCAGAGACCGGGGTAGGAGCCATTCTATCCCAACGATTTGGAGAGAAGCCAAAACTCCATCCGGTAGCATTCTTCTCGTGAAATCTTTCCCCCGCTGAGAGAAACTACGATGTGGGAAATCGTGAACTCTTGGCAATTAAGTTAGCGCTGGAGGGGTGGAGACACTGGTTAGAGGGGGCTACACATCCATTTGTCATCTTCACAGACCACAAGAACCTGGAGTACCTTCGCACTGCAAAGCGACTCACACCCCGCCAGGCCCGATGGGCCCTATTCTTCACCAGGTTCCATTTCACTTTATCCTACAGACCCGGGTCCAAGAACACAAAGGCTGATGCTCTGTCTCGTCTCGACCACACAGAACGTGTCAACGAGCATGAAGAGTACATCATTCATCCTTCATGTATTATCAATGCGCTAGAGTGGGATCTGGACCATGAGCTAGAGCAGATTCCCCAGTCACAAGTACCCGTAAAGTGTCCTCCGAACAAACTATTTGTACCCGAGGAGTACCGCCAAGAACTCATCATCTGGGCACACACGGTACTCGGCACAGGGCATCCAGGGACACAACGCACACACCATCTCCTAGAAGAGAAGTACTGGTGGCCCAATATGGAGGGAGATATACACAAGGTGGTGACGTCCTGTTCATCTTGCGCACAGAATAAGGTACCTCGGACCCTCCCAGCTGGGAGGCTCAAGCCCTTACCTATACCTGAATGCCCATGGTCACACATATCCGTAGACTTCATAACAGACCTGCCTAGATCCCAAGGAAATACCACAGTTCTAGTCACAGTGGACTGGTTCTCCAAGTCCGTACGTTTCATTCCATTACCCGCTCTCCCCATGGCATTCGGGACAGCCGAACTTCTATTCCAGCATGTGTTCAGATATTTCGGCATTCCGGAAGAGATTGTCAGTGACAGGGGCCCACAGTTTACTTCCAGAGTGTGGTCCAGCTTCATGACCAAGATGGGAGTGACAGTGAATCTCACCTCCGGATATCACCCACAAGCCAATGGACAAGTTGAACGAATCAATCAGGAATTGGGGCGATTCCTCCGTATTTTCTGTGCCAATAACCCAGAGGATTGGAGCAAGTTTTTGCCATGGGCTGAGTACGCCCAGAACTCACTACGTCATTCGGCTACCAATCTCACCCCTTTCCAGTGCGTGCTAGGTTACCAACCTCCACTGTTCCCGTGGAACGCAACTCCCACTGCAGCTCCGGCCGTTGACCACTGGTTCGAACGTAGCGAGCGTGTCTGGGCTGACACCCACCGACGCCTGAAAGAGACCACAGACATGTACAAGCACAAAGCAGATCGCCGCCGCAAAGAACACCCTAATTACCAACCAGGCGATCGGGTGTGGTTGTCCACAAAGGACTTGAGACAAGCTCATAGCTGTAAAAAACTAACGCCAAGATACACTGGACCATTCAAGATCCTCAAGCAAGTCAATGAAGTCACCTACCGTCTGGAACTGCCACGACACAGCCGCATCTCCCCCTCATTCCACGTATCACGTCTCAAACCTGTTGTCAACGGTCCACTAGCCACCAAAGTACCAGCTGAAACTCCTCCGACCCCTCTGGAAATTGATGGACAACCGGCTTACCGTGTCAAGAACATCCTCAAATCTAGACACAGGAGGGGCAAGCTGGAGTATTTGGTCGAGTGGGAGGGTTATGGACCTGAGGAACAGTGCTGGGTTCCCAAGCAGGATATACTGGATCCACAGCTTACTAAGGACTTTCACGCAACTCATCCTCATCTCCCTGGTCCATGACCCCGGGGGAGGCCAAGAAAGAACTCTGCTCCCGGAGTGAGCCCTTTGGGGGGGGGTTCTGTCACAGCCCGGTCCGATCAGAACTCAAATTCCCAAGATGCAACACTCGCTTCTCATGCACGCATGCGCTCACCATCCCCGGAGTTCTGATCAGTCACACCTGGCACCAATCACACACACTCACCGCTAGTATTTAGGGAAGTCATTCACCCAGTTTATACGCGAAGTACACGCTCAGTAGCTCGTTTCTCTGCGTTACCAAGCCGTTCTAGTTTGTTTGTTTCTCGTGATCCTCGACCCTTGTTTTCTGTCTCGACTACGCTTTCTGCCTATACCCGTTTGTATTGTTCGCCCGATCGCTTGACCCTTGTTTACCCTACGACTACGGTTCTTGAACTTCCCGATTCTACGCTCTACCCCCGCCGCCCGCTCCTGCTTCCGTGCCGTTTCGAGGTTTGTGACAAGAGGAATTCTTTGCAGGATGTGCACATGAAGGATTTTTTTTTCTTCATTTACTGCTACAGTGTAGTTATGAAGATTAATTAGCTCAGTAGGAGAACTGAATATGAGCTTGGAGTTTCAGCTCACTTGAAGACAGGATGAGCAAAGATGAGTTCCATCTTCCATGTAGCACTTCTGGTGTATCTGTTTAGTTTTCATATACAGTACATATACAGTATCTATCTGTATGAGGTAGGTGTAGCCTAAACCTGAAAGGTTTTTTTGTTCATTTTGTTTTGTTTTTGTTTTTTAATTCAATATTAATCCTGCCATTCTGCCCTTGGAAACACTGTAAAACACTAGAAAAACCCAGAGGTGAATTCTGGCTCTGACAGTTTCTCATCCTCAGCTAAATCACTCCAGTTCATAATTGGTCTCAACTAGAGACGCATGCAAGACATGAGTGTTTTTTAAATCCTGTTTGTGTATTATTTTTGTTTAAATCTGCCTGCAATATTGTCTAACGAATTTAGTTTAGTTAGTATTTCCAACAATATAAACAAACAAGTAGCTTAGTTTAAACCACCATGATCAGGCAGTTACTAAAGACACTGTAAATGCACCACACAGATCTGCATGTTCGTGAGTGTGGACTTTCTTTGTTCTGCATTCTTATTTGTACCCACATGGAAGTAAACAAACCCCCAAGCTAGCACAAACTCAAGGACATTTCTAGTCTTAACCAGTTAAGTTTAAGTCACAACCACATGCCCTGTGAACCCTTCTGGCAAAGAAACAAAACACAAACAAACAAATACAATAGCACACCATCTATTTGTACCTGTATCGGTTTTGAACATATGTATTCGTATTCAGATTCATCCCTATTGCACCTTATAAAGAGGTTAAAGCATTGCTTAGATATCTGAAAACTGCTGGAATGAACACAACATTATAACAAAACTAAAGGCAAAATATTTCTGCTTTTTAAGATGAACAACACCAAATGAATCACACTACACCACAAAACTCCAACTGTCCAAGAGAGTCCTTTTATTAATCCAGGAAGTAGCATCAGTCTTCTGAGCATGAACAGTTTGCCTAATATAATATAGACAACAATAACACTGAACCAGAAATACAAAAAAGAAAAAAAGAAAAAAGACAACAACAACATCTAAGTAGGTCATTTATCCATAGTTGTACAGGTTTTTGAGTTAGACAACTTGATTGTGTGCTGGTTTGCTCATCCATTGAAAGCAAGGCATTCATCTCAATTATCCAGGCATAAGCTTTATATATTGAGTGAACTATAAAACTTGCATTGTGTACTGTAGGCAACATTGGGCAATAAGAAACACACTCACCATTACTGCAACCTCTCACATAAGATCTAGGCATCATAAATTGTTTATGATTGCACATGAAGTACAATATATCTTTCTTTTGCCATTATCTTGTTATTGATATTGTGTGTACAATAATTTCTTAATTTCTTAATAGGAAAGCAGGGGCAACAGAGTAGAAGCCTGACACTATGTTACAGGAACAGGAAGGGAAGGCTATGATTTATTGTACGATTAGTAATTTTACAACGAGGAATTTGGACACTTCCTACACGTGGTAAATGGAACAGTGTAGTGTGGGGGTGAGAACTGGAATACTGCTGAGTTTAGCATGCATTCAGTCATCTCATTTAACATACTGGATTCAAGATAATTACGCCAGATAATCCTCGGATAACTACAGAGGGATTGACAATGCCAAATTCCATACATTAGACTGAGATTTGGCACTCCTTGCACAGTGCATTGCAATTTATAATCCAATCGTCCTTCGTGGCTGCTGTAGTAGCAAACAGACTTTTCGGGTGCACTCAGAGCATTTACTGATGCTTCCCTGCATACTTGGAAGTTAATGACTCAAATCTGAGGAAATCAGGAAGCAAACAAGTTCATGCATCACATCATGTTCTTCCAGTAATGCCAGCCTTGTTTTAAGCAAGCTTCTTGATCCTGACCTTCTATTTATTTTTGCAAACACAGCTATTTGTTCGAGCATTTTACTGAACCATAGAACTGTAGCTCACAAAGCTCAAGGCAGGCCTTGAGCAAAAAAGACATCAAAATTAAAATAAGACGCTGGAGAGGAAAGGTTATACATAGGCATCACAGTGGACTGCATGAATGCTGGTGAGAAACACTGGTGGAAAGGATAGGATGGTGCATAGGGACATAATGTGGTCATGCTTCACAGGTCATTAAGTCTGACTATATTTCCCATGTATACTGGAGATTAATTTTTTGTAACGCATGATGCAGCTCTGCTCCAAACTCAATCTCTGAATGACGGATACATACTAGTCTACAGGAAAATGTTGGACAGAATTGTGGGATAAATTTACAAGTTTAATTTATGGTTTACTGTAATGTCATTTAATTTTGTCATACTATCCAACATTGTTTCACAAGTTATATTCAATGGGAATTTATGCAGCTGTTTGGGTGCTAGCCAAACTCTGTCATAACCACATAAACTGGTGGATTACTGGCAGCCCACAGCATTTCTTTATACACTTTCTTAACAACGTGGCAGCACACAGTATCTTGTCTGCCTCCACAAATATGACCACCTTTACCGACTCTCTGAGCTGTTCAGATGAGCCACTTTTTCCAAATTCAATACAAGGATTAGTGCAATCAAGAATGTCTCCAAATTTTAAGGTCCCATAGACTTTTACCCATGCTGCAAATCCGAGCTTATTCACTCATGTTATCTTTCAAACACAGAGAAAGAGCAAGGTTTCTGGGCAGCTAAATCCGATACTAGATGGAGAGAACGCATGGGATAGCAGAGAAGTAAGCCTTATTATGCTTCAGACTGAACTCCACACAAACCACTAGCAGTAGTATGTAAAGCGAAATAATCAAGTTGCACAGTCACTTGTCACTATGCAAATGTCTGTCAGTCGACTCTTGAATTCTTCCTACTGTGCCAAGCTAGTGACGATGTCTGATTGCATTATTATTGCTGAGCTGCTTTTGGCTGTTGATGGCAGGAGTGATGGCAAGTCCCGTCTTTGTTGATTGGATATGATGAGAGTTTCCTACAATGGCTGTTGGAAGAGAGAGCAACGTGTTAGGTCTCACATCCACCAGTCACCATCAGCCAGCAGCATGGTTCTCACCATTACACTCCAATCTGATTGGACTGACCTGACAGCTGTCATAGCTTTGGAGGAAAATCCCAGCATTCTTTTCAAGTGTTCAAGTTCAAGTTCACTTCTAGAAACCACCCACATGAGGTTGGGCCCTGGGAGTGGACCTGAAGATAAAGCCATCCCACACACCTGTGTAACCAGGTTACACAAAGGTCAGTTTAATATGATAAAATTATTTTTAAAAAATGCAATGATTTTTTGGTTAAACCATCACCAGTGCATGAAAAAAATTACACAACCCAAGTGTACAGGAATCATCCTATGAATGTTTAGCCTGATTAATGACAAACACTCCATAATTAGTCGACAGGACACAGTTAGTCCAGGTAACCAATTACAGCAATTTGGTGCTACAATCCTTACCCTATTCAATCAGATGAGCTTATAGAACAAGTGTAATACAACATCAAAATGTAGGTATATGCTAACGCATTCATGAAAAAATAAATAAATAAATAAATCTATAGCCCAAATCAAATGAATCATTCAATCCCACAAGGCTGTAATGACTTCAAACAGAAAATCCATCGAGCTTCACACTGCAATAAAATTAGTTCAGTATTATTGTTGTTATGACAAGGGGAGACCCGATCAATGCCTATGAACTTCAAATCAGAAAAATGTAATGCGACTGGAGATTTTGAATGCTGTGTCCAAATGGTGTGCAACATTCTATTGCAGTGCAATGAAAGATTCCCTGAGGCAGAATAAAAAAAAGCTAAAAAAGGCTTTAAAAACACTTGAAAAAGGCTTCCAGTGGCACAAACTCAGTGAGGTTCAGTATCCATAGGACGCTGGAATTGTTAATAATGATTGCTGCTAAGAGAGTAAACGGAGCTGATGAGACAACCGAGTGGGAGTTCAAATGTTAATAGAGTTGTACTTGGAACAACTAATTACATTTCATTTAAGCAGAGTAAGTTTGGTTAATTGAAGATGTGAGGTCAAAAGGTTCAAGTGTCAGACACGGGTAGGTGGCAGGCAGGCAGCATACACACTCAAATCAGGGGCCAAAAGGTTATCACGAAGTGAAGGTTTGGTACAGCAGTTTACATTTTCTGTGTGTCTGGACATCAGGGGCAGGCATTAGAAACGAGACATTAGCAACGGAAGCACAAACGGAAGCATTATAATGAGATGCAAATGACAGAAGTTAAATGCAGTGAGACATAACATGCATGGTAAAATGAATGAGGCTCAAAGGAATCAGGGTGGTGCAGGTGTGCAGGGAAATGATATAGACAAGGGGTGAGAGATGAGTATGGCAATGGCAAGGAGACGTGTGGGTAAACAATAGTGACGGCTGGACATGATATTAGATGGGAGGGTTCAAATCTAATATCTATTAATAGCTTGACAATGAACTTGAGTAATTCATGATATCACAAGGTCTCATCGGTGGCATAATAAGAATGATGTGGGGCAAACTATCACACACACACACACACACACACACACACACACACACACATAGAGGCAGCTGCATTCTGTAATGCTCTACTGAGTTCATGCCATGTTTATAGTTCTGTGGTCTGTCCTTTTCTCTACCAAAGTACTCAAATTTTAGATAGATAAACACTTGTTGTCCATTCAAAAATGGACAATGTGTGTTTATCTAGCTAAACTTTTAGTTTATCCTCCAAAGTTTTTTTTTGCGTGGGGAAAATAATGATAGAGTAAGTAATCCACCTTGTTTATGTTCGTTATAATCGCAACTGTATTTGTACATATGCTTCTCAATCACTGCTAATGATGTGTTACGACTGTGTCAGTGAAATGGGCTGAAATATATCAGCCTAACTGGAGATTAAATCTAGGTATGACTATCACTGATCAGCTGCATCAATGTACAGTCTTGACTAGAAAGAAATCAGCCCTATGATGCATCTTTGTACCATTCTGTGGATTTTTCTTGTGGCGATTGGTGGTGCTGTTGTGCTTAGTTCCACAAAAGTCTAAAATACTGCAATCCACCTTAAGACATTTGTTAACAGCACACAAGTCCTGATAGTCCATTTATACCAGCCAACCAGAATCTCACCCGCGGTTGAGGGAGAATGTTATTTTTATTTCACTGAAACTTGGTGCTGCTACTTAAGATTGGAAAGACATGAAACTTTACTGTGGGCAAGATGCCTGCTGTTGCCCAAACAGTGGTCAGTGTCTTATTATAAGGTCTACAAGCTCCATAAGGAAGGTCACCCTGACCCGCTTGTGGTTTTTGATTTACACCACAGAGGCTCACATCATGATGCAGATTACGCTCCTTGATGCTTGTGGGATCATGCCATTATGAGGCCTGTGACCCTCAGTTTTTCTGATCTTACTCTGCTCTGCTCTGCATGATTGAACTTTTGCACTCCGTTTTCCACAATAGCACATCATATCCAGCCAGGAAGTGCAATGAAATGAGAATGTAGTGATTCTGTGACCTCTCTTTAAAAGGATATGCTTTTTCCTACTAAGTTGTTTTGATGAATGCATTATCCATGCTCGAGAATACTGACCCTGCTATTTTAGTGTGCTTCAAGTGAGCCTCATCAGTCTAAGTCATATGACCAAACTACACAGCACGTATTTTAAGCATTCCTCAGTGATGAACATATTGTCTGGAGAATAGCCTATGATTTTTCTTCAGTTGGCAAACCTGGAAGAAGTCACCAGGCAAATGGTTCTCATATCAAGTGTTGACAGATGTCAGCAGTCAACAATAAGCTTGCTTTCCAAAGCTGCATTAATCAAGTGAAACCATCCATGTATACATCCCTTTTGGGATCATTTTTATGAGGGGAAGAGATATCACACACTTTCCCAGAAATCATCACTCTGGACAGAACATAGCATACGGGTAATCGATCTCTGTGGACTGCCCTCATACTCGCAATAACTTGTGAACTAGTTTGTGAATTATACAAGGAAGAGGTTTAAAGTTAAAATGAATAACAACTACATGCTGTTTGAAAAAGTAACACTTTAAGGTTATTGAATACATTAGTTAACATCAACAAACTATGAATGTCAGCATTAGTAAACCAAAAGTGATGTCAACAAAGTAACACGCAGGTTGCGTGTTTAAACAAATTGCATTGTTTAAATGTTAATGAAATACATCTGCAGCGACTAATGTATATTTAATTCATGAATAAAAATAAGTCTACATAATTTATTCATTCATTCATCTTCAGTAAATGCTTCATTCTGGCTAGGGTCACAGTGAATCCAGGGTCTATTTCAGGAACACTGGGTGCGAGGTATAGACCCTGGATGGAATGCCAGTCCATCACATAAGTTCATGCACACATACACCCAACTAGATTCAATTTAGCCCAACCTACCAGCATGGTCTTGGGATGTAGGAGGAAATCACATGGTGCACCCTTACATAACACCCCTACAAGTTCACAATAATTGAATTAATACATTTTTACATGTGATATTTTTGTTGAGAGAACATAAGCATACTAATAATTAAATCAACCAAAACCACTTAAGCAAAATGAACAGAGCTGGGTTGTGCTAATAATGTTGCAGAGACATGTCACACTCCAGACAAACCTGGACACATGTTTTTAAAAAAGATCTGCGAGTTCCCTAGGATGAATGTCATAGTAATAAATCTGTCTTAATGTCACAACTCCTGGTTGATGAGTATCCTACTTTTTCAGGTGTTTAAATTAGTTAAAGCTACAAATAAGCCCTTTCCTGCAACCTAGCCCTCGCTTTAACACGAGTAAATTTGAAAATGCCAATGTAGCACAGATGAAAATAAGTGTTTTTAAATTTAGTTGTGTTAGTGTGGACTAAGCATCAGTTGTGTGTGTGTGTGGGGGGGGGTGGGGGGGGTGGGGGGTAATAACTGTGCCAAAGGCATGCCTTGGGTGCATAGGAGTTACATGTTGGAGATGTTCAAATATGATAATCATTGTTCATATTGCTGTGCTAGCACAAACATTAAAGCTATCTACTTTACTTAAGCTAACCTAACTTTTATTGAATAGCAATAGTGAGAGGTGATTATGTAAGTAACAACACAATAGATTGTGCTGTTATATGGAAATAATGCACTTTGGGTTGGGGGGGAGTGACGCAACAAGATGTACAGAGGAGTACTGTTCACACCCTTTACGGAGTGCACTATTTTCCTATAAAAGCACAGTCTGGAGTGTGTTCAGCTTATACCACAGAGATTTGCCAATGATTACAACATTTAATATATTAATGAAAGACACGTCACGCATTTAACTGTTTATAGTTAGATTTAATGCTGTGGAACATCAGAGACAGAAGTTAGTTCCTGTTCTCACCTACCTTATAGCTGCAATAAAAAGTAATTCCCTCTAGCCACTATCACCCCCCTCCTCTCTCTCTCTCTCTCTTTCTCTCTCAGCCTTTCATTTTACAGAGAAACCTCTGTTGTGAAGATTTTCCTGAGATGGGGGTCTTTGACTATTAAGATGCTTCCATGAATGTTAAATAAATGTCCCCTTAAAAAAAGTCACCACATAAAGAATGTAATGTTTTACTTTGTTAAACAACACATTTTTAAAGATTTGTTTATTAGTCTGCATTAGGAGCATCCTCCATACACCTCCCTGTGTCTTTGCGGTTACTATAGAAACAATAACGTATTAGAACGAGCGCATTAATATTAAGCTATCATTCATGTTATAGCTGGAACTAAATTCCAAGCTGTGCTGGTACACGAAAGTAACGCACACCTTCTAACTAATCAGATTTGAGAGTTCAATGGTGCTGAGGTATAATCTAAATTAGTTCAGAGTTGCTATAGTTCATGTTAGTTAGCTCAATTGAGAATATGTAGAGATAAACTATCATGTTAGCTCATGTTTATTAGTTATTCATTATTACATGAATAAGGTAACACCTT
Source organism: Ictalurus furcatus (assembly GCF_023375685.1). Classification (NCBI taxonomy): domain Eukaryota; kingdom Metazoa; phylum Chordata; class Actinopteri; order Siluriformes; family Ictaluridae; genus Ictalurus; species Ictalurus furcatus. Next base: position 15,387,803 of record NC_071262.1, read on the forward strand.
TAAATAAAATTTTTTACAGATACAGTGAAGAAGCTTCACATGCCAACCCATCTCATAAGATTTAGCATGAGCTTGCTGAACTATGTCTCAGTGTGTCCATAGTAGATGTGGAAATGGAAGGAGTTTGATATAGTAGTGTGTAGTAGGCATGAACGTCTGAAGCACTTCAGACTACAGCAACATAATTAGTGGCGTAATCAACACTATCCATGCGCATACCTCAGCTGCCCATGTACTTTTAAGTCATGAAATACCTTACATATTCCTTTAAGTAGAGTCCATGCCAAGCTAAATTCTCAGGAGCTTCTGGAATTATCAACATGGTTGTTATTTGTGCCCTTGCAGCAACTTGCCTACAGAGAAGGATTACTTCAATCACATTAGCAATCACCTTAAAACTTAAGAAACTGTAAATTGCATGTTTGAGGGCTGTAGTTTTCAAACAAATATATATGGTACATTTATGGTATATGGTACATTTCATGGTGTCAGGGAAACACACCCCTCACCCCATGAAAGATTTCATATCGGGTGTAGTTAGAGCCAGATGAATCCATATTCTGTCCGATATGCTCTTTACTAAAATGACAGTATTGATGTCATGAGAAAGAGCTTCCAAGCTCTTTGCGTAAAAGAAGATCCAGGCAAACTGGTGAAGGAGTACATGGTCTGTATACTCAAATACTATTCAGATGCTTTGTTCTTTTTTTTTTTCACACACACTTATGTGCATATACTCATGCACTCTCTCCCTCTCCCCATCCATCCATCCATCCACCCATCCATCTATCTATCTATCTATCTATCTATCTATCTATCTATCTATCAGACAGACAGACAGATAGATAATCTATCTGTTTGTCTGTCTGTGTCTGTCTATTTATCCATCATTCATTCGTTTGTTTGTTCTTTTCTCCTCCTTTCCCTATCCCTGTCTATCCCACCCATTATTTCTCCAATCCCCCCTCACTCTTCATTTTTTATATTTCCACTCTTCCTTCCTTCCCTCCTTCCACCCACACACCCTTCCAGTCACTCACCAACCTGTATTTTGATCTTTCTATTCAAATAAACATCCCTCTGTATAATCATTCATCCATCTATGTAGCCAGCATGCCTTTCTTTCTCACTTTCTTTGTGGCTTTTAACCTTTTCACAGTCAATCCCATTCCATTTTTGGTGCAAAGCTTTTAAAACGTTCAGTTTCTCACCTTACAAGCACTTCTCCAAAAATGCATTTCTACTTTTTTCTTGTGAATGGTTTAATAAGGAATTGTTTGCATTGTTTGACTTCATTTGGTTACAAATTCAACAATGAGATGATAGATGTTGAGATGTAGTAGTTACACAGTGTTGTCATGGGGAAAAGAAAGGTTCCATGGAGAGATGGCAGAGATTCCGATTGCCATCTATGTTATTAAACATGAAGGTTCACTTCATGAGAGTACTCCATAGTATGGCATTTGCAGTGTGAATTTTGCTGTGATTTATAGATGCCTCAACCTTAGCAACCCACCAGAATTACTTTGAAGCTCTGCAGAAGATTGCCATGGAGCATCAATGAAAGTACAAGCACTGAAATCTGGAAAACTGGAATTTGCTGTCACTGAGCTATTTGTGCCTGTACACTGATCAGCCATAACATTAAAACCACCGGCCTAATATTGTGTGCTGTGCATCTGCACGTGCACTTTATGTAGAAATGTGTAGATCTTATTTAGTTCTGTGTAGTCTCATGTGGTTAGTGTGTTGTTTTATGTAGCACCACGGTCCTGGAGGAACGTTGTTTCATTTCACTGTGTACTGTACCAGCTGTATATGGCTGAAAAGACAATAAAACCACTTGAACTTGAACTTGTGGTATATGTTACCAAGACTTTAACAGCAGATCCTTTAAGTCCTATAAGTTGTGAGGTGGGGCTTGTTTGGGACTTGTTTGTCCAGTACATCCCATGGGTGCTCGATCAGATTGAGATCTCGGGAATTTGTAGGCCATGCCAACACCTTGAACTCTTTATCATGTTCCTCAAACCATTGCAGGACAATTTTTGCAGTTTGACAGGGCGCATTATCCTTCTGAAAGAGGCCACTGCCATTAGGGAATACCGCTGCCATGAAGGGGTGTACTTGGTCTGCAGCAATGTTTAGGAAGGTGGTATGTGTCAAAGTAACATCCACATGAATGCCAGGACCCAAGGTTTCCCAGCAGAACATTGCCCAGAGCATCACACTATCTCCGCTGGCTCACCTTCTTAACATAGCGCATGCTGGTGCTATCTGTTCCCCAGGTAAGCGACGCGCATGCAACCAGCTGTCCACATAATGTAAAAGAAAACGTGATTCATCAGACCAGGCCACCTTCTTTCATTGCTCCATGACCCAGTTTTGATGCTCACGTGTCCGTTGTAGGTGTTTTCAGTGGTGGACAGGGGTCAGCATAGGCACTCTGACTCCTAACTATCATAGCCAGCATTAACCTTTTCAGTAATTTATCTACAATAGCTCTTCTGTGGGATAAGCCCAGACAGACGGGCTATCCTTCGCTCCCCATGCACATCAATGAGCCTTGGGTGCTCATGACCCTGTTGCCAGTTCACCGGTTGTCCTTCCTTGGGGCACTTTTTGGTAGGTACTAACCACTGCATACCAGGAACACCCCACTCGACCTGCCATTTTGGAGATGCTCTGACCCAGCCATCACAATTTGGCCTTTTTGTTATTTACTTAAGTTAAACAAACCCAAATAAATGAAGTTCTGCCAACATGAGTGAAATATACCAACACTAGCCCAACACAATATCTTGTTCAACCCATCTATTTAAATTAGGTTAATGCTGTCAATGCAAATGAAGTTCAGTCAATATTATTAAATCATGATCGATCAACTAAACTGAATCATGTTAAAAGGGACCAATTTAATCACATGGAAATCCTTTGCATAATTAATGTATGTTCAGCAAGTTATTTTCATCATTGTGTAGTGGCACTAAATGGTGTTAAATGAAGTCTATTTACCTAACTTAAACAAACCCACTAAATTAAGTGTATCTTCTTCAGCCCACCCATTTAAATTAGCTTAATATTGTCAATGAAAATTAAGTTCAGTCAGTATTACAAAATGCTAAGAGAATGCAAATTAATTGTGTGGAAATCCATTACCTCAATTCATTTACATTCAGGTAACGAGTGCAACATATCTAATGTGGTTAACTCAACTCAAGTGTCCAGGTGTAAATAATGCTAGTTGTTTCTTAAATTCAAAAGCTCAAACGTGTTAATTAATTAATTAAAATTAATGTTAATTGGTTCACATTGATATGAACATTGGTTAATGCAGGTGTTGATTTATCAACGTTATGCAAACATCAATTAATTTTAGTTGCTGTGGTGTCAAAGTACATAGTTAATTAATGTGTTAAATATCAGTTAAAGGAACCTTAATGTAAAATGTTGCAAAAAAGTTTTTTTTTTTTTTTCCCCCTCTAAAGTGTGCGTTTTATTATGGTCGCATTTCTGACTACATTTTCATCAGCTTTATTAAATGGCTGTTTGCCATGGAACACAGTCCTCCTAATATCTCAGATGAATGCCTTCACTACTAGGGATTGACTACTAGGTCAATGTAATATCATTCTATTTCTGGCTCTCGTGACACTGGGGCTTTTTTTTTTTTTAATACCAGTGAAGTGAATCCAATATGTGCCTGAGAGGGAATCAATACTTTAGCCACTTACTAATATATGTAATTAGTAAGTTTAGTTAGAGGATATGTGGCTTCTGTGGGATGATTTATGACACGCAATCATTAGTTGATTAAGAGGAGTCAATTTGTATTGCCATATAGAATAGGAGAAAGTGGGATGTGTGGCATTGAATGAAATATTAAAGTGGAACAACATGCTCAAATTTAAACTATGGTGTAGTTTTTATCAGTGTGAAAGACAGAATGCTCTTATTTCTACTTTTACAGTCCCTGAATAAATAGGTTGTGAGCAGAGAGATTTATGTAATTTTCCAGTTGTCATTCGCATGTAGGTGATTAAATAGTAAGAAAACCATATGCAATGAAATAGTGCAAGGGAAATTAAGTATTCACTGATGATGTGCTTTGGGTTATATGTGACCTTTCCTGTAATAATACAAAAAAGAAGCTGTTCTAAACAAAGTGAACAAAGTAGTATGCTGTATGTATTATGAACAAGGAGCATATTTGTAGCTATACAGCCTGACAGCTGACAAAAGAAATTGGTAATCAGGCTTTTATTCTGAAGCACTGAGAACTGAGAAATAAAAAAAACTGAGAACTAAAGCAGTAGGCCTTTGTTAAGAGCAGAAAAATACAGTTATATCCATAAAACCTTTGCCCTTTATTTATTAACGTTGCCATAGGATCATAAAACAAATGCATGCAAATTTCACCACCAGTTTCCTTATTCATCGATTTAATCATTTAGCCAAGATATTTTATTAACAATCTATAAAAATGCTTGATTTGCAGAAGAATAATTGAAATGAATATCAAATAAAAATAATCCAGAATTATAGCAAGTATACTAAGTATATTAGTTTAAGTGATAACAATAAAAGTACAAATAATGTTAATATTTAGATGTGCATGCAGGAACCTCATATTAAAATGGGGTTTAGTGTCAACATATCAAATATGAATCAGAGACACCTTTTTATCACCTCTTTATAATTTATCACCTCATTAGTCTTTTAAATTTAGGCACATTTGCAAAAAAAAAGGCAGCACAAAGTACTGACCTGAATGTGGAGTCTTGGACAGATGAATCACATGCCCTGGACATTCAAAGACCTTTGCATATATGAGCTATAAATAGAGTTCACTTTAGGTAAGGTTGGGAAATGGTTCAGATTTCTACATGGTTATGGTTTTAAACAGACAAAGGGAATATATTTCTCACCATATTTACTTATTTCCTTGGATCTTCCTCTGATCTCGATGAATGCTATTCATTTATTGGCTCACAATAATGATACCTACATAAATTAGGGTGTGCTGCATGTAAATGTGATGTACTGTATGTGAGGGTCATTTGGGGGTGTGCCATATGTATATGACTTATATGTTTGTGTTAAAAACAACACTGAATCAGATGCAGATTAGTTCATACATCAAACTGTATATGCAAATGTGTGCTTGCATCTTTGCAGCTTTTATAAAGGGCCAGTATGTGCTGACTTGGTGCAGGGTAGAAACAATTAACAAGGACATGTCTCGTCTACATGCTATAAAATGGCTACTCTACACAGATAATGTGACAATAATTTTGACATTATCTCTATACTGGTTATAAAAGAGCAGGCACATAGATCCTATAGTGCATATAGCAATGCTTACATGCAATATATCTAACGTACTTCTAGAGCTCATGGGTGACAAAGGGAAAAAACAATATAAAGTCTTAGTAAGGTGCTGAGCCACCACAACATCTTCAATGTGTCTTACCAAATTCTACAAATATCTGGACGTGTACTTGGAGATGAACACGGCTCTTCCAAAAGATATTCCTTCAGAGAATATCTTTTGAGAATGCTGTGTAATGCTATAGAGAATGCTGTGTAACATATCAGTCTAAAATCATCCACAGGTGTTAAATCCGTTGGGATCTGGTGACTATGAAGGCCGTAGCATATGATGCACATCATTTTGATGCTCATGAAACCATTCAGTAAGCCCTCATGCCCTGTGGATGGGGGTGGGGTTATCCTGGAAGAAACCACTACCATCAGGATAGAGATGTTTCATAATAGGATGAAGATGATCAGTCAGAATGATGGCATTGATTGCAGTGATGCTTCCCTTTAAAGGGAATAAGTGGACCTAAACCATACTTCCACAGCATAACAGAGCCACCATTTTTTCTTTAACCTGTCACCCATCTTTAGGTTCAGTGTACATAGAGTCTATTTTAAGCCATGCATGGGTTCTCTCACAGCCAGCCTCTGAAAGAGGACTAGGCCAGCAGGCTTCTACTAAACCTTGTTTGCATCTGTACTGACATGACAAAGTGAATGTGCCTTTTCCCAGATGTTCTCCGTCACCACAAAATTGCATTTCTCCTTACCATTGGATGTATATATATATATATATAATATGGAACAAACTGTATGTTTGAATTATCTGGTTCACAACAACAATCCTCTCTACTGACCAAAAATCCATAGGATAGTTAGCTTTATTCAGGAAAGCAACAGGAAAACAATGGTTGTGAAAGCAGTGAAAGTTTGAGGCATGCTTATTGATGTGTATGAATGCATACGAATGAAAATGGCCCTTTTCTTACTCTTGACTGTGATATATTAGTGTTTGGGACTGCTTTTCTTATTATGTACAAAGCACTGTGTCTGGTCTGCACATTTTTGTTTCTTTGAAATGAGAAAAACTAAGAACAAGGACTAGATGTGCCAGAACTGGAGAAGGACTTGACGGTGATTGCCTAGGTTCATGCTGAGCCAAACTTCATGAATAAATAAATTCAACAACTTGGAGCATATTTGCTGGCCATCTTTGAGGCACAGCAAACACCTGCAGAACTAAAAAACCTTGTCTTAGACAAGTACATACATCATACCCTTTGAATGACATAACATAAATATATGAACAGAAAAAAGCTTAGCTTACCCACAAAGTACTCCACAGCACAATCATCCTAAATCACATTCTCCTCGCAAAGCTGTAATTTGCTCTGTGTGCTCTGTGGGAGTTTGAAATCCAAAAAGACATTGCTGAATTTTGCATGATAGGCCAACCGGTTTCAGAAACAGAAAAGAGGCCTCCTTTTTTTATTTTGTTCTGCCCTGTCAATTTTTGCTTACTTCTTTGATAAGTGACATCTACAGCTACGTCAACTTAGTTTATGCACCATATTCATGAAATCTGAGCACATGTCACTGATAATGTGAGTATGGTTATTATTATTATTATTATTATTATTATTATTATTATTATTATTATTATAAGGGGGGAAATATGCAGATGTGCAGGATGTTGTTCTGGCACAAGTCATCTACTGCTTGTTAGGCTTTTAATAAAATTCCAACCACAATTTAGTTAACACACTTGTCATTTCCTTTTTGCTGTAAGTACTAAAATCTGCTAATGTTCTTAGCTGAAAGCACTGATTAATTTAGAGAGTGCTGATAAATTTAGCTGCTATGCAGACCCTCTATCAGTGTGTGGGAGTCAGGATGCACGCTTGGTGTTCTTAAGCCACAGACCCAGTGGGCATTTTTGAACTGAATTAATATGTTTTCTGGCATGAATGCTTTGCTCTTCACACACACCACAATAGGGCTTGGATTGCATGTCAGTACCATAGTTCTGGAGGAGACAAATATCAACAGTTATTAGCCTTGGCTATGATTCATCCAATTAAATGCCAAAACTAATTACCACAAGCGAAGTGCATAACTGTACTCATATCAGGATAATACCTTCAGCCATGCATGTCTGGGGATCTGTGATTGAGTGGTGGGGAATTTTTATACCCCCAAATATATTAAAGGCCATCAGGAAGAAGAATACTTGATCGTGCCTGCTGAGCACCTGTGAACCGATCTTATCTCTTTCTCTACCACCACTTCTCTCCCAGCAAGGCTTTTTTTGTTCCTATTATACTGTCTGAAGTCTTGGTTGTCATGGAAACCATACCAAACTATCATTGCCCAAAATGGCATGACGCAGAGCCAATTCTTCTTTGCCAATGACAAAGTGACACATTGAAGTGATAGCTCACAACTGCTTGAAACAAAGAGTGATGCACTCATAAATTGTAGACCGACGCACATAAAATCTCAGGCTGAGGACGAGGATGAGGACGTTTAAGTAAAAGCATGCTAGTGGTTTGATGATCTGCTGTTCCTTTTTTTCCTTAAGAATGACTTTTTATGCAGGATCACATATAATTCCCAATGTGAGAGTTGTAGATTGTCATTCTCACAAAAAAAAAATCTGCTCAAGTACAAATGTGCAACAACATGCATAGCTAGCTAGCTAAACACAGTAACTGACACCATGCTGTCTCAAATACATATCATTAAATCACATATATTATAAAGTAAATACATAAATATGAAATAGAAAAATGAAACCAGTGTGTTCAAAAACTGCTAGCATTCAAGCCTAAATTTCCTTAATGCTGATGACAAAAATGATAGAACAATTATAGCAATTTCTTGATATGTACAAAATTTTATGCGGTTTATAACTGTTGCATGATGCAGTTTATTTATTTATTTATTAATCATTCTTAAAAAGCTATGGCATTCATTGGAATCTGGCACAAGACATATTATTTTCATTTGGAATTTCATGTAGAAAGTTTGTAAACATATACCAGAGACATGCAGCATTGAGAATCACAAATGTTCTAGAGAACAACAGAAATCAGGTTAATGTTTTACGTTAAATTACATGAAATATTGGTCTCATGGGATATTTAGATGATTTATGTCTTATTTTTTCCCTATAAACCATTTTGAATTGGTTATCCTATGCATTGTATGTTTTAAAAATACAATTCTGAAAAAAAAGGAAAATAAAACTAGTCAGCTTTCCTGCTCATTCCTGCCTGCTGATGATTCAGTCCCTGTATGCCTGTGTTATATGGTTTTGATTTGTAAACTATTAATAATTTTCGAATTATTCTAAGTACAAAACATAGAATATGTCTACTGCGTGGCTAGGCATTCACCAAAACTGCAACATCAAGTTTCTAAAGGCTTTCCTATTCAATAAATTTGCACAGCAACAAAGCACACAGAATAATGTATGAACAAATCATCTGATTCATGAAACTGTCATAAGAAATCAAAACAAGCTGTGATTTGAATGTGATCAATGAATCAGCTTCAGTTGCATGGATACAAGCTCCCAGCTACAGTACCAGTCTTGTATTTACATAACATATACATACAACATATCCCATTTTTACCCTTACAAACTGTACATCTAATTTGCACAAACCATTCCTTAAATCATGCAGAATAGCCATGTCACAATAGTGAGCCAATAAAAGAAAAGCATTCAGCTGGCCGTTAGGATGTTGAGAAAGATCCAAGGAACAGAGTTAGAGATACTTTGAGTTAGATGTACTTTTGGCCAAGGTTTCCTCATATCATCTTAGGGAGTTTTTGCTTGCCACCGTTGCCACTGGCTTGCTCAATAGGGATAAATTCACACACTTAAAATCTGTATCCTGTGTTTATATGTTTCTGAAAAGCTGCTTTGAGACAATGTCCATTGTTAAACGTGCTATACAAATAAAATAGAATTGAACTGCTGCAGATAAAGACAGTTATGTTAAAGTAAACTCTATTTTTAGCTAGGTTTTTATTCATTTTAGAACTTGAAAAAGTCAGCTTTAACTGATTATTTCGCCGAAGCTATATTTTTAAATGTAGGAGAGTCACGTTTCCAGTTAAACAAATTTCACATAAACAAAACACTGAAATGAATAAAATTGCATTTGGTGTCTTTTAGTGTTTACACAAATAAAAATGACATAGCATGCAATGATATCCAAGTGTGTTTGAATAGTACATGTGGATCACCTGTCTTATACTGATGGTCTAATGAACTGATGAATATAATAAACCCCATTACCTATTTTAGTACAGTGCATCCGGAAAGTATTCACAGTGCTTCACTTTTTCCACATTTTGTTATGTTACAGCCTTATTCCAAAATGGATTAAATTCATTATTTTCCTCAAAATTTTACAAACAATACCCCATACATGAAAGAAGCTTGTTTGAAATCTTTGCAAATTTATTAAAAATAAAAAACAAAAAAGCACATGTACAGTACATAAGTATTCACAGCCTTTGCCATGACACTCAAAATTGAGCTCAGGTGCATCCTGTTTCCACTGATCATTGTTGAGATGCTTCTACAACTTGATTGGAGTTCACCTGTGGTAAATTCATTTGATTGGACATGTTTTGGAAAGGCACACACCTGTCTATATAAGGTCCCACAGTTAACAGTGCATGTCAGAAAACCAATCCATGAAGTCCAAGGAATTGTCTGTAGACCTCCGAGACAGAATTGTATCGATGCACAGATCTGGGGAAGAGTACAGAAACATTTCTGCAGCATTGAAGGTCCCAATAAGCACAGTGGACTCCATCATCCATAAATGGAAGAAGTTTGGAACCACCAGGACTCTTCTTAGAGCTGAGTGATCGGGGGAGAAGGGCCTTAGTCGGGGAGTTGACCAAAAACCTGATGGTCACTCTGACAGAGCTCCAGCGTGTCTCTGTGGAGAGAGGAGAACCTTCCAGAAGAACAACCATCTCTGCAGCACTCCACCAATCAGGCCTGTATGGTAGAGTGGCCAGACGGAAGCCACTCCTCAGTAAAAGCACATGACAGCCCGCCTGGAGTTTGCCAAAAGGCACCTGAAGGACTCTCAGACCAAAATTTAACAAAGATTGAACTCTTTGGCCTGAATGGCAAGCGTCATGTCTGGAGGAAACCAGGCACCAGTCATCACCTGGCCAATACCATCCCTACAGTGAAGCATGATGGTGGCAGAATCATACTGTGGGGATGTTTTTCAGTGGCAGGAACTGGGAGACTAGTCAGGATCAAGGGAAAGATGAATGCAGCAATGTACAGAGACATCCTTGATGAAAACCTGCTCCAGAGCGCTCTGGACCTCAGACTGGGGCGAAGGTTCATCTTCCAACAGGACAAGAACCCTAAGCACACAGCCAAGATAACAAAGGAGTCCAGAGCCCAGACTTGAACCCGACTGAACATCTCTGGAGAGATCTGAAAATGGCTGTGCACCTACGCTCCCCATCCAACCTGATGGAACTTGAGAGGTCCTGCAAAGAAGAATGGGAGAAACTGCCCAAAAATAGGTGTGCCAAGCTTGTAGCATCATATGCAAAAAGACTTGAGGCTATAATTGGTGCCAAAAGTGCTTCAACAAAGTATTGAGCAAAGGCTGTGAATACTTATGTACATGTGCTTTTTTTTGTTTTCTATTTTTAATAAATTTGCAAAGATTTCAAACAAACTTCATTCACGTTGTCATTATGGGGTATTGTTTGTAGAATTTTGAGGAAAATAATGAATTTAATCCATTTTGGAATAAGGCTGTAACATAACAAAATGTGGAAAAAGTGAAGCGCTGTGAATACTTTCCGGATGCACTGTATGAGGATCTTGCATGCATAAATCTACCCTATATATCCTTATATTAATTGCATTCAGCATTGCAAAAGAACACCACATTAGACTATCCTTTGTTTAGCTGAAACTGTGATTACAGTTGATTTCAAGTTTTAATTTTGCCCACCTTGTATACCATTTTTATCTCATATCTCTGTGCAACTTGGTGAATAAGTGCCATCATCTGTGTGTGTTGTGTGTGTTAGTGATGCATGAGTCACTCCATTTAGAGCCAAACCTCATGCAAAGACAGTCAGAGTCAAGTGTCTATACAGCAATTACAAAAAAATTAGGAGTCCCACCCTAACTAAAATTTCCTTTAACCTTATTCCCATTAAAGTAAAACAGTATTTTTGTCAGAGAAAATATAAAATACAATAATATATAAAATAGCTACATTTTTTTAACTATAGTAAAACCCACTGAAAATTGTTTCTGCACTTAAATTTGTTTTAGCCAGTTTATGTAAGCCAACTTTAAACTTCTTTAAACATATTTTAATATTATTTTAGTAAAATCATTGTATCCTGTCATACCTCTGTATCCTTAAATAGTATGTGAAGCCACAATCTTAACTTCATTAGAGTCCACCAAATACACTGAAAGCTGTCAACAGCACAATCATTTTCTATTTGACGATTCATCCCCCTGTCACTGTTAAAAGCTGAGTTTAGATTAGTTAGTTAGTTTAGATTTGAAAAGTTATATATGAGCTTTACATTGCCTTACCAAGAGTGAAAACACTATAATCCTGTGCTTGTTAATGAACTCAAGAAACAGTAAAAAAAAAAAATGAGCTGTGACTTCAGCAGCATTTATCTTTTATTTTTCAGATGTTAACATTCAAAGTGATAAAACTGCAGTATGATGCAGAAGCTGACAATACTGGAGTTCAAGCACAGGACTTGAATGGTAAGAAAGTATAGGTGGATTTGGATGTCAGGTTTGAAAATGCACACAAGGAGCACAAAACAATGTCTTACCTGCTTAGTGCATTCATTGCAAATTGCCACAGTGATAGATTCAAGAAGAAGCGGTGCCTCTCAGGAGCTCCAAGCTGTCATTATTTTTGCATATGAGGAACATCAAGAGCAGGCTGGAAGCTGCATTTTGCTATAGGCACTCTATTTTGACACGCAGTAACATCTGGTTGTGTGGTGTGCAACCTTCAAAAAAATAAAGCCATCATCACTTTGCTTACAAAAGCATTCCACTGGTTGTTCTGAATGTGGGTCCTTCCTCTTCTAAGTGGACAGAGTTAAAACAACCTTTCAACAACAATTCTTAAATCATGCTAGAGTCCTTTTGTTAAGTGAGCAACAGGTTGTAATGAGCCTCGCCATCTCTATAGCAATGGATTTAAACAGACACGCTCAAGAGGATGGTAAAAAGGAGCTGGTCAAACATGAATGAATGACAAGTTGATCTGGAATATGATACAGTGGAGATAAAATGTCTAAACACCCCTGTTACAACTGAAGGATTTTGTGATGTAAAAAAATTAAGCCAAGATAAATCATGTCAGATCTTTTTCCACCTTTAATGTGTTATAGTAACTGTCAAAATTCAAGTGAGAAACAAATAGAATCGTTTGAGGGAGAAAAAATGAAAAACAAAAAAAAGCTTATAATAACTTGGTTGCACAATTGTGCACATCCCTTAACTAATGCTTTGTTAAAGCACCTTTTGCTTGTAATACAGCATTTATTTATTTTTTTTGCGTAAGAGTCTACCAGCTTAGAACATCTTGGTTTGCCAATTTTATTTCACTCTTCCTTTCCAAAATGGTTCAGGTATATCAAACTGCAATGAGATCTCCTGTGCACAGCCCTCTTCAAGTCATTCCACAGGTTTTCGACAGGATTTAGATCTGGGCTCTGACTGGGCTATGCCAAAATGTTGATCTTCTCCTGAAGCCACTCCATTGTTGACTTGGATTTGTGCTTTGGGTCATTGTCCTGCTGGAGTTGTAAGTTGGTCTACAGGTTTTGTGCAAAAACAGATTGGTATTTTGTGCTACCAATGATTCCCTCTATCTTGACTAGAGCCCCATTCACAACTGAAGCGAAGCAGTGCCATAGCATGATACTGCCACCACCATGCTTCACTGTGGGTATGGTATTCTTTGTGTGTTAAACTTTGTTATTTTTGTGCCAAGCATTATTTAGAATTATGCCCAACAAATTATACCTTGGTCTCATTAGACCATTGTACATTTTGCCACATGGTTTTGGGTAATTTAGGTGGGCTTGGGGATTTCTTGTGAGAAAGGACTTCAATCTATCTACCCTACCCCATAGTCCAGACGTGAAGAAATGAGAGGTTTATTTTCACAATTACTTTTAAACATGATAAATACTTTTGAACATGAGTTTAAATACAATTTGTTTATTCTGAGCTCAGCCACATGCCCTATTATGTACTATTAATAAAAGGGTGTGCATACTTAGGCAAACTAGTTAATGTAATTTAAAAAAAAAAAAAAAAAAAATTCTCTAAAACATTTCTATTTGTTTTTCACCTGAATGTTATTGGTTGCTATATCACATTAAGGGTGAGAAATATATCTCACATGATTTATCTTGGTTTCCTAAAAAAAAAACAAAAAAAAAAAAACATAAATTTGTGTGTGTAGAATTTTTATATCCACTGTGTTGATTGAATTGTGTTGATTTTGATGGATGTTTTGGATCATTGTCCTGCTGGAACATCCAATCATGACCCATTTTAAGCTTTCTGGCAGAGGCAGTCAGGTTTTCATTTAATATCTGTTGATATTTGATAGTCCATGATGCCATGTATCCTAACAAAATGTCCAGGTCCTCTGGCAGAAAATCAGCCACAAAACATTTGAAGTTCCAGTAGTATCTTGCAAACTGAAGATGCTTGAATTTTGGATGAGAATAGATGCTTTTTTCTTGAAACCCTACCAAACAACTTGTGGTTGTGTAGAAGATTTCAGATTGTAGTTTTGGAGACTTTCTGAGACCAAGACGCAACCAACTTCTGCAATTCTCCAGCTATGATCCTTGGAGATTATTTTGGCCACTCGAACCATCTTCACAGTGCGTTGAGACAATATATACACACGTCCAATTCCAGGTCGATTCATAACATTTCCAGTCGACTGGAACTTCTTAATTATTGCCCTGGTAGTGGAAATGGGCATTTTCAATGGAGGTTTACTGCTCATGTTAGAGAGGAGCTTTAGGGATCAATGCTCAGTGCAATGCATTACAATAAGTGTCTAAGGTGGATATTTCATGAGGAAAATATATATTTCCTTTTGAACCCTGTTGCTTTTCAGAGATGCTGACTACAGAGGATAAAGCAATTTGGTGTAGATCACTTTCAGAGACCAACCAATCTAGCAACCTTTCAAGAAGAGTTGTCTTCCCGTGTGTATACAAGATTGATTTCTAGGTACCCAGGCAATAAAAGTCTACATGGCAGTAATAGGGACTCAAACACTGCATGTGGCACAGGTGCTTCTGAGCTTTTCAGTACGCATAGATTATATATATATATATATATATATATATATATATATATATATATATATATATATATATATGTATCTATCTATCTATCTATCTATCTATCTATCTATATATATATATATATATATATATATATATATATATATATATATATATATATATATATATATATATTATAATTGATCCCAAAGGATAGAATTTCTATTTACCCGGTTTTCCATTATGAGACTAGTTAGTTTATGTTCTTATTGACAAACATTAGCAGTGAATTAAATGTTTTCACAGAAAACCTGTCAAATTGGCTCAGATTAAGTAGCTGGCTAATATTACCTGTCAGAATTCCTGTCAGGTTATGTCATGTTAGCTAGTGTCATAGATTTAGCAATGAAGATTTCAATAATTTTTGGATATGACATTAAAGTCCTTTCAGAAATCCTATCAGGCTAGCTCAGCTTATCTAGATGGCTAACAAATCATGTGAAAATACATGAGCATAGATGGAGCCAAAAGACATCCTTCTTGAAGATTAATACTTGATGATTTCCATGTACAGTAATTATTAAAAGAAATGCCAACTTGCTCACACTGAATTGCTCTCAAGACTTAAAAACACATCCACATTTCAAGTTATTTGGTCTACAAGCTGCAGACAGACACTTTTAAGTATTTCTACCATGGTAGTGTGGATATATATATATTTTTTTTTAGATATTTGTAGCTATTGTAGATTTGGTCTCACAAAGGTAAAGTACAGTACATCCTATGGTCATGATGCTAAGACATACAGACGTTCATTTACTTCCTGATGGAACAATAGAAGAAGAGGAGATAGCGCTAACAGAGAGTCACTTTTCCCTTAAGTGTCCGCTGACCTGCTTTAATGAGTCTGCATAAAGGAAGCAGTTAATTAGTCCCTATTTTTCATTCCAATTTTATCTAGACACATAATCGCCAAAAGCAGCCAATTTACAGTGGCAAAAGTTAAGGTCTGGTAAGAGCTTAGGCAGTCTTTTAGCAAATCCATGAGATGATCAAGAGAAAGTTGTTCTTTGTTTCCCTTTACAATAGTAGTTAGCAGACAGAATTTACTCCCATATGAATAAATGTCTTTGTCAGTTTCACAAACCCTGACGTTTTATTTCATAGTAGATATATATTCAAGCAGAGGCAAATGTCTTGGTGAAAAAACTGTTAGAGGAAAAACTTCTTATGGTTATCGTTTCATTTTTGGCATGCTGTTACACAGATAAGGAAAATAAATTAATTGAACAGCATGGAAAAAAGAGCTTTCCACAATAGCCAATAAGAGCAGTGGCACATGAATTATTGTATATTACATTTAGTAAAGAGTGCAACAGTTTTAGAGTACTCTTGCTGAATTGCAGAGCAGGCTGATTGCAGACCAAAAATTAGTTCAGCAAAAAAAAAAAAAATTCACTTCATGCATATTCTCATGCCCAACCCATGCCAAGTTCTCAACTGCTCAACCATGGTTCCAGCTGATGTACAGATCCAAGTAATAGTGATAACATGTAATAACAGCCTCTCCCATACCCTCTTTCTTATGAATGATACCTACTATAGATCTCAGCCTAATTTTCTGTTTCATGTTATAGAGTACTTTTAGCTACAGTGAAGCCCAGACTACATGCTTCTAATTTAATGCAAATATTCTGGATTTCTGTGCTTTTCAGGCTTTCTGTCTTCATGTAACCCACATATAACCTAGCCACATGCAATACATTAGAAAGGGAAAGAAATTTAAATAATAATGCAAGAAAATTGACAATGCTGCCATGAACAGGGGTGCATCTGGGAGAATCTTGTTGGCCAGCACAGGTGCAGCACTACTGAAGCTGACAGTTGATGGAACTGTTATGTTGTTAGTCGTTGAATTGATATGATGCATGCACTTGCACATTTTGTTGCAACCATTTGTTTGATGTTCAGATGGTTTTGGTTTTAGCGATTTAGATGTCTTCCCTTTCGTGAAACCATCACTTGAATGGCTAAACACAGCATGGCTGCTGCTCTTCGCTGAACTGTTTCTGCCACACAGCAAGACAAATTTTGTGAACGTGCAAGTGAACACATACCATAAAGCCATGGTATACTTTCAGTTAAATGCAAGGGTTGTGAGAAGCTGAAACCACCTTGCCAGGCTTACAGTCTCACATATGTTCTGCAGTTTCGTTTCACACATGAATACTCTACATACAGGTTTTGTCACTTAGCACCTTCATCCATAGACTTCGTCTGGCTGCTATGTGCACATCACAGCAAGCAAAGCCCTCCACACAATGACTGTTTGCTCCACAATTACTCCATTGTCTTTGTGGAAGCCAACCAAATATTGTCTTTGCATAAAGTATGCTGAGGCCTTTATGCCTATTATCCACAATTACATCATTTAGTTTACGGAAGTCACATGAATGATGTCTCTGCAAGAAATACCAAGGCCTTCAGAATCCACATTTGACTATTACAACAAAACTCTGAACTATGACCAATGGATGGGAGTTCTAATTTAAAATGAGTACTTAAATTTTGGTAAATATAGGTTGAACATCTAAATCACTGACAATTACCATATGCTACATATAGAGCTTCACTGGGGAGACATTACAGTGGAATTGAGTTTGTCCCCAAACATCCAACATTTAAAATGCTGTAAAATAAGAACGCTTCTTTAAGATTTATATTTATATTAAATGAGTGTTCACTAAAGAATTCCATTAATACACCATCCTCGACACCCTACCTCCCCACTGCAGCTGGTCAGGTGAAAGCTTGCTTTAGTGCTCTTGAAATAATTTTCTCATTCCTGTGGAAAAGGACTCCGTCTGACACCAATTTAGCTGAAGACCCAAGAGCTGACTAGTACCAGTGCAAAACCTTATGGTGTGAAAGGATAAGACTTGCACTGTGCTTGTAACAGACCAGTCTAGATCATTAGTGTAAAAAGGAAGAGTCTATACATCATTCTCTGAAAGAACTACAATTAGCATGACATTTAAGGACTTGTCTAAAGGATATGGCTAATGTTGGGGAAACTATTGCAATTGTAACTTGTCAAGAAGCTACAAACTACTCATGATTTAAAATAGCTACTGTACACTACAGCCACACTACTCAGTTAATAAAGTAGATAGATATGCTACAAGCTACTAAGAAAAAGTAGCTTGTAGTATAGCTAGCAACTTTATCAAAAGGCTAGTTTGGCAGTTTAATCAACAACAGTAACAAAAAAGGTAACAAGCTATCCACCTTTATGTGTGCCTGAATTGCTGCTCAAAAGTTTACATGTGGCCTCGGTGGTTCCTCCTGCTCACCAGCAGAGGGTACCATCAGCTGAGTATTGACTTTTCCCATGGACTCAATCTCCCATAACCACATACCACCACACCTGTTTGAAAGCCATATTAAAATGGCCACAACCCACCATGATCAAAGAACTGCAACATTTTCTGTGTTTCGCCAACTTTTATAGATGCTTTATCAGAGGCTTCAGTACTGTCACCGCACCTCGAACATCAATGACAAAGAAAGGGGGCTCTTGACTCTCCTGCACCCCAGCAGCCATGAAGTCCTTTCACGACCTCAAGGCTCGCTTCACCTCAGCACCCATTCCCGACTCGGATCGACCATTCACTGTTGAAGTGGATGCCTCCAACACCGGCATCAGAGCCATTCTCTCACATCCTAAGCTCTTCCCAGGTGCATACTCTTGCAAACTTTGCGCCACCGAATGGAACTATTGGCCATGAAGGCAGCATTCAAAGAGTGGTGTCATTGGCTGGAGGGAGCCAAACACCCATTTTTTGTGTTAACAAATCACTGAAACCTGGAGTATCTGCGCACCGCCAAGAGACTCAACCCCAGACAGGCTAGATGGGGGCTTCAAGTCACCTACCGCTCTGGTTCAAAAACCCGCAAGGCCAATGCTTTGTCCCACCAAAATGAATTCCCACAACAACCTCAGACTGAAGAGCCCATTATACCACCCACTATAATCATCGCCCCAGTACAATGGGATATAATGACTGAAATAACGAACATTCAGACTCACGACCCACCACCCCCTGACTGCCCCCCTGACAAGACCTACATTCCTCTCTCACTCTGCAATGAGGTCATCCACTGGGTGCACGCCTCCCTCAACTCTGGTCATCCTGGAATCACTGCCGCCCTCCAGTTAGTACACAACTGGTTTTGGTGGCCCACCATGCAGGCTTATACCATTAACTACATTCAGAACTGTTCCACTTGCAACATCAGTAGGTCACCCAGACAACCCTCTGCCAGACTACTACAACCCCTACCCACACCTCAATGCCCATGGTCCCACATTGCCTTAGATTTTGTGAGAGATCTTCCAATTTCTTCAGAACATCTATGTAACTATGTATTCAGACTCTACAGTCTACCAGAAGACTGAGGGCCGCAGATCACCTCTCATGTATGGGCAGATCTTCATCACCGTCACAACCTCCGGTTTGGCTCTTCACCTGTGATTTCCGACTCCACCTACCATGCAGGAAACTCAGACCGAGGTATGTGAGTCCATTCAAAATACTTGGACAGATCACACCCGTATCATACTGTCCTGCCCTGCCACCCACTTATCACATTTCTCCTACTTTCCATGTGTCTTTGCTCAAGCCCCCTGGTGGTTCGAGAGGGGTGACAGAGGAGGTCAGTAATCGGGGTCCCCTACCCATCGTCGTGGACGGTGAGGAGGCCTATCAGGTACGAGACCTCCTGGACTCCAGATGCCGGGGGAGGTCACTATAGTATCTCGTGGACTGGGAGGGGGGGAGGGGGGGGTGCTCTGTCACAAATCAGGCCTCTGTCGTTCATCCCGCTCACCACAAGAGGCCACAATCACCCAAGTATTGACTTTTTCAATGGACTCCGTCTCCCATAACCACATTCCTGGAACTGATTACCATCTCACTTGTTTCTCATCGAACTCTCTATTTAAGACACACACATACACACTCACTGCGAAGTCTTGTTTTGCCTGTGCAAACATTACTGAGCATTTACTATTTTTTCCTGCCTGTGTTTGATGCTGGACTGTTTATTTGGTTCGTTGATCCTTCGCTGCCTGACCTGACCTTTTGCCTGTTTGACTACAATTTTGGAATTACCTTTGATGCTTTGCTTGCCAGTGATTGACCTCAGCCTGTTTGTATATATTTGTTACATTGTTTAATAAAGCTGCAAATGGATCCTCACTCTGTGGATGCTTCTTTACAACAGTATAATTTCATGTTGTGTGAATCTTTCACGCTTATAAACATTGTTTCCTCATGAAACTATTTCCGCATTGATTAAAAATAAGGGGGGGACAAACATAATCTTAAAATATATTTTACAAAAAAATAAATAAGAGAAAAGGCAGTGTAGTTTTTGTCACAGTATACTGTTACTTTTTTTTTTTTAAAGTAGCTAGTTACTTAGCTACATTAAAAGCTACATTATTTTGGAAATAACTCAAACTACTACTAGCTACTGCCACACTACTATAAATAATTCATTTAGACTATTTAGACACTACCTATGGCTTAATCGCAAACTGAGCTTTTGAGCATCTATTAAAATATTCATACTTTGCAGTTAGTTGATGCAAGTTTCCCAGTAATTCATCACTGAACAAATGTAAAGTTCTGGGATGATCATACCCAGATACATTGTACACAAAAAATCACTGTATTGTGCTGAGGGCACTTTGAAAGATCATGCTTCAAGTCTCTGGATCAAAACACAATTATTGGTGGGAATGAAATGTGAAATTTGGCATCCTATTATTATCTCTTCCCCTTGGAGCTGTAAGGCAGAGAGCATGCTTCATGGTTATTTGTGGATGAAAGCCAGAGATGGTTGCCTGCTTTTTTTTTTTTTTTCTTTTAGAGGCTTGATTTCACTCCAACAGCCCTGACCACCTGTTGAGGTGATGTATTCATCTCCAAGGAAGTGACATTGATGAACCAGCGAGCCACTGCATAAGACTAAATAATGGCGCTCTGCACCAGAGCACCATCAGCCTATTGAATACCAGGAGTCCAGAAGCATTACACAGTGACTCACTCAATATTTTAAGCAATATATGCTGCAGACTTTGTCTATGGGAAAACAAATAATAGTGACTCACACACTAAGTACTGTACCTCTCACCTTTTGATTTTCCTGTCCATAAGAATGTCCAGGTCCAGTCATCTCGTATATATATATATATATATATATATATATATATATATATATATATATATATATATATATATATATATATATAAATACTGCTGATCCTTACAGAGCTGTCATTAACTTGAAACTTGAAATGTACCTGAAATTCTTGAAAATACTAAGTACACAGAAGAACAGTAAACAAGATGTTTGATGCAGAAAATGTAGACTACATTGCTGTCTTTATCTCTCTCTCTCTCTCTCTCTCTCTCTCTCTCTCTCTCTCTCTCGCTCTCTGTATATACAGTATATAGAGTCAGGTCCATAAGTATTTGGACAACAACACAATTTTCTTAATTTTTCCTCTGTGTACACCACCACAAGGAATTTGAAATGAAGCAATCAAGATGAAACTGAAATGTAGACTTTCACCTTTACTTCAAGTGGTTTCATAAAAATATTGCACTTACCATTTAGGAATTACAGCCATTTTCTCAGGCTCAAAAGTAATTGGACAATTGACTGATAAGCAGTTTCATAGCCAGGTGTGGCCCATTTCCTTGTTATTTTATGACAAATTAAGGAGATAAAAGGTCTGGAGTTGATTCTAAGCATTTAATTCGCATTTGGTAGTTGTTCATGGGGATTCTCAATTTTTGGTCCAAAGAGGTGTCAATGCAAGTGAAGGAGGTCATCATTTGGCTGAAAAAAACAAAACAGACCTATCAGAGAGTTAGGAGAAACTTTAGTGGCCAAATCAACAATTTCGTACATCATTAAAGAGAAGGAATGCACTGGCGAACTCAGCAACAACAAAAGGCCTGGAAGGCCACTGAAGACAACTAAAGTGGATGAATGCATAATTATTTCCTTGTTGAAGAAAATCGCATTCACAACATCTATCCAAATCAAGTACACTTTGGACGAAGTACAGTATGTGTATCATTGCAGAAATCAAGAAACACCTTCATGAATGTAAATACAGACAGTTTATCTCCAGATTTAAACCACTGGTTACACTCAAAACCAGAAAGGTGAGATTAGACTTTGCAAAAAATAAAATAAATAAAAACCTCTTAAAAAACAAACAAACAAAAAGCCTGACCAGTTCTGATGCAAGAGTAACTTGTACCACAATGATGTTAAGAAAAGAGTATGGAGAAGGAATGGAAAGGCTTATGATCCAAATCATATCACATCATCTGTAAAACATATGGAGGGAGTGTTATGGTATGGGCATGTATGGTGGCAAATGGAACTGGGTCACTGGTGTTTATTGATGATGTGACTGCTGATTGAAGTAGAAGGATGAATTCTGAAGTGTATATAGCTATACTTTCTGCCCAGCTTCAGTTAAATGCTGTAAAACTGTAAGGGCAGTGCTTCATAGTACAGATGGATAATGATTCTGAACATACCACGAAAGCAAATCAAGAGCTTCTTAAAGAAAAATCATTAAATGTTCTTAAATGTCTAATGACTTCAACCCAATTGAGCATGCTTTTCATGTACTGAAGATAAAACTGAAGGCAGAAAGACCCACATACAAACAGCAACTGAAGGCAGCTGCAATAAAGGCATGGCAAAGCATTTCAAGTGAGGAAACTCAGCATTTGATTATGTCCATGGTTTCCAGACTTCAGGCAGTCATTGACTCCAAAGGATTTGCATCCAAGTATTAAAAATAATCCTAATATTTATGATTGTTAGTTTGTCAAATAATTTTTGAGCCTGTGAAAATGGAGGGACTCAGGTAATGCAAGTAACATATTATATTATAACATAACATAATATAATATTTTTGATAAACTCCTTGAATTAAAGCTGAAAGTCTACACGTCAATCACATCTTGATTGCTCAATTTCAAGTCCATTGTGGTGGGGGGGTATATATATATATATATATATATATATATATATATATATATATATATACACACACACTATGTATTCTAATAAAGCGTATCATATATATCATATTCAAATGTTTAAATTTTGCATTTAAAATTTGTAACTTTTGGGAAGAATTTACTGGTGCTTCTTCTATTCCACAAGTACCGATAAATGCTTAGTAACATGATGAGAACAAACTTCTCGATAACTGTTGTGAAACATGAGGAGCAATAACATATTCCCACAGCTGATAATGCCTAAGACATTGAGACCCCCTTACTCACTGGTCATATCAAGCATGGATGATTTTTCTTGGAAGATATGTGATGTGCTGAACAGCTGTATCATCACCACTGTTAGAAATCTGTCTCTAATTTACTAACACCACGCAGAAACAAAACCATAAATGCCACTGAGAATCAGACAAAGACACTGCTGCTTTTGGGTAGTGAATTTGAAAAAAAAAAAAATCAATTAATGTAGGAATATATCAAATGTGAGCCAGACTATATTCACATGATTTTAAGTTTGAGAAGCAGCAATTGTAATAGATAAAACTTTCCTCATCCAAACATCTGCTCATAGTGAAAAACTTTACAGCATAGCTTGCTCATTTTTTTTTTTTTTTAATGCGGAAATCATTTAACATCTGATATAGGAGGAAACTGATATCACATCAAAAAGAAAGCAATGTCTTTTTTATGGTTTGTAATCTCTTGCTACCTTACAAATGTACTGCATAGTATCTGGAATGAAAAATTATTCTCTCAAATCCACTCGGCTCCATTCAGCTCCTTTTTGCATGTTTAATCTGTAGTCACACATATTTTGTAATGTCATTAGTAAAATGCAACATAAGCATTTCCTTTCACCATACTTTTTCTTTCCATTCTGTCTCGATCTCCACTGAAGCGTGTTAAAATTTCCACAGTTTATCCCCATCACGCACTCCTCTACAGCTGTTTCAGTCTGGTCTACATGCCATCTGGAGAACCACTGGCCCTGTGAGACCTGAAGGAGGGGGGAGCTGTCAGATGTGTCCGTACAGCACACAGAGACTGTTCAAGGTTAAAGGGAATTCTATTAATTTGTGAAAACCTATTTTCATAAATTATTTAAATATATATATTTTATATATTATTTAAATAATAATTCACTTTCATTCAGGATTCAGGATTTTGAATCCACATTATGAGAGATTTTATATTAGATCATCAGCTGGACCAGATGCGTGTAAAACAAAGCAAAACTGAAATTGTGCAAGGCAATGTGGCTTCCTGTTATGAAAAAATCATACATTTTACATGTAATCATATGTTTTTGTCATGTGATTAATAAGGGAATAATGTGAAATGAATTATGAAAAAAAATCATGTGAAAATAAATATATCATGAAACAATAATGTGAGAAATGAATCACGTGGAAAAAAATAATGTGAGAAATTAATCTTGACATAAAATAACATGAACTTAACTGAATAATGTGAAAAATCTGAAAAGATTGCAAGTGAAAATCAGTGAATCATATCAAAGAATCTCATGTGAATATCAGTCAGTCTTCTAAAAAAATACAAGTGAAAAAAACGAATATGTAAAGAATTATGTGAAAATAAGGGAATCGTTTAAAAACTAGTGTGAATAGTGAATGATGTGAAACATTGCTTGTGAAAATAAATGAATCGTAAAAATTGTATGTTAAATAAATGAATCATTTGGGAAAAAAATAATGTGAAATAAATGAATCTTGGGGAAAAATGAATCATGAAAAAAATCATATGTGAAATACAAATCATGTGAAAAAATGTTTGTGAGAATAAATGAATCGTGTAAATACAAATGAATAATGTGAAAATTTTCCTATCAAAATAAATGAATTGTGTAAAAATTGTACATTAAATAAATTAATTATTCAAAGAATCACATGTGAAAATACATGAATCTTGTGAAAAAGTCACCTGTGAAAATAAGTGAGCTATGTGTAAAAACTGCACGTGAAAATAACTGAATCTTGTCAGTGAATCACATACTGTACTATACATAACACAACATACAATATGCTATAGGGTAAATGGCACACTTATATAGCGCTTTTATCCAAAGCACTTTACACTGTGTCTCATTGACCCATTCACACACACACCAATGGTAACAGAGCTGCCATGCAAGGCGCTAACTTGCCATCAGGAGCAACTTGGGGTTCAGTGTCTTGCCCAAGGACACTTCAGCATGTGGAGTCATGTGGGCCGGGAATCGAACCGCCCACCCTACGATTAGTGGACAACCCACTCTACCACCTGAGCCACAGCCGCCCCATAGACAGAAAAGGAATTAATTACAAATCAGACATGCAGCATATTGAACATGAAAAGAAAAAGAAAAAGATCAACAATTAGTTCGCTTACTCTATTCATGGTCATGATTTTCCAATGAATTCTAGTCTAATGGAAAAGTCAAGCTTAAGTCAGACTCAAAACTTTCAGAGACTGCAATGTCTTTTCCCTCAGTGGAACATAGTGCAGTCACTGTCTTGACTTAAGACACATTAAGCCACTGAATAAGTGACCATGGCAGCAGAGACATTTAGTTTCAGTGGACACCAATTTCTATGTACCCTGGGCTATTCTGTTTCAGCACCCACTGACTCACTCTCTCCCTTTTGGATTTCTGTCAATTAAGTGCAATTCGCTGTATATTAATGTTCAAAGAGATATGGCTCTAGAACAAATTGACTTCCTTGATATCCTCATACTCTAACATTTTCCACAGAAGTAGGTTAAGATTTTTTTAAATATATTCTATTGACAGGCTCTTGTACCTACAAATCTCAGCACGAACAAAACAGAGAAGTACCCAAAGGATAATACTTAATACAGAAAATATTTTGTAGAACAAATCCAAATTACTTCAGAATGGTTCATTTTTCATCAGTTTAAATGACTTCACCTTGTTCAAGTATTAATGCTTAGATGCCAATGGGAGTTCAGCATAGTTTGGTGATTTTTCATTTTGCTTTTATCCAAAGTGAGCTAAACAATTGAAGGTTCCTCAAGGATGTTGCAGTGCTTCTCCTGTAGTCTTGGACTGTTTTTCTTGCTCTAACAGCTTCTAACACTTTCCAGCTGTACTACCCACTCTAGGGCACTAGATAGGGTGCTCAGTTCCATTATGTTATATTCTGGATGTACCCATAGGGCACTTGTAGGGCACACACAAGGTGAATAGGAATCCATTTGGGATTAGAAGATGGTGGAAGGAAAGTAAGATCAAGCGAAACAGTGATTAGAAAAACATTACTAAATGAATGGTTTAGCCACATACTGTACCTTAGGACCATTCGGAAAATGTTTTTTTTTTTTTTTTTGTCTCCTCTTCTTTTCAGAACACTGATTGGAAGCAATGAGAAGTTTACATAAGAATGAAATGTACTATCATGAGTGCTCTCACTCATAAAGGAGAGTGGGTTTCACTGGATTCTAACAACTGATGACCAGAAATTAGCTAATCCATTATATAATTAATTATAAAATTGTCCAATTACAATTAAAAAGCTGCAGTCAACAAGGGGGGGTTGATGAGGACTCTTGTAAATCACCCTTTTTTGTCTCCGCAGTTAGGTTGTTTTTGTGTTTTGTTCTGTTTTATATGGAAAAAATGTGCTTCAGCAGTTAAAAATGCTTAAAGTTGTAGTCTCACCTGCTGCTCAAGCAGCAGATAGATAGATAGAAAAATAGATAGATAGATAGATAGATAGATAGATAGATGGATAGAGTACTTGGGACATTGTTTAGGCTTGTATTAAATGTGATCTTTTTCCACTTTAATTTATTTAGGTAAGTGGGATTTGTGAAGCATGATTTCTAAAATATTGTTTTACAGGAAATCACAATCCACCATTATCAACTTTCTTATATCTATAATGAGTTCTTATAGTTATTAGCCTGCTTGACTGGCCACTTGAATTGAATGGGTTTAATCCAAACCTCCATAACTCAATATCAAGTCACCCTGTAAAAAATGTCAACTTGAAGTTCAGGAATAATAATAATAAGCGGATGAAAAAGCACTATGGTTTCAACAAAATGCCAGAATATTACTGTGCACAGTTTAATAATGATGCTAACATTTAAACAGTTGTATTATGTGTTTATGTAAAATAAATCTCTACTGATGTACTGTGGTATTTATTTGAGAGTTTTAGACTTAAAGGGGTATCTGGCTGGGTTTGAGAACCCCTGATTTAGGCACAGTGCACATTATATGGGAGTAACACATATGTAAGATCAGATTATCTGTCAATCATTGCAAGTGTTTTCAAATTTGACTCGTTGGAAGCTTGGTCACACAGTAATTCTTTCAGATAAAATAATAAAAGACAAAATAGTAATACTGTACATTCTCTAGTTTAATCCCTGACTGTCTATAGCCCTAGTTAAACAGTAACATTTATCTGCATGATCCTGACACACTGATAGAAAAACTGAATTAATTAATTGCATACCCATTTAACTGGATTGAAAGGAGGCAAGAAGAGGCTACTTACATCAGCAAACTCCTGCTAATGTCATTGAGACAATGAACTCTTTGGACACATCCAGTGTCTCAGCCTTGCAAATGAGGCAGAATACATTTGTCTTTTCCTTGACAGAAGACAATCTGGTCTGACAGTTTAATGGCATTATGAAGCCCAGCCAAAGTACCAGCTCAACTGAAGCCAAACTTCAAGATGACACTTTTTCCATCAGGGTTTCCAAACGGAATTACCTGTCAACAAGATCATAAAACTGCAGGATGCTTTGACAGTTCTCATACAATTTTTACCACAAATATCATTAGTTCCATTAGTTAGAAACCATCTGGTTGCAATGCGAGAATGTTTGTTCTAATTATGACAATGCTGCACTCTGGTGGTGAGGTTAGGGTGTTGCACCTTCAGGCACTGAGCTGAATTTCTGTATAATGTAGGGCTGTGTTCATTCATATTTAATTACTATATAGTTTATAACACAGTCGAAGAAAAATATACTATATTTATTTTACAAACTGATTTTTAAGTATGTATATTTAAATTTTAGCATGCATATTTAAAATTCTAGTATGCATACTTATTTTTTAAATGCATATAAACTTTGTGTCCATTCTTAATTTGTGTACAACCTTTTAAGATGCATACATATTTAGCATAATTATTGTTTAGTATTTGTACATATTTTTTACTGATTTGTACTTTCACAAGTCTTTGCTTAAAGACTTCTATGTATCAGTAAATTAGGTAAACATTGCTTAGTTAATTAATTCATATGGTAAGCTAGTTAAACTTTAGCTTGCTCCTGATGCAGTGGTGAGTTGGCATAATGGGTAATGTTAGGAGCTCGTGTTCCAAAGGTTTTTGATCTGTGGTCACTTTTGCAGAGTTTCACGGTTCCTCCTGGGCCTGTGTGGGTTTCCTACAGATTCTCTCATTTTCTCCCACCTCTTGAAAACATGCCACTTAATGGTTTAGGTAAAAGTCTGACCTGTGAGACTACCATGACTCTGACCAGGACAAATATCTATATGATTGAATGAATTATTTTAGCATGATTCTGATGCTCAAACTGACATACAAGGAATTGTAAACAATTAAGGTTTGATCAATGAACCTAACCAATAACTAGTTTTTGGATGAACTTCTTGGAACAGAAACATGTGCAATGAAATAGTTT
Source organism: Ictalurus furcatus (assembly GCF_023375685.1). Taxonomy (NCBI): domain Eukaryota; kingdom Metazoa; phylum Chordata; class Actinopteri; order Siluriformes; family Ictaluridae; genus Ictalurus; species Ictalurus furcatus. The sequence continues at coordinate 15,416,296 of NC_071262.1, forward strand.
TAAATCACATATCCATGATATCAGTGTGAAAATATGCATTTATTTAAACATGCAGTTAACAGTACTGTTCCCTACATTCTTGGCAGCCATAAAAGAAGTAGAGCTTCCCCATGTCCTAAATATTACTTTTACCCCTGAGACTTACAGACATAGATCAAATGTTTTGAAATAAAAACCTACTGGATTTTGCGAGTATATTTATTTTGCAAAACTTATTTTTAAGTATGTATATTTAAATGTTGGCATGCATACTTAAAATTCTAGTATGCATAATTATTTTTTAAGTATGCATATAAACTTTGTGTCCATTCTTAATTTGTGTGCAACTTTTAAAAAAGCATACATATTTTGCATACTTATTGTTTAGTATTTGTATATATTTTTACTGATTTGTACTTTCATATTTCTTTGCTTAAAGACTTCTATGTATTAGTAAAACAGGTAAACGTTGCTTATTTAATTAATCTATAGGGTAAGCTAGTTAAACTTTAGCTGGCTCGCGCAATTCTGTCCAGGATGAATAAATTGGATGACTTAAGTGTTTCAGTGCACCTCTTTAAGGTGGAGTCCAAGTCTTTGTTCACTTTTTAGCAATAGTTTTTTCAGCTAGTTATTGTAATTAACAGTGTCTGAGGCTAAATCAGTTTTGAAAAAACTGATTACTTCTACAGAGTGTCAATCACAAGGTTTTATTTAAATCATTAATTTAATTTTTATACACAATAAAAAAAACTATTACTTTCAAACTACTACACGATCTAAAAGTTCTCCCTATAATTACAAGAAAACAGAAAATTCATAGATAATTCAGATAAGATATAACTTTTTTGCCATTTAGTGCAAAATGCTAACATTCTGTATATTTGGAGCTATTCGAGTTGCGATAGTTTGCTGTAGTTCTCAAGCAATGATGGATAAGGTAGTCTTCCAGTGAGCACCAGCAGTAATGTGTATAGATGCAATTTAACTTGGTAAACTTGGATATTATATGCGTATGGTAGCTAATACTTGGGGGGGGGGAGGGGGGGGGCATGAAAAGGATATGGAAACATTTGTACTTCTTGAAACTGGACAGCAAGTAAGCCCCTGACAGCTGTGTAACACCGCAGCTTCCCTTTGGATTAATTGATTGCTTTTCAAATTAAATGACACGAAGATTATCACAAGGTAAGACTTTGCTATATTGTTATTGTTTGTTGTTCATTTATATAGCAGCACTTTTCCAGTGGGTGATAAACACGCTCCTTCAAATGCATCACGCGTGTATATAATGCTGGCTTGGTGTGTTTAGAGATGAATTGTTGTGATATTTGCTGCTGCAGCACATATTTATAGGGAATGAATGAGGAATGAATAGAAAAATGTGGTATTTGATACTGTCATGTGGGGTAGTAAAGAGAGAACCTAATTGGGAAAGCCAAACCAAAATGACTCGTGTTTTTTCATGAGTCTCTGTCTTCAAGTCCAAGTCAAGTCTCGAGTGAGTTGTTCATGACTCCATGTCAAGTCACAAGTCATTTTTTGCGACTTAAGTGTGACTCGAATCCAAGTCGCAGACTTGAGTTTCCATCTCTGCTCAGATCATTACGCTTGCCCATTTTTCCTGGTTTCAACACATCAGCTTTGAGAACTTGCAGCCTAATATATCCCACCGCTTCACAGGTGCCATTGTAACAAGATAATCAATTTTATTCACTTCACCTGTCAGTGCTTTTAATGTTATTGCTGATCGGTGAATACACAGTGAGGAATTTTCAAATCTTACCATATTATGCTATCCTTTCTTAACACAGAACTATTTAAAGGCAAGAAATTGAGGAGACAAATATCCTGTAAACATTTTATTTTAAAACAGTTTATTTTGTGTAAAATAAATGTAACAAACGAAAGTATGTTAAAAGACTACATTATACCGTGAGAACACTCATGTTAGCCAAAACATTTAACAATATTTTCTAGTGTTAAACATTAGAATTAAATAAAGAATGAATGAATAAAAATCCCTCTATAAATATAAAGAAAAAAAGCATAATTAATCAAACAGCATCTTGGTGTTCATTGATAAATATTTATATATTTCTATAGAACAAATATATAGAACACAAAGCTACAACTACTGACTTTCTGAAAATCCTGATTGTGCATTGCAGTTATGCAGTAGTTACTCTCAATGTAACATAATCTGATTAACAAGGAATAATCTCCCTCACAGGGAGAAGCTCAGTAAACCTTTTTGTCTGCTTTGGCAAAAAAAAAAGAGCTAAATCACACTAAACTACAGCCCGTTTGGGTTGGTAACTCATTACTGTGTATGCACACAATATGCTTCAGACTTACACATAATAGGCTGGTACTTGATCAGTGTCATAAATACAGTCAAATAAAATATACAGTGTCACTATCAGAAATATAAGAATAGCCTGCTCAAAAAAACCCCCAACTTGTCAGAATCTCATTAAAAATGACAGGAAATCATCATAAATGTCTAAATACAATGAATTGTCTTTAAATGTTTATACTATTTGGTAAGACTGAGCTGAGAAAATATAATCAATAGCTTTGCATACATGTATAGAAAAAGTTATATTTTTGAGACCAGTAACATTTTTTTTTCTTCATTTTCTTTGACCAGCAGAATGAAGACCAAACCTCTATGACATCACATTGGATGAACCATACAATTGTTTTTGTACTCGTAAAAACCCAGACAATACAAGTGCCATAACAATCTGTAATGAAGTTTGTAACAGCAATGACACTTCATCTTTGTAATGGCCATACTACTTCTTAATTTTTTTTCCAGTTTTTACATATAACAAATAAGTGCTGAATACAAACAGGCATCCAGAAAAATTCTTTCCATTATTTAAAATTAATTTAGGCAATACAAAAATAATCTGTTTAGAATATTCCAGTAAGGCACATCGGGTTACCTGCACAGTGTAGTAAACGTGTAGCATTTCATCAGCAAGGAGTCTCACATTCACCATTCTGTGACTGACAGCTTTGGGCATAACGGACAGCATCACCGAGAGAGTGAAAAATGATCTCAGTACTCTCAGGGTCATAATAGCCACCTCTGCGCAGCGATTCGATCACTGACGGGCTGCACTGGGCTAATAACAAGTGCACGGCAAACTCCTTGTAATCCTTATACATCTCCTTCAGAGCGCTAACTCCGGCAGTATCCACAAATAACACAGCGCTGCAGTCGAGGATCAGTGTGTGAAAAGAAGGGAGAAAACCGCAGGTGGGCACTTCAGCATCTTCCTTCATCTTCTTCTGCTGCTTTTCCAGCTTCTTGAGCCTGGCTTTCTCTTTCTGCGGGTCTAGACCTACGCTGCGATACAGAAACTTCTTAAACAGAGCCTGGTTGGCGTAGTAGATGGGAGCTTCATAGCGAAACACAGCCACCCCGGGATGCTTGTGGAGGTTTTTATACGATTCCATGTCCTTGAAGAGGTCACGATGCCCTGCCTGGCCCAGCTCAATTGCCTGGGCACACTGGGTGCGGCCTAGCACGCAGAATGCAGACACCAGCACGCCTACCAGCAGGCCCAGCTCAGTGTTTACCAGTGCTGATGTGGCCATGGTCACCAGCCAGATGGCAGCGTCTATGTGGTTCACACGCCACATTTGTGGAACATCTCGGAACTTCCGCAAAGCACCACGCAGGTTCACCACAATGATAACGGCTAGCACACATCTGAAAACAAGGAAGGAGATGGTAAATGACATTTAAGGATACTGAAACTCTTATTTAAAGAGTCTGAATGGATCACACAAACACTATGCAAACAATGCATCATTAAGTTTCAATTATTGTGTTTTTATAATGTTGATGTTTTAATTAGTTGAATTTAAACCAACCTAAGTCACATGTTTATTTTTGCAATATAAAAATTGCACTGTATTGAGACACTGTATCATACTGAATTGGAATTTTGTGTACCGTTACACCCCTAACACTTATCTGTGCAATTCATACTTAGAGACATTTATAGTATGTATAACTTAATTCTGTATCTGTTTTGTGTTTTATGTTTCATATCTCCTCTGTATGTACATGTTCTGCAGTTATACAAGTTATATCTATTTGTTTTGGTGTTGGTGTGTTCGTAGATGAAGGACACCCGGCATTTTGGAGGTCACTTATCACACTTCCTTCAGTTTCAAACTCTGTCACTTGAATGAACAACTTTTCTTCTCTCTAGGACTGAGATTACATTGCATTACACTATACACTTACTTCTGTAGTGAGTAGAAGAGAGGCGCGATGACAAGTAGCACCAGCAGTAGCACGAGAGCAGTTACCAAGCTTGAGAGCTGAGTCTGGCAGCCAGTGGACTCCTTCACCAGGGTCTTGGTCAGGGCGGCACTAGTGGTGAAGCAGCGAAAAAATGATGGAAAGATATTGCAGAATCCGATGGCGTACATCTCCTGATTGGGATCCACCATGTAGCCATGTTTCTGAGCAAACATTTCAGACAGAGACACAGTGATGGCGAAGCCCACAATGGCTATTGAGAAGGCATCAAGCGCTATGTTGGGTATGAGATCCCAGGCTGGGAGCTGTGGAGGCATGAAGCCTGTGGGAATGGCCCCAGACACCTCGGATCCATACTTCTCCTGGAAATTACCAAAATGGGAAGCCAGTGTGGCAATGATAACCACAAACAGCTCAAAGGGAATTGGTGCCTTGAGTCTGGATTTAAAGAAGTCGTTCAGCTCCTTGGCAGGGACCAGAACGAGCAGGCAGAGGATGCTGGTGATGAGATCACACATGTTGGTTTGGCCCAGGTTCTCGAAGAGCCTGATCCAGGTTTTGATTAATGAGCCCCAACCTTGGGCACGAGGTAGTTTCAGGCCCAGCAGGTACTTCAGCTGTGAGGTGAGAATGGTAAGAGAGGCACCAGTGGCAAAGCCACTTAGGAGAGAGTCAGAAAGGAAGACGGAGACAAAGCCAACCTGGAGGAGACCCATTAATACCTGGAAGAGAATTAAACGCTCAGAATTTGGAATGCTTTTTGAGATCAAATATAGATGGAGTTTTGGGTCAATTACGAGATTGCTGGTTTTTACAGCAATTTGGAGTTATAATTTTATAAGAGAATAATAACTTGTTCCTTCAATGAAGCAGATTAGAATTAAAATGTGTTCTTTGACTTAAAAGGGTTACACAATACATGATTTCTTAATCATTATCACATGGGGTGAACAAATCGAACAGGACAAATACATTACATATCTGGGATATCATTCACATTTGCCTGGAGGACAACAGGTTCAGTAGGCTGTTGATTTTTGTTTTTTTACTTCACTCGTCCAACATCCAGAGAAAGAAAAACTACAAAAATTATATATTTGTTTAAAACTTAACATGCATCAATTGGTTCATAGATTTCTCAAAGGTGCAAAGGACATAATGTATTCCACATGCACAAGTCACTTTACATATTAATGCTACTCAGGAACATTCAAACAGCTTACATCAACAAGAATACTACCGTGTATTGTAGCTATTTGATATGTACAGTTTAGTATTTAGTGTATACTGTATATTACATAGTTTACTGTATATTATAGAGTTTATTCTGTACTATCTATTGTAAACTATTATCTGTATTTATTGTTTACTGTACATTGTATCTTTATAGTTGAGTTGTTACTTTAAGTTATTTAGTTTCATGTTACTGTATATTGAATATTAGCTTCAGTAGCACATTCTTTAGCTGTGGATTACCTTGTTAATGGGACTGAATTGTTGCCAATTTGACAAGATTCCGGATTTTTTAGTTTACAAAGGATGTTGTTGGACCTGTTCCAACAGGCCTGTAATCTCCAACCTGTTCAGGAGCAGGCTTACTCAGTGTAAATAAGATTAGCTGACTCATCTAGACACGTAATCATGGTCATCATGACGTAGAATGTGGCCATGACATATAAAATCATGATCATTTGCAGTAGATGGACAGGAATAGCTTTGTTATTCTCTTGTTTCTACTACTGAAAGTATTTAGATTAATGTAATTGTGCTTGCCATGTGGTAAATTTGTGTTCTTGTTTAATGGATAAACTGAACAAACATGTTAGAGCTCGGTGTTAATACACAGAGTTTATTAGTCTCTTCTTTGCATAGTTTTTTTTCCATTTCTTACAGAGCCATAATGAGATACATTACCATCACAATGGCATTAGAGGAGAGAACAAAATTTTTATTATAGCACAGTTCTATTAATTAGATGACTCTGAGAGAAATAGCAAATGGCTTAATTTATTATGTGTCTTTTAATTTATTTCCACATTAAACTATAATGGGCACACATATTACTACATTGTGAGAATTAAATAATGAAAACCATAAGGTGGCCTCTCATTTTGCACCATTTTCATCAGCCAATTGTTGTCTTATAATGGTTTTAAGTCTGTCTGATATATCTGGTCGTTCCAGTCAACATATTTTGACATCTCAATCTTGTTATACTAATCAAGTCTTTCTGTTGGAAGAACCAAATTAATCCATAGTATATCTGACATACATCACCACCACCCTCACTCCCCATGTTTGGCATTTATTGGGGGACCTGATCTAAGCAGACACCTACCTGGTACACTCCTGCTGTGAAGGTCACAGTGGCCCCTATGATGATGGCGTAGCAGCTACGGTCACATTGTGGAATTGTGTTGTTTTCCAGGCTGGTGATGTTTCCTGACTGATCGGTGGGATATCCAGCCAATGTGAGCTCCCTGTCCACCACCTGGCCCACCAACAAGCACAGCACCCCGAAGATACCCACCGAAATATGCCTGGATGTGCCAAGAAGAGTGTAGATAATGCTGGAGAAGAACGACGTGTAGAGCCCATAGATGGGATCCTGGCCTGCCAGCAGTGAGTAGGCGATGGACTGGGGAACCAGCAAGATGCCCACAATAAGGCCTGACATCATGTCACCCAGGAGCCAGTCTTTGACCTGATATTTTGGCAGCCATTTTAAGATGGGTACAGAATCTAGGAGCAGGGCTTTTGCTCGAGCTGGGCTGCAGACACATTGCTTTTTCAGTTTTTGACTCAGCAACACCCTCAAAGACTGGTCCTTCCTCTCACATTCCTCTAGGATGAATGGAGTCTGAAGTTCATTCTTAGATTCACCTTCTGCTGCAACCTGGTCTGCCTCAACACCTGACATCATGTAATGACCCAGAGCTCTTCCTTAGAGGAAAACACACAGATGAGTTTTAATAGTGCTATCACAAACAGTGTTGTGTGACATGTGAATATTAAATATCAGAATGACAAATCATGTTGCTGTGCGTCAGAAACTGTGGGATATGTGATACGGCCTTTTCGATGTTGAGCAAAGAATTTTATCAAGATCCAGGGTTTCAACATGGCAGGCAGGGACAGTCAATATTTGCTACATGGCACCAAATTTATCAATCAAGCTTTATCTCAAAAAATGACGTACAATGATTTTGCAAAGCCTGGAACAGTCGATTTTCTTTCCTTTGGAGATTTTTGTTTCTGTGACTCATTCTGACTTGCACATAATTAAAACAATGTAACATGTAAAATAGCCCCTTCAAAAAAAAATCCAGCTTCTAAAGTATTTCAGATACTTGAAAGGCGTTAGGTACAAGTACAAATAAAACCCCACAGCAATTTAACAGATTAAAAATATGCATCACAGTCAGAGAATATACACTCACTGACCACATTAATAGGAACACACTGCCCCTTCATGCAATTTTCTCATGCAATGAGGCAATCATGTGGCAGCAGCACAATGCATACAATCATGTAGATTAGAGCTGCAACAACTAATTGATAAAATCGATAATAATTGATTATGAAAATCGGTGTCAACGAATCTCATTATAGATTAGTTGGTCTGCGCACGGCCCGGGGGAGATTTACTCATTACATTACTTCTATTCCGAAAACACGCTTCGGAGAGTAGATACTAAAGTTGTTTCCCAAATGAAGTACTCTACACTTACACTATGCACTAGTGTCTAGTGTGTGGATTTTAGAAAGGTAATATCATCTCAAATTACATCACTAGTGTTTTTTTTACTAACCGGAAGTATAAGCCACTGTATAGTTGACGGCGCATGACGTCATACGCACGCTAGCATTAGCAGACACCCCAGTCACAGACAATGGCTTTCTTCAGTTTACTTTCTGTCAGCGTTACCTTTTATTTCCAACATGACCTCAGTCTCCATCAGACGGAGGCGAAATCATCACGTGACTGAGGAAGAAAGTCCTCTAAAGCAAGGGAGCATTTTATATTAAACACTGCAGAGATTAAACAGTGCTGCATGAGAACAAACATGTTTATATCCAAAATGCTCCACTGTGTGTAAGGGGCAGGGGAAACTGATGCAAGCTGCTTAAAAGGTTTAGTTTAATTTAAGTTTATTGTGATTATATGCTGTATTTGCGCGCTTGCAGTGTAAATTCTGTCGTTTATTATAACGGAAGTGATGTGTTAGTAACGAGGCCACGTTGCTGATCACACGCAGTGTAGAGAGTGGGAGCGCGAGTAAGATCTGTAATGTCTAATTAAAAAATTATGATCAAAAGTACAATAGTACACAAGTACAATAATATGTCTAAAGGCAGCGAGTAACAGAAACCTAGCGGTGCAGTGAAAGTGAGTTTTTATTATTAATTTAGGACTGTAGTATAATTCGGTGATTTTTGTGCATCCATAAAAAAAATTATGCATAAATAAATTGTGTGTATATATTGTATATATTGTGTGTGTGTATATATATATATATATATATATATATATATATATATATATATATATATATATATATACACACACACACACACACATATACACAATATCTCACAAAAGTGAGTACACCCCTCACATTACTGTAAATATTTGATTATATCTTTTCATGTGACAACACTGAAGAAATGACACTTTGCTACAATGTAAAGTAGTGAGTGTTCAGCTTGTATTACTGTAAATTTGCTGTCCCCTCAAAATAACTCAACACACAGCCTTTAATGTCTAAACCGCTGGTGAAAATGTCCATATTGGGCCCAAAGTGTCAATATTTTGTGTGGCCACCATTATTTTCTAGCACTGCCCTAACCAGGACTATTTTGTTGAACTTATCGACTGTTCACTAATGGAGACTTGAGTGCAAAACTGACCGTGGCAATTGCAGTCCTAAAGCTATCATAGCAATTGTAGTCCTAAGCCATCATAACTGCAAAACTGTTCATATGAATTGAGGTCCAAAGCCATCTTTATGGTTTTTTAAGTGGTACAGTACCATCCTCAGTACTCTCAATGATCTTCAGGCTGCACCATGTAGGGCCATCCTCAGCAGCAGAGAGTGATTTCCAATTGATGAGAACTCCAACCAGACGTAGGGCATCAGGATGGATCGGGCAGGACCGCAAAAGACTAAAGCAAGCACTAACACTGCATGCAGGAATTACCAAGCAGTCAAGAGCATAATGAGAGTTACCATGATCTAATCATCACTAATCACAAATTAATTATGCGAGTAAGCTCACACAAAGTTCTTCCAGATTCCGACAGCTCCACTCCCTTACCCAACAAACCACCCTCTGTGTAAATGATATGGCATACAGATTCATGGAGGACTTCCCCCTGCATATTTTTTATATATATATATATATATATATATATATATATATATATATATATATATATATATATATATATTCCATAGATCACAAGATTCTGCCCTAGACCCTGATCTAAACTTTCACTACATCATCACAAATGGATAGTATTTATGAGGGTGTCCATATCAGAGGTCTGTGCTGAATAGGCATAAGTTAATGCATAGGCCTATATAAGCCTTCTATTTCAGACAACTAACAAGTACAGGAGTCATAACTATGAAGAATTAATTAAATTAATCAAAAACAGTTCCCTAACTGCGATACAATATTCCCGACAGTTGTCAGACACTGATTTGTTCAATTATGATCAATCAAATACAAAATAAAGGACAATATCCACTGGCTATCTCATTGAAATTCTAGGATGCTAAATTCATTTTGCTTGCCGTGTCATTTTGCTATATGAAATCGGATCTAAAGCTCTGGAGTTGATGCTTAGTTTTTGAATGTGTGAAATGAGGACATCGACTGTTTTAGGGATCTTTCCTTTTAGGGACTAGTGTCTTTTTCTAAGTCAATCAGATAACATTGGAGGGAGAATTTTAATCCTGTATACCTGTATATATCTGTTACAGCATACTTTCTATAGGCGTGCTACAGTATTCCATTAACTGTAATATTTATCCAGTTTTGCTTGCTACTAAACTGAAAGTCATGTGTCTTTTGTAGGCTAAGTGTAGGATATAGTCAGGCCTGGATTAAGAATTCAGAGGCCCCTGGGCACAACGTCTCCCGCACTCTGCTCCATTCAGCGCTGGGTTATAAAAAAACAGCGTGGGCTTTCCACACTTGCGCTTGACCAATTATATCATTCTGTTTAGATTAAAACAATATCAGCATGCTTTTTATTGGTTATACATGGTGTCATTATTTGAAGGCAGCGGCTATTTACACTAAGTGAAAATAGTGATATATTCTATTTACACTATATAAAAATAGCAGTTATTTGCAATACGTGCAAATAGTTGTTAGATACTATTGATACATATAAATAGTGGCAGATACTATTTGCACCTCAGTATTGTTGTACATCAACATGATGCAGTAATAGAGTGTAAATGACTATATTTATGAAAATTATTAAATGGATGCCACCTTATTGGGACAATAAAGCCCTCCCTACACCTCTAACCGATAAACACTTTATTATTAAACAGTCGTTAGGCACTTTATTTCCCCTTGTCAAATGTTTTCTTCATTTTTATTAAAAATAAATGCCTTTCTGATCTGATATGTGATGGAAAAGGGAGAAGAGTGAGTTTGGCAAAAGGCGGATTTCAACTCGGGTCGAACGGGTCAAAAGCTTCATTCAGGTGCCACAGTCCTTACAGCCTACACCACTGTAGATGCTAAATAGTGCACGTCTTTTTTAATCGTGTGTGGTCCAACCTGACATTACCCTCTGTTTTTGGCAATGTAAAAAAAAAGAAAAGAAAAGAAAAGACATAAAATTTCTTCTTACCCTCGCTTATACCCGAAAGTGCACATGGGCCCCTGGGCCCGTGCCCAAAATATCCATTGGACAATCCGGCCAAGGAATTAGTTCACAGTTAGGGATTTGCACTCAAGTATAAGTCAGTCCATGAATATAACTAAATCTGAAAATTATTTAGTTATGGAATCAATTTAGTCTGAAACCATTTATTGGTTTGAGTGAATGATACAAGCAAAGAATTAATGAATTAAAAAGAAAACACTTTCAACTCAGCAGCAGTAGCTACCCAAATTCTTACATAAGAAAACTCCCAAGTGGCAGTATGTAGTGTATTATGGCTCATTCTAAGTAATGCACAATATGTCCAATAGATAGAAATTGCAGTATGTCACAAGTTTTAATTTACTCTTAAAGATGCATTATGTAAGCTCTTTCTTTAACTCTATATATCACTTTTAAAGTATAAACTTCTCCAAGTAACTAATAAACAGTAATATTCATTTAATCTAAGTTTCAAATGTGGATATAACATCAACACTCTACTTATTTTTCTTCAATATAATAACTTTAAGAACTTTTTTTAACTACTTGTCTTTTAAGAAGTGCCACGACAGCAGTGTATATAAATGGGCCATTGATCAGAAGTTTGCAACGTGTAACTGCAGGTTACGTGTACCTTACCGGACTCACAATACTTCAAACAAAGCACAAGCATAAAGTTTAATCTGTTACTTACCGCGTAAAATTTACATACTACTCATATCTTATCATGCCCAGCGGATAACGTACTTCATCTTTCACGACTACAACCCAGTGACACTTCTAAACGGTGTAATAACGACAGAGTTCACCGACGAGATGTGAAGCCATCGCGGAACACCGCTGTCACGTGGCTAAATGTCACGTGAATAGATATATAACCCGGATGTTGAGTAGTAAACTCTGAAATAGCATACTATCTTTCTAACTAGTATTTTTCTGCCTAGTGTGAATGGAAAGAGTGCGCTACACACCCGTATAGCGAACAAGCCAAACTTTTAGTCATGCTATTTAGTACAGTAGTATGGGGTTTACAAATACTACTTCCATTAAAAAGCGTTTTACTCAGGAAACGTGATCACTTGCAGAGATGATGATGATGATGGTTGTTGTTTTGTTTTTGCTGTCACTACTACTACTACTACTACTACTATTGTTATTATTATTAGTAGTAGTAATAACAATAACCACAATAATAATGTTACTACTACTAATAATAATAGTAGTAGTAGTAGTAGTAGTAGTAGTAGTGACAGCAAAAACAAAACAACAACCATCATCATCATCATCTCTGCAAGTGATCACGTTTCCTTCTGAGTCGGGTTCCTCTCAAGGTTTCTTCCTCTTAAAACATCTTAGGGAGTTTTTCCTTGCCACCGTCGCCACTCAGTGGCTTGCTCAGTTGGGATAAATTTGCACCTTTAATATCTGTATACCATGTTGATATTTCTGTAAAGCTGCTTTGAGACAATGTCTATTGTAAAAAGCGCTATACAAATAAAATAAATAAATAAATAAAATAAATAAATAGTAGTAGTTTTATTATTATTATTATTATTATTATTATTATTATTATTATTGTAGTTGTTGTTAATACTATTACTAATTAATAATAATAGTAATAGTAGTAGTAGTTTTATTATTATTGTTATTATTATTATTAGTAGTAGTAGTAGTGATAACAATAACAACAACAATAATAATAATAATAATAATGTTACTACTACTACTACTATTACTACTAATAGTAATAGTAGTAGTAGTTTTATTATTACTGTTGTTGTTGTTACTACTACTACTACTACTAATAATAATAGTAGTAGTTTTATTATTAGTAGTAGTAGCAGTAGTAGTAGTAGTAGTGGTAGTAGTAGTGTTATTATTATTATTATTATTATTATTATTGTTGTTGTTGTTGTTGTTATTATTATTAGTAGTAGTGGTAGTAGTAGTGTTATTATTGTTGTTGTTGTTGTTGTTGTTATTATTATTATTATTAGTAGTAGTAGTAGTAGTAGTAGGTCACAGACATGTCTGTAGATAGGTCTCACACAGATACAGTATTTCAATATACAGAATGCTGATCCCCAATTGAGTTTATAGTCTTAAAAATGATTTTGACACTTTCAAGTACAATTACAAAAGTGTATCAATTTAATTTCCTGTGTTCTCTTGCAGAATCTTTCTACGATAATGTATTCTATGTGGCCAAAAGTATGTGGACACCGTAACAACACACCCATACGTAGTTTTCCCCCAAACTTTTGCCACAAAATTGGAAGCACACAGTTGTATAAGATGTCTTTGTAGGCTGTAGCATTTCAATTTCCCTTCACTGCAACTAAGAGGCCCAAACCTGACACTGCCCAAGCATGACAATGCCCCTGTACACAAAGTGAAATCCATGAAAATATGGTTGGCCAAGAGTGCAAGAACTTGAGTGGCCTGCACAGAGCCCTGTACCTCAACCCCACTGAACACATTTGGGATGAATTGGAACGCTGACTGCACCCCAGGCCTCCTCGTCCAACCTTAGTGCCTGATCACTGAGTGCACGCCTCTTTAAAGCAATCCACATAATCCCAATTAGTTCTGCCCACATAGTAAATGTAGAAGACATTACACACCACTGGAGTGTGTGCAGTTACAGTCCTACAGGAAACTCTCAAAGGACATCAGTTTTTTTTCTCAGCTAAGGCAGCTATATGGCTGTAGTAGACCAGGACGTGGCTGAAAGGTTTTTGGACAGTAACCCTACCTTTGCCAAGCAATACTATGATACCCACTTTAGGGCCCAGGTTGTGTCGAACCTGCTGTCCACATCCAAGAAGACTGCCGTTGACATCAGCCAGTACCATGACCTGAGCTCTGTGGAGGAGAGTGAGATTGTGTTTGACATGGTACGGGACCTACAGGACCATCTACAGATGGAGAAGGCTCTGTTCAACCTCATGCGCCATCTGAGCTTCATCATGCGTGCTGACCGCATGAGCCTGTTCATGTACCGGCAGAGGAATGGCACGGCCGAGCTGGCCACTCGCCTCTTCAATGTCCACAAAGATGCCACATTGGAGGAATGCCTGGTCCCTCCAGATAGTGAGATCGTGTATCCACTGGACATGGGAATTGTGGGTCATGTTGCCACTGTCAAGAAGACAGTTAATGTACCTGATGTGACACAGGTAAATTAACGTCTAGGGCTGAACATGTGTTATAATCTCAATTTTATTGTTCACAATTTATCATTATCTTCAAGATTAGTACTGAATAAATCTCAATGAAACATCCAGTGATTTTAATTTTCTGCTACGAGACATTCACAATGATCTAGATGACTGAAACCTGTATAGATATTTAGAATTTTGATAGAATATTAATATTTCTAATTTTCTAATTCATTTTGTGTGTGAACTAAAGCAACATGACACTGTATTTCATAAAGCATAAAAAAGATATATTTTGACCAGTAGAGAGCAGTGTAAGTTTACATTTCTGTAGCATGACATGATTTTAAGAACTTGCCAGCAGACTAAAAACTTTATTTTATAAATCAAATAAGGGCAAAATACTCCTCAGTGCAGTGATTTATTATATTTTTCCTGCTAGGTAAAGAATATTACAAATTACACTCCATTTGCGATTTTAAACCATTGCAACACATTTAATACTCTCTAATAATCACTTTGTGTTAGTAGATCAACATAGTTATATTTGTTTTCTTGCAGGAATAGTACATTTCAAATAGTATCAAATTTTGAGTCATAAAACTCAAAGATCCAGTGGATTAATTTAATCCCGAATCACACTACTACAAATAAAGGCACATTATCAAATGTGCATGACACTGGTCTGAAATGAAAACCATGAAATTCTTCCTTATAGCAATCAGTTCAGAAAGGAACAGACTGTCTCGCTCTCCTCTCTGTCTGGCATGAAAATCTGCTACTCATCCTGGAAAACACCTGTCTCTGTAGAACACGACCACTCCAGAGCATATAATCATCTGTAATAAATTGACTGCCTTTATCTTCTTCAATGAAAATGTGACTGAAATACAAAGTGTCTGGAATACAGCAGTGGCACTCCCTCCTTGCTTTAACCCATCTCCTGTCTAACTGACCAGCTGAAAATATCACTATACAGTATGTTCAACAACTCTGTCTTTAATAATATGCTAAAAGATACCTCTTTGATTTGATTGCTTCAATTGCTCTTTGGGTAAATTATTTGCTCCACAAACTATATGAGTGCAGAGTGGAATTAGCGCATTAGGTCTGTTTCTTTCCACTGGCTATGATGGGCCACAGGGAATAAAGCTCTTTAATCTTGCTTGAATTAGAGTGACCCTGGATTATATTTAAAGGTCAGTGCATAAAGCCGTGTTCTCTAAGTCAGCGGAATAGCAGCAGCTTACTGTACCTGCACCTTTTATTTATAACTAAATCACAAATGTCCATAAACTATATAGTAAGAAAGATAGGAAGTGTTGATAACTAGTCAGTAATGGCCACATGAGCTGTTGTTGAAGAATGACAGCAGATTGAATACTCAATTCCTGATTTATTTTGTTTTACATGATCTGAGCCATATGTTCAAACAGACATTTGGCAGTTGCTCATTTAATAACAAAATTGACTTTATATATATGTAGCCTTCTTAGACTTTAGGGAAAAGATCAAATGGCGAACAGGCGAATAAATTCAATTCAAAACTAGCTATAATGTTGCATGGAAATATCATAGTTTATTGTTCATCACTGCAGTCTTTGTAGGTTGTCTCATGCATTTTTAATGATTCTTAACATGTGGTTCTTTGATCAGTGCCCCCACTTCAGTGACTTTGTGGACACACTGACAGAGTATGAGACTAAGAACATACTGGCTACTCCCATCATGAACGGGAAGGACATGGTGGCCGTCATAATGGCGGTGAACAAGATTGGTGGCTCCTGTTTCACCACACAAGATGAAGAGGTGTCTGTCTTTCCCATTCCCCCATATTTCTCTCTCTCTCTCTCTCTCTCTCTCTCTCTCTCTCAGATAATCAGATAGATCAGTTGTCACCAACCCTGTTCTTGGAGATCTACCTTCCTGAAGACTTTAGCTCCAACCATAATTGTGCCCACCTGACCATATAATCATTATCTTAAGAACTTCTTGATCAACTAAAACAGATGTGTTAGATTTTGGTTGGAGAAGGAAGGTACATCTCAAGGAAGAGGGTTGGTGACCACTGGTGTACATCATATTATTCATCATATCTTATTCAAGATAGCATAAAACTTGCCATTACACCATGTGTGTTTAGAAATGTACGGAAATGTTTATACCTTATTTCTATGCCCATCTTATCTTCCCAGCTTAACTGTTAATGTTAGAGTAACTCCTACCTGAAACCTGCCTGTTTGTTTTTTTTTCAGACGGTGAACAAATATTTGAACTTTGCCAATCTTGTTCTTCGAGTCTTTCACCTTAGCTACTTGCACAACTGTGAAACCAGAAGAGGACAGGTGAGATGATTAGTAATATTTTTATAATGGTTTTGCCTAGTGCAGTAACATGGTGGCTTAATTAATGGCTTCCATTCACATCTACCTTGTAGGTTTTGCTCTGGTCTGCCAGCAAAGTGTTTGAGGAGCTGACGGATATTGAGAGGCAGTTCCACAAAGCCCTGTACACAGTGCGAGCCTTTCTCAACTGTGACCGCTACTCCGTGGGCCTTTTGGACATGACCAAGACAAAAGTAATTTAGCTGATCACTGCAGTAGTGCTATGACGTTTGAATTAGAACTGGGTTTTTTTTTTCTTCCTGATTAGAGAATGGTAATAAGTAGATTAAATGTTAACCATGTGTCTTTACAAAAACTCTTGATATGTAAACATCTGTTGTGAAAATTGAAAACAGTATACTGGGATGTAAGACAAGCTCCTCCATTGCCACTTTGAGACACAAAGTCCAAAATGCAAAAATGACACATACAATTCTTTGTAATACTTAAAAATTAGGTCCATAAATAAGCATTTATTAATACTTACATATTAACCTAACCTAACATCTATCATCTAACAACTAATCGTATCATGATGCTCCTTAGATAATCAGCAAATAATGAAAAGTATTCATTAACACCCTCTGAGTCATACAGTATATGACCAATAACAATGATACTAATTAAGTATTAACATATTTGCACACTTGCTAACTCAATCTGTTCATATCATGATTTGCAGTATAATTAAAGATAATGAACATTAAGAAGGGTGTGTTTGGAAACAATGTAGTTACTACCTTGAAACATACAACTGTGGTACTACCATGAAACATACAACTGTGAGCTAGGCCTCAACAACTGTTTGCAACTCTTCTACTCTTAATTACCCTATGTCACATTCCTTACCATATGCTTGTACTGTATAAATGAACCTTCTAAATTAGTGGTGCTAAGTTTGAATTTGGGATTGTGAACTGTCCCAGTTACTTAAATAAGCTAATGTTTGGATTAACCTACAGTACACTGTGTAAATAAGTATTTTTTTTTTAAAACAACAATTAATGATCTTCATTAATACTACAAGTCACAGTATTAATTTACAGGATAAGTTAATATGATGTTAATTCTATTACCATTAGTAATGTATATATGACTCATATATGACTCAGTTGGCTGTTATTGTATACACTTCGTTACTTCCTGATGTGCTAAGCATTAGTGCATGTATTAATTCATTATGAAAGCATTACTCAAGTATTAATATATTTTTATTTGTGGACTCCATATAAAATAATAAATTGACAAAATTGTGCATCAGTAAGTGCTAACATTCCTATAAGCATCTCTTATTATGCTTTTAGGAGTTCTTTGACCTTTGGCCTGTTCTGATGGGTGAGGTGCCTCCATATACAGGACCAAAGACTCCTGATGGCAGAGTGAGTACCATAAAATATGGCAATAAGTAACATTCAGTTTTTAAATCCTATATTCTATTTTACAAACACACCTGTGTGTGTTCAGGAGAAACTCATGATATTACTTTCCCCTCAGGAAATCATTTTCTACAAAGTGATTGATTATATATTACATGGAAAGGAGGACATTAAAGTAATACCGTAAGTCACCCCACTTTTATCATTTCTGATCTCAGAAATTTAATTACTAGGATTTATTTATAGCCTTTGGCTGAAGCCAATTATGACTGTCACAAAGAGACACTGCTTTTATTAAAATATAGAAGAATGAAGTATAACACCATAAAAACACCACCAATTTATGAAGAAGCTCAGAAAGATCTCCACCCAATCAACTCTATCTCTCTTCAAACAAAAAAGGGCCCCATCTATCTAGCAAAATCACATCTCGCGCCGCCTTGCGTTAAAGGCATGGCCTGCATTCACAAATGGAGGGCTTCCCCACATTTTCAAGCAGAGCTGAGCTCTGATAAATAAATAGTGTTGGATAATGGGATAATAATGATTATATAATACAGTTTCACACTGTGTTGTAGAGAAATGTATTCTTTCAAATCGTGGAAATTGTTAATTGTTGTTTACATACATTTGATCATTAAACCAAATTGTATTCATCACGCATAATTTTAGAAAAGAATTACAATTAGTATTTAATCTATTTGATTATTTGCTAAAGCATATAATCATATAGACTAAATACTATTTACAAGTACAAAAAGATGTATTGTACATATTGTATATTGTCATATTTTTGCAACTCTTATGTAGGAACCCCCCTGCTGATCACTGGGCTCTTGTCAGTGGACTGCCCACCTATGTGGCTGAAAATGGCCTGGTAAGAGTCCTCTATCTAACAAAACAATCACGCCAGTCACAAGCAGAAAGGCATTATCTGAATGTAATGATGGAATACTCTGGACACAGCAATTAATGGATTAAACCTTTTTAGTACTGGTCAATCTCATGATGTTGATGGTCTCTGTCTTTCCTCCAGATCTGTAACATCATGAATGCTGCCCAGGATGACTTCTTCAACTTTCAAGTAAATTCAATTATTTTTTTAATTTTTATTTTGAGTGAATTTATTTTTATTATTTTTAATTTATCACTTGCTGAAAAAGTGAACTGTATTAAACTAAAATGTGCTCTGAACCTAAACTCTTTTTTATTTTTTATTTATTTATTTATTTATTACTGTTGTTATTATTATAAGAAAGAGCCTTTGGATGAATCAGGATGGACTGTAAAGAATGTCTTGTCTCTACCGATCGTGAACAAGAAAGAGGAAATAGTTGGCGTAGCAACATTCTATAACAGGAAAGATGGAAAGCCGTTCGATGAAATGGACGAAACACTAATGGAGGTATTTGCGGATAAGACTGAGTCACTGTTGTATTTTTACACAGCAGACTCTGCATTATTGAGTTATGAACTCTTCACCCAGAGACTGTGAAGAAGTCAGTGTGTTCTCATTTATTAATCTTTATTTCAGTGAAAATAAACTGGTTGAATTCCAGTGATCATCAAGTTTATTTTAATTCCAGTTCTTGTTCTGTTTTATATCAGTCTCTAACTCAGTTCCTGGGTTGGTCAGTGCTCAACACAGACACTTATGATAAGATGAACAAGCTAGAGAATCGCAAGGACATATTTCAGGACATGGTGCTTTACCATGTCAAGTGCAGAAAGGATGAGATCCAGAACATCTTGGTGAGTTTCTGCACCATAACATCATCGTATGTATCTTGATAAAATAAATACATTACCCAGACCATTTAAATAACTTTTAAATCTTGTACAGTAAAAATATTATATGTTAGTATAGTAACCTGCAAAGAGACTATTATCTTACCCTATGATGTTGCTAAAATAATTCTATTATTATTGGGTTTTTGTGTTAGAATACACGTGAGATGTATGGGAAAGAACCACATGAATGTGAAGAAGATGAATTGGAAGACATTCTGGTAAAAAAGAAAAAAGTGACCTGAATGAAAAGAAATATTTAAATATGATTCATTAGCTACATGTTTAAATGTCATTTTATCTGTCTTGTAGAAAGACACTCTACCAAACCCAAAGGAATCCGAGATCTATGAGTTTCATTTCTATGACTTTGTGCATACTGAAATGGACCTGGTTAAGTGTGGTATTTCAATGTACTATGAGCTGGGAGTGGTGGACAAGTTTCATATACCTCGCGAGGTGAGTTAGAGCTAACAACGAGCCAATCGATATCTCAAATTATGGCAATCCAGGGGTCCCAGACAGCGTAAATGGCTCTGCTCTCTGGGTGGCAAAAATTGGCTTTGTTTCTTCCCTAGTCAACCATAGCCCATGTATTTAGAGTGGGACTGTTAGTGCACTCCTCGAAGTGTTTTAGCAGTAGTGTGAAAAGATTGAGTGGAGTGCCATTGAGTGGCTTTATATCTTAACTCCCACACTTCTAGACTAGTAGCTGTCATGTGGTAGAGAAGCTCTAGCTAGTGGGTAGGAAGAAAGCCAAGTTTAAAAAAATCTGTACATGGTCATTAAAAAAAAAAAAAACAACAACAAAAAAAACCATTTTCTACCAATTTGATCTCCCAAGATCTCAAGATGTCCACAACTGGCTAGTGTTGTGCTGATTGACAGGGGAGAGGGCAACACCATCCCACTCACATAAATGGGAACATTCCCAAATTTGCTTAATTGGACTCCCAGCCATGGATGGTTGTGGTATCATTGGGATTCAAATTCATGATCTCATGATGAACACTTTTCTGTTGCACCACTTAGGAGCCCCAGTACCACTTCTGTGATATAAAATAAGGATTTCATAACTCACACTGCTTGGTTAAGAAGGTAATTAAAGTGCTCATATGTTTCCAGGTGTTGGTGAGATTCGTGTACTCAGTCAGTAAAGGCTACAGAAAGATTACTTACCACAATTGGAGACACGGCTTCAATGTGGGCCAGACGATGTTCACACTTCTCATGGTAAAGAGCAGCTGTGTTAGCAACAAGCACTAGATGCATTCAGCAAATAATAGACCAACAATTGAATCTTTGAATAGATTTGTCACATTTTTAAATGTGCTGGAAATATGTATGGGTATAGTGCCCTCCTACAGTATGTATTCCTTAAAAAGGAGCTCTAGAAGCAAGATAATGAGGCATCCAGGCATGAAACTGCTTCATGCTGCCTCATCAGTAAACACTGACATTGAGTCATATGGCAGGCAGGATGGAATTTTGTTGCTGGTGTAAGTCCAGTCCTTGATGAGCATCATTCCCAGGTGTCACTGAATGTAATGAGCTCTCTGGAGTCCAGTACAGACATTGAGTCTCCTCCCGCAGCTCCGCAGAGATGTTCTTTAACCCTTTAATATAGGTTCAGGTCATAATTGTAAATATGAAACAAAAATGAGGTTACAGAGCATGTAACATGTCTTATTTGCACTCTCAGCCATTTTTTTTCCGCAAAAAATGGATTTTTGTCTATTTTCATGTTTATTTCCAAATATTTCCATATATTTGATACTTTAAATTAGATCTTGTACTATTGTATTTGTTCAAAATCAAAAGTGATCAACAGCACATAAACTGAAAACAGAACAAAACATGAGTTAATATTCTAAATATTTCTCTCAGACGGGTGACCTGAAGCGCTACTACACAGACTTGGAGGCCATGGCCATGGTCACAGCCGGATTATGCCATGATATCGATCACCGTGGGACAAACAACCTCTACCAAATGAAGTATGAGCTGCATACCGTAATTACAGCCATAAACTGCAGAGATGTTACAGTTACTTTTGATGACAGCATCTCTCTGTAATATGTTGCTTCTTATTTGTGTGACATTAATTTAGCATGTTTTAGATCATCTCCTTTGTGGAATTATTTTCTCAGATCTGGGAACCCACTGGCAAAGCTGCACGGTTCTTCCATTCTCGAGAGGCACCATCTGGAGTTTGGTAAAACCCTGCTGAGAGATGAAGTGAGCCTAAGAGTTGATGTGCTTCCTAAATTTATCAAATCATCTCATAATATTGTAATGAAATTACATCTTGTCTTGTGCATGCAAAGCAAATTCAAACAAACCTGACCTCTAGGATCTGAATGAAAAAAGAGATTGCATGTTCTTCTATTCACTGTATATATATATATTCATATTTTCAGGCTTTGAATATCTACCAGAATCTTAATCGACGGCAGCACGACACTGTCATCCATTTGATGGATGTAGCTATTATTGCCACAGACTTGGCCTTGTATTTCAAGTAAGGATATTACATATTATGCTGTGAATATGGTATGTGAACAGTGGCTTGTTGATGAGGGTATCACTATGGAAACTGTTAGAACATTTCTGAGCTGTCAGTAGTGTATCACTGTGAATGACATTCATTTAATTGTTATATTGCTTGTAGAAAAAGGACCATGTTTCAAAAAATTGTGGATCAATCCAAAACCTATGAGAACTGGAACGACTGGACCAAATACATGATGCTGGAGACGACCAGGAAAGAAATTGTGATGTAAGTAACGTACACAGTGTTGCCACAATATAACCCTGCAGCAGTAATATTTGACTAACTCACAGAATGAGAAATATACCATTGCTTTCTCCATTTTTGACTACGATGTGAGTCCATGTGAGAAGATTCACAGATTCACAGTATGATGTTGATGGTTTTTCCATGGCAGGGCAATGATGATGACTGCATGTGATTTGTCTGCTATTGCCAAGCCCTGGGAGATCCAGAGCAAGGTATGGCATTACTTTGGCATAATGCAGTTTTGCTCAGCAGGCGAGATTCAACAGCTCCTGCATAAAAAGGCTGTGGCTGCACAAATATATCTGTGCTGTCAGGCAATATACTGTAATGAGATTCGGGTGCTTTTCATATGGTAATGTAATAAGTTGTTTAAACTATGTTATTATATGCATTTACGAATCTGCAGCCATGCTGATGATTATGTATGACAGGCTAAAGTAGGTACCTAAGCTATGGAAAAAAAAAATGGGGAAAAAAATAATGACTGAGCATAATGTTTTGGTCCTGTTCAATTGTGTGATCACCAGCAGAGTAGTTTGTTACTTTGGTCCTGTTGAGCCGATTAATTGCATTCAGTTAGGGGTGTTTATTGGGACTGAGATCTCTTGGGACCCAACAAAAAGATGTGGCAGCAGATGTTTCTTACTTGCATGAAGCTTGTAAGACAAAAAAGGCACTGTTGATCATCCAGGTTAGTTTGGCAATAGATTAAATTAGTTATTTGTTTTTATTTTTGGAAACAGAACCAACTTTGAGGTACAAACAAATATGACAATGATCAAACGTTCTGTTGGAGTGGACATGATTGTACATGAATTCCTTGAGCAGCAGGCAGGATCAGTTAGAATTCCTTTGGGAACAGGTAGGATTGATCAAAATTCCTTTGTGAGCTGGCAGGCCTGGTCAGAATTCATTTGTTAGCAGGCAGGATTACTCAGTTTCTTTGAGAGCTTGCAAAATCGGTCCAAAGTCATCCAGGAATTGGCAGGATTGGTCAGAATTCCTTGAACAAAAGGCAGAATTGGTCAGAATTCCTTTGGGAACTGGCAGGATTGTAGAGAATTTTTTGGAAGCTATCAGGTTTGGTCAGAATTTCTTTGGGAGGAGGTGGGAGTGGGATTTTTTAAAAACAGTTAAAAAAAAAACATGTGTAGACCTCTATATCCAATTTTTAATCTTTGAACGTTCAAGAATAACAGCTTACATCAAATACTTGTGAATATTATCATTTTTCTTTTTCCAGAGAGTGTAGCAGCAAATTAAACCCCTTTTTAAATAAGATGCTTCCTTGCAGTTATTTCACATATAAATTTAAATGGTTTATTCAGAAGATTCATTGCAGAGACAGACTGATATCCCATCTAAGAAAATATCAGTTGACTGCTAATCTAATTTTATTGCTGCTAGAGACACAAAAGATTACAATCAGACAACTTATCTCCATGTTCTGCCTCAGCCGATATTCCACTGTAGTGTAATCTATGTATAGTATCTCACAAAAGTGAGTACACCCCTCACATTTTTGTAAATATTTGATCATATCTTTTCATGTGACAACACTGGAGAAATGACACTTTGCTACAATGTAAAGTAGTGAGTGTACAGCTTGTGTAACAGTGTAAATTTGCTGTCCCCTCAAAATAACTCAACACACAGCCATTAATGACTAAACTGCTGGCAACAAAAGTGAGTACACCCCTAAGTGAAAATGTCCAAATTGGGCCCAATTAGCCATTTTCCCTCCCCGGTGTCATGTGACTTGTTAGTGTTATAAGGTCTCAGGTGTGAATGGGGAGCAGGCATGTTAAATTTGGTGTCATTGCTCTCACACTCCCTCATACTGGTCACTGAAAGTTCAACATGGCACCTCATGGCAAAGAACTCTCTGAGGATCTGAAAAAAGAATTGTTGCTCTACATAAAGATGGCCTAAGCTATAAGAAGATTGCCAAGATCCTGACACTGAGCTGCAGCATGGTGGCCAAGAGCATACAGCGGTTTAATAGGACAGGTTCCACTCAGAACAGGCCTTGCCATGGTCGACCAAAGAAGTTGAGTACATGTACTCAGCGTCATATCCAGAGGTTGTGTTTGGGAAATAGCTGTATGAGTGCTGCCAGCATTGCTGCAGAGGTTGAAGGGGTGGGGGGTCAGCCTGTCAGTGCTCAGACCATAAGCCGCACACTGCGTCAAATTGGTCTGCATGGCTGTCGTCCCAGAAGGAAGCCTCTTCTAAAGATGATGCACAAGAAAGCCCGCAAACAGTTTGCTGAAGACAAGCAGACTAAGGACATGGATTACTGGAACCATGTCCTGTGGTCTGATGAGACCAAGATAAACTTATTTGGTTCAGATGGTGTCAAGCATGTGTGGTGGCAACCAGGTGAGGAGTACAAAGACAAGTGTGTCTTGCCTACAGTCAAGCATGGTGGTGGGAGTGTCATGGTCTGGGGCTGCATGAGTGCTGCCAGTACAGGGGAGCTACAGTTCATTGTGGGAACCATGAATGCCAACATGTACTGTGACATACTGAAGCAGAGCATGATCCCAGCTTGAATTCCAGCATGATAATGACCCCAAACACACCTCCAAGATTACCACTGCCTTGCTAAAGAAGCTGAGGGTGAAGGTGATGGACTGGCCAAGTATGTCTCCAGACCTAAACCCTATTGAGCATCTGTGGGGCATCCTCAAACGGAAGGTGGAGGAGCACAAGGTCTCTAACATCCACCAGCTCTGTGATGTCATCATGGAGGAGTGGAAGAGGACTCCAGTGGCAACCTGTGAAGCTCTGGTGAACTCCATACCCAAGAGGGTTAAGGCAGTGCTGGAAAATAATGGTGGCCACACAAAATATTGACACTTTGGGCCCAATTTGGACATTTTCACTTAGGGGTGTGCTCACTTTTGTTGCCAGCGGTTTAGTCATTAATGGCTGTGTATTGAGTTATTTTGAGGGGACAGCAAATTTACACTGTTACACAAGCTGTACACTCACTACTTTACATTGTAGCAAAGTGTCATTTCTTCAGTGTTGTCACATGAAAAGATATAATCAAATATTTACAAAAATGTGAGGGTGTACTCACTTTTGTGAGATACTGTACATTTGTTTGCATAAGGCAGAACAAATTTATAAATGAAGCACACACAGGAAACTTAATCAGTGCTTAGTAATCACTTCACTTAGCATCAACACTAATAAGTATCAAGCAACCTTATGAGCTCTTACAACTGCAAAGGCTAAAGCCTAGAAGTCATTCTAAGCACTGTCTCTAACAGTTGTGATTATCTAAATGCTATGTGAGTTTTGGGCAGTTTTCTTTTCCTGCCCTATTCCTAAAGGCATGCTTGACACCACATCCTGGTATGTTTAAACTCATGTGGTTTGTGCCTGTGTGATCCTGCAGGTGGCACTGTCTGTGGCTGCAGAGTTTTGGGAGCAGGGTGACCTGGAGAGGACTGTGCTGGAGCAACAACCTATTGTGAGACATTCACCAGAATTATGAGACACAGAGAAGAGGAGGAGGAGAAGGCCATGGTGGCAAAGACAACGAGTAGAAAAAAGAAAGAGAGATTGCCCATAGGACACATCGTGATGTACTGCCTATTATGTGGTGCAGTGAGTCATAAAGAGCGGTCATAGTGGCCCAGGCAGCTGCTCCATTCTTTAACTTGCCCATTTTCCACCACACTGCCACCATAGCCTTTCATATCCTGTTCTTTCATATGGCTACTAACTTGCATTAAGTGCAACAAATGATTTTAAAATGGTTTGTTTCACTACATCTTAATGCTAAGTTCTGTTTACACTCTAGCCCATGATGGACAGAAACAAAGCAGATGAACTCCCCAAACTGCAGTGTGGTTTCATCGATTTCGTCTGCTCATTTGTGTACAAGGTGAGGCCTTCCATTTTGATGTGCCACCATTTACTTGCACCCCTAAAGGCTTCCAGGTTTTCTAGACATTGATAGATTTGCACCTGTATAGAAAATACTGTAATTAAGTGACAAGGCTAGTTTAATAGTTTTAATTTGTAGTTTTAATGGTAATGTAGTAAGTGGGTCTAACAATTAAAGAGAGTAGAGTGTAAAAATGCAATGGGAGAATTTTAAATGCATTATTTATAAAGTTTGCTTCTAAGATGAAAATAAATGGCCTAATGAGTCAGCCAATTTAGCTGAGGAGAAACTAAGTTCAGCATCTCTCATCACTCCCTAGTTTAAGTGTGCTAAAATGGAACTCAGCTTTAATCACTCTAGGTTTTTCTCAACTTTATTTCTTGTTGGTGTGTTCATTAATATTTAAATATTATAAGAATTGGCTGTCAAGATCATAAAAAAACTACCCTAAATGTAATTCCTAGATTTGAAAATCAAAATAAATTCTTCAAAGCTTTTTGGCAGAGTCTGCACTACCACTTAAAATGCATTCCTGTTATCCACCATTAAAGGAAAACTTAATGTGGAGTTACAAGATAATAATTTCAGCATGTTATACAGTTGTATTAAAACTATAAGAGTTACCCTCTAACAAGAGATAATGTTTTCCCAGATCTGTTCTTATACAGGTTTATCCAACTTTCAAATCAGAATTACAACACACACACACACACACACAAACACACACACACATATATATATATATATATATATTCTCCTCTGTACAATATATATATATATATATATATATATATATATATATATATATATATATATATATATATATATATATATATTGTACAGAGGAGAATACAGCACAGATAAATATTGCACAGAAACATTATTGTATCTTAAACACAAAACATAAGTTGTTTGTGAAGCAATTAAGCCGTTGTAAGTTTGACTGCATATAGGAAGTAGCTTTTCTGGTGCCTGGAGATATTGACACACTGCTGGAAAGAATTTGTGGTTTCCTTTATGCAATTTTCTAGTGATGATGGAGCACTGGAGAAATACAGGATTTTTTATATTGACTTCTCTCTGAAAAAGTACAGTAGATTGTTTAGAGCTTGACTAAGGAATTCATAGTGTCCTACAAAAATTCATTTTTACTTAAATCTTCACTGACTGCTCCAACAATAGATTTGAGAGTAAACAGAATGTATGTTCTTTTCTGAGAAACGTCAATATTCTAGACTGTGGTAATCACACATCACATATATGCTTGTTTGTGATTAGCTTGACTAACTGCGGTAGCATTACACACTTTTCCATATCTCCCTGCAGGAGTTCTCTCGCTTCCACTTGCAGATCACACCCATGCTGGACAGGCTACTGAACAACAGGAAGGAGTGGAATGCACTTAAAGAAATACATGAGGCTAAACTGGCGAAGATTGAGGAAGCCAAGAAGGCTAAGGAAGAGGCTGCAGCTGCGGAAGCAGCTGTCAAACAGGGTAAAAACTTTAAAACTGGCTTGTTCACTGGTCAGCCATAACATTAAAACCACTGACAGTTGATGTGAATAACACTGATTATCTTGTTACAATGGCCCCTGTCAAGGTGTGGGATATATTAGGCAGCAAGTGAACAGTCAGTTCATGGGAAAGTGTAAGGATCTGAGATACTTTGACAAGGACCATGTTGTGATGGCTAGACAACTGGGTCAGATCGTCTCCAAAATGGCAGGTCTTATGGGATGTTCTCGGTATGCAGTGGTTAGTACCTACTAAAAGTGGCCCAAGGAAGGACAACTGGTGAACCAGAGACAGGGTCATGGGCGCCCAACGCTTATTGATGCATGTGGGGAGCCTGTCTGGTCGGATCCCACACAAGACCTACTGTAGCACAAATTGAAGAAAAAGATAATGCTGGCTATAATAGAAAATTGAAAGCACCTACAAAGGGCAGGTGAGCATCAGAACTGATCCATGGAGCAATAAAAAAGCCTGGCCTGATGAATCTCATTTTCTTTTACATCATGTGGATGGGCGTGTGCATGTGCATCACTTACCTGGGGAAGAGTTGGCACCAGGATACACTATGGAAAGAAAGCAAGTTGATGGAGGCAGTGTGATTCTGCTGGGAAACCTTGGGTCCTGGCATTCATTTGGATGTTACTTTGACACATACCACCTAACTAAACATTGTTGCAGACCAAGTACACCCCTTCATGGCAATGGTATTCCCTAAAGGCAGTGACCTCTTTCAGTAGGATAATGCACCCTTCCACAAAATTGTTCAGGAATGATTTAAGGAACATGACAAAGAGTTCAAGGTGTTGACTTGGCCTCCAAATTCCCCAGATCTCAATCCGATCAAGCATCTGTAGGATGTGCTGGACAAACAAGTCCAATCCATGGAGGCCCCACCTCTCAACATACAGGAGCTGCTGCTAATATCTTGGTGTGGCCAGATACCACAGAACACCTTCAGAGGTCTTGTGGAGTCCATGCCTCGACGGGTCAGAGCTGTTTTGGTGGCACAAGGGGGACCTGCACAATATTAGGCATGTGATTTTAATGTTATGGCTGAGCGGTGTACATCATTACTCTTCTACAACTGTATACTATAAAGTCAAGCTGTGCAAAGTGTGTTGGAAATATCTTAAGTATAAGCATCAGGATAATTTTTTGGTTTCTTTAGAGTTTTAGAGGTTAAGAAAAAGACAGTAAAGTAAAAAGGCAGATTTGACACTAAACACTGACTGAGAAATAGTGACCTAAGCTATGATCTTTTCTCTTCCAGCAAGTGCAGCCCAGGCCTCCCAGTCCAAGACCTGTGTCCTCAGCTGAGTCTTCAATATTCCAAATACATATCTATTTATTCCCATTTTCAGTTAGGTTTCACATTTAAGAGTTTAGAATATTAAATGTATCAAAATAACTACTTTAATGTCAGTGATATAGCTAGGGGTAAGTAAATATACTAAATAAAATCACTATGTGATCTATAGAATAAATTGCCTGTTCAATTAACTTCTTCTCAATATAGCACTTGGTAGCCAATAAAATGTGATTACACAGAGTAAGGGATGAGCATGTTCGATGTCTGGGTGGGTAATCATAGAGGAAGTGTAATGATGATGTCCACTGACCTTTTATGAACATTATTATAACATAATTACAGCACAAAGAATTTGGAAATGTCCAAAATAGACTCCCAACCCCCCCCCCCCCCCCCACCGCATACAGCAAAAAAAATAAAATCTGTTTTACGTGTTGTCTTACATCCTCCTCTCCGCCTAGAGGATGCTGCACACTCGGCTGAGCTCTAGTGTGCTAACTGTTCCACAGGGAGCGTGCATAATCATCTAACACATGGCATGATGATGCCTGCAGGGGATAGCGTAATTGAACAAGGGAGGCGAGAGAGCTGATTGGCAGATTAGGAGCTGGTGAATGAGGGGGGCTTTAACTACAGTGCTGACGTCATCGCAGACGCACATTTACGTGTGTCTGCGATGGGTACGTCAGCATTGCGTGACGTAATGGTGTACTGTCCTGGGATTGAACAGCTGCAGGTGTGTGTTCTAAACCCTGTGCTTTCAAGATCTTTACGTGCATTCACACACACACACACACACACACACACACACACACACACACACACAGAGCTTATGCAGAAAGCAGAATCACACAAGGCAATGCAGCAGTAAACTACCACCAGCATCATCATCGGGATACTGCATTAACGTAAAGGGTCTTCTCTTTTTCCTTCCCATGAGACTTTGCCTGGTTACAGAATTTTCAGTAGCCAATCATGCATCTGCTGCTTACACAGTGTATAGCTCAGCTATAACAGGGATTCAGCACCCTCCCCTCTCGAACTCCAGTCCAGCCTGCACTGCTCATTCCAGGAATAATTTCATAGTGCTAACAGTGCTTTATGTGGAGGGTAAATCAGCCCATAACACATTAATCCTTGTCAAACTTATTTTGAAGTGGAGTATAACAAATAAATGATAAAACACTGTACCACATGCATTAACAGACAACACACACTGTCAGTGTTCATTAGGACGTTTTTTATTGTCTGGAGCCAAATCAATGAATATATATCAGTTGTTTTTTTGTTTGTTTGTTTGTTTGTTTGTTGTTGTTGTTTTTTTTTTTTTTTTTTTTTTACAGTATATGAGGATCAGTTTCTATAGTTTAATAATGTAAACAATCTCAGAAGAGAAATGTATTCAGTTTAAAAGGAAGCCATCATCTTTTTTTCCCCAACTATTTACATGAATTAAAATATAATTTATAACATCAGATAATTTCCACCATATAGATAATCTGTGAAACTAGATTTCAACAATTCAAAAATACTGAAATGCATTTGTCTCCATTCTCAAGACATATGAAATCACACAATATAAAGGGAAAAAAACACCATTAAAAGACATTCAAGCTAAGTGACATATAAATAAAATTTAAAAACCCAAAAGAAAAAAAAAACCTAAAAATAAAACAATATATGTAAAAATAGAAAATCTTACTAGAAGTATTTACCATATTCCAAAAAACTACATTAAAAAAAGGAAAATCATAGTGAGTTTGATAGTCATTAGATGTAAAGGAAAAAAAAAATATCGATAGAAATGAAACAAGAAAGAAATCAATGTATGCCCTTTGATGCTGATTTTGTTTCCACCAAACACACGATACTGAAGCAGCAAGACTACATCCATCACTGGCTTCATGGATTCACAAAGACATCAGACGCCTTGTTCTCTGACGCTTCGGCACAAAATAAACACAAAACGGGACTGAATTTTGATATTTATGATCATGATGTAGCGTATATAAATATTTGTTTTGATAAAACAATCGTGATTTAGTTGACAAATATTTTCCAATATTGCGATATTTTCTGACCAAGGATGTGACATTGTTATAAAGTGAGAAGATTTGTCTCTTTCCTTACACTTCTCATTGTAGCAATGACAACACAGATGCTCTCATACACACAAGGGCCAAGAAAGCCGGTCATGACATTCACTCATGAGACAGATTCAATGTGGTACTGCACTTTTCCTGTACATACATTAAGTATACTTTTTGGTCAAATAGTGATTGCTAAAATGGAGATGTATTGCATTTAAAGAGGGTTCCCTTTGGGAGTTTTTTTTTCTTTTTATTTTGATTATCTCAGTCTGTATATTCTAGATTGACACCATATGTTAAAATGTATTGAAGTGCTTTCAAAAGCTGAATAAATGGTCAAAATTCTATAAGAAATTATATCTTCTATATATATTTATATATATATTTATCTACACCAACACAAATACATATAGATTCATATATATGTACTCTATATAACTTTTTGTATGGCTGTATTGAAAAAGTTCACTTAAGAAAACAGATTGGACTTTTAAAAGGACAGTAGATATTAATAAAAGCTTAATAGCTGTTTCCCCGACCGTTGGTTTAAGGCTCTCCTGACGAGACTGTCTGCAAGACCTTCATTTGACCCATTAGAGTGTCTCAGTACTGACCAACAATCCCCCACTCCAGCAGTCCGATGACATACACTCGCACACACTCACGCACACACACACACAGTCAGAAATCCAAATCGTACAAGTTCACCACTGTGTGAGAGGGATTTTTGGTGGCAATATTACACACGGCACCCAAAGTCAAGGGTACTAATCTACATCTTGCAGATTAGTAAAATGAGAAGCTGTTAGTGATACTACAGTCCAGTTCTCAATCAGTATTTCACTGCGACATACAGAACAGGATCTCATCTCAAAGACTGCCAAGTAATTTTCAGAATAAATCCTTTCATTTAGGAGAAAGACTGTCTCTGATAACATGTATTGCATCTTAAATCTGTTTTTTTTTTTTAAATACAATAATTAAAAATAAGCAAGAACAGAAAATAGCTCATTATCATCTTCTAAAGGGATACTTTTTTACAACAGAGTCTGACTTTTGAAGCCACGTCCCTTTTCGTGCTTCCCTGTATTGCTCAACTTAAATCCTCATCACGTGCTTGCACCATTAATACACCTTTGCCCTAGCAGGCAACCTGACACCCCAGTTTTTGAACACACATGTGAACACATCGCTGTACAACACACAACCATACAAGTCATGTTTACATTAGACACAGGGCTATGTACAGATTATATACCCATGTATATATAGATCTATATATAGTC
Source organism: Ictalurus furcatus (assembly GCF_023375685.1). Classification (NCBI taxonomy): domain Eukaryota; kingdom Metazoa; phylum Chordata; class Actinopteri; order Siluriformes; family Ictaluridae; genus Ictalurus; species Ictalurus furcatus. Next base: position 15,449,069 of record NC_071262.1, read on the forward strand.
ATGTAAACAGCACATCCTCCTTCAGTAGTATATGTACTAAGAACAAAAAACTCATTCAGGTTTTTATTTTAAAACGGTGTAGGTTCTACGAAAAGAGTGTGTACGAACGAATATCTAGGGTCGGCCAAAAAGGCACATCCTGATAGAGTAGCCTTAACGCTGAATAAGGCGTGTTGTACTTAGTGTGCGCTCGATTAAAGTCAAAGAAGGATTCAAATGATGTAAACATTCAGTTTCCTGGTGTGTTACTGAGGAGGTGATTGGTTAAAATAGGTGAGGCAGGGATCATGCATAAGAAACACACACACACACACGCACACACTTAAAAGCACATGGCTCCACTATACAGGATCTACAGGATAGAATCAAACCCCCCATATTTAAAAAAACAAATACAAAGCAGAGAGTGACTGTCTCCCAGGTTCATGAAACTTGGGGCCAAGCCCATCCCGGGACCCGAGGAAACACAGAGACGGCACAATCAGATATACGTGGGTATACTTTTACACTCCAAACACAGACAGAGAACGATTAAGAGTTTAAAGTACGAGGCAAGAGCTAGAAAAACCCGAAGACCTTCCCCTATTAGATAGGAGAGAGTAGAAAAACTGAGTATAGAGAGAGCATGTGAGAGAGGGAGATGTAAACAACATAGAGATACACTGGTACCTCTCGGGAGATTGAGCTTTAGTAATAACTTCCTCCCGGATTTCCATGGCCCTTCTCTCTACCCGTAGACACTCATCTGTAGTCCAATGGCTATTGAGTTGATGGGATGTGTAACTAGCTGATACTGATCAATATTCATATCCTTGAGGGATACATTCTACTGTGAGTCCAAATTTTCCTTTGAGAGTCTTTTTTTAACGTTAATGGTCATTGTTTTTTTTCTTCATTCTAAAAAGGACACTATGCATCCAAGCGCACTGATTGCATACCTAGAACCTGACACACTGAAAGCATTATGGATGTGCTGAGTAAATGTGAATGGTGCAGTTGTACAGTAGTGGTACAGTAAAGTTGGTTAGGTCTTCGGGCTCCATTGCTTGTTATATGTGGCAGCCAGCAGCAAGAACCCAACCATAGAAGGAGGGGAGAGGCAAGAAAACCACAAGCGCTACCTCGTTTGAGTGCATAGATGAAATAAGGAAGCACTAAAATGACAAAAAAAAGACAGATTTTTTTTTGTTCTTTTTGATTTGTAAACTCTATGAGTTTTTTTTTTGTTGTTGTTTGTTTCCCCCACACTTTTTTGTCATTGTAACACACAGTTGAACATCCACAACGCTTTGCTAATATAAAGCAATTATCGTTTATATATTTGTACGACAAAATGGTGAGTTGCAGTTCCACCGAAAAAGTGACAAAAGTTTACAAAAAAAGAAGCGAAAAAAGCAACACACGTACAGACGTCACAACGACCAAACAGAGAGGGCAAGGGTTTGCTACAGAAACCAGGGCCGCTCAGAGGCCACTAGTGTTTGACGTCCACACACTTCTTTCTGTTGTTGTTTCATTTCTCGGTTTCGTCCTCATGCCTCAGCAGCACTCCGGCCTCAATAAGAAGGTCCAATTTTGTTTCCCCGATTTCAATGTTCGAAAATGTAAACATGAGGAGGAGTCTGGGCTGAGGTTGTGAGGTGGCTCAGGAATGAGGATCACTGAGCTGTCAGTAAGGCGTATCAGCGGTGTAGACTCCTCTGGGCCTCCTTAAGCAAAGTGTCAAAGTCCAGAGCGTCATACTTGCTCTTCACTGGGCCTGGTCCTGCCTCATCTGAACAGCCAAACACAAAGCACAGTTGTAGTAGGACATTACTTTACTAACATTTACGAAGGTTTTAAGTCAAACAGGTCAGTGTGTAACATCTAGTAATAGTAATAAGTCAAAGCGACCAGACTTGTGGTATAACTGAATAATTACTAAAGAAGACCTTTGGAAAAGTCATTTTGACATACCACTAAACAACATTTAAAATTCAAATCAAAATTAATTTTGAGCTCAACTACTTACTATCTACAGGTTATAGCATAGTACAGCCTAGCATAGCTAGGTGTAGTGTAGTATAGTACAGTATAGTATGCCGCCCAGTATAGTATTTTAAAGTAGGGCTGCACGCTTATGGCCAAAATGATAATCCCGATTATTTTGATCAATATTGAGATCTCGATTATTTATCATGATTATTAATTGAGCTTAGTGACAACATATTTTATTGCACTTTCACATTTATTAAGTTTTCTCATGCCACAATATAATACACAAGTAGGCATGAGAAAACTTGAGCTGGTCAATTATGACAAAATTTAGGAACATAGTGTGAGCCATGACTAATTAATTTACCTTCTGATAAACTAAATTTAATATTTTCAGTTAATTTTACAGACTGTATGCAAAAAAAAGTTAACCTGTTCCATCTTGTAAACAAATACAATAAACATCAATGTTCAGTGTTTGAAGTCTGCTCCTCTTAAATATATTTAAAGCTACACTATTAGACATTTTCCGCCGTCATGGTTCTGGGCTGGAGCCAGTTCTCGAACCGCTCTGCATATATTGTAAATATATCTGAATAATCTCTTATAGGATGGATTGGGTGAGTTCATTTACTCGTCAGATGCAAAGCGCTATAGTTTAATGGTGTTCATTAGGGATGCTCCGATCAAGATTTTTACAGCCGAAACCGATCCAGATACCAATCTTTTTTTTGTTTAAGCTTTAATCAAGAGGTCATATACAGTTACAGTATCTCACAAAAGTGAGTACACCCTCACATTTTGTAAATATTTGATTGTCTTTTAATGTGACAACACTGAAGAAATGACACTTTGCTACAATGTAAAGTAGTGAGTGTACAGCTTGTATAACAGTGTAAATTTGCTGTCCCCTCAAAATAACTCAACACACAGCCATTAATGACTAAACCGCTGGCTACAAAAGTGAGTACACCCCTAAGTGAAAATGTCCAATTTGGGCCCAAAGTGTCAATATTTTGTGTGGTCACCATTATTTTCCAGCAGTGTTTTAACCCTCTTGGGCATGGAGTTCACCAGAGCTTCACAGGTTGCCACTGGAGTCCTCTTCCACTCCTCCATGATGACATCACGGAGCTGGTGGATGTTAGAGACCTTGTGCTCCTCCACCTTCCGTTTGAGGATGCCCCACAGATGCTCAATAGGGTTTAGGTCTGGAGACATGCTTGGCCAGTCCATCACCTTCACCCTCAGCTTCTTTAGCAAGGCAGAGGTTGTCTTGGAGGTGTGTTTGGGGTTGTTATCATGTTGGAATACTGCATACTGATCATGCTCTGCTTCAGTATGTCACAGTACATGTTGGCATTCATGGTTCCCTCAATGAACTGTAGCTCCCAGTGCCAGCAGCACTCATGCAGCCCCAGACCATGACACTCCCACCACCATGCTTGACTGTAGGCAAGACACACTTGTATTTTACTCCTCACCTGGTTGCCGCCACACACGTGACACCATCTGAACCAAATAAGTTTATCTTGGTCTCATCAGACCACAGGACATGGTTCCAGTAATCCATATCCTTAGTCTGCTTGTCTTCAGCAAACTGTTTGCGGGCTTTCTTGTGCATCATCTTTAGAAGAGGCTTCCTTCTGGGACGACAGCCATGCAGACCAATTTGATGCAGTGTGCAGCGTGTGGTCTGAGCATTGACAGGCTAACCCCCAACCCTTCAACCTCTGCAGCAATGCTGGCAGCACTCATATGTCTATTTCCCAAACATAACCTCCGGATATGATGCTGAGCACGTGCACTCAACTTCTTTGGTCGACCATGGCGAGGCCTGTTCTGAGTGGAACCTGTCCTATTAAACCGCTGTATGGTCTTGGCCACCGTGCTGCAGCTCAGTGTCAGGGTCTTGGCAATCTTCTTATAGCCATAGGCCATCTTTATGTAGAGCAACAATTCTTTTTTTCAGATCCTCAGAGAGTTCTTTGCCATGAGGTGCCATGTTGAACTTCCAGTGACCAGTATGAGGGAGTGTGAGAGCGATGACACCAAATTTAACACACCTGCTCCCCATTCACACCTGAGACCTTGTAACACTAACAAGTCACATGACACCATGGAGGGAAAATGGCTAATTGGGCCCAATTTGGACATTTTCACTTAGGGGTGTACTCACTTTTGTTGCCAGCGGTTTAGACATTAATGGCTGTGTATATATGTATATGTATATATAGAGTACTCTATATACTACTTTTTACTATATACAGTTGGGTGCCAGCAAAATATCGCCACACAGAGCCTCCAGTTTTTCCTCTAACTTGTTACATGTATATACATATAAAGATATATACATACATATATATATATATATATATATATATATATATATATATATATATATATATATATATATAGTTATTCAATAGACTGCTTCTCTCTTGCTCATTCTACATCAGGATTGACTCCCGTCACCTCTTCCTCCATCTTACCCAGATCTATGTACCGCTTCCTGCTGAACCTCCGACTGCCATTTCCAGCATACTGCCCCACAGAGTCATGTCGCCTGTGCTTCAGACTCGGCTCATTCTGATTCTGCCTAAAAGTGATGACTCCACAGCGCTCCCTAAAACCACATACACACAGGTTAGAATCGTATGTACCTGTACATACCTTAGCTACTAACCCAAGTAAGAAAACAGGCAGGATTTGTCCTACTCTTTTTTGACGAGCACCCGGCAGTCCTCTGGTTCGCCAAAGGCCTTGAAGCGTTTGCGCAGGACAGCCTGTGTGACGCTGATCGGCAGATTGTGAATGTACAATACTTGGCACTTGTCCTGAAATACCAAAATTATAATCGATCAGTCACAGAGGTATTTTGTCATACTGTATACTGAATTGGAAAATAATAAAACTGACTGGAACTGGAACAGTAATTTTTTGTCCATTTATTTGACTTGGTCATCTCCAAAAGATCTGTTAATGTAGATTATGCAGCCTCAAAACTACTTACCCCATCTTCCTCTTGTCCATGTGTAGTGATATTGCTCTGCTTGTCACAGTGGCTCTCGCAACTACAACAAATCAAAGAGAGGAGAGTTAAAGAGATACCGACTTACACAGACAGCAAACAACGTAAAAGCAGGCGCACTGAGTCTCCAGAACTACCTGAGGTTGATCTGATGGCAGGGTGAAGGTGGCCGGCATGAGTCTGGGCACTCAGCATCAGCCTCGGGAGTGGGTGAGGAGGCAGGAGAGGGCTGTCCTGTCTCTGCAGGTTGGTGTGGGGAGAAGTCTGGGGGCAAATCAGCCTGCTGGGCCTCGGTCTCCTCCTGCCTGTTTTTCTCCCCCATCTGGTCCTCCTCTTCCTCCTGGACCTTGGTGTAGCAGACAGGCACTGGGAGGATGGCAGCAATCCTTTTGTGGCTCTCCCCTAAGTTTAGCATGCAGTAGTCATGGTCTCTGTAGGCACCCTTGCTCTGGATCTCGCCCGTCGGGCCCATGCGCCGCAGCTGGGCATACAGCTCCGTCTGCTCCGGAAGCTTCCGCAGGTGTGTCCGCACTGGACACATGCCCTTGCTGGGGAGTTCGGCCTTGACCTCGGGCTTGAAGAGCTCCTCTTCAACAGGTTTATGGGGTGGTGTTGTGGGTGGGGTGAGTCCTGGAAAATGGGACACACTTGTAAGCCAAAGTGTAAACAATACAAAATAACAAAAAAGAAAAAAACACCTATGAATGCCTTAAATAGAATATTTAGCAATGGCTCGTGCAAGCCGTTGCTAATAAACTTAATGCTTATAAAACATTAAAGCTAATTTAACGGGATAAATTAAGTTCTTGCATTTTATGGTTCTTTTATGGGGTTTTTTAGAGGAAAAATAAAGTTAAAGTCAGCAACTTGGCCAAAAGCTAGCTCAAGCTAGTAGGTACAAATTGAGCCCCAACGTTCAGTGTCCCCTCCAAAGCCATGCCCCCTGAATGCTCTCCTAGGCTACAATGGCTGATGCTTGAATGCTATTGCAAGAGGAGCTTGGATGAAAGTGATTAATGGATGACCAAGATCCATCCAATCACAAATTAAATCACTAATTAAAAATCACTTTTTTTCTTGCTATTTACAGAGCCTGGGGCAGAACAGTTTTTTCCTCTGAGCAGATGTTTTATTGATCAGAATATGAGGAAAACATCAACAAATAATACAAACACGTTCTGACTCAAATATTACTAATCCCACCATTAATGGCTGAAATGGCATACAAATTTTATATTATTTATATAGATAGACAAGTTCATGACAAGTCTACAATGAATGTTTGGAATAATTCTGACACAGGTGTAAACCAACACCATGCTATTAGCTATGTAAATGTCACAGTCAGTCTAACCTAGTGGCTTTGATGTAATGGAACACTCTGCTTCATTATTCATTTAGTTGTCTACGTTCCTGAGCACACGGCTAATCCTGTGTGTGAGTACATGGCTTCCCATGGCATGAGTTTGAACTTGCACAATGGTTTGAGAGCATGACATTACCTGCAGTGCCGCACAGTTCCACACAGAGATTCTGCTCAAAGGGCCTGCTTGGATCTCTGATCATGACAAAGGGAGAGTGAAAAGTCAATGGACTTCATGACTTTATAATAAGGAGAACAGCAAGAGCAAGTCTGAACAGGCAATTGAGAAAATAAATGTTAATACACAAAAATATATTTAGTGATGGCTTATATGCCAAGCATTTCTGAGCGATCGGTGTCACTAAGCATCACACCAATAATCTATAATTGGCAAAACAAACTCAAGCTCTAGCAAGGCGCTTTCGGATTTTAAAGGTGTAGCATCACTATGTGTCTCCCAGACGTCACTTGGGAGGCATCCAGAAACATTCAAAAGCCCTTTAGGCCTGGAATAGCTCCAATTCTATAATGGCAGACTAGGAGTTAGGGGAATACACACCCTGTGGATTTAGGAGTCAGCGGCAGGCAGAGGCAGGCACGCTTCTCTGCAATCAGACAAACAGAGTAGAAAGACGTCCTCAGTCATACCAGAGTTATTATGAAGTTAGTTGTTTGTCGAACTTCCTGATCTACTGTATGTCTCTTACCGTCATTACAGCAGAGGTTTGGGGTTTCAGGGCTCTTTAGGGAGTCTGCTTTCTCAATGCTGTCTTCAGCAGGGGAATCCATGGCAGGGTGGTGGACTGAGCTCTCCTCCTCACTGGAGTGTCCACTCGAACGTGCTCTTTTTGCAAATCGGCTCGGGAAGGAGGCTAAGCGGCGGGAGCGGCGCACCGAAAACGAGCCCTCATCTATTTCGGGCCATTTAGACCGCTTGGCAGCCACCTGAGAGCCTTCGATGACGCTCGTGTCTTTGTGCTCAGCTTTGGGCCGTGCTGCGGTGGTCCTGCTGTGGCTATATGGGGGGCTGTGCAGTCTGTAAGGCTTGCTCACATCAAAGGAAGCGACAGCCTCCAGCAGCTCCTTAAGCAAAGAGTGCGCTTTAGTTTCTCGACGGCGTACAAAAGGAATCTTGGGTTTAGTTCCTCTACTGGTGCTGCTGTTGGAGAGGGTCGCGGGGTGGGTGGCAGGTTTAGAACAGCTAGAGGTGGCATTACGAGGAATTGCAGGGTTTTCAGGCTTGGTCTTGCGCGTCACGTTTTCACGCTCTTTGCGGTCCCAGCTGGCCTGCTTGCGTGATGGTACACAGTACGTGTGCATGTAGCGGATCAGCTCCACCACAGAGTGACGCTCCTTCTCCGAGGGGAACTGAGGTTCGAGCGGCTCGGCGCACATGGTACTCTCCACCTCGCTGCTGGATGAAGACTCCTCTTCCCCTTCATCCTCCCCCTCCTCATCCTCCGAGTCACTGTCCTCATCTTCCTCTTCTTCCTCCTCCTCCTCGGTATCAGCTGCATGTGTGTCCTCGGTGTTGGCCTCCTGGGTGAGGTGGCGTTGCAGCTCAGTGCAGAGATGGCCAACAGGCCTGAACGCTCGCGGTTTCCTCTCCACTGTGTATGCTCTGTCCCTCTGTAAAGAGACCAAAGGAAAGAGAGAGATTTATTAGATTTGATAACATTATCAAGTAGCAAGCTATGGTAACAAAGCGAAAATCCATCCTGAATGACTTGCATATCAACATTTATAATCAATAGCTGGTTTCTACCTAACAAGAGAGATGTAGCAGTGCTTTAGTCCTTAAGCCCGTCCAAACATTTACTGTGTTTCAGGGAGGAGGTTTCTTTTAAGGCATATAAAGAATGCAACCCAAAATAAAATAAAAAAATCCGTACTCCAGTAAACCACCCATCTTTCGTTCTTCAAAACAATTCATTTACTAAGACTTTTTCTTCATGTACCTCATACTCTGTGATTATAAGCTAAAGTTGGAAACATTCTATGAGAAGCTAGACGGTGAATCAGGCTTTATGTAAGCTCTTAGTTTGAAGCAGGGTTGCCCTTTACCCCTCTGGAAACCATGGTTTTGCTATGACAGATGGCCACAGTCAGCGCTAATTCTGCACTCGCCTTGGCAGAGCTACAACACATCAAAGCACAGACACGCAACACAATGTGGCTTGCTAATTCTGAGCAACTCCAGTTTATTTCATTCTCTTCACACGCAGGTAAAAGCATTAGCATTTCATTCTCTTCATAAGCCAAGCATTAGCATGATGGCAGGAATAAAGTGTTACAGCACAGACAGTGCTGCTTAATACATGGTGTCTCTGCTGATGCTAACCTTCCCAGACACAAGTTTTGTGTGCGTGAGTTTTATGTTTTATTGCCGCAAACAGACTCGGCTCACCTTCAGAAAAGGACGGGCAGACTTGAGTTGCTGAGTCTTACTGAGCGCGCTGCTCAACCTGTTTGAGTCCAGACCCACAGGCACATTTGGGGGGGACAGCAGGAGCTTTTTCAGCTGTAGACAGGAAAGAAGAGAAAGAGAGAGAGAGAGAGAGAGACAGAGAGAGTGAGAGAGAGAGAGAGAGTGAGAGATAGGGACAACTAATTAGCAGGCATGCCACTCTATCCATCCACACAACACATCATCATCACATGAAATGTTCACTGCTTTGATTCCTGCCAAAGAATCACAAACACAAAATCAAAATGCAGGTGGCATGGCGACAGGGAAATGTCAAACAGCAATGCTAATTTCAAGCTGTACTAGGCATTGCTGCTGTGTTGGAGGAACGACCCCCCCCCCCCCCCCCCCGAGCTGCCCTGGTGGGAGAGCCAAGGGAACAAAACACAAGAGAGAGAGAGAGAGAGAGAGAGAGAGAGAGAGAGATGGAAGACTGTTTCTTCTGCTTTCTGAGGGAGTAACCTGGGCTCTGGGATGTGAGTCAATGATGAAACTAGCAGGGAAAAATAACCCTCAGCTCATGAAGTTGCTTGAGGTAGTGTGTTAGATTGGCAGATTATCAGAGTCCACAGAAAGAAGTGAAGGGGCACAGGGTGCTTCCATTGCGCTCTACAAAACGCCACCAGTATGCCAGGGCCATCTACTCCATGAGAACATGTGCTCGGCTCTCTCCCTCCCCACGGTGCCCAAAGGTCCTCAATGCGGCCCTTGTTTCCTACACAGATGGGCCTCATTGAGGGGGCTGAGGCACACAGACAGCACTAGCCACCAGAGGGTGCTCTAAAACTTTCTGGGATTATACAGCTGCCCAGACATAATAAGATATAAAGCTGTCTGAGTAGGCGCAAGAAGAAGGAGGCCTCCATTAGCTATATGTCTGACCAGACAGAAATACACCTGTCTAGACCATAATGTTAGAGGAGAGTTGTTGAGTTTTTTTTTTTTGTATCTTTATGATATAGATAGAAATAATCCTCTACCATTCAGGCTACAAATGAGACTGTCAGAATAAATGTACAGTGTAAATGTTGAACAGTGTCTATTTTTACTTTGTACCACCACTGGTGTAAGTATAAATATCAATTCATAACCATATGGTCAATTCTACTTCCATGTATTCATCTTAACCATTCCATGTAAGGTGTCATATCTAAAAGGTTAGTTCATTAAAACATATATGTATTCTGATGGTCTTTAACAACATCATTTAATTTTCTAGGTGCCAATACTTTTAAGTATCTTCGATAAGCCAGACAAAGCCATAGTGCTGGAAGGGTCATTTCCAAGATATTGTTCTATTGCAATGTGCTTTCAATTACAAAGAATACTATTTGGAGGAACATTCTGACCCCTTAATGCATTGAGCTGAACATATTAAATCAGTTTAAGAACAAACTGCTTCTTCCCTAAGCGTCTGTTGCTTAAGGTTGTTTACCATTCTGTAATTTAGCCCAATTTCATTCAAGCCCAAATAAAAGCGAAGGTACCAGGCATTCAGTTAGCCGCTTTCACTGAGGTAACAATAAGACTTTTGTAACCTTCAACAAAGCGATCTTTTTAGTCCTTTTAATATGGCCTGAATTTGGATTTGTGTGTTTTTTTTGCATTAAGGCAGATATACAGTGCCCTCCACTAATATTGGTACCCTTGGTAAATATGAGTAAAGAAGGCTGTGAAAATTTGTCTTTATTGTTTAAACTTTTGATCTTTTGTTAAAAGATTCACAAAAATACTCTGCTCTCATGGACATCAAACAATTTCAAACACAAGAAAGGTTTATCCAAAAAATATATTTGTTAAATATAGGTGTGCAACAAATGTTGGCTATGAATTCATATGAGAAAAATATATTTGAAGTATATTCCCATTGATATTTAAATTTTTTTAGTACACCTGGGTGACTAGGAAGAGGAAATTTTTCAACCATGACTTCCTGTTTCACAGGGGTATAAATATGAGGTAACACACAGGCCAAATTCCCTTAGTTATTGATAACAATGGGTAAGACCAAGGAATATATCTGTGATATGCAGCAGAAGGTTGTTGAGCTTCACAAAATGGTGACTGGCTACAAGAAAATAGCACAAGCACTGAAAATGTCCATTTCCACCATCAGGGCAATAATTAAAAAGTTTCAGTCAACTGGAAATGTTATTTTTCACAGCCATCTTTTCTCATATTTACCAAGGGTGCCAATATTAGTAGAGGGAACTGTATATATAGCCCCTTACAGCCTATAACTTATAATTCATTTAATAGACTGAAAAGAAATGTGTTCAAGTTGCTCATCAGAGTGTAGCATCATGCCGATTCAAAAACATCAATGGAATAAAATAAAAATGTGTCCAGAAAGCTAGTAATCAGACAGGCAGTAATAGGATGCAGGGAGCAGGAGAAAGGAAAACATCTTGTTTTTGGGGTTGTTTTTTTTTTGATTGTTTGTTTTGGTTTCATCAGAGATCTGTAGAGCCTCTCATAAACAGGTGTGAAAACTGCAGAATGGGGCTGAACAAGCAAAAAAAGAGGTCATGGAAGAAAAAGACAGAGGGACAGAGAAGAGAATCAGAAGAAGAAAAAAAAGAGTCTAAATCCTAAGGTGTAGTTTGTGTTGTGCTCCAACTCCCCGCCTGTGAAAAGGATTCTTATTAGTGCGGTTGCTAAAGAGAATTGAAAAGCCCAAAATGAGAAAAATTCAGACCTGTTTTGCCTATCATACCCATGCTGTGGGGTAGTCAGAGGCCCATCCAAATCCACCTTAAACAGGAAGGAAGGGTTCTTACTAGAGACGGGTCTTCTGTCTCTGGGCTCAGCGAGCCTTGGACAGGCTCACTTTCCAAAAAGAGTTCGTCTTCCTCGTCCTCCTCCTCCTCAGGGTCTTCACCCAGCGAGGGGAACACGGACAGCCCCCCCACCCCGTCCTCCACAATGCCATCCAGGCTGTCTGTGAGAGCGGCGAGCAGCGCCGCATTCTCCTCTTCCGTCTGTAGGGGAGGTGAGAGAGAGAGAGAGAGAAAGGAGAGAGAGAGAGAGAGAGAGAGAGAGAGAGAGAGAGAGACAAGGGGATAAGACAGGTGATGACCTCCAAATGAAAGCCCAGACACTGGTCCATCTGCACATTCTGCTCTGGGGACAGTGCAGCTATCTGATTACTGTGCAAAGATCAATCCAAGGCTTATTGTGACCCCATGCCTGATAAGCCCTACAAGAAAAATCCTCTTTCAATTAAACTTGTGTGTACCTCTACTACTTTTTAATCTCTACCCTTGTCCCACGTAATCATATGCTCATAATGTGTGGAGCTCCAGGAAGTTACTTGGTGCTATCTTACAGAATTTGGTCCCACCTGAAGGTTAATTGAACTTGACGCTATGATCAATAGCTTCCCTGGCACCTAAAATAGAGCAGTACTCGGTGCCTAAAAATCAATCACAGTCCAGAATTACATGATGCAAAGAGTGAATTAGCACTAGATACAACAACTCTCTATGATCAATCATCAATCACAAACATACACGCTTTTGGACTTGACAGAATCTTGACAAACTGCCATGAGTTGCCAAACCACTCGGTTCGGTTGTCATATTAGCTCCATTAAACCCAACTGAGTTCTTTTAGGATCCTTCTGGTGGGAATAGCTACGTAATGTGCTAAGATTAGAGCAGAGATTAGAGCTGGAAATTGTTGGCCTGAGGATTGCAGAATGTGGGGTCTGACCTCGAAGAGCTCAGTGTCCCCTGAGCTGTACTGTATGGAGGCGGGGGAGCTGTCTGAGTGGTCATTGCACCAGTGTAGCTCGCTGAGGCAGTTCACGGAGTCAAAGTCGCTGTCCAGCTGAGAGAGGTCGAAGTCGGGGAAATCAGTGTCCAGGCGGTCTGAGCACACCTCCTCCTCCCCATACTGAGAGAGAGAGAGAGAGAGAGAGAGAGAGAGAGAGAGAGAGAGAGAGAGAGTAAAGTTACAGGCTGACAGGCTAACATCAAAGAGACATTTCCCCTAAAGACCGTATCTAATAATATACTTCCTTTTTGGGGGATCAATAAGCAGGCCTGTGGTCAGGCAACTGCATCACTTTGTCTTGAGCAACGGATATGAGGTAGGTATCATAAGCACAGTGAATCATATGAGTCAGCCTGCCCGATCAGCAAAACTTCATTACCAATACTGAAGCAATAATTACACCTGAGATTGGGCATGCGGCATTTCAATAAGAAAACGACACCATGTGTGGGACAGGGAAATGCAGAAAACAAACATTGTGTGTGTGCACAACTATGAGAGTATGTGTTGCACATAAGAGAGTAAGTACTGTGAGAAGGGAAGTGCTTTAAACCCCAAGGGGGTGCGAAGAAAAAAACAAAAAACAAAACAAAACACAGCTCCTCTTGATGTGTGTAATCGTGGTATGCAGTCTCCACTTTAATAACTTAAGCTTTTGCTGTTGTCCATGCTGAAGCAATACACCTAATCCCACTTTACTTTCACAGAGGTCAAAGCATGAATATTCTACACAGCCACTCAAATGCATTCTTGATGAGCTCTTCCACTACACACACCCGTCTCTGTTTCACCAAGCGGACTACGGCGCCAATTCATTTCCATCCGTTTCACTCATCTAGGTCTGGTCAAGTGGATAAAAGGTCTGAGCTTTGTTTAGTGTCCACTTAGCTTCTTGAAAACACAATCAGTAATGTGGAATCACGTATATTATGAAAGTTATTACCAAAGCATGTCTCACACGCTACTGATTAAAAGCTAAAAGGAATTTACAGTCTTATAATAATCTGCCAGCCATGAGCGCTACTGAGCGTCGCTCTGATTGATCAAGACACCAGTGCAATGAGCTGAGGTGGTTAATTGATATTTCGAGACGCAGTTATGCCATTACAGCGTCTCCAGATTTACGGCTTGGGCGACTGTAATTAATGTTAATAATGAGAGATATGGGCCTGCATAGTACATATGCAGATGTGGAAGCCCTGGTTGGGTAAACTGGTGTGAGCATTTGTGGCACTAATGCAGGTGTTCATCCTGTATCCAGAGGCTTCATGCACACACAGACACCCTGCTGCTGCTGCTCTTTTTAGCACTCTCCTCACATCCTCCTCACATGCCCCTGAGTCATCTCGCTCTTCTCCTCCTCCTACAGCTCACCCCATCCTCAGCTTTCAGGAGCGGCCAAGCGACCACAGCTAATCAATCTCAACATATGCTTGGCGTCTCACATATCCACACGTCTTTGTCTTATTTTTTTTGTCTGACCTTTTTTGGTGCTTCCTTCCACTTTTCCCCTCTCCCCCCTCTCTCCTTCCTTCCCTCCATGTTATGGAGAGCCTTGATATCAATCAATAAAAATCTCCTTGGTGCTGGACGGTTAAGGTCACTCACTGGGCCAGCACACACATAGCAACACACACACATACAGTATTTGTGCATATACTGCAGCATGCAAGCATGCTAGGACATGCTGACCATATAAAACACATCAGCACTTAACGTTGGTCATGGGAGAGCCAGCCACTGAGGTGTGACTCACATACCAACACTGACATTATTTGTGCTAGCTCTGGATTCCCTCCCATTTTGTCCATTACTGATATACCCATTACTGATATACCCATTTTGTCCAAGTTACTGATAAACCAGCAATCTCTCACCTCACTAACCCAAATGCCTTCATACAGATCACTGATCCCATTTTAGCTCATTACAATTCATATAATGTAGGTACATAATTCATATAATTATGAACATAACCTACATGCCTTGGTGAACAGACTGAACCTTCGAAATTGGATCTTATTAAAAAAAACATGCTTGTATATCATTTTCATTAAATTCTGTCCCCTTGCCGTTTTTTTTTGTTGCCAAGTTGTCCTTGTAGCCTACCTGTACCTTTCTACAAAGAAAAGACTCATGACCTTTGAATCTTGAATTATCTGAAAAGCAAAAACAATGAATTTGTGTGGTTTAGTCACTAAAATTTACACTCAAAGACCATTAACTGCTACCAGGAGGCGAGGGCTTTTGTTTCTGCACATTAAACAAGCCCCAATCAAAGGACATCAAGATAAGGAACAAAAACAGGGAGAAAAAAAAAATGGGCACCTTCACACTCATGACTGCTTTATTGCCCCTCACATACAGCTATGTGCATGAAAGTCTCAATGACCAATGAGTTCTGCTCCTGCACACAGCCATACAAGGTCAAGCCACTGGAGGGGAATGCAGAGGGGAAGCTGACATGTACTGTAGCAAGGTCACTGGACAACTATAGAACAATATCAGGAGTCTGAACTTTCCTGAATTCCTACAGAAAAGCTGAGAGAAGGCATTTAAGAAACTTGAAGAAAGATTTTAGCTGACAAATGTATAGTGAATTTGTTTATCAGACTGCCAGGTGACTGACTAGCTGACTACCTTGCTAGCTAGCTAGCTTACACTATTGTAGGATATTGGTGTTCTCTTGTACCATATTGCCCAGTCCCAGTAAATAAATCTTTTTTTTACTCCTCACAAACAGAGCCGCAAACAGTAGCAGTTATGAGTAGATTAGCTTGCTATCTGGCAGGAAGTGTAGTGTTTAGACACACTGATACATGCCACACTCATAAGTGGTATTGACCATGCTTGTCTGAAGATTCTGCACATCAGGCCCATGCTTGTGGTATTTACTATTTTCGATTATTAATCCAGAAGATAAAAATGGTGATGTTTGTAAATATGGCACAATCCGTAGAAGTTCAGTTAGCCGTCTAATTGGAATGTTAAGTAAAAATACATTCTATCCTCATTTTGCTCAGAGACTTTTCCTAGTTATTTAGAATAACATACTGAATGTTTGTACACAGCATTTTAATTGTAACAAGGCCTAAGTACCTCTAGCTTTGGGGATTCCTGTCAACTGACTAAATTTGTGAACTATTCACCCTTCTCCTTCACCCACAAGTTAATAGGCTCTTATCTGGGCCTTCTGTTCCCTTTCAGCATGCACCTATCTAAGGTACATTATATATAGCTGTTATCCTTGGGTCTTATGACTGGCTTACCCAAGCTGCTTGTGACGGGCCAGGCATTAAGCACTACTGATGCCAAATGCAGATGGGCTAGGAGTGAGTGCTTCTCTCAGCCTTCCCTTGCTCTATCAAACACACTCACACACCACGCACAACCACATAACCCTTCAGCTTACTCCTACACAGAGCCTGATGCTACTACCAAATTGATTCCCTCACAGACTGCGTTACCAAAGGTTGGTCTGCAGCAACCAGTTACACGAGGCTGGAGAATTTTTTTTCAGCTTATTCATGAGATCTGAATGAGATATTAGTCTGTGTCAGAGAAACTACTGTCTAATTTGATTTTGTTGGATGAACCTCCAAATAGGTGGCACATCTCATTACCTGCTTTAAGCGCTGATTAAATGCGCTGTTCTCAGGTAGTTTCTGAACAAGCTTTCTAATGCAATCTTGCAGGAAGTTGAAATTAACTGCAGACAGACAGAAGTAGGACAGTTAAAGGAAGATCTGGGGCAGCAACGTACAGTGGAAAAGCTATCCTCCTCTCTGTCACAAGTTGAAGTATGATTGATAAAAGACTCAATTCCATAGCTCCAGGCTGGAAGATATCTTTTTTTTTAATCAGACTGGGACTTTCAAATGTGTCTAATATTGGACCTAATATGGACCTTGTCAAATAGTTACAAAGTATTACATTTCCTAAGAAAACATTTCCATTAAAAAGACATTGTGACATCTTAAGAGTTCTAGTGCCCTTAACACACACCAGGACAATAATGGGATCACAGTGAACTGGATTCAGTTCTTAAAAAAGGACTTTTGATTTTCTACGAATTCATTTTGGAGAAATGGGTGGGGGGACCCAGAAACTGCGCTGCTAAGAAAAGGAAGTAAAATAGTGAGTGACAACTTTCCCATTCATGAGTTTTAAATTCCCAAATTATCAAAGTAGTTCATTGAAAAACACTACCCAATAACATTAATGATCACTTCTGAAACACAGATCAGTTATAAGTCAGTGGTGTTTCTGCTTCTGCTCCCCAAGTGGAAACTCAGACGCAATTTTAGCCAAGAACTGGAAGTGACCCAACTTGGCTTAGTTTTATTCCATTCTCCATTTCTAAGCTCTTCTCTACTCTAGACAAGTGCGGTCACTACATCCCTCCTGTCACATGTCTTAGGCATGATAGTCCTTATTGAAGTCTACTTAATTTAAACAAATTCCTCAACTTACAAAAATGCCAGACATGATTTAGATACAAAAAAATTATTTAGCAAAGTAATAAAGATGAAAATGTTTCTTTAAATGAGAATTGCTAGAAGCTTTTCCATATTGTGTCTGCATGACAAACTTTTAGAGAGGAGTTTTAAAAGGCTATTGTAGAATATAATTATTTAGGTTACTGCAGAGATTCCCAGCATAGTCTGACATAACTTATTTGAAGTCTGGAGACAAATCCAGTGAATATTATGTGGCAACAATTTCAACTTATGTCTTCACAGTTTTTCACCTTGGTGCTTGCGTTCAGTGGAAATCCATAGCCATATCTGTTTAGTTCACCGGGATAAACTCTGGTCTACTTACTTTTGTGGACAAAATAATACTAGACATACTATGCTATAGCAAGGTGGAGGTTTGTTTGGATACCACAAACCACAGCTGATGATGCTTGCAGCTCTAGGAGAATTAAGATTAGAGACCCTATTTTCCATCTGTTGCCCATGGCAGTAATGACAATGCTTCAGAGCCAGAAGGTTATATATATATATATATATATATATATATATATATATATATATATATATATATATATATATATATATAAATTTATTTCTTTATTTATTTACTTACTATTTTGGAGCCATTATTACAATTTGAACCACCTTCTAGGGTGTAAAATCATGAGAAAGATATCACTACTCCTTTAAACTAAGGACACAGCAATGCAGCAGCAGTTCATAATGGTACAGGAAAAAATGGAAGTAGCACACTGTCTACTGAGCCTCTAATGCAAGGAGCATGGAAAAATGTAGGGACAATTCCCAGAGGGCAAATGTGTAACTTGCCATTTCCCTGGCATTAGCTTTCAAATCTAATGAATTTAGGTTTATGCCTGCATATTTAAAATAGCCTCCTTTATTTTGGACACTGACAAGACAGTCACTCACACAGAATCTCATTCAGCGTGGTATGCATTTACGCTAAGGGAGGATCTTTGGGATATGGGTTAAAGCTAATAATTACCTGCCACAACTACCAGGAGAATAAAAGGAGAACATGCCAGAAACTGTTATTAATGAATAATTCCTCTCATGCTCTGCAATGACTTGATTCTCATCATATTTAAGCAGCAGTATGTCTTGGCCTGTCAGTGTCCTCCATGGGGCAAATCTACTGATAGAACCAGCAAAAGATCAAGCAAGACATTTCAGCTAATGAGATGAAAGAGGCAGTACCACAATTTTTTTTTCTTATTTCTGAAAACCAATTACAGTCAAAATGCCATTCTTGTTGGCTGTGGCTGAGCTGTGAGTAAAAATAATGCTCTGTTGTGAAATACATCACAAGTTAAATTTACATCAAAGGCAGATTCTATTACAGAACTGGTACACCAGTGGACTACTGTAAATGTCTGAACCTGTAGCCAAACGTTATGTCATGTTATTCCCATATAATTTGTCATCATTAAGATCAATCTTTTCAGCTTTTAAATGAATGATACATTAAAATTCAGCCTCACACAGTTTACAGACCTTGGATGGCAGAAACATAAGCTTATCTGGCAGTGAGGCAAAAATAAGACTCCTGAGCCAAGTCAGCCTGTATATTTCTCAAAGATGTAGGAGAGGAAGGATCAGGAGGAGATCCAAAAAATGTTCAGCACCCCGAGCACTCCAAGCCAGATCTTTTTCACCGGAGTGGCGTGAGTAGCCCGTCTCCAGTTTCAAATCCTTGTGCGCGACCGTTAACAGGCCTCTGAACGTCACATGCTCCTTGCACAATTCTGTGAGCCTGGCATAAGAGCTGCAGCCCAAGATCAAATTAACACCACAGGGGGCATATGGCACCTAGGAGATGCTGAGGTAATTGTACCTGCTGCAGTCATGACTGGGGAGTTGTGGGAGTGTTTCAGGACAATGCAGGTACTATTTCTAGGCTGTCACAAAGCAACCGTCTCTGTGGAAACTCAAAAAGCCGAAGAACAATGCCTCAGTCACACCAATCTAAAATGACAAGGCAAATGTTATGAACAAGACTACATGTGGCAAAGCTGCAGCAGATATCTGATGACATCTCTAAGTCATCTCAGTAGTCCTCTTTATGTGTATTCTAGCCAGTACTTGGAAGAAAAAGGAAAAGACGGGGAGGGTCTGAGATGTGAATTGAGCCGTATCATTGGGATGGCTGCAAACGGATCCTGACTCACGACAGCCGAGGAAGATGGCACCGGCCCAGCTCGGACTAATTCACATGCTGGAGTCAGCATCCGTCTGTGCCCTTGCTCTTAGACAACATGGATTGCAGTAATTAAATCAAATCGCTTTTGTAGACAACTCTCCTCGAGCAAGGCAGAAGGCAGTGTTAGAGATATTAAAGTTTTTTTTTCTAGTGTAACCATTCTTCTGTGAGCTGGGATTATAATAAACCATGAAGGTGCAGTGTCCTTGAGCTGCCTGTATCCTTAGTAGGAGTTGGATGTGGGCTTCACATGTATGCACAACCCTCAAAACTGTAATATTTAGAGGTGGGCTGGGACACATTGACCGCATATGACTACACGTTATACTTATAGCTTGTGTAGTGTATAAGTGCATCTAAAAAAATTTGAATATCGTGGAAAAGTTAATTTTTTTTTTTCTGTAATTTAATGCAAAAAGTGGAACTTTCATATATTCTAGATTCATTACACATAAAATGAAATATTTCAAACCTTTTTTTGTTTTAATCTTGATGATTACAGCGTACAGCTCATGGAAATCAAAAATCCATTATCTCAAAATATTATCTCAAAATATTTGAATAAAGAATTTATAATACAGAAATGTCGACCTTCTGAAAAGTATGTTAATTCATGCACTCTATACACTTTTGCATGAATTATTGCATCAATGGCATCAATGGCATGGAAGCAATCAGCCTGTGGCACTGCTGAGGTGTTCTGGAAGCCCAGGTTGCTTTGATAGCGGCCTTCAGCTCGTCTGTATTGTTGGGTCTGGTGTCTCTCATAGATTCTTTATGGGGTTCAGGTCAGGTGAATTGGCTGGCCAATCAAGCACAGTAATACCATGGTCAGCAAACCAGTTACTAGTAGTTTTGGCATTTTGGGCAAGTGCCACGTCCTGCTGGAGAAGGAAATCAGCATCTCCATAAAGCTTGTCAGCAGATGGAAGCATGAAGTGCTCTAAAATCTCCTGGTTGACGCTGCATTGACTCTCGACTTGAGTAAACACAGTGGACCAACACCAGCAGACGACATGGCACCCCAAATCATCACTGACTGTGGAAACTTCACACTGGACTTCAAGCAACTTGGATTCTGTGTCTCTCCACTCTTCCTCCAGACTCTGGGACCTTGATTTCCAAATGAAATGCACAATTTACTTTCATCTGAAAATTGATTGTGGTTGTGTGTACTGAGAGATTAAAGGCTCAGGAAACCTTTGCAGGTGTTTTGAGTTAATTCGCTGATTAGCGCTCTTCTCAGGTCGACATTTCTGTATTATAAATTCTTTATTCTAATAATTTAAGACAATGGATTTTTTATTTCCACTAGCTGTAAGGCGTAATCATCAAGATTAAAACAAAAAAAAAGGCTTGAAATATTTCACTTTATGTGTAATGAATCTAGAATATATGAAAGTTCCACTTTTTGAATTAAATTATGAAAAAATTTTACTTTTCCACGATATTCTAATTTTTTTTAGATGCACCCATATATTGTGAGAATGGGAAAATGGATTTAGAGACCCCAATTTCCATCCTTTGCTCAAGTAATGGGGGTTCACCAATGTTAAGAACCTCTTCCTTGTTCAAAGGGCACCACAAGGGGTCAGTCTAAGCTCCAAAAAATTTTTAATAAATACATCTACGAGGGCGAGAGAGAGAGAGAGAGAGAGAGAGAGAGAGAGAGAGAGAGAGATTCCAAGTATTCATTTCACAACATAGACTACAACATGCATATGGAGTCAATGGCAGAACTATGTGTCACATTCTTAACCTCCTTCTCATGGATCTCAAGGATTGCACTATAAATATAAATATCTATAACTATAAATATCTCATGGATCTCATGGATTGCACTAGAAATATTACAAAGCATTTGGACCAATTTGGTATTCAAGTATCTGTAAAATTTAATGAATAGGTATTCAGTTCACCAGATGCTAACTAGATAAAAGGGTGAAAGGGTGAGAGATGGTGAAAGACTGACAGGGTGCATATAACTTTAATTCTTTCCTTCTTCCCATGATGCAACCTAACAAACACTTGAATAGTGATTGCAGTACGTAAACCCTTGCACATAAAAAGGTTAAATATTCACACATATTTTCTTAACCTGAGTCTGTCAATCTGAAAGAGTAAAGGACATTTTTCCATTTATTGGCCGGGAACATAAACCTCTGTCTAAATATGGAAAAAGCTTGTACTGCAGTGTCTTTGAATGCAGCTGTCCCTTAGAGGAATGTCACAATGTAGTGAGGTAAAAAGATGGGATCTGAACATTGGTGCCCAGTTGCAGTCATGTTAAACACTGCATTTCATTGCAAAAAAAAAAGGTTTCAATTAAAAGACTGTCTGTAAGGGTGAGATTTTGGCAGAACAAATACAGTCATGCAGAGTGCCATGGACACCATCACAAGTTGCTCTTTCGTCTGTTAACAGCTGCCAAGAAATCAAGGCACACTATATTCCAATTTCTATTTTAGGGCCGCACTGAGAGAAGGGGGTTTGTTTTGAAACCCAAGAATTGACTGAAGTGCTGAACTGACCTTTGCTTCGAGATAGGTTCCGCTCAGACACAGCTGTTCAACTCACATGCACAGTGGTCTACTGCAGGAGACATTTAGAAGCACAAATGCTTCAAATTACAAAATAAGATACTACAGTATAAAACTTCAAAAACAAATACTGAATCATAACATATTACCTTATCCATTTGATGAATGACAAGAATGGTGGAGGTGAAAAGATTTTAATTCTTCACAGAACTGTGTATGTCTTCAAATTACAAGGTTATGAAAGGTTGCAGTACCCGAGCACATGAGAACACTCCAACCCTTGCCAACACTAATGTCAAAGCTACATCTCCACTTTCCCACATGTATTTGATGATGAAACCTAAGCCCTTTTTAATTTTTTCCTACAACTCCATTCTTACCCCATAAACTTTTAACACACAGCCAAGACTTATCATGACCTATTGAGTTCTATCTGGGTTAAGAATGAATGGGAGAACCTTATACTACTAAGGTCACATTAAGTCTGAGTCAGCAAATCATGGTTGGTCTGCAGGATAGTTCTGGCTTTTGGGATGAGCTCTGAAGCATGGGGATGATTCACCCTGAATTCCTGATGCTCAAACAGAAGGCTCAGCCATCTGCCAGACCTTATCTTTAAGCCATTGGACTGGAAAGTGTAACTCCAGGTTCTACCTAAATATAATGTAACCTTTTGCCTTTATTGCCTGTTTGTGATGTACCACAATAATGATTAGGTTAGAATACTGTGGCCTCTGACCGATTCAATGTCCCATGTTATTTTAAGAGAACTTACCCGGTTAAGAATGGCAGTGATGCTGACAACACCATAGGCATTTGTCACTTTGAGAGAAGGTTATCAGTCACAACAACCTGTACTTAGTTCTTAATGAATCTGTAAGGATATATTAGTTAAGGTCATTAGAAGTAATTAAAGCAGGAGTGATTTCTTTTTCTTGTCAGTGTCCCACAGAGGTTGTCATGTCAAGGACATTGCAGCAGCTTAGACCATGTGCTGAGCAAAAAGCCCAGACAGCTGAAAGGAACTGAAAGTCATGGCAGAGTAGCAGCATTTCAAGGAATTAGCCCATGTGAATATCACTGGCTGCCTCCCATTTATGCCTTACTAGGTGAAAAAGCACATTTTCCATCCAAAACCCCTTTGCAGGCGCAAGGCTAACTCCTTTCTTAAAGTTAACAAGAATCCATTTGCATGGTGTGGATACCTTCTAGCTACGATAACATTACGTGAATTCATTAGTGTTCCCAAAAAACAAAAGATAACTGAGCTCCTCGTTTATTACCTTTGAATTCCTTTATCTAGTACTTACACATTAGACCATTTTTGAATTAAAGTAAAAGGTTTCATTTAAATTCATGAAAGAATGAGTAAAGACAAGAAAAGACAGGCAAGAAGAAAGATTTTGCAGTCCAACAAAATAGGATAAGGCTGAAAATATTCCATCTGAGCTCTTAGTCAATTAAAAGAGGCAGCCACAGACAGTGCTACGATGTATTTGCGTCTGTCATATGTACCAGGGCTTTAATAGATGATGGATATTGAAACAGTCTGCCCCCCATTGCTCAGAATGTAGCTTATTTGCTGAGCAGCGCCGTTAGCGGAGTCTGATCAGATGCTTTTATAGCCTCGGAGCCCTACTATACCAGTTCAAAGTCATGCTCAACCCAATTTCTCTTTTTGACAAATTGCGATTAATTCCTGTCCGGAAGCCCACCAAGACTGTTCCTTTACATGGACCACTGCATTTCAAGAGGTATTTGGGCCTGCACTGTGAGTTTGTCGTTTTCATTTATTTCATTGTTGCTGATGTA
Source organism: Ictalurus furcatus (assembly GCF_023375685.1). Lineage (NCBI taxonomy): Eukaryota > Metazoa > Chordata > Actinopteri > Siluriformes > Ictaluridae > Ictalurus > Ictalurus furcatus. The sequence continues at coordinate 15,472,732 of NC_071262.1, forward strand.
TGGTTATTATTATTTTGTCAGGCACAGTTGGCTATCCCACTCCTCTAACGATATAACCATCTTAATAAGTTGCTAATGTGTTTCATCAAGACAAATGCAACGACTTTAGTGTTAATTAGTATCAATAGCTTTAAAAATCACTGTTCAGCATTTAGTTGGCAGACTGCAGCACAGCTCTGGCACCCATACCGCCTCCTCTGTGTGCATGGGTGAAGATCGGATGTGTGTCCCACAACCGGACTACCTGCAGAGTAAATCTCAGCAAGGTTCCTCCTCCCCGAAAGGTCAGGCCTTTTTGGTGCAAATATCAGGAGCACCACACGGGACACCAGAACAGGACACACTGGGTAACAGAACTCCCCAAATCTCCCTGCATGGCCCTGAGATCAATTGACAGACTGGAGAACCACTTCCTGCCCTCAACAGCCCCAAATCCACTCAGCTACATTTTTAAGTCCATCTTGGCTGAGAGCGAATGAACGTTATCTCATACTCTAGTAGGAGCCATTAATAATACAGTCTGGTCCAACAGGGGAACGGCTGCATGGTTTAAAATTATGTATAGCTGCTCTTTCAGCTCGTACTACTACAAGCAAGTGCTAACTAATTAGGGCAGTGCAAATTTACTACAAGCGTTGTAAAGTTAGGATCATATTAACTGGTACCAGAGAGTGTTCAATGTAATGCTTGCTCTAACATTTAACGATGATCTTGCTGTGCTGAAGCTTTTGGGAAATTAATTCCTGAGATATTGAGTAAAGGCTGTGGTTAAAGCCCTACTTGGATCGGATTAGTTTTACACGGGGCAATGTAATTATTACTGGAGTGTCTCTGAGATTTTTTTTCATTCAAATTCATCTGTGCCTTGGATATATTTTGACATATTTTAGAGTACCTTCTTTAAAATGAGCAGTAGAAATAATCCCAGGCAGGTAGTATATATTCCATTTGAATTGAGATGTTGGTAAAGATTCTGTCATATATTGTAGAAAAAGTGTTTTCACAATTTTTCTTAAGTATAGCTCCATTCCAGGAAGTTCCTTTATCTGCCGTCCTCCATCTAAACCAAACTGAAAAAAGGTTTTGGCTGAGTTTCATACAACGACCAACAAACTATAGACAACATTCAAAAGGACTATATATATATATATATAGATAGATAGATAGATAGATAGAAAGATATAAACATATATATAACATTTTATGTCTACAATGTCTACACAGTCAAAGTACTTTAAACTGAAAAGGATACAATATTCCAATTCCAATCATTTTAATAAAATTTTAAAGTTTGGTACAAAATGTTACCATCAAATCAATTGCTTCCAATCAGAGTTTGTCATTGCTATTTTTAGGATTCATGATACCTGCGATATATCAGAAAAACCTACTGTGACTGAATGAATGTTTTATATTTCCTGCTTTTATTCATTTTTTTTGAGTGGGAAAACAAAGCGTACATTGTGCAAACACTCCCATCTCTCTAATTTATATCGAGATCGTTTAATCCCGTGGGAAACAGACAATCATTACAGATGTCGTCCGGTAACATTACTTAACAGACACGTGTCCAGAAATCCAATCTTAGGGCTCATTTAATATAATATAATCCTATGTGTGTTTCTAATATCGGCCTGTTGCCATGCTTTACCATCCACACTCACAGTAAACATCAAGGTTGAAAGGTTACTGCACAGCATCCCTCAGACTCTGTGATGCATCCTGGTCACATAACAGCATCTTCTGTCTTCCCTTCATCGGTAGGAGAGATTTAATTAGATGCTGTGTGAATCATTAGCTTTGCTCTCCCCTGCAGAGTTGTTCTCTGACTAGTTTAATAAGCTTGTTTCTGATGAGTCAAGCAAAAAATACAGGAGCAACCAATTTATCTGTGATTCGAACACCACTAAAAACCAATAGCAAATAACAAATAAAAAAGCAAATGAAGAAAAAATATATAATTGCTTTTGATTGTTGGCTTTAAGTGTCCTTAGCAGCCTATCGAATTGTATGCCTTGGCTGTGCTTTAGTGTTATATGTAACCAAGAACTCCTGTTTAGCACACCCTCAATTTGACAAACCAACATGTCTCGTTCATTGTTTTTCAATGAGGTTTTGTGCACGCAGAGATAGAAACGCTTCTGCTCGTTGCTGAGAAACTGAAACCCCATAGCAAGCTGGATGACAGATTTACAAGATCAGTCAATAAAGATTATGTGAGGGCAACTGAGTGTAAAATAATTACAGCTACAGCTAGCAACAATGTGTATCAAACAGTTTATCTCCTAACTTTGGTTAGGTCATGGATCAAAACCAATAATAAAGGTGCAGTGCTATAAAAAGGGATCGTTGAATTCACTAGTGCTAGAGTGTCTCTGTGTACATGAGGGATCACTAAGAAAGTCAGTAAAGTCAGTTTATGTGTGCTTGGGTTTTGAGCTCATTGCTTCTGTTGCCCTTTATTTCCACAACATTTCAAACAACTTTGCAGAAGCACTGCTTGCTTTGGTTAACCTAAGGATCCCATATGCATACCCTAAAAATTGCACTTCCTGAAAACAGTTCATTCCCAAGGTCTCACAATAATCTCACCTGCATACTGTAAATTTGTACCTGAGAATTGCTGCTGTAATCATAAAGACTCTGCTACTCACACTAAACATCATTTCATCACACTTAGTTCTGTTTAACTTGATTGTATACAATTATGGAAGAGTAATGATTTAAAATCCGACTATGCAGTGTTTCCTTTTGAGTCTGAATCTTCTCAAGGTTTATTCATCATGTTGCCTCAGGGAGTTTTTTCCCTTTCCACTGTCGCCTCAGGCTTGCTTATTAAGACTCTAAATCTACATTCAGATTTCTGTAAAGCTGATTGTGACAATGTCTTTTGTTAAAAAAAATCCTATACAACTATATTTAATTGCTGAAAACAGATACAATGTCCTCAGGCAAGCCATTTCCACATGACTGAACTGTCTGCGTTGCGAGAGAGTGGAAAATTAAAATTGGTGTCGATAGCAAGATAGAAACAGACAACACAGCAAATTTTCACTACCCTATGAGACAAGACATGTGGTTATTAAGGCTGTTGTACTGCTAAAGCCTTCTCCTCTGTGCTGTTCTGCTGAGCACCATTGAAAGGTGCATCACGTTTGTTCTGTCACAGCTCACTGCTTCCACTGCCTAGCTTCTCCTCCCTCCTCAGCACTGCTAACACGCCTGCACTGATCTTCCCCTATAAAAAGCTCATGTTCAACAGGCAGCTATTTCCTCAGGCACCCTCATGAACACCTGCAGAAATCAGGTTTCATGCACATCTCCTGCAAAATTTCGCTGACACGCACAAGGGCACTCCAGGCCGGGGTGCAAGGACACCGACGGCGTCGCAGGGAGGCCAGGCAGAAATGCACTTCCTGTGCAGAGAGCTATCTTCTGGGGCGTAAACGAAATGCTAAAAAAGTGGTTCTCGTCCCACAGGACCCCTTATACTTTGCACGGCCTAGATTCTCCAAATGGGAAACCTATAGACGAGGTCTGGAGGATATGATGCTTCAGTAATTCCATGATAACTAATATGTGCAGATTAACATTCACGCAGCATTTCACCTGAAACACTGAAATAGACAGACAAGGCCCAGAGATGCCTCCAAGGTAACCAATATAGCAGGACAAAAAACAAGCCCCTCATCGACCTGCCAGAATCTGAATTACAGCTACATCATGCATAAGGAGTCTCTAGTGACAACTTATTTATCAGTCAACTTGTGATCAACTTGTGATAATTGGCCATATTAAAAGGGTCCAATTTACTTCTTTGCTCTGTGTAACTACGACCACGCATTACACCTCCTTCCCCAATACAATTATCATTTCTTTACTGAGGCAATTAATTAGCTGAAGTGCTCTTCCAGGCCCTGAGGCAAGTGGCTCTCTCCTCTTCCCTCTCCAGTGCCATTTTACTGCTTTCCATTCATGACCACATCCACAAAACAGCTGCGGTGCAGCAGAATCAACCTTTAGCATCTTTTTCTTGTTGGGAAACAGCTTTCACGGGAGTAAATGGAAGGACAAATGTAATGCATGAACTTGCATAATGTAGCACCTTTGGACTCTAGGAAAAAGGGTACAAACAGTACCACTCCTTGTCACTGAGGTGGTACATCTTTTGTACCTCTAGTCAAGTCAAATGAGCGAGTTTTTATTGTCATTCCTCTATATAGCTTGTAAACATTGCAACGAAATGTTGTTTATTCAGGACCATGGTGCAACACAGAAGAGTGTTTTCTTTACATGCAAATGTGCATGTAGTGTACCTTTAAACTATTACTCTGTAAGGTACAAGAGTGGACATTAACGTCCAATTATCTACCTTATTTTCTTTTTCTTAAAGGTAAGCAACATTCACATTACCATGTAATAGAGACTTACTAAAGGTGCACCCCAGTGACTTGGAAAGGTACAGTTCGTACCCTTTTTTCTGAGGGTGTGTACTTAGAAGTACATAGTGCACAGTAAAATTATTGAGTATTGTCAATTATTCATCAATTTATTACTTTCTCTCTCATTAGAGGACTTTGCCAATGTGTTATCAGGATCAACACAGCGGAAACAACAGCCATTAACTCGGCAATGCATGAGCATCAGTGCTTTCACAAACGTTCATAATAGGGCTCTTCTTATATGCAAACACACTACTGATAATAATGGAGCAGCGTACACACAAACACACACCCTTTACACATTCCCTTACTATACCGCCGTCTCTCCAACACGAACAGTGATGAGACCCCTGGGGTGTTATAAATTCTAAGTCTTCTTTGGAAGATTGAGAAGTCATGGAAAATGGTGTTCCCTCTTCATGAGTGCTACCTTTTCCTTTCTTTTTTTTTTTCCCTGAATATCACGGTCTGTTCAGCTCTTCTGACAGCCAGGAGCCATAACTCTGACCAACCCCCAACCCACCACACACCACAAGGCCTGTCACTCACACAACGACAGTCTGCGTGACTAATCCCTCCCAATCTGTAACTGCCGTTTTGGGGATCCCAGGGTCGGTCTCAAATCAGTACTTATTAGACGAGAGCTGTAATTACTAACGTTTCATTCTTCATGAACTAAGACTTCAGTCTCATAATTATGCAGCTTTTCGGTTTTTGTGTGGGAAACGATTACAAGTGTGTTATCCTTGCCTCTGAGTCACATAAGCCCCCATATACAAGTCAGCAGTGCTCTTGTTGTGAAGTGTGAAGCCAAATATATTTCAAAATGCACAAATGCAAAATAGCCTTGGATTAATGCTCTACACGAGCATCAAACAGCATCTCTGATTGACCCCTAGCCAATGGCCAGTGTCTGTCTGGGCTTCAGCCAATCCAATTAGTACAGAAATGTCCTTGAGAGGTTGATAGAAGCACCAGGGCTACCTTTATGACACATGAACCATCACTCACCTCACCCACTGCTGCACTCATCATCCAATCCCTGCTAAATCACCAGCTGCCTATCACCAAGACCACATCACAGCCTACGCCTCCCACACTGGTCTACCACAACCTCCTGGCGGTTGGAGACTTGATCAACATGTAAATACATCGGCTGAAGATTTATAACGCTGTAGTGTGACTGACTTACAAGCGTGAGATTCCAATCCCAGGCTACGACGTTTTCCGCCTGTGGTGTCTGGGATGACCGATAAGGGAGGAGCAGGGAAGCAGAGAGACAATCTGCCAGCTTCAGACAGCCATCAAGGCTGCATTCGCTCATTTTCTCTGCAAAGTGGATGACATTTGGGCTCTTTTCATTACGAAGATGTAGAGTGATGTGCATAGAACACCACACATGCCTGAGGGGGTGAACAGAACAAACCATCTGACTCAGCTGGCTCAAGGACATGCAGCAACATCAGCAGAAAAATGTACTTTTAAAGAGTTGCCATCGCAAACTTTTATATTAGAAATTTTATTTCACTGAAACAAATAGTTATGCAAAAAATAAGGATTTAGGCATGGGATGTTCAAATGAGAGTTTTCTAACTTTAAGTTTTACTGTCTCAAGTCACTGAAAGGGCAGGAGGAGGCGGTCAAAATGGCAGGTTTAAAGGAAGATTAACCAAATGTGAGGAGATAACCATAGCTTAGGACATAAGCCCATTAGGAATTACGCTACTGTTTACCTAACTTGGCCTCCGTTGTGTCAATATCCACTCCGTAGGCAGAACCTGCAGCACTAACTCCAAGAACTTTACTAAAGGAAGGAAGAGAGTGCAAGTTGCAAGAGTACAAACCTTAATTTGAGATTTTATCATGATATTATAATATGATCGTTCTGCCAGATAGAAAATGGAAGCTAGGGAGCTAAAGAAGGATTTGTCCATCTATGGTAGAGTGTAAAACTAAAAAAAAAAAAAAACATTTACAGAACTGATGAGAAGAACATACTTGTTTACACAGCAGAATAATCCACTGAAGCAGCAGCAACTATGAGAACCACGGCACAGATCTGTGCAGTCGTGCTGCACGTGACTGCTCGCTTCACACACAACCAAAGCCATATTTGGAATAAATGCTGGACTGGGTTGAATGGAAACAATAAGAGAACTAGGACAAGCTTTTTCTACTTAAGAATATGGAGGAAATTGTACACTTTAATAAATATTGTCAGTCTAATAAAAGATAACATGAACGATAAGCAGTGTATCGCATCATTGCAGCTGGTACCTATCTGATACAACTGAAATAGATCAAGACAAGCACATGTGCTCCTCTGAACAAGCAGGGCTACTTTGAACTTCACAGCTGTCAGATCAAAGGGGCGTGTTCCTTTGAGTTTCCCGCAAAATACAATCCGGATCTGTCCTCCTGATATCTGCCGTGTCCAAATTCAATCACGCCAGGTTATGTCGTCACATCAGGAGACCAAATACAGTGCATCCGGAAAGTATTCCCAGCGCTTCACTTTTTCCACATTTTGTTATGTTACAGCCTTATTCCAAAATGGATACAATTCATTATTTTCCTCAAAATTCTACAAACAATACCCCATAATGACAATGACATAAGTATTCATAAGTACATAAGAACCTCGGGAAATTGAACCAGCTAAATTCGTTAGAAAATATCACAGGCAGGTAAAAGAAAAAATAACAACTGAGGGATAGAAAAAACAGTCCCACGCACATCTCTAGTTGAGATCAATTATAAAACTCGAGCTGAGGTTGAGGAACTGTCAGAGCGAGAATTCACACAGTGCTGCCATTTCTACTTTTGAGGTGGTCTTCCCCCTGCCCTCTCCCCCAATGTTTTCCAGGGTTTCCAGGGGCATTGTGGTAGAGTTCGTTTAAAATAAATACATTTATAAATTATTCTGGTTTAGGCCATGGCTACTTCGAGCGTAAATCTGAATACAGCTACAGCTATATGGATACAGATAGTGGCGTTGCGTTATACCCATATTAGAAATTGACTGGACAAATAATATTCCTGACCTTCACTAAAACTGACCCTGAGGCAAATGGATAATGCTTGGTTCTGGTTTTGGTCTCCATCCATCTCCTCTCCTTGTAACCAAATACGCAAATAAAAACTGCTTCACTTCCAGTTGTTCTGCAGTAAATCTCAGGCAGTCAGGTTAAAAGTGGATCCAGCTGCCTCCAGCCAAAGGTGGTTTGCTGGCCGCAGTAAATAAAACATGACTGTAAAGCGTGACCACTCCATCACATAAGTGACCTTGCATCTCTCCACCACCTTCAGAGTCACCTGATGGGTCTATGCATACTGCTGGTGTCTTTTTCACAAGAGACTCAATCTGCAGAGGGAGTGTGCCACGTGCTAAGCCAATCAAGTGACCAGTATATGAGAACATCACAAACCAAGTGACCCAGACGCCTGGAAAGTCACACTGCAATATTTCCCTGCAATCGTCTTTCCTTTAAAAGGCTTTAGCGTGTGTTCTTGGGCAATGTGCAACTATGTTGGTCTTTTTTTTTTTTTTTTTACTATGTACTAGTTCAGAGATAAGGGCAGTTGCACAAAGTTGTGAAAGTCCTTTGGGACTTTGTGCCAGGCACATGAGAGTGGAAAGGGGATGGCAGGTAATCCATCTCTGTCCCTTCTCACCCCAGTCATCAGCAGATTAGCAAACCCAGTCGGAGGTCTCTGTGTCACTGGCTGTCGTCTGGACATAACTCCTATTCCAGGCAGCTCTTGTTCATAGTAGAGAGGAAAGTCTGCAGGGGGTAAAGTAACTCCTCTGGCACCAACAGCCAAGCCATTCCACTAATGGCTGCCTCGGGCATCGTTCATGGTCAGTGACTTGCATTCCACAAATGCTGAATTCAAGTAAATTATAGTTAGTTAACAACTTATTCATGAATATATGGAGAAAGTGACTGTGTGTTTGACAAACATAACATATATAATAATAATAATAATAATAACACATTTTACTTCTAAAAAGCGCCTGTTCACGACCCCCAAGGTCACTTCACAAATACAACATGCAAATACAATTCACAAAACACTAAAACACAATATTATATATACACACAATTATACACATGTATATATATACACACATTACACAATATTATACATAAAACACTAAAACACAGATATTAATTAAGTATTATGTAACCATATCACAGAGCATATGCACGCCTGAAAAGATGAGTTTTTAAAGAACTTTTGAATCTTGAAATGGATTCACAATTGCGGATGTAATGGGGAAGTGAATTTCAGAGCTTAGGGGCAATGTGACTAAAGGCTATATATATATATATAAAATGCATGTTGCCATAAGAGCAGCCAGGGGTGTGTTTTGGGAATAGAGTGGAAATTTACACCTATAGGGCTCCTGTCAGTGTGAATTAGTGGGTGTTTGCCAGGAGATGAGGGCTCCATTTATGCATGTAACAAGCTATTGGAGAACAGGATGGCTTAGTCATTCAATTCACCCTCATATTTCCTCTCATAGCCATTTCCTGTCTATCTAACTATGTGTGCAGGACACACTGTAAGGACCTTCAGTTATAAAGATCAGGCAATTGTTTTCACTCCACTGAACAAAACCTTTGTGTCTGGAATCCATTTCCTTGAGTTTTGGTGAATAAAAGCAGGAAACTGTCATCGCTGTTACCAGTTAATGTCTGAGAGATGAGCTATTCTGCAGAGACACACTACAGAACATTCTCCAAAATGTATTCTGCAGGTCTCAACAATACGGCCTTTATTTGGCCTTTGTGCCAACCTTGAGCTCCTGGCAAGACACAAACACTCTACTGTGCTTCTTCCATCTTAATGAGTCTTTAGCAAGAGACGTCCCAGAGAGTCTTTCTCCACTCTATGGTCCATCTCTAAATCAATAGTTCTTTGGTGGTACCTCCAAAACAAAGCCACGTTCTCCACATGAAAGAACAACTCTGTGTCCTAGTTCCAAGTAGGTGGGATTTAAACTATAACACTACTTGGCAAGAGTTTCAACAGCATGTGACTGGCCTCTCGTATCCCGCCATGCTGGCAGATTTAAAGGGCATTTATATCATTGTGACTTCCATTTCCCATTAAAGTGTTTAACATTATTCATTCTTTGTTAAGTCACATGACAGAGGATGTTACTATTATACTTTTTAATAGCTGTTAGTATAGTGCAAGAGGTACAAAAGTCTCAAACATTCTTTTTTTTTTTTTCAAATCCACTGAAAACCAAAAATAAATATTCAGAAAACTGTCAAGGAAGTATATCAGGGTGTAAATGTTTTTTTTTTTTTTCTTCTGCAAAATAACCTCAGAAGAAGTATGTCCAGAGAAATCAATAAGCAATCACAGCCAGGTTGGATCCCTCTGAAACCTGCACCAATGTTTGTCTTTCTCATAAGGGTGTATGCCTGAGGAGACTCATCCCTTAAACCTACAACATCCCCAAGATAAGGTCTGCATGACCAAGATTTTAGAAATGCCTTAAAGCAAAAGCACTACACACTCGCCAGATTTTTATTATTAAAAGCGAGATTCAGACTCTGGCAATACAAACACAGAGTCTGATCAGGCTGAATGTAATGTAGTTTGTGTGATCATATGCAAAAGCCAAATATTCAAATGTATGCAGTAAAAATGCTAATGTGACCCAATGAGGCTGCTCCATCTTTTTCAAACACATAGTGAGGCTGGAAATAGGGTCACGCATAGCCTCTCTGCATCAGGGAGCTACTGGAAAAGCACAAGGAGTGCTTAGAGAATACATAGGAAGACTAATGGAACAGATGAATAAAGAAATGACTGCAGAATTCAAGATTTAGATAAGGGGGAAAAAAACTAGCAAAGGAGAGACCAAGCTCAGGATACATACACTAATGATAATTATAAAAAAAAAACAATCATTTGCCTACAAAAACTGAAACCAGAGCCTGACTAGAAGGTTTAACATTAAGTATTTAAAAAGCCAGCCCTTACATGCATAATAAGAGAACTATTAATCTGCCATAGATGACTAATAGCCATATTGTTATAATTGTGTTGCGCAATCTCCCTGTTTTGCACTTTATTTCCTTGTAGCATTGTATTTTGTCTATTTACACAATATGCTACATCAATGCTACATATTTGGAATGCTTCATGAATGGAAACACCTATTCTGATCCTCACCTCCACACAATTTACAAGTCCCTACTGGTACATGGCATGTTACTGGTTTAACGGCTCCTTTTCTTGATCCATGATGCAACTTCAGACAAAATCAGAATACAGTGTCATCATGAATCTGCACTTTGCAGAAGGCCATAGAAGAACAGAGTAGGAGAAGAAAATTCACAGATTTGTGCCATAGAAAACACACGTTCTGGACATGATAGGCATTGAAATCACATATAAGCTATAATGATATATACATTTATACATATATTATCTCTTTAATATGTTGTACTTCTGAATGAGACTTGAGCAAACCAGTCCATACCAGCTAATTCTGGCAAGTGCCAAAGCAGCATTCATTTCTTAGGTACGTACGTGGCAAAGTGACAGTGCACAGAGTGGCATTTGAATTTAAATTTTGAAAAGTTAGGTATGACACTGCAAAACTACCAATCCAAACAACTGGTTCAAATGATTCCTCAGACCAATCCTACGACATACATAGCCTACATAGCTAACGCAGTCTGCCATAGAAGAGGGTAGAAGCATAGTATGTAACATGTCAATCAAATTTAAATATATTTTAAACCAATGAGATGTGTATAAATCCTAGAGTGTGCTGTAGGCTCTATGTTTGGCTACTAGCATCTCTCATCAGAATTAAAACTATTACTGGAGACTGCACTGGAACTACAAGTAACACAAGCAACTTATCACTTGTTAGTGTGAACTTAGGGTAAGACACCATCCACCTAACTGAGCTTGTAATGGGCTTGAGTAAAGCCAATCCATCCCGGCTAAGAAAATGACAAACTGCAGAGCTGTGATCATTCTAGTGCTAGCCAAGCCTCCCGAGCGAAAGTTCAGTGCTGAATTAGGTCAAAGGCATGGAAGGAGAGGGGGGGAGTGTGTTCACCTGCACCTGATACGTTGGAGACGTATTGTCCTGCCAGGTTGCTTCAATAAAGATAATGATATTGTACAGGTTTTTTTTGTAGGTGTTGGCAAAAGGCCCAGCAAGTCAGGAGTTCACTCTTCACTACTCGTGAGAGACAGCCCCATTGAAAGACTTCCGCAGTTTAGTAATTTTCCGCAAAAAGAACATCATGTTACGAATCATCACTGCTCTGTTTCTTTGGGAGGAGCCAGTCCTCTCGTCTCAGCCATCCCTTGCCCTCCTTGGACTGAATGGAAAGTTTCACAAAGGCACGAGTAGCAGCCTGCACCCTTATGAATGCTGCCAGTTTCCGTAAACCAAGGAACAGCGTTTACCAAATCCCAGTAGCCCACAGCAACATGTTTATCTGCCAACGCATGTACTCGACATTCCTGTGGGTGTGACCCCTCTTGCTCATAATCTGCTACGAGAGCCTTTCCTAATATGTCAGTGGACAGAACTTTGAGAAATGCACAAATGAATCCTCTAAAGATACATCAGTTATGTTTGGGGATTCACATAATCTTACTGATTTATCCGAGATGATTGATCAGATTCATAGATGCTTTTTGGTGAGTGAACTCTGACTACAACTATTTTTAACTATTTATGGCAAATATTTATGTGCCATCATGAACCCATCAAGTGCAAAAATTATATGGTGCACCCCAGGTTCAGCCTGAGGTCAGCTGTGAGGAGGGCCCTTAACAGCTACACTAACTAGTGTTTTAATGAAGTGCTTCACGGCTTTCTGTTGTCCCACATGAGGCTTTACCAGTCTGAGCTTGCCCTCCCTTGATGTCATTGCCATGGCGGGGTTTGGTGCGCTGCTCTTCTACCAAACGAAAACATGTGGAAATTTCCTTCCAGTTGAACTGATTCACTATTGTGGCTTACGCAAGCTAAAACAAAGGCTATTCTCATGGCAGGAATCAACAAAAAGAGTGCAGGATTGGTGATCAATACACAAAACATAGTTTTAGGATTCTGGTGCCACAAGTACTTTGTGAAAAACAGTTTAAAAAAAAAAGAGGGTTTATCTTTCGTCTGAATCCTACACGGTGGCTTCACATTTCCATTGCTTCCTTATTTAGTTATGTACAAATCTTTTATACTGGCAGAAAATATGTACTGATGCTTAACTGGCTGTCTGAACACATGAGGCTTTTACTCTTATCATACAGTGTGACTCAGACTTTAATCAGTGATCATTGGAGAGCCCAGAGAAAAAAAAGTTGATGGCTCCAGATGCAAAATGAGAGAGAGAGAACTTTTGAGGTTTATGGGTAATTACTGAATGCTCTGCGCTTTACACATACTTACACTGACTCCATACTGTTGTATGTTTTACCCTCTTACACGAAAATGACCTGTGGACAGACTGCGGGCTTCTAGAAAATGCATTGTTTCTGCGTTATTTAAATAAGCAGGTGGGGGAATGATACTGTTAACGGATGACACTCCTGCAACCTTTTTTAGATTGCAAATTTGCTGGCTCAAGCCAGTCTGGCCTCGCAAATGATGACCAATCCAAACAATGACCTCAACTGCCTGGCCAAGCTCAGGTGGGTTTCAACTTCAGTGTACCTGCTTTCATCAGCGTTATCCATTTAGAAATACTGATTCTGAGTACAGTATCATTAATAATTAACAGTAATGAAGAAATAACATTATCGTAACATTAACAGCTTAGCAACAGCCAGACTTCAGCTTTGATTAGTGTGCAGCACTTGAAATTACAATTAAAAACATAAAATTGCTATAAATCATCACTACATAGCACATTATAAACAGTGTAAAAGCCCTAGTCTGCTCCTGACCATTTGCTGAAATGGGAAATATCTGTGGAGGCAAAATCCAACACAAGATCAAATCAAGCAGCCAGCAAAAGAAGAGAAGCTCTCTCGTAGGCAAAATTCACAGGCCACACCCCTCACGTGCAGATCTTTCATTAAGGACAATGGGCCTCATTTATCAAGTTGGATATGAACAAATATATATTCGTACATAGAAATGCTTTTACATGAGCATTTACACAAGAAATTTGGGGTTCATGAAAATCTATCTAACAGCCAAGTTTGAGTAAATTCACATATAAGGGGACTCACTAATGTACATTTGCAATATTACTGCAATATCATTTATACAGGTTTACTAAATAGCTTATTTGTTTCAATTTTACACCTGAATGTAAGCAAAACGTTGTGAATCTCATACTAAATGATTTGAAAGAAAGTATCCCAAAACAAATCCATTAATTAAGACAAATAAGACTATCTGCACTGAAGGACATTTTAGCTCATGCCACACTTACAAGGCACTCTTTTACCATTTAGTATTCATTTTATTGTTTTCAGCTTTTCCTTTTATGGAGTTTTGTGGGTGTCACTAAATGTAAATCAGCTGTGCGGTGAACAAGCTTGGTGATTTACAGGTGATTTATTAACACGCATGCGAGTATGAAGAACATCAGCGTGAGCAACTTTTGTAAATCTGGTAGCGATTTTCAGTTTGGCTCAGCCTACGGATACATTTACACACAACTTTATTTAAAAGAGTGATAAATGAGGCCCAGTGTTCATTAATAATAACGTGAGGATCACAGGCTCAAGAATGCAAACTGGGAGGCAGAACAAAATTCAGATCATCTTTAAGAGTGAGGCAAAGAGAAAGTTTCTCACTTCATTGGAGACATGTGAATGAAGACTCAAAACAAAGGTTCACCTTTGATGCCAGATGTCAGCTGACAATGGATTTCTCAGTATCAATTATTGATGGTTAATCCCCTTCCCAGTCCACAGTAAGAATTAAACATAGATCAATAGCAGTGCTTACACACACACGCACGCACACACACACCCCTCCCTGAACCACCTGAGGCTCTATTCTAAACTCAAAATACAATATATAACAAATCACAGAGGCTTGGATGAGGGAAGCAAACACTCTACATAACTACTTTGAATGGTATCACACACCAATGAGAGTGGCAACATATGCATGAGAGCATTTTGCATAATAATTGGGGTGAAGATGGCAAAGCAAAGATCAGCAGATAATGTGTAACATAACCTAAATACATTTCAATTTAAGTGACGCACTCACAAATTCAACATTACACTCATTCTCTTGCATTACAAATTAATGTCCATAGATATTGAATTTCTTGCAATGTACAATCAAAGTGGAATCAAATGCATCTAGCCAGCTTCCTGGTATAATATCAACCTCGATATCTTAAACAGGCACGTTTTTCATCCTGATGTTTTTCCAAGCTTAACAATGTGGTAAATGTGTGGCCACAGAGACCATTGTGTAAAAAGGATGTCACTTCTGCTTGTTTATGGTGGAAAATGGACATAAAAAATCTCAGTGGCAGTGCACAAAAGCTCAGGTCCGTCCCACTGAGCTAAGACATTCAGAACAAGTTATAAGAAATACATTTTCTTGACTCTCGTCAAGCCAGGTGACTCAGCCCATATCACGAAAGCAGTACACATAGCACTGCAGTGCTGCACATCACGACAGCACTGTTGGTCTAGAAAACCTGTCAGCCTGAGAGCTGCTGCAGCATATTTTACACCTATAGCTAAACAAATCCCAAAAGATTTTAAGCGCAATTTTCAATTTAATATGATCATAGTATGACAGTGTCAGTTTGGCTTGATCTTATCTCAGGTATTCTTCCGTCTTGGCTTCTGTAGTGTCTGCTACACAATGACCTTCAGCTATATGATCCCCTGTAATTGCCCATCCTTCATAAATCATACAGTGCATGAACATCTATGATGGAACAAAAAGTCATTAAATGTGTGATGAGTTCCGTTGCTAGGATTGTAAAAGTCGTCTGGTGTATGCTCAGGTTAAATCAAAAGTCAGACTCTCATGCAACCATTTCTTCAGCTTTCACACTGTCTCCATACTGACCTACATGTACACACTACATAGGCTATGTACAGATCGAAGCCAGGTAGACCCCACTGTCACTTAGGCTTTGTTCAACATTACAGCAAGACAAAAGCATGCGTGAAAAGGGACGAGTTAAATGGCAACCTGGCTGAGATTTGGATTAGCAGTTTCTCAACTATTCCATCAGTGAGCAGATCAGGGAGTGTAAAACTCCATGGAAATTAGTTAGTTCTCCCAGCACTCTCTGTTATAGATAGTTTGAACAGGGAACTAAGGGTCTGGGGTTGCCAAATTGGAATTAATGCCACTGAAAGACAATCAGTTTACCTACACTCGCACTACAGCTGCTACTTAAGACTCTGATATCCGTATTGTATCAAAAAAGAACAGTAAAAAATGCATATTTACTGTACATGTTAGATCATTTCCAGATCAAACAGCTATAATGTCCTATTTCTCTGGAAACTTTGTGTACTAGGTATAACTCTTTCATCAACAAGGCGTTTCCATCTGCAGAACTGCCGCTGAGTATATTGATTTTTGTTTTCCACACCACTCTAGAGAATGGGTCTTCAATCTTATTCACAAAGGGCTGGTGTCGCTGCAGGTTTTTATTCCAGCCCAGTTGGACGTATGCTTGATAGTTGATTGGTAGTTGGAGACCAAGGTGAACTGCTTACACAAGTGGAATAAGGTATGGCTTCTGCTTGGCTGGAATGAAAACCTTCAGCCACACCGGCCCTTTGTGCATAAGGATGCAGACTAGGGACGTGACAGGGAGGAAATTTTCCCATCGTTTCATAGGCATGTGGCATTTCTCTTTTGCTTTCAAATTAGCGGCAATTGCTTGAATGGTGGGTTCATTTTTATTCTTAATGAAAAACACAACTACAAAACAGTACAATGTCAGACTCGCTTATATTAAACATAGAACTTTTGAAACCAAATCTTCCGCCATCGCCTTGTCAGTCAGCTCGCCTCACTCTCGTTATGTGATAAATGAAATCTGACTCCTGCTGATCTGCGCTGCAACTCTGACTCATTCAGCTCATGCTGAATTGAGCAGACGTGTTCGGTTTTTAATTGTAGTGTCCGTCCTCTAACTGAACTAAATGATTTTTATTACTATAAAAAGGCAAAATGGCTGTGTGGGCAGTGCCACGGTGAGAAAATGATGTAATCGGTGTACAGCCCCAACACCGTGTAACACCGGTAACACCGGCTATCTCAGCAAGCCTAATGCAGACGTATTCTCTAGCGAGATCAGCAGTTTCTAAATTATTCAAACCAGCCTATCTGGCACCAACATCCATGCCGTGGTCAAATATACTCAGATTTTTCCATATACTGATGTTTGATGCAAACATGAACTGAAGCTCTTGACCTGTATCTACACGTTTTTAAGCATTGTGCCACCATCACATGATTGGCTGACTTAATGAATGAGCAGACATACAGGTGCTCCTAATAAAGTGGACGGTGAGTGTATACACACATATGTATAGTCATAATCTCAACGCTGTTTTTGGTGTGTTAGAAAGGCCCAACCTGGCAACCCTGTGAACGTCGTGATCAGAGCTGCTCTACTTTTGCGCACCGCAGTGGACGGAGCAGGAGAAGGCACGGGTTGGGTTGGCGTGTGAGTTGCTGCGACGCACGCGCGTCCGCCGTGACGTCTCTGCACTCCACTACGTCGCACGGCAGGGGCAAGCACGTGACTGCAGCAAGTTCGTGTCACGAGGACGGAGTACTATTTCACACGCACACACACACGCGCGCGCACACACACACCGGGCGATTTGTCCCGGTATCCCGGCGCGAGCGTAATATAATCGCTTTCATTAAAAAATATATATATATATAGGCTACATACATATATTTCCCATGTATGCATTTTACATGCATGTTTAATATGCGGTCTTGGATGTAGACAGAGTTCACAGAATTCTATCTGTAGTTGTATCCTATAGGCATGGACGTCACATCATTGCCGTATTTTACTATTAACGCCGTGATCGACCTGAAATCAAGCACCTACTGCAATATCCACTTAAACACTTGGTATTCAAGTCAACATTCCCATTTCACACTGCAGTTCCTTACGATGTGCTGGATTTCTCTCTCCAACAATGTGCGAACTTTTTCCTCACTTGCGCAACGATACCTAGCCTAGATCTCATTTGCATAAGGTAACCTATAGATGACATATTCATTAAACACCACATCAGGTGACACATTCAAATGCCCGAGCACACTCCAAGTTGTTCAGCTTCAGAGCCTAGTAGAGACAGCAGGGATGTAGGAGGTATGAATGGGAGCTGCGGTATGCAGAAAAAAAAAACAGCCAAACTCAGTGTGACCAGCAAAATAGTACATTTATTAGGCTATAAATAGTCTGTTTCTCGAGAGCACACCTACACACCACATCTGCGACATGCATCCAGCCTATATCTAGCTTATAGGTTTAATGTGCCAAAAACATTTCTAAAAAAATCCAGCTTCTGCCTCGTTTCTGTTCATTCTGTCCGAATGATCTGTCTATACAGCTCTGAAAGCACTGGGTATATAAAACAGATCTCTGGAGCACGTCTAGAGTTCAAGTTCAACAGACTCGAGCACCCACGTGTGCGACTTTTCCTTTCTTCCCCGACTCATTGCAAAAACTTTTAAACATACTCTCATAATCATGCGCGCGAAACTGATCGAGCTCCTACTAGACATTTCAAGAAATGAAACTAACCGAATTATACTTATATATATATATATATTTAAACTATATAAATGAGCAGGTTCGGTGCTTTTTCCCCCCTCCTCCTCCTCCTGTATTTCAATCATTTCCTATAACCTCCACGTGAAGCGCAGACGTCAGCGAGGCTCGAGACGCCGGCAGCGCGGGAGCAGAGGCGCTTTCACAGCATCTCTCAGGATCACGAGCCGCTGCTGCACTGCAAAATACCTCACGCGCAAAAACACCGAGCCGGTTCAACAGCCGCAGTCCTGTTCTTATGAAGCGCGTGTGTTTCTTACCGGGCTCCTGGAGTTTTCTGTCAGGTAATTGAAGACGAAGGAAGAGAGCTCCTCATCTAACAGCGAAACGCAGTCCGCCATCTTCTAGAGAATGAGAGCCGAGGAGCGCGTGAGCGGTGGTATTACGACTTAGCTCGCGCTGCAGTGACGCAGATTCGCCGGCAGGGGGCACTTACTATTACACAACTGTTACAAAATCTATTTTGTAACACAGACTCTTTCGTAACAAACACCGCCAAATTAAAGGCGGGGAGGAACTTGAAGGAGTGAGTGAAGGAACCAAAATGCTCCCAGACATGTGTATTAAATGATACGATTAAGCAATTAACACAACTACTATGCTCTGGGTTTGTATAATAATGCTGAGCAAGCCCAGAAGACCTTGATTTGTGGATCAAGGTGGCAAGATCTAAATCCATGGTTCTGAAAGTGGGGTCCAGGGACCTGTGATCATACACTATATGGTCAAAAGTAAGTAGACACCTAACCTATACCCATTCAGTATGTGGGTCTTCTCACACAATTATATAGGATTTCTTTATATTTTGTAGCATTACAATTTACCTTTGCTGAATAAGAGGCCCAAACCTGTTCCAGCATGACAATGCTACTTTACACAAAGCGAGATCCATGAACACATGGTTTACCAAGGTTGGACTGGAAGTACCTTTGGGATGAATTGAAACACCGACTGCACCCCAGATCTCCTTGTTCAACATCAGTGCCTAACATCACTGATGCTCTTGTGGCTGAATGAGCACAAATCCCCACAGCCACACTTTCCACACATTTAGTGGAAAGCCTTCCCAGAAGAGTGGAGGTTATTATAGCAGTAAAGGGGGAACAACTTAATATTAATGCCTATGGTTCTGGAATTTGATGTTCAATACTCAGGTGTCCACATACTTTTGGCTATACAGTGTACTTTATAGCTAGGCGGTCCCTGGCTTCATTGTTTGTTTGTCTGTTTTCTTTAATAGCATAATGGTGGTAGAGATTAGGCTACTGTCAAGTAGTATCAAGGTTGCTATCGGTATTATTAAGTTATCATAGTTGTAAGACTAATTGATTGGTTATTTGAAGTGAAGGTGGCTAACCTAAAAATTTAGTAACTACAAAAAAAATGTAAGGAACTTCTCTTAATATGATGCATGGTGTTGCAAATTGAAATTGAACCTCGAATAAATGAACAAGATGGTGTATATGGGCCCTAGGGTGGCATAGTGCAAAAAGTTCAACTTGTTCAGTAAACAAGAAACAATTAAATTATTGTGCTACAGTGGCATACAGCTACAGTTAACATAAAGTGTTTTCAATAAACAAAAAGAGAAAACACACGACAGCAACGTAAAGGGAGAATAAATATGAGAAAAGGTGTTACACAAATGAGATTGCAAAAACTGAGCTCTGCATTGGCCATGAATCAAACTCGGGCTTCGCACATGGCAGGCGAGAATTCTACCACTGAATCAGTAATGCTTGAGTGGATAGCCTCCGAGCTCCAGGGTTCCTGGTTTGATCCTGAGCTTGTGTTAGTGTCTGTGTGGAGTTTTGCATGTTCTAGGTTTCCCCTGGGTTCTCTGGTTTCCTCCGGTAGGTGGACTGACTAACTTAAATTGCCTCTAGTGTGAGTGAGTGTGTGAATGTGTGTGTGAGGCACTGATCTAAGTGACTTAGAAAGAGGGTTCATTGTTTGGGGCCAGATGGTAGGAGCTTCAGTCAGAAAGATTGTTGGCTGTATTTCAATAGGAACAGTGACGAAAAGTGACATCTGCTCATAGGTTTATGTGAAAGACATCAGTAAATAAGGTTAGAAGTTGTAGTCAAAAGCACACATTCAGTGTCCATGCGATGTATAATAGAAAACAGAAGAGCAAGAAAGTGGGGTCCAGGACATCCTTAATTTGTTATTTTTGTTACAGTGGTGCAACCAACCATTATCAAAGTTATATTTATTATTGAGTTATATTTGTTATTGTTATAATTACTAGCTTGGTTAACTGGTCTCTGAAATTTGAATGGTTTTAATCCTATTCTTGATAACTGTAATAGCAAGTAGGAGTATAAATAATAAATAAATAATCCCAACTTGGGCCTTTTGTGTTTTGTGATTGGAAAGTTCAGGAATAAATAAAAAATATCTTTAGAGCTCTAATAAACATCTATAAAAGTAATATTTAAATAGTTGAATTAGGCTCATAATATAAATCTGTCCTGACAGGTCCATGAAATTTCTTTTCCATTTAAAGAGGCTGCAAAAAGTTTGCGTTAGGTGAATGAGACTATCATTGCAGAATGTGATCAGACTGCATCAGTTTTTTGTCCATGTCTTTAGAATATTTCAGTAAATATAGATTGATGTGTGAGCAAAATGGACAATTGGAAAAACTGCACAATGAACTACAAAGCAAATTCAATCAAAAAGTATTAATCCTTAATAGGATGCACTCAGTTACTCGTCATCCTATGACTCATTTATACAGGAAGGCTGGGCTATTTGTTTATTTTATTTTTTCGCTTCTGCATCAGTGCAAACTCATTTAGACTAGGCAGTGTTCTTCACAAGCACCTGCATATCTGACACTATTTCCAAAATTTACTAGTATAAATACAGTGATTAGCTCACTGACACATGACATTGGCATTTTAGTTGTCCACAACAAGACCTGGAATTTATTAGATGAATGCCACTTGTGTTTCCTGGGAGTTGTTGACATCTGGAAATCATTGACCATTTTTCACTAATGATACTGAAGTACTTTGCCATTTTCTCACTGCCCAACATTAACCAAACATTTTGAGATGTGATGTAAATCTTTTCATTGCAGTTAGTGTGACTCACTTGTTTACTGCCATGCTCCAGCGCTACAGACCAAAACACCCAGTCCAGCTTCATTTCAGTCACAATTGCAAAAGAAATCTATTAACTGACCCAGAAACGCCCATTGAATTAACATTAATAATAGATCTAAATCGACAGGCTTGTTTGAAAATTGTGCTGTGATTTCTCAGTCAAATCAGAAAGTGCCCTCAGTCCAACAACCCACTGAACACCATTCTGTCTATCTACTGTAGCTACTGTATCTGCACTACTAAATGGTTCACGTCTTAGGGAAGAGTAAGTCAAGATATTACTGATTGAAAGGTCTTTTAATCCAGCACATTTTGTTACATTTTATTTTAAATGATCTGTGAGCTGCTGAGGCAATATTTAAGCCTAGATTAAAAGATCGAAGTGGCACACATCTGATTTTTAAGTGAAAGAATACAAATATATAATTTTCCCAAATCATATTTGAACCACATTTACGTACTACCAGTCAAAGATTTTCTCCATACTCTACACTTTAGCATTTTTTGTTAAAATGACCTCAACTGGAACATGAGGGAGTACTTTATTTTATTGGAACAATCTAGATTTAATCTAATCAGGAAACGTGTGCTGGCTTGAATAAAACACTCACTAAGAGTCCCAGTAATATCTGAGTATGACCATTAATTACTTCTACAAAGATGTAGGCTTCCTTATTTAACTGCTACTCTGTATTGTTTTGTTTGGTCTATTGCAAAAATATATTATACATCATAAGTAACTAATTAACAGTGCAAAAACAACAACAATTCAAGCTTAGGACCAGGCATGTGAAACTATAATTTACTTAAGACATCACAGCAATAGATGGGGATAATGTATTAGTAGAAGTAATGTATCACAGCATGTATAAGTAGTGTATCACTATGTGTGTATTACAGTGTATACAGTATATGTGATAGGTACTGATGCATATCCAAGTCCCAGTTTTATTCTCCATGTTTTACTTAATGACCTTAATATTTATTTCTAAACTCATTTTCCTCTGTTTTCTGTTTTATTTTTATGTTTTGAATGAGGAAATATGTCATTTCAGAGGTAACTACTAACACATCTGGGCTCAGGACAGTTCTCAAACATTTTATTTCATATTTACTTACTGCAAAAAGTATTTATTAATACTTCTCTGTTTAAGATAACAATTTTTTTTTAAATATATGTGTATCTGTATACATTGTAAAACCCAGTTAAATATTGGGGGGGGGGGGTGTTGACTGGCAGTTTGTTATTCTAGATTGGATACATACATATTTCCAGACTTTTTCATCAGACTTCACCATGCATGCACATTTCACTGCCATGTCCATCATACGCAGCATGCTAGCAGCAGCAAACTTGAAGAAAAAAAAATGGAGGACTGCCAGTACCAGCTGCAACAACAGCAACTCTGCATCTGGCCTATTTACGCTCAGCCTAATTATGAACAGCTGATGAACCATCAGCCGAACTCCAAACAAAAGGATTTGCCTGCTGATTCATTCATTCTGCTGCTACAATGATGGATTACTGTCTTACAAATATACTCTTGAAATCATTAACACCACATGCATGATCCATGTTTGTGATGAATGACAAACGTGGCTCATGTATGTGATGCTAATGATTCTGAAACTCAATGACAGAGATCTGTTCACACTATTGACAAAAAATTGGAATTGAACAGTAAAGTGTATAATGTGAACCAGCCTTAAATGCTTGATTTAATGGCTCTTGGGCTCTGAACAAGGATTGGCAGTTTGCTTTTTGATCGTGTTGTTGTGACACAACTAAACCCTGAGAACTGCTCCGTCCTCAGAGCTGAACAGAAACAATAATAAACCAGATCAGTGATAAAAGGGATCTGAATGACATTACTACGCTGTTGTAACAGTGATCCAGAGTGAACAATGGGCCAGCAGGTGACATTGAGGAATCCAAGGTCCTTTAAAAACTCTGCCAGTATTAACAAACACACCGTGTGTGCTACATACAGCCCGGATGTGCATATCACCTGCTACGGGGCTGTGAAAGATTACACGGGTGAGTGGCCCTTTTGCACAACTGTCAGAGTAGACAACTGTGCTGTCTGTATAACTCAGTGGAATACCCCATTTCCTCAATCACATTATCGTATTGATTCACCCATGAGGCTTGGGCTTTTAGAGGTCAACTTTGTTGTGCATCCAACCCAAGTTGTCCACAGGCAATAGTAAATACAGTTTGCACATTATTTTCCAATGCTGGTTGCTGGTTTTCCGTTTGATACAGTCAAAGTTACATCGCAATTTAACATTGTGGTGTTGCTCAGTGTCCCGCTCAATGCTTCATGTGTAAACACATAAAGAGACATTAATTAAAAGCATTTTACAACAGCTTTTGAAACCTTGACTCTGGTTGGTCAGAATGCATTGAATAACAGCAAGATTTATAATAATGTCTTCATTCTAATGTTATCATTTCTGTAGTAACAACTTACAGAGGGACTTGTGTAGCAGACTCTCCACATAAATTGATTGAAAAAAATGGGTATAATCATTAATATGGTGGTTACCCATGAGGAGATGTTTATTTAACATTTTTGCAAGGAGTCTCCAGTGTTAGTGCTTTGCAACACTCAGAGATAAAGCTATAATTTGAAGATTTCCAACACGGTTTTGAGGTTTGTCAGTAACCAGCTGTATTTTATATTTAACTTTGTTGTGTTACTCTAAATCATTGCTGTGCATTTTTTTTAAACAAACACATTTATAGACAATTCAATCTGATTGGTCAGAAGGTGTTGATGAATTTCTCTGACAATAGTGCTGGCTGGAATTCGGATCAATGTTTATATTAATAATCACATAATTATTGATTTGGTGAAGCTTTCTCTAAGGCAATGTTTATTTAACATTCATGGAAGGACTCTTGGGTGTCAGCACTTTGTAATAGTCATTATGGTTTTCCACCATGGAAGAGTCTTCAGGACATAGCACTTAACTCTTTCAATTCAATTCAATTCAACTTTATTTATATAGCACTTTTAATAATGAACATGGTGACAAATCAGCTTTACAGAAATCTGAATATAGATTTAAATGTATCCCTAAGCAAGTGGCAATGATGGCAAGGAAATCCTCCCTGAGATGACATGAGGAAGAAACCCTGAAACTCAAGACTCAAAAGGGAACCCATCCTCATCTTAGTGACACTGAATAGTGCAATTATAAATAGTTTCCCTACTATAACAGTATACTAAATGTCAAACAGTGCCACGTCAGGAATTTGAGTATGAGCATCAGAGTCATTTCTGATTAAATTTTTTTAACCTCAAGTCTAAAGTATCAAAGTGAAGTTATTGACGGTTCAATGATTTAGACTTGAGTGTAAACTGTTCTTAGCAAGTGCAGTCTTTGGGCTATCCAAGTAAGAACATCCACAGCCATCTTTAGGGTGACCAGCAATCTCATGGTGATCTTTAGGCTGTCCAAGGAGGGCCATACTCAGCAGCAGTGAGTGAATTTTCAGGTGAAGGATGCTCCAAGCAGAAGTGGATCATAAGGATTGATCAGGTATTCCAGCGGACAGATGGCGTCAGGATCTCTGGTATCTCATATGGTTTCTTTGTAACATAATTGTTTATAGCTGATACAATACAAAAGATAAACAGAAAAGAATAAAAGATTTTGCAGATGTTTCACAACAATAACATTTAAAATGCTGCTAATAATTCATAATGCTGCTATGGGACACTTTTAATATTATAAGACTTTTTTTGCTGCTATAATTTACTCATTATTGCTGCTAAAGTTCATAGTCAATATTTACAGACAATTGTCTGTGCTGGTTTTCCCAAACAATACTGTTCGATTGTCCTTTCTTATGTATTTATTGTGTATTTTGTGCTTGTCTCACACTCTCATGTATTTGCCTTTTATATATTCCTGTGTAACATGCTACTGTATTATGTTTTGCACCAGGTTCCTGGGGAAATGTTATTTTTTCCCAATGTATACAAGCTCTATAGAGGAAAGACAATAAAAAGTCACTTGACATGAGTTGATTAAACATAATTATAAATGCATAAAAAGTAAAATGTGTCATTATTTACTTAATAAAAAAATGTAATTGCTAGCAAATAATCAACTTTGGGGTGGTAATGCCATTCAATGTTTTCCTGTAACTCTGCTGTCTTTTTTTTCCTTAATTCTCTAAACCCTTGTGTCAGTTTAACAAAATTACTATTTTGCCAAGCCATAACTGAAGGTTAATTTAAGCAATGTATGACAAAGTTGTTCCTGCATTAGAAAATAGGAAATGTTAAGTTTTATCTAAGAATGAGAATAACTTTGCAAAAGTGCAGAAGTTGTCTTGGATTTTCCTAGTCACAAGACCAAAACGTTAACCTAAAAGTTACTCATTCACTGAGTGGTTTTGTCTTTTTTTGTGTTTCATTTAGAAATGGTTGCCATTTGTTAAAATTTTATATATATATATATATATATATATATATATATATATATATATATATATAAATATATATATACACACACATACATACATACATACATACATACATACATACATACATACATAGATATACACACATGTGTCTGTGTGTGCGTGTGTGTGTGTGTGTGTATGTCTGGTCACATCTCCATATCTCTCACTGGAGATTTGTTCATATACAGTGCAGTAAATAATGAATTGGGTCTTATATCTACCACATTTAAACTGATTGCTACAGGGTCAAGCATCTGGTAATATTTATGGGTCACGGATGGTCATGGATTGCAAAGGATTTGCAACCGAGCACTAAACAAAACAATTGTATTTACTTTCATTACAGTCCCCTGAAACGGAGGTATTATGATTCTGAAAAGATGATTATATGGTTCACCCTGTATAGTAGGTAAGTTCAATTTAATAAAAACTTAAATTAGGAACTGTAAACCCTTAAACCCCATAGGACCTGTTGGTGGGCTCGACTTAGATTCCTCATTCTCATAACTACAGTGCCCTCCACTAATATTGGCAACCTTGTTAAATATGAGTAAAGATGGCTGTGAAAAAGTGTCTTTATTGTTTAAACTTTTGCTCTCATGGGTATCAAACAATTGCAAACACAACACAGGTTTATCTAAATAAACATATTTTGTTAGGTATAGGTGTGCAACAATTATTGGCACCCTTTTAGTCAATACTTTGTGCTACCTCTCTTTGCCAAGATAACAGCTCTGAGTCTTCTCCTATAATACTTGATGAAGTTGGAGAATACATGGCAAGGGATCTGAGACCATTCCTCCACACAGAATCTCTCCAGATCCTTCAAACTTTGGTGGACTCTCCGAAAACCAGTTCACCCCACTGGTTTTCTATGGGGTTTCAAGGCCATGACAGGACCTTGATTTTGTGGTCAGTAAACCATTTTTGTGTTGATTTTGATGCATTTTCTATTAGTTGCATTGTCGTTACAACTGAAATCATAGTAGTTACTGAATAATTTTCTTTAAGATAAATACCTGGATAATAAACTAAGATGTGAAGGAGCTGGACATCATGTTTATTTGTTTGTTTTTATCAAAGTTTTGTGTCTTTGTATTTATTTGTATTTCTAAACTTGTAAAGCAACATTAAGTATAATCATGAAAATTATTATTATTATTATTATTATTATTATTATTAATAATAATAATAATAATAATAATAATAATATTACTGTAGTATAGATGTATGAGTGTTTGTGAATTTTGCCCTGTGATGGGTTAGTACCCCATCCAGGCTGTCCCCCATCCTTGTACCCTAAGTCTCCTGGGACAGGTTCCAGGCATCCTGTGACCCTGTGTAGGATAAGCAGTACAGAAAATGGATGGGTGGAATGATGGATGGAGGATTGTTATTATTATTGTTGTTGTTGTTTTTGATGATGATAATGATGACGACGGTGATGATGATGTTGATGTTGTAATATTATTGTTGTTGTTGATGATGATGGTGGTGGTGGTGATGATGGTGATGTTGTTATTAATATTATTGTTGTTGTTTTGTGCTGGTAGTTGTTGTTTAATTTCACAATCATTATGCTGGGGTATCAAGACAAAACAATGTAATAGCCGTCTACTTTCAAATTCACTGTATTTCACAGGTGATGTGATTACACATGCAGTAGAAGACAGCAACAGTGGCAAGTAAAATATGAGATACTTACTTTTATTTAAAAAGTAAATTGCTCTGCACTGTCCCTCATTGACCTAAAATCTACAAAGGCTACTGTTTTAAAACCAGTTCATTAGCTGTTTTTGTTTTTATGTGGAAACAACAGAGGGGAAATTGAGTTGAACAACTTTTAAACAGTTTAATTGCTGCTTTAATGCTGTTGTAATGGCCTCTGATGTCTGCACAGCAGCTTCTTATGTAAATTTTTGTACAAGAATGTATATTTTGATTTAATTTCTCGAATGACCCTGATTCTAATAGTCTCTTAATGGGAGTTAATCTTCTGAGTATAAGTGAACCTCATCTTAGCTTTGTACTTAGTGGGAAAATCTGAATGGGACAGGAAGGCTCTTTACTCTAACCTTGTTAGAACTACAGTGTTGGGTGCCTCAAGGACGACCTGAGCAAGTACCAGAGGAAATGAACCATGTAATCACAGAAATATGTCTTTGTTACAGTCTGTAGGGTGAAGTTTAACTAAACAGCACTATGCCGTTATGGAGACCTTCAGGCACATTGAACTGTGGATAAAGGGCATAAAATACCGCACTGTGACTGAAGGAAAGGCCAGGGATACTATGGACATGCAAAGTAGGGAAGGCAGGCTGCACAGTGATTGGTTAGACCTGCTGGTATCTGAGAGGCTGGAAAGAGAGGGTGTGTATGGAGTTGTGCAGGTCTTATATTGCTGGAAAACAGTCTCCAACAGCCTCCGCATACAGCTGTCACATGACTCGCTTGAGTGCCATTTTAAGTAGGAGCAGTGGATTTGCCTCTGTCATGCTAGTTAAACAAATGGATGGCTGGGCAGGTCAGAAAAACTTTGAATGTACACAAAAGGACAAGGGTCTGGAACTAGCTCTACAGTGGACATTTCTTGGCACACCTTCATTTGATACAGTACCCTCTTCCTACTCAAGATAGATTTAAGAGCAGAGAAAGTATGAAAGGAGAAATTGAAAATGGCGAGTTTACACACTGTGTGGGGGAGGAGAACAAAAGAGATAAAGCGGGAGATAATAAAATAGTGTAGGCTTTTTTTTCCAATTGATAAAAAAATAAAAATCATGGATTACTGAAGGATTAAAGGACGATAAATGTACAGGGAAGTAAACAAAAGCACCTCAGCACATTTAGATGGCTAGTTGCAAATCAGCATCAGAGAGTATACTGTTTGTTTTTTCTTTGGAGGAAAATTCAATTAAAGATTGTACATATCAGAGGATATATGCTTCATTCTGTGCTGTACAGTGATCTGTTAAACCCACACACACATGCAGTCTTTAAATTCAGTAAAAAACAAAAAAACAAAAAACAAAACAGTAACTTTAGACATGTAAAATGAGTTCATGCTGCTGTTTATATAGTCAATACTCTTCCTTAGAAAGCGAAGGTCAAACTGAGGTTACAGTGTACACAAAAGTAGCACTGTCTTAACAAAAAAGCACCCAAACATACTTTCTGAGACGTATAAGAATAATCAGGCCTGTAGTGCATATCAGCATGGCATGGGACAAATTGTTTAAAAGGGGGCCCCAAGCAAAAACACACACACACACACACACACACAATGCAAATGCCTGTGACACATAACTGAACTAAACTCATTCTAATGTGATATTCAGTATAGCTTTAAGAACTTATTTGCCAGTCCAGTTAACCAGTTCTTCTTCCTCTTTTCTGTTTTCTTTGTGCTCTACATATGGAAAAATGTCTGTAATTAGACAAAAGATGTGGACGTTCTTACCATAGAAATGCAGCTAAACCATTTTATAAAATAGGGGAAATATTTTATTTTACTTTGACCATAATAGTTTGATTAAATAGATGTACTTCAGATTTTTTTATTCTACATGACCATACACCACTAATTGTTCCCAGGAATCTCATCTGGCCTCGGCCCGTGACAACTTCCCTGGTGTGCCACTGTGTTGACAGGATAAGCCTAATATTTCACCTCCCTGCATTTCACATTCATCTTGCCCTGAAGTTCATCATCAAAGTGCACATCAAAACAATGTGCTGGTATGACAAATGCGTGTGGAAGTCATCCACAATGCTCAAGGTTGACACAATCTGAATTTCTGCAATGTTTGTGTATATTGCCACATGTGTAGAATTCCTGCCTTTGTGTCCTGATTTGCTAGATTTCTTTTCCCACCATCTTTCGCCTGAGGGCTAAACAAACAAAGAGCCATCACAAGCTTGGTCGCTTATATAGGAACATAAGATCTATGCCAAACGGAAATAAAAAGAATAAAAAGTCATCTTCAGTTTACTGTGTGTGAAAAGTGAAATGTGACTATTCCAAGTGCAGTTAAATATCCAATGTTAAATTGCCACCTGCTGTAAAACAACTGGAGGATCTAGCCCACACAGTCTAGAGTGTAGGCCAAAACAACAATAAGTGTGCTAATTTAACACAGGTCATCTTGCTGCATGCATTATCAGGTGCTCCATTTAGACAAGCTTACAGAAATAGACGACAGCCCCAGTGTCTTTTCAGCATATATCTGTCCCCATTCATGCCAGGTTACCATTAGTGATCTAGATGGGTAGATTCATTAGAAATGCTTGGATAAGTATTGTGTTTTTCTGTGCTAATTGGTGGTTGTCACATTTTGTATAATTGAGGCCATTGGTCTTCCCAGATGTCCATCATGGTTCATCAGGCTCACATGCATAACAGGCCTTTCAGGAGAAACATCTGAGCTGGAAACACCAGCCTTCCAAGCCCACAATTTATTAGGAATTTACAAGGATGATACATTGTTAAAATGAGAACAACTGCAATGGAATAACTGGAGAGAGTCAAACCTCCAAGTTTTTTGGTGTGCACATGACTGAGGACCTCTCCTGGACTCTCAACACTACCTTCCTAGTCAAGAAAGTCCAGCAGTGCGTCCACTTTCTGCTGAGGCTGAAGAGAGTCAAACCTCCCCCTCCCATCCTCAACTCCTTCTACAGAGAGATGATAGAGAGCGTCCTAACCAGCTGTCTCACCATGTGGTACGGGAACTGCACAGCCTCCGACCGCAAGACCCTACAGCAAATTGTGAGGACAGCTGGAAAGATCATCAGGGTCTCTCTACACACCATTGGCACCTCCTTCAACAACCGCTGCATCCAGATAGCCACCAGTATTGCAGACGTCCCCTCTCACCCCTCTCATGGACTATTCACCCTCCTGCCATCTAGAAGAAGGTACAGGAACAGAACATCCATGCTACCACCAGCAGACTCTGCAACAGTTTCTTCCCTGAAGCAGTCAGATTACTCAACACCCTGCTGCCTACCAACGCTCACCTGGGCTAGTCAAACACCTAACCCAGTAAGACTCAGTACTACTGCACACTGCACTTAACACAGCTGCATCAGTCCCTTTATACTATGGAACTAACTTTTGCTGCCAGTATTGCTGCGATACTTGCGCTGCTACATTAAACAATAGCTTACAGTCCATGTTCTGTTTATTTATTGTCCTGTGTATTTACTGTCCTGTGTATTTATTGTTTTGCACTCATCTCGCACTGTAAATACACTTTAAAGTGTATTTGCACTTTAAATAGTCTTGCGTACTGTTCCATGTTGTACGATGGTCCTGAAGAAACATCATTTCATTCCAATGTATACAAGCTGTATAGAGGAAGGACAATAAAAACCCACTTGACGACTTGACTTGAAGGTGATGTGATATATATATATATATATATATATATATATATATATATATATATATATATATATATATCACATCACCTTCAAGTCAAGTCGTCAAGTGGGTTTTTATTGTCCTTCCTCTATACAGCTTGTATACATTGGAATGAAATGATGTTTCTTATATATATATATATATATATATATATATATATATCCCACAACATACAATATTATTTTAATTGATAAATTGTGATAAAGTGTGATAAAGTGTGTTATTATCTGTCACTACTTGCTGATTACTTCCCTGTCTTCCTTGTTTGATTGACAGCCTGCTAATGGCAAAGATCTTCCTACAAAGAACTGCAAATAGCAAATATCCTATTTTGAAAAATAAATAGGAACAATCCAGGCCTCGGGAGGTTTCTTTGAGCATGAACCAGCCTAGTAGCTCTTGAGTAATAGAGAAGACAACAACTGGGTTGAAACTGTAACAAAGTAAAATACATTGTAGGCCTATGGTAAAACCTGTCATGTTTCTTGAGATTTTTCATACATATAAATATACATATATATATATATAGAGAGAGAGAGAGAGAGAGAGAGCGAGAGAGCGAGAGAGACTTAGACTTCTAGATAGACTTCTAGATATTTCTCGAGACATTTGTCTACATACCTACTGTATATATTACTTCTGTATGCATTAAAATACACATTACCTCAAAGCAACACCTGGGTTCCAGTTGGTTCTGGTCTCAGCCAGAATCTGGTGGGGTCTGGTGTTATCAGAGGGCTAGAACGAGTGCTGACCCTCCACTTGCAGAAATGCTGAGTGCACAGCTAGACGCATCCTGGGCAAACTAGGACATGTGACTTTTGGATGTAAAATGGTTACTCTCCTGACCAATACTACACTGCTTGGTTGTTCCCTGAGACACAATAATTTATGGGATGCCATACTGGGGATGAAGAACATACATTAACTTGCCTACAGTTACAACACAAAGCACACCATTCCTGCTTCACATGGTAATATGGCTGCATATACATATGCAAGCTCACACAGGTACAGGAGGCTCCCATACACTCACATAAATAATATATAGGCCCATATAAAAGGTGGCAGGTGTTTGTTCAGGACTCAAACATTCAGTGGTCACATCATGGCTGCAAGCGATCTCATAAAGAAGGTAATGGAGGTGTCCCTGAATGGAAAGAGATGGAGAAAATTGGAGTATGTTTGGAATGCTGCCTAGATATTTGCAATTTTCATACCAATATTTCTTTGCTTTTCAGGCATTGGATGAATATCTAAGAAGAAATAGAGAGCACAAAGACAGAATTTTCATGAATGACAGTGTCACCATTTCCCTGCGGATAGAAAGGCAGGCCAGGTCATACCAATATTCAGCACAGGACCAATAGGTTAGATCTCATCACCGCCCACTCTCATGAATCCCCATGAATGCACAACCATCCCCAAAGGACAAAATGATAATGAAGGCAATGACTGCCATAGCCCTTGCAGTCCGCTCTTTCTCTAAACCCTTATGCAGCCGTTAGCAGCACAGAGACACAAGACGTGATAACACAGTTGGCTTATCACAGAGCCACACACCTTCAGCAGTGAACCTCTGGGTAATTGAATTATGCACAGTGCTATTATCCTGATTATAAGCAGCACTGCATGGGCAGTTTGGTTGTGTGTGTGTGTGTGTGTGTGTCATGTAATATTGGAGAAGGACTAGGAACTATGTTTCCTATCAGCCACTGCACCATGTTACATGTCTCATTCACCTGTTTCACGTTTAGCTCATTAGCACGTGTGTATATATAGTCACGTTCAGCACTGCACTGTGGTCTTGCATTGTTTCTTTTGTCCCCATGTGTCACGTTATGCTTGTCTTTTGATCCATGTAAGTCTTGTGTTGTGCTTTGTTTGATATTTTATTAAATGTTTCACTGAGATTCTGCATTTGCCTCCGCCTCTAATTCTATAATGTGACAGAACGCAAGACCGAATAAATGGATGCAGCAGATTTTTTTCAGCATGCAAAAGGCCCTTTTCAAAAGGGAAAAACCAAGGTGGGAGAAGGAAGGGAGATTCTCCCTGATCAAGTCCAATCGTGAATGGCTCGACATGATGTACTCCTTCAGGGCGTATCTCGAGAAGGAGCCTTCCAGCCAGGCAGAAACCATCTCCCACCCTCCCTGCCCCACTAAGGACATCGATCTTCCTCCCTCCCCTACTGTGGATCTCGTTCAGACTGCCGAGTCAATGAAGAACATTGTTCAGCCTCCCTGTTCAGCTGAGGACATCACTCAGCCTCCTTGTTCAGCTGAGGAAACCACTCAGTCTCCCTGTTCAGTGAAGATGTTGCTCCACCTCCCGGTGTAGCCAAGAGCTCCGTTTTACTTCCCTGCTCTGCCTCGGACATCATTATGCCAGGCTGCTTTGGACATTGCTCCGCCTTCCTGCTCTGTTGAGGACATCGCTCTGCCATCCTGTTCTGTTGAGGATGTCGTTCTGCCGCCATGCTTAGCTGAAGATTTCACTCCTTTTCTTTGCTTCGTGCCATATTTCGCTCCCCCTTCCTACTCCATGGAGGACATCGCTCCCCCGTAATACTCCGCTCCCCCCTCTGGCCTCAGGGAGAACTTCGGTCCCCCCTCTGGCCTTGCGGAGAACTTCACCCCCCCGACCTCATGGAGAGCATCAATCCCCGTCTAGCTTCATGGTGAATGTTGCTCCCCCCTCGGGCTCCGCCTTGAGCTTCGTTCTCCCCGCAGGCTGCGCAGTAGCCATCACTCCGTGCTCAAGCCAGGCCAGGAATAGCATGTCATCTCTCTGCGGTGCGGAAGAGACCGACCCATTTCTGAACCTCAGTGAACACGTCAAGCATCCTCTATCCAGCCCCGTGAGGGATGACACACAGTGGAACTCTGGACATCTGGTCTGGGGATCCAGGACCCCCTCTTGAACTGATTATGTGCTTCAAGAACCACGCATTAAGGGGGGTGGGTGTGGGGGTGTGGGGGGGATAATGTCATGTAATATTGGAGAAGGACTAGGAAATACATTTCCCATCAGCCACTGCACCATGTCACATGTCTCATTCACCTGTTTCACGTTTAGCTCATTAGCACTGGTGTGTATATATAGTCACGTTCAGCACTGCACTGCGGTCTTGCATTGTTTGTTCTGTCCCCACGTATCATGTTATGGTCGTCTTTTATCCATGTAAGTCTTGCGGTGTGCTTTGTTTGATACTTTATTAAAATGTTTCACTGAGATTCTGCATTTGTTTCCACCTCTAATTCTATAACGTGATAGTGTGTGTGTGTTTGGCTTCTACCTCAGTTCTGACAGAGATGCTACTGTAGGTTTGCTGCAGTGGTTAGTCATACAAAGATTATACAGCAACTGGTATTCATTCCATTCCACCTCACACTCATAACAGGAGGAAAAGAGCTAAATATAAACACGAGCAATAGCATCTGTCCTGCAGTACACTGCAAAAGTGTTATACCTTTTGCAAGGGAGAGTTTTATAGCACACTTAGCACAAAATTGAGGGGATATATATTCTTATTCTTGCTCCATAAAATGCCCTACAGATTAATTTTCCCTAACGATGATCTTTTCACCTTTTCTCTTTTATTGAGTGCCTTTTGGTAACACTTGTAAGCAGGCACATGATAATCCATTTACATGAAGCAGAAATGGCAAGAGGTTATTGAAGCAAGCTGCAAACTTGTTTCGACACAAAAGATTACTTTAATTACTATTGCATGCTTCATAAAACACAGCTCAAATTCAATGTATTGGACAGATAACAGTTTATAAATGCAGATTTCTGTACATGGCTGCACATCAAAAAGAGGCAGTAGAGGAATTCAGTTCACTTTCCTTTTTTTCCCCTTCTTCTTTGTGCAGTAAAGTAGTCAGAGCTCTTTTTGGAAAAGGCTTTGCTGGAACATTCTGAGTGTGCTCGGCTTTCCTCTTTCAGTGCTGTTGGAAAATCAAAAATCAAAAAGGGATGAATTGAATCCTCCTCTTCCCTCATTTGCATGAATGAAAACACTCAAAATTTACATCTTGGCTTCAGGGTAAAGTCATTTAAGAATTTCAGTACCACGCTCCAACATAAAAATTTATTATAACATTATAGTAACATTACAGAAGAAGTCTACAGGTTCTATGAATGTAACATACAATTCAATTCACTTCAATTTTATTTGTACAGTTCTTTAATACGGTAGAAGAGCTGTAAATCTATAATGAGCAAGCCAGACTTGACAGTGACAAGAAAATAACCGTGAGCTGCCATGAGAACCGAAGAGTACCAGACTAAACAGGGAACTATAGATGACACCGGATAGTAGGATTACAGTATATCATTACAATATACAGTTACAGAAGGAAATTCCAGAAATAACATTCTGGGCAATGTTCCAAAAAAACATCTGCAAGGCTTCTTCTGACTCAATGTTATTAGAATGTTGGGCACACAACATTTCCCATTTTGACAAAAAGTAATATTTTGGAAACTTAGAATTAAAGTTCTACAGTTAGAAACATTGCAGCAGTGTTCTATGAACACATTTAAACATCATGTGAAAATATTCTCAGAACATCCAATACACCTGAACAGTCTAGGAACCAACTGACAGAACCATAACATTCAGAAAAGGCTGTGCTAACCTAAAATGTTTGCTGGGCCATCATAATATTGTGTATATTCCACTCAAATGTGTGCACATAATATTGTATATTCCACTCAAATGTGTGCACACAGTGTTTGCTACAGTATTGTGTGTGAATCTATGATTGGGCTATTTGTGACCCACTGATGCTACATTTACAAACATGTATGTAAAGTAAAGGGAAAGTACATTTTAAACATACATTTAAAAACTTAAATTTAAAGGTACATTATATAATCATTAATGTACTTTCAAAATCTTATTTTTGCATTTGTGAGGGAATCCATTGAACATCTCATGCTTGGATTTTTTTTTTTTTTTCATGAGTTATCCATTACAGATTCTGAAAAATGCATACAGTCCCCTCTGAAACTATTGGAACAGCAAGGACAATTCATTTGTTTTTGTTGTAGACTGGAGACATTTGGGGTTGAGATCAAAACATGAATATGAGAAGAGAGTTTAGAATTTCAGCTTTCAGCTAGAATTTTTATTTCCTGCTATTTATATGTAGACGTGTTAAATGCCATAGAACACAGAGCATTTTGAATCAGACTGCCCAATTTGTAGGCAAGCAAAAATATTGGAATGTGACTCACAGGTGTTTCTTGTTGCCCAGGTCTGTCCTGTTAGATTGATTGTTAACAATACATAGCTCTGAACATCTACTCTTGGTTTTAGCCTTCAGTTTCACCTGTGAAGAATGCATTTGTTATTTTTTAAAAAAGGATAATCCAACATGAAGATCAGAGAGCTGCCTATGGGAGAAAAGCAAGCCATTTTGAAGCGGAGAAAAAAAAGAAAGAAACCACTGGTGTACTGAGCAAAAGACACTGAATGGGTTGGCCAAAGAAAACAACAACAGCTGATTACAGAAACATTGTAAGAGCTGTGAAGAAAACCCCCAAAACAACAGTCAGTGACATCGCCAACAACCGTCAGTGGGCAGGGGTGACGGTATCACAAGCCACCATTCTTCGCACAAGTCTTCGAAGAAGACTTTGAGAGCAGAAATATAGAGGCCAAACTACAAGATCCAAAACACTCATCAGAAGTAAGAACCGGAAAGCCAGATTGAAATTCGCAATGAAATACAGAGATGAGCCACAAAGGTTCTGGAACCAAGATTAGCCTCTACCAAAGTGATGGAAAGGCCAAAGTGTGGAGAAAGAAAGGATCTGCTCATGATCCAAAAAACACAAGCTCATCTGTGAAACATGGTGGAGGTAGTGTCATGGCTTGGGCTTGCATGGCTGCTTCTGGAACAGGCTCACTAATCTTTATTGATGATGTAACTCATGATGGTAGCAGCACAATGAATTCAGAAGTGTACAGGAACATTTTGTCTTTCATTTAATTTTGAATTTCAACCAAATTAATCAGGAGGAACTTTATAATGGAGTTATTTACTTTAATTTACTTCAAATCTTATCTGTTCTTATACTTTTTCTCGACAAAAAATTGGGTGGTCTGATACAAAAGGTTTCATGTTTTATGTTGCTTAACACATCTAGATGTAAATACCCAGAAATAAAAGCTGAAACTATCTTTTCATATCCATCTTTTGATTTCAAACCCAAATGTCTTTGGTGTATAGCACAAAATTTTTTAAAGGCCTTTACTTTTGGAAGGGGCTGCATTTGAACTGTGTCCCAAAATATTCACTCAACCCTGTAACCCTGTAATTCACTCTTACGAAATATATGGGATCTTCCAAAAGACACATGTTCAATAGGGAAGTTGCATCATTTGCAAATGTCTAAATGATTATGGGAAGAAGAGGAGTATGTCCGTCCCCCCTCCCCCGCTTTTTTTTTTTCAATGATATTGTGATACTGACTCACAAGATCTCTTTGAAAGTGATATACCAAAGTTATAGACTGGAAAAAACTATTAAAAATGAATAAATTTATTTTAAGTAAATCATTAGAAAGTCCTTAATACTATTACCACAGATGCTACTTAACCCCATTTTTTGTTTATTTCTTTATTTTACATTTTAAAAGTTTTTTTTTGTTTTTGATACCAATCTGCTGTCTTAAGTTTATATTTATGCATTAATGTATTTTTTTGTTTGTTTGTTCTCTTTGGTGACCATGCATTATTAAAAAATCAATGTCACTAGGTACTCCTTGCTTCTCTCTCTCTCTCTCTCTCTCTCTCGCTTTTACACACACATGTATAGACAAGCACACAGGAACACCTGACACTGGAAGCGTACAGTACCGAAACATCAACAGCTTACTGAATCCGCTTAAGAGGCTCATGCTAGGCAGGGGGGATATTGTATATGTGTCACTCATACTGTTACTCAAAATAACAGTCGAATACTAGCACACTTCATGTATACATGGTAATTTGTTCAGCTTTAGCATCTGCCTATGTATTTCTCCCCGTTCCAGAGTGTGGCAAGGAGCTAAAGTCAGATGGGAAGTAACAAGAGAGGGGGACAAGGAATTGAGATGGTTTGAGCCTAATTAAGGGGTTTAAATCAGGGATTAATCATCTGCTATAATGTTGGATGCACAATCCCAATGAAATACTCTCAGCTC
Source organism: Ictalurus furcatus (assembly GCF_023375685.1). NCBI lineage: Eukaryota > Metazoa > Chordata > Actinopteri > Siluriformes > Ictaluridae > Ictalurus > Ictalurus furcatus. The sequence continues at coordinate 15,511,191 of NC_071262.1, forward strand.
TCCACTGTAGCACTTCCGTTCACCTGCTGCTACGAGATGAATGCACAAAGCTTATGATGCACATGATCACAGACAGTGCACAAAATATTATAATCCCTAAAACCAGAGCCTTGAATTTTGATTGTAACAGGCGAAAATAACCATTGTGGTTATGTGGATAAGAAATATTTGACTAAGGAACCATGCAGCTGCATGGGAGACAAAAAACACCAACAACTAGACTTTCCCGTCTGAGGCTAATGCAAGACTCAATTGAGCCATGAAAAATGCACAGTGCATGAACTGTAGTGACACACATAACTACAGAGGAGGAACATGATTCATCCATGAATAAGGAAGTACAGCTGGATTACACTCCAGCAATACCAGACACTCACATGATGCACTTTTCACAAAATACTAAAGTGGTTTGTGGTATGCTAACAAAAATCATTATAGTAGGCTTTTTCTACAGCCTACTATAATGATCGATATTCACTTGGCCATTGTGGACTTAATGGGACCAGGGGGCATGGTGGCTTAGTGGTTAGCATGTTTGCCCCACACTTCTGGGGTTGGGGGTTTGAATCCTGCTTCTCGCCTGTGTGTATGTGTAGTTTGCATGCTCTCCCTGTCCCCTGGGGGTTTCCTCCGGGTACTCAGGTTTCCTCCCCCAGTCCAAATACATGTTGAAGACTAATTGGAATTTCCATATTGTCCATAATGTGTGAATGTGTGTGATTGTGCCCTTCAATGGGTTGGCACCCTGTCCAGGGTGTCCCCCACCTTGTGCCCCGAGTTCCCTTGGATAAAGTGCAAGCTCTTATCGCTGGTGGAGTTTGTGACTGTTAGATGCAGACCATCTTATTTACCATGGGAATTCACCACTGTTCATATAATTGAAGTATACATTCCCCCCAGAGCTAATGTTAATGAGGTGCTCTGAACCTGTGTAGGATAAGCAGCTTGAAAAATGGATGGATGGATGGATGGATAATGGGACCATAAAAGGCTAAATCTTAAAAGGTACAATACAGGGTGTCCCAAAAGTCTACATACATCTTTTTAGCAAAATGTCTGCCAAAATTTTTCAGTCTTAGTTTATATTATATATATATATCTTTCAGATAGCCTTTAAGAATGCCTTTGACAAAACAAAAATGTATTGAAATCATTCTCGTGGTTGTCAGAATTATTAACAAATCAGAAATCACTGTTGCCAAACTTGAGATGTGAACGTCAATGAATGAATACATAGTCCCCTATGTATGAAGACTTTTAGGACACCCTGTAGATGTATCTTTCTATGTAACATTTACATACAAAAGGTACAAAAGGTGTATGCTTGAGGGTACAACCCTAGCAACAAGGACAGTTAAAGTTTTTTTTGAGAGTGCCTGTCTTCTACTTTGCTGTCTAAATAAATCAAGCCTAATGTCTCTTTTCTTGAACATTAAACAAAAACGCTTCAGACAGAGTGTATTAATTTCTCCAACTGATCCTGCACACTAAATATCTTCTAAAGTAAAATTAAAAGAATTGCCTATTTACAGTCACATAAGTAAACAACACAACCAGAACTTATTGTACAAGGCTGCCAACATATTTCTCGAGCAAATTATATATGGAATGTGTGTACTGGTACACTAGTACTGGTATTACTGTTGCACTGGTATTCTGCAAAATTCCAGACATAACTCTGTTACAATGTTATAGTTAGTCACTATGTACTAATATCTCTCTGTATTGCCTAGCCCTAGACAATGAAGAAACCCACACCCTTTTTATCCAGAAACGCTTAAACTAGATCTGTCCTTCTTAGGTTTTGTGGAACGCTAATCAAACTATAATGTCAGGAATACTAAGATAAGGATTAGATTATTATACAAGAATGGTGCAAAAGGTTAGAGGCATGGATGCCAAGCAGGAAATAGATACACATCTAATATTATTTGCTGCATTTTATTATTAGTATAAAAAAATAGAGCATGATATAATTAGAGATATGGTTGTTTATTCATAGTAGTAAATCAGTTGCCAAAGATGAAAATGACTATGCTTCATCCATAAACATTGCCTCCAGAAAGTATTCACTGCTTAGTGATTACCTCTTGTTTCGCTGTATTGCAACTATTAAATTTATTTCTTAAATTACATTATTTAGATACACTCAGAATTGTTTAAAAATAAAAATTCTAAATTGATAAGTATTCACTGCCCTTTCTTTTCATTTTTCTTGAGTACTGAGTATTTTCTTGAGCACTCTTTTAAAAAGAATGGCCAAGTCAAAGCCCAGACTTGAAAATCTGTGGCATGACCTGAAAATTGCTGTCCACCAATGTTCTCCATCTAATTTGGCAGAGTTGGAAAAGATTTGCATTGAGAAATGGAAGAAAATACCAAAATCTAAATGCACAACGCTCATAGAGATATGACCAAGACAACTCAAATCTGTAATTGCTGAAAAAGAACAATGCAAGTATTGCAGTTATTGACTCTGGTGGATAAATAATCAATTAATTATCCATTATAAATTAATTATCAATTAATTTTTAAATAATTCTGAGGATATCTACATATTTTATTGTATTTATATTTCTGTAGAGCATAATTTCAAAAGGAGCAAAACAAAATCTTATTCTAATATACTTACATTTGATGTCGCAAAATAATCACTATGGGTGAATACACTTTAGATAGCAATAAAAGGTGCATTAGTGGAGACTTAGTCTTATTTCATTTTGTGGATTAGCACCTCAAATGTAACTGCAACAAGAAGCTCAAGAAGTTCTAAAGTGTCCTCCACTAATATTGGCACCCTTGGTAAATATTAGCAAAGAAGGCTGTGAAAATTTGTCTTTTATTGTTTAACCTTTTGATCTTTTGTTCAAAAAATTAAGAAAAATACTCTGCTCTCATGGATATGAAACAATCTCAAACACAACACAGTTTTATCAACAAAAAAAAAATATATATATAAAAATCTCAAATATAGGTGTGCAACAATTACTGGCACCCCTACGAATTCATATGAGAAAAATATATCTGAAGTATTTTCCCATTGATATTTTACATTTTTTAGTACACCTGGGTGACTAGGTTCAGGAAATTGTTCAACCATGACTTCCTGTTTCACAGGGGTATATATATGAGGTAACACACAGGCCAAATTCCCTTAGTCATTCATAACTATTTTTAAGACCAAGGACTATAGCTGTGATGTGCAGCAAAAGGTTGTTGAGCTTCACAAAATGGGAAGTGGCTATAAGAAAGTAGCAGAAGCATTGAAAATGCCCATTTCCATCACCAGGGCAATAATTAAGAAGTTCCAGTCAACTCCAAATCTTATGAATCAACCTGGAATTGGACGTGTGTCTATATTGTCTCAACGCACCGTGAAGAGGATGATTTGAGTGGCCCAAAAATCTCCAAGCATCACAGCTGGAGAACTGCAGAAGTTAGTTGCATCTTGGGGTCAGAAAGTCTCAAAAACTACAATCCGAATTCACCTACATCACCACAAGTTGTTTGGTAGGGTTTAAAAAAAAGCCCCTACTCTCACCCAAAACAAATTCAAGCATCTTCAGTTTGCCAGACACTACTGGAACTTCAAATGAGATCGGGTTCTATGGTCAGATGAAACCAAAATAGAGCTTTTCGGCAATAAACACCAGAGGTGGTTTTGATACACAGAGAAGTAGCCATATGGAAAAGTACCTCATGCCCACGGTTGGATATTTAATGTTTTGTGGCTGTTTTTTTGCTAGAGGACCTGGACATTTTGTTAGGATACATGGCATCATGGACTCTATCAAATATGAGCAGATATTAAATGAAACCCTGACTGCCTCTGCCAGAAAGCTTGAATCGTCCAGCAGGACAGTGATCCAAAAATATATCAACATTACCACAAAAATGGTTTACTGACCACAAAATCAAGGTCCTGCCATGGCCATCCCAGTCCCCTGACTTGAAACCCCATAGAAAACCTGTGGGGTGAACTGAAGAGAAGAGTCCACAAGTTTGGACCTCAAAATTTGAAGGATCTGGAGAGATTCTGTATGGAGGAATGGTCTCAGATCCCTTGCCATGTATTCTCCAACCTCATCAGGCATTATAGGAGAAGACTCAGAGCTGTTATCTTGGCAAAGGGAGCTAGCACAAAGTATTGACTAAAAGGGTGCCAATAATTGTTGCACACCTATATTTAATAAATATTTTTTTATAAACCTGTGTTTTGTTTGCAATTGTTTGATATCCCTGAGAGCAGAGTATTTTGGGGAATTTTTTTAATGAAAGATCAAAGGTTAAACAATAAAAACAGTGGACTAGTTCAACAAACAGACTTCATATAAAACCATAATGAACTTTCTTTTACTTTCACACTCTCCATTGTTACCCAGATGAGGATAGGTTCCCTTCTGAGTCTGGTTCCTCTCAAGGTTTCTTCCTCATATCATCTTAGGGAGATTTTCCTTGCCACCGTTGCCACAGGCTTACTCAATAGGGATAAATTCACACATTTAAAAATCTGTATCCTGTGTTTATATGCTTCTGTAAAACTGCTTTGAGACAGTGTCCATTGTTAAAAGCGCTATACAAATAAAATTGAATTGAATTGAAAGACACATTTTCACAGCCTTCTTTGCTCATATTTACCAAGGGTGCCAATATTAGTGCAGGGCACTGTATCTTTATCTGGCATTTATCCAATGTTGTGATGAGCTGTTACTGTATTTGCTCTTTCTTCTTTTACAACACCATAAATCAGAGAATGTGAACTTTTTCATTAACCTGTATGTGATGTCATGAATCATTATCTCCTCTGATCCTTCAGGCTTACTTACAATTGGTCAAAAATTGCATCCTGTGTTTCTTTTATGAGGATAGTGCCAGGGTTTTGGACCTGTTGAACCCTGTGTATATCTGGAATGCAGTAAATCATCTCAGTCTCTCTCCATCTATATCCATAGAGTCATAAGACCAGCCCAGTACACACAAGTCAGAGTAATGCATATATATAAGCTGTCTGGATCCACAGTAGGGATTCAGCCTTAGGCTGACTTTATTCTGGCTTCATAGAAACCCCTATCTCTGCACAGATAGCTGGCTTTTCCTCCAGAGCTCATTGTTAGCTGTTTGTCTGCTAGAGCACACATAGAGTGCCTCTCATCCTTTTAACTCTAAAGCATGTAGCACATGTTGTGCTCTGTAGGCAGGCATGCTTGTGCATTAGATTTTGCCTTCAGTGTTAAGAAAGCCAGCATACAAATGTCCCCTTACCATTTCCAGACTCTTTCTAGTAGCTCCTGTCTATTTCCATGTCCAACCATGGTGTGGCTGGTGTATTACAGAGAAAGGAGAAAGCGTCCAATTCCCAATTCCCAGACAAACACCCTCTTCATTGTATTACTAATGATTTGTAATTTTCCATCAATTATCTTATCTGGTCCTGAATAATCAAGTCCAGAATCAGCCCAGTGATAAGTTTCAAGGAAACGCTTCAGATTGTTATCGTATTTCAAAGAGAAGGTAGAACTAATAAAAAAAAAAAACAACTGTTGTTGTTATTTACTGGGATTGCAATGACAATATCTCATAAGGCTCAAAGGTCTCTGTGAGGAATTTGGTTATTCTAATTCATTTAGCTTATACTCTGAGGTGAGTGTTTGATCATGTATTTTGATGATTCTATTAAAAGGTTGTAGTCCACTATTAAAGGAAAAATCCACAGTGAACAACTTGTATAACAATCTTTATAATTAATATTTGATCTTTAACAGCATTCAATATTTGTTTTGTACTGAAATTCTGAATTGAGTTTTATAGTTTTTACGCCTTTCACCTACATGTAGGTCTATTTTCACTTTGGTTAACCGCTTCCTACATTACCTACAATGCTGATCAACTAGCTGCAGATAGTGGTGCCAGTGGCATTTAGCCCTTGCCTCATCTCTTGCTTAAAGACAGTAATGCAGCAGCGCTTTAGTCCTTCAGAGGCCTGTTTCACAAAGCTGGTTTTGGTGGCTACCCAGGTAAGTTTGTGTTTAGTTTGAGCTAACTCTGATTTTTCGGTCTCAACAAGGTGGATTGGTTTTTAGTGGGTTTCATTGCCATGGTAACTTGTGCTACATGGCTAACCTGCTCTGGAGCAGGTTTTATTCTGGGTAAGAAAATCCAACTCAACTTGGACCAATCAGCTGTGAGCAAAGTGATATAAATCTGATGCATGCAAGTTAACTCTTTAGTGGTTGTAGAGGTGGCTTCACCGTTTATGGAGCTCAAAGAGCAAATAATAAAGACACTTTGAAGGGAAAGAACTTTTAGGGACAGATACAATCCCCTGGATTTTCCAAATGACCATCTGTACAAAAGATACGGATTTTCAGCAGATGACATAGTTTATCTATGCCGACTTCTTGAGCCGCACATTAAAAATCTGACACGCAGAAGCCACGCCCTTACTGTATTGCAAACTGTATGTGTTGCTTGTATTGCTTTGCGGTCATTTGTGAGTGGTACATATTTTCATGCGGTCACATTGTTCCTGTCCTAATATATTGTCGCAAATTGATATTTATTTTATTAACATGTAATTAAAATAATTGACATTAATATTAAATGAAATTACCTGGGTTATAAATTTCCAATCCGTTTATTCTCATCGTGAGCCTATAAATATAAACTTGGCCATTTACACAATCAGCAAATTTCCTGAGCTTTGGCAGCTGCAACTGTGTGATTTTTGCGGTTAGTGTAGGTTTAAACACCTCATATTTTCGCATAATAATTTCTTGCTTCTCAACCGGATGTATACACACCTGCTTTTTTCCATGTTGAGCGCTATTGGGTGTTTGATGCAAACGTCTGGGCTTTTATGTGCATGCGCACTCTGAGTAAACCTTGATTCTGGGTTAAAACCTGGGTTGACTAAGAAAGTTGATAACCAGAGTCACTTTAATTAACCTGTTAACCTTAATTAACTCGGGTTGGATTTGTTTGGTTTTGTCAACTCAAAACTTACTCTGCAACTGTGAGTTTGTTCAACTCGCTTTGTGAAACCGGCCTCAGTCTGTCCAGATCAGGTTCCAAAGCTTCAGCTTCAGGTTAAGCAATGCCATTGTGCTTATCTCATATATCGCTAACTAGCCAAGTCAAGTCTCTGCTGTAACTTAGCACAACTGTGTCATATAGAAGGAAATTTGAGCCTAGCATTTGCTCTCTCCATTACTTCTATACTGGATTTCTCATTAAAATGATATTGACCATCACTGGGAGATGATGAGTTAGCAAAGAAGCTCTTAGAGACATATGTTTGAGATGTTTATTTACATTTTTCTCCTATTAAACGCTTTTGTTACTGCACTAGCAACATCTCCAACATCTGTGACATCAGCACAGCACATAACAGCTAAAGTCTCACAGGAATATCAAAACTACACCACCAGCTAATAAATTAGCTACAGAATCAGTATAAACATATTTCATTTGTTTCCATGTGGCCTTTTTCTTTAACTGTGAAATAATAGAAATATGCAGCTATTAATAAAGCAAAGGCCAACGATAACTGGCACTGAAAGTTTCGTGATGATGAAAATGTTTACAGCATGGTTAACCCCTGAGCTCAGTCACAGAGGAGAAATGGAGCTGTCGTGCACCACCTGTCAGCACCGTTGTTTAATTAGTATTACTGCTGTCTTAGTCTTTCAAGGTGTTAATCCAAGTTTCAGAAAGTGCAGAGACTTTTCTGTCTTCATCTACATAATAATTTCAATGGGGTTCAGAACTGTAGGTCAGAGGTCACATGGCAGCTTCTTCCATCCCAAAGAGAAAAACATTTGTCAGCAACCTCAATCACTTTTGTCAACACACCTAAATCACTCTTGGCTCAAGGACAACTGCTGCTGGTGGAATGTTAGTTCCACAGCAGTGCCTTAACATTCCAGAGATATTACCCCATATTTAAGAGTCAGCAGCTTCACCAGGGTGACCTCCAAGCACCATTTACATCCAGTTATCATGCAAATAGCATGCAGTAACAGCACACATGTTCCAAGATGGTTGGAGGTCAGTGGGATATCCCTTAGAAAAAGTAGCTATAGAAGCAGTCCTTCCCTAAGGGATGAGAATCAATTTGGATTTCTACCTCAGTTAGTGGAGGAGCTCCACATCCTCCACACCAGCACTGAGAGCTACTAGTCCACAGATCAATAACTCTGCTGGGTTATGTGGGGAGGGAATGGATTTGTGGAGGTGTTAAGCCCCTATCTAACTACAAGGCAAGGCCGTTTCAAGGCCATTTAGATTCTTCTATAGTTCAGCTTTACCTTAGGAATCAATAAGCATTCCAGTGCAGTACAATGAGAACCAGCCATGCCTGAAGCAGAAAACTTTCAGTAGGATATGAGAATATATTAAAGGACATTTAGAGTACAATAAATGCAAAATAATGCTGTCCAATGGATTTCTATGAAAGCCATTTCACACATCCAAGTCACACATTTCCTGCTTTTTGGGATCTGTCACACACATTTATTTCTCTAGCAGCCATGCTTCCAAAAAGAACACAGCCCTGTCCCCTTCCTGGGATATTTGAACAGTTGGAGTAATGGAATTCAAAACAAGGCTCATGTGATTGCTTCCCCTAGCTATCCATGCCCTTACATTGCTCTGCCAAATATGCCACCATCACTTGTTTTCATAACTGTGTGCAAAGGTTAAATCTTCCTCTGTTTGTTTAATGTACACATGTCGATAAGACCGTGGAAAGCAACCCTCCTCACATGATCTTTAACCCTTCATAGGTGAGAGACAGTACGTGCGTGCTGACGTCTGACTCACGTAGGCTGCTATATTGACCCTTTCAGCTGGCGTAAGGTGGAAGAGGAGAAATAAACATAGCTTAATCTTCAACTGAATGAAAGTGGTGCTCAGCACATCCAGGATGTGCTAGAAATCCAGAATTTACGTTTGACATCTTTCTGTTTGTGTGTGTACTCTGCTTTGAACTCCTCAGACGTGGACTGGGGGAACATAGTGAAAGAAAGAAAAACATAGTGCATAAGCAAATTATTAAGACATGTACTTAATATAAATTTTCTGCATATGCTTATTTAGAAATACTTCACTTTCATGTTGATTTCAGATTAAAAAGATCATTTTCCAATCCTTACTATACCAACCAGAAGGAAGCAAATGTTAAGCCAAGATTTCTTATTAGTGGGTATAAAAATCAGGCACAATGTGTTGAACACATACACACACACACACACACACAGAAAACAGGTGTCTCTGACCGTTGCAGACTCATTTCATTAACCCACAACAGCATTCTAGCTGGAACTGTGAGGAGCTCAGAGAATTAACACAATGCCTACAACTCTCTGAAGTCAGTCTCCTGTCATGCAGAGAGCAGTATTGGAGCCAACAAGAATAGAACAGTCTCCGTTTACTGTTTATGGTGAACAGGTACAACTACACAAGCAGGATCTGTTTAAAGTTTAAACATATCAACGTGCACACAGGCAGGCTCCAGACTGGCGGTTATTAAACAGAGCAGGAGGAGGTGTAGGGTAGACACATGCATGCCTATTGTCATCATGTGATTCGCTCTGGAAATAGCCTTCTGTTACAAAGGAGGAACGGATCAGAGTGTCCTCTGTGGTATGCTGAGAACCTCAGTTCCCCTTATGGTTCACAGCGTTCCTCAGCTGCAGCCAAAAGAAAGCTCATCGTCAGGGTAAGAGTGTGGTACATATGTAGAGAAGGTTACGGATTTAGTGGCTGGTGCAAGGTTGAAGATAAGAATAGATCTGGAGTCTGAATGATTTATTAGTTTTTCATTTTACTGCTACAACAGTCCAAGCCCATCTACTCTGTAGCATGTTTAATTTCTGCAAAGACTACAACACAGGACTTCCCATACAGAGGTCATTTCCCAGGTCTGCAGATTCTGGCTGTTTGTCTTCAAACTTGTTTAGTAATGTATCCACCTGGCACTCACATCAAAGTTCAGGGATGTCACTGTGGGGGGGGGGAGGGGGGCGAATCGTGTATCTGACTATTCAGGGTAGGGACGTTAAAGGTTAAAGTTAATTTTCTGTTTTCAAAACATGGGAATTCACACAGGGCCCAGAAATCTGTGGAAACTCTCAATCGGGCTTTTCACACTTGAAATAGTTAACCCTCCGTCATTCTAAACCCCAGGTAAACGGAATCCTGGGTTATCTTGTTTCCCGTTTCACACTGCTCATACTTTACACAGGGCTAAAAATTAGTCTTGGGTATTCATAATCTGACATTTCAGACAGTACAATCCTAAACCTGGGTTAACTATTACTGATATGAGGAATACACTGTTCAATTTCTAATTGGGTGTCTGTTGCTATTTCTAGCACATTCTAACACCGCATAGTTTCACACTGTACACATATAGCACCGCAATGAGGGGTTAATACCACAAAAGCTATGCTAACGCTGCTTCGGAGCAGGATTTCAGAACCCCGGGTAAAAAGCGATCCTAATCCTGCTTCTAAAATATAAGTGTGAAATTCCCTCTACCTGGGGTTATGAGCAGGGTTTAGAATGCCGTTAACCCGTGGTTAAGTGCAGTGTGAAATGCCCTAATGTTTATCCTCGAGACATTGATGTACAGCAAGATTACAGTTACAAGTCTTGGGTTGAATATTTTGTCATTAATAATCTACAACTTAATCTATGTAAAAAGTGCTTGATTTGTTTTTCCTTCTTACCAGGGTACTACGAATACCAATCTAAGATCTAAAACGCTATATATATTGAGCTAGAATTAGTCAGACAAACACATTTTAAATTGTCTAGTTAGTTAGGCTGAAACTGCATAATAACAAGCAAACAAGTACTATAAATACTATATAAATTAACAGGTTGTGCTGAAATGTTCTTGCGTGCTGCTTATGTATCAATTAAATTTGTCATAGCTGTAAGCTGCTGTGAGAGAGCAGTCTCATCAAGGATGAGTTATGGCCATGTTCTGGCAGTCAGATTTGGAGTCCTTCATCGCAGTGAGCCATTACTCAATTACTATAACGGTAAAAAGTAAATGAGACTGTAAAGGTCCTTTATTTTTGATACTGTGGCTGCTAATGTGAAATCATGACATCACATAACAAAAACCAGAGATCTCATCCTATATGTATATGTTTATGTAATGGAAAAAAGAAACAGATACTCTACCAGAGTACAAGTAGGACAAGGAAGCAAACTGATCACCATACTGAGCTGTTCCACACTGTCCTGTTCAAAAGTGGTATACTAGGAAGGGGTTGTCACTCAACCTTCTCACTGCACTGACTGAAGTGTTTTGGACACCAATAGCTAGCAACAGGCATGCTGATCTTCCAGAGTGTCTGGCACTGAATGGTTTCATGAAAGAAAGAAATGTTCTCCTGTTCGTTGCTTTGCCCTTCTAGAATGATTCTTGTGCAGTAAGCCAGGACATCATGTCCCTGCTTTTTCTCACTGCGCTGATCGGTCATGGAAGACAAGCCGCGTAGCCCTGGCAACCTCAGCCACCTAAACACCTGCCTCTATACTTCTCATTATTCCCAGCAAGCCCTATGCATCTGTCACATATCAGAATTATACACAGACCAAAATGTTAGCGTCTCCTCACATATATGAGCACATTTTGACACATGGGCACATTAGCAACAAAAGGTCATGAAGAATATTACAAGCTTCACAGTTTTCAGAATTAGTGAGTAGGTCAGAAATGGGCAGGTGTATACCAATTATTATATTTTTACTCTTGCTTTTCATCATTACTTAAACTGGATGTGGCAAGGCTGAAGGTGAACATCTAAAGTCATACCCTTCTCCCTTATTCTACTGCCTCTTCAGTCTAACAGCGGCATTGTCTTTATTTGGAGATCGTGCATATAGGCTAGCATTATGCTTATATTAATAGGTGCATTTGTATGTGCATGTGTGTAAACAGGATGTGGCTGTGCATGTGTGGGCGGCACTGACACCAAAATGAGCTGCATTCAGGGGCGTGTGGAGAATGTGAAGACATTCGGGTCTAAGTCCAGAGCAATCTATGGACAGACGTGGCATCATACCCTAGGAGACACACACACACACACACACACACACACACACACGTTAAATAAAAAAATAAAACACCTGGCTCAGTACAAAATATTTCTGGGATCATCGTTTCATTATATCATGGTTAGGCAATACTTCAGTTTTCTGATTTTTGTAAAAAAAAAATTAAAAAAAAATGTTTACATTACGCAAGATTTTTTGCAGTAAATACAGTCTAAAATGACAGCAAACAGCTTCATGCATTTGGCCTTCAGTAACAAATCAATCTCGCCAAGTTCTTTCTAGAGGAACAAGTATTTTAAAAGCATTATTTATACTGCTTTCAAATCACTGAATCAAATCACTGAATCAAATCACTGTTTAGTATGTTGAACTGAATTCATTTACAAACATTGCTTGTGAATCAAGTGAAAGCCAATTCAATTCAATTTTATTTGTATAGCACTTTTAACGGTGTACATTGTCTCAAACAGCTTTACAGAAACATATAAAACACGGGATACAGATTTTAAGTCTGGATACACCAATGAACTGTGGTGTTGGCAAACAGGAAGCATTGTAAAAATAAACAAACAAAAAAAACAAAGACAGCACTTGCTCTTTTATTGGCAAACACACAATTACAACACACAACAATAGACTTGGTGGTTAGTAGTAGAACTGGTGAGGCCAGGGAAAACGGGCGAGGGAAACAAACTCACCGGACGTCTGCTGGACGACAGACACAGCAAGCACAACACAATGTGCTGGTATAACACAACCAGGCAACATTTCTCTGATAAGAGCACTCATTCTAACAAAACAAATAACGGGCAGCTGTAGGGGCTCATTGTTATGCAAAACAAGCACCTGTTACTGTATGCAAAGGTGCAGTGACATATTAACCTGAAATCTGAATGATTTTGAGTATTTGTAGCACAAGAAGAAATTGTCTACAATTAGCCTTTTTCAAATCCTATTTGTGACCAGTATTAATGATTGAAAACAAATTTGAAGTTGCAAACATGCTAACCAGCTGATTTATCACAATTCATCAACTATGAGTACTCCATCAATCCATCCATCCATTTTCTGTACCACTTATCCTACACAGGGTCTTGGAGAGTCTGAAGCCTATCCCAGGACACTCAGGGCACAGGGCGGGGGACACTCTAGACAGGATGCCACTGCCAACTCATCACAGGGCACAATCGCGCACACATTCACACACTACAGACAATTTGGAAATTCCAATCAGCCTACATCTCATGTTTTTAGATTGTAGGAGTAAGCCGGAGTACCTGGAGGAAACTCCCATAGCACGGGGAGTAACTCCATGTACACAGGGCAGAGGTGGGATTTGAACCCCCAAACCCTGAGATGTGAGGCAAACATGCTTACCACTAAACCACCATGCCCATCCCACCCAATGAATACTCAATATTATTAATCATTTTTATACTTAGAAATAGTAAGTCACCAGACTGGTAAAAAAAAAAAAATGTACAATTTGTAATTAACACATACAGTAACTCCAAACATACTGTAATAATGATAATATTGTTTTCATAGGATTGTTTATCAATACCTTAATCATTCAATGTTTCCATCCACGTCATTCACATCATTCACATGTTTCCATCCACATCATTTTATGTGAATTTTGGGATATTGCATAAACAATGCTGGATGCAAATAAATTCGTCATGAGCATAAAAACGTATGCACTCAGTTGAGGCAGATCATTTTTTTTATTCTTCAATAAGAAGACATGTGCATGAACGTAAAAATGGTGGAGAGCTAGAGGAATGTTTGGACAGACGACGACGAAGTAATTTCACCAGAAGTGACGATTTTGTTCTCTTGAACACATAGGATGGAAACAGTGCTTCATTCGCAAATTTTTATCATATTCCAATTTTTCATATAAGTTAAATTTGCAATTTGGATCTTCTACACCCTGGCCTGGAAATCAGATGTGCTCCTAATTTTTTTTCTTAAAAGGCAACCTAAGAGACAAACATTCAGAGGGTGGATTTGGTTAGGAGAACGCTTGTGGGTGTTTTCACTGCAACTGAAATGAATAAACCAGAATTCACAGGAGATTTCCAGTGTCATTGCCAGTTGGCTTCCAGTCAGAAATGGTTGGTTTATATATTGTTACATAGGTTATCTGACTTTTGGGGGTTTTGGAGTTTGTTTATAATATATAATTATTAATCTCTCTACTAATTATTACATTATACTTGGTGTTCTATTTAATACCATTATAATACTCAATGGATATTCGTTGTTCTATTGAGTGATGAGGTGTTGGTGTTTTCTAGCACTAATTTAAAAAGAAAACATTAAGAGTTAGAATTTAAAAAATACTCAGAGCTACGTACAAAACATGACCCTAACAACTCCACTAGCTACAGTAGTTGAAATGGAGGTGACTAATGGAGAGCCACTACAAATAAATAAAAATAAAGGCATAAGGGGAAAATAAATGGGATGGCATGACATGATGGGCTTTAAAAATGGCACTCAAGTAAAACTCCTTGCCAAATTATGCACTCAGCCACTGCATTTCTCCTAAAAGCAGTCTAATGCATTATTGAGCAGCACTGCTTGTGTCACAGGTTTAGAGCCGTAAATAGCCAGCAGACATTCTGCACACACTTGCCGCTCTCAAAGAAGCCATTTAAAACAATTGCAGGATGAAAATCGCTGTCTCTTACATGTAAGATTTTTACCACACAAAAAAATGTTTTTCCTCTGAAAGAGGACTGAATCATCTTTCAATACAGAAACACAATATATCGTGCACACAGTGTAGGGCTTCATGAGACAACATCTTGCTACAGTGAGAGGGATGTTTTCTGCACATTAGAACACCATGCCATGCAATCAGCAGAATAATAATGATGATTAAAATTGAAACAAATGCAAGAAATGCATACCTTCAGTCTGCTAATAAATATGCATGAAAAGCTCCTTCAAAAACTAACTGTAAACTTAGTTTAAAGGTGACTTTGCTCAGTGGAGGTCAACCTTATCTCTGGGATATAATGTTTAAACACGCTTTAAGAATGATTACAAAGAATGATTGTGGGCTTGTGTTAATGGTTTGCCATGCAGCAAGCCACAACTGTAAGCAAATACAGCGTCTAGGCTGATGACCATTAGCCTGAAGGATAGGCAAACAGTTCACAGTGGCACCAACAAACATTAACACTGACCCTCAGTGGCTTTCAGTTCACCTGGGAAGCTGTACGGAGTTTACATTTTACAGTAGAGGACAGCAAATGACCTCGGGGCTTCCTGGAAATTTGCAATTGTGGCATGGCACATGAGCTGATGTCATGGCATATTCCACTGTGGGATGCAGCATCATGTGGATTGATACACATCTGCAAGCTTTTTTTTTTCCTCTAGCAGATAACTGTACATCCCAGGAGTTTGGTGGTGTGTTTAAAACCATTTAAAACAATACAAGAAATGTTTTTTTATCAAGTCTTCACATTCAGTCAAGCATCTGAAATGAAATTCTTGGGAAATCTAGTGATGTTTCCATTGGAGCATGTGTTTACTGTTTTGATTAATGAGTTTGCTTGGTCAGGGTTTTACCACATTCTGTTCATGAGAGTGCACTGTCCTGTGTTATGGTGTCCTTGACAGGCTAGAGTATGTCCTGATAGGGGACTGAAGCTGCATATGGCTAGTGAGCAGTGAGGCACTGAGCTAGCCATCCTATATTCACATCCTGGGGAATGAGGATGATCCATCTCCCAGGATTAAGAGCTCAGCCATGATGAGTACATCTGTATCTCATTCCAATACAGAAGAAATGGACAGTGAGAGAGAGAGAGAGAGAGAGAGAGAGAGAGAGAGACTGTGCTGCACCACATCAGATTTACCTCAAAGTAGTAACTGTATTTCTCCTGAATTTGGTGTGGAACATGACAGGAACACATGACTAAAAGGCTCAGAGCAGCAAGCAATCACCCAAGGCTGTGTAGTATTGATCCAGTGAGTGGCCTGGACAAGCTATTGATGAAGTAATCATCTAGGCCACAGCCTTGTTTCCAAATGCCCCCCGTCTGTGCTATATGATTCATCACTTAAATGTCATCTTAGCTAAATGAACACACAAGTAAATAAATAACTAAATGAGACGGGTTCTGTCACCCAAAAACAATTAGCGCTAAAACTAAAAGGTAAAAACACTCCATTTTGGACACTTTCCATTTAAAATTGGTTTTGCGTCTAGCCTATTTGGTTTTTTTTTTTTTAATATAAACAATGTTAGAGGATATACAGTACAGGTGCATCTCAAAGAATTAGAATATCGTGGAAAAGTTAAGTACATTTTTTCCCACAATTTAATTCAAAAAGTGTGACTTTCATATATTATAGATTCATTACACATAAAGTGAAATATTTCAAGCCTTTTTTTGTTTTAATCTTGATGATTACTGCGTACAGTTCATGGAAAGCAAAAATCCAGTATCTCAAAATATTATAATAAAGAATTTATAATATGGAAATGTTGACCTTCTGAAAAGTATGTTAATTTATGCACTCAATACATGGTCGGGGATCCTTTTGAACGAATGACTGCATTGATGTGGCGTGGCATGGAGAAAATCAGCCTGTGGCACTGCTGAGGTGTTATGGAAGCCCATGTTGCTTTGAAGCAGGAAAAATGGGCAAGCGTAAGGATCTTTGATCTTGACAACGGCCAAATTGTGATGGCTAGATGACTAGATGATCTCAAAAATGGCAGGTCTTGTGGGATTTTCCTGGTATGCAGTGGTTTGTAACTACCAAAAGTGGTCCAAGGAAGGGCAACGGGTGAACCAGCGACAGATTCATGGGCACCCAAGGCTCACTGATGTGCATGGGGAGTGAAGGCGAGCTTAGCTAGTCTGGTCTGATCCCACAGAAAAGCTACTGTAGCATGAATTGCTGAAAAAGTTAATGCTGGCTATAATAGAAAGGTGTCAGAACACACAGTGCATCACAGTTGGCTGCGTATGGGGCTGCGTAGCCGCAGACCGGTCAGAAGAAAGTGGCCTGGCCTGATGAATCGTGTTTTCTTTTATATCATGTGGATGGCTGGGTGCATGTGCATTGCTTACCTGGGGAAGAGATGGCACCAGGATGCGCTATGGGAAGAATACAAGCTAGTGGAGGCAGTGTGGTGCTCTGGGAAATGTTCTGCAGGGAAACCTTGAGTCCTGGCATTCATCTGGATGCTACTTTGACACGTACCACCTACCTAAACATTGCTGCAGACCAAATACACCCCTTCATAGCAACAGCATTCCCTAATGGCAGAGGTCTCTTTCAGCAGGATAATGCTCCCTGTCACACTGCAAAAATTGTTCAGGAATGGTTTTAGGAACATGACAAAGATGTTGATTTGGCCTCCAAATTCCCCAAATCTCAACACTAATGTCTGTGGGATGTGCTGGACAAACAAGTCTGACCCATGGAGGGCCCACCTCACAACTTACAGGATTTAAAGGATCTGCTGTGAACGTCTTGGTACCAGATATCACAGCACACCTTCTTGAAGTCCTGTGGAGTCCATGCCCTGATGGGTCAGAGCTGTTTTGGCAGCACATGTTTTGCACCTACACAATATTACACAGGTGGTTTTAATATTATAGCTGATCCATGTAAGTGCCATTTAGCAGACATTTAACTGAAATACTACTGCATGGTTAAATATGGCAAATGTCTTGAAGAACATGACATGAGGAGAATTTTACAGCTCTAGATACTGCAATACAATTTCCCATCATGTAAATGTGATTTTTTTTTTAGATGCCTTTCAAAAAATTTATGAGATAAACCTTCATGTTCATGGAATAACCCAAATAACTGAATTGATGTAGTGTATACAACCATATTACTCACTGAGCATGTTTTATACTGACTCACATTGCTTCTCTTCACAAACAGGAAGTGAAAAACCAATGTTCTATGAACAATGTCTTGTCATGAATTAAACTACAGCATGGTACACCTTCATTACAACTTTACAATAACATTTTGATAGTTGACGAATTGTCGGTAAACAATATACGTGACATACAGAAGAAGCGGTGCAATGTAGCAATGGTGGGGTACAGTACTAGTAATGAAATACAAATAATTACTTTAAAAACGTAGAGAAGACAGTGTTACCCCAATGTGGTTGAAACCGATAGACACCACTTCCCGTTGAGCTAACTGTAGTCAGCAGCACTTGCAAACTCTTCAGTGCACGTACACAGGAAACTTTACCAGAAAACCTAGTACATAAATATTGTTTATGTACTGCTCAACGACTGCTGAGTAGAAAGCACGTTGTCCGCCAATGTGAGAACTGAACGATCATTACTCCATTACCTGTAGATTAAAAAGATCATTAGTCATTATTTTCATTTTCTTTTGTAATATAAATCTATTTCCTTTTAAGGAAAACCCCACCCCGGAACTATAAATATGTTTATATTCAAATATTTATCATGTGTTTAGCAAATCTGGTGCTTTGTTGGTTGGTGCTGTATTTTTGTTATTCCTGTGGGAATTTAGTGGTTGTATGCCACATACAACAGTGTATGAGTTTCTTTTCCCACCATTTTCCACCAACACTTATTTACGTGTTCACACATTACAGATTACTACTAATTTAGAGATCCCAATCAGCCTACAATGCATGACTTTGGACTGGAAGAGGAAACCAGAGTACCTGGAGGAAACCTCCAAAGCATGGGGAAAACATGCAAACTCCACCCACACAGGGCGGAGATGAGAATCGAGCCCCCAACCCAGGAGGTGTGGGGTGAATGTGCTAACCACTAAGCCACTGTGCCCATGGATGGCAATTATAGAAGATGTCATTTTAAAGGTTAACATGCACGTTGCTCAAGGTGCATTTTTCTCTCAACAGTATCCAGTAGCAGTCTACCCAGTATAACATTTCTACAGAGTTTTTCTTCTAAAGTCAGAGAAACTTTTTTTTAAACCCTAGACACAAGCTCATGTTTCATGGAGGCAAGCAACAGCCTAAATTTAGTCTGCAAGCATCACTATTGCCTTGGTGCGCCATACAGCTTTGAGCCTCACATGATGGATGACAGCCACAATTCTCCATGAAGGCAACCCGTGGCCACAAAGCAGTAAGAAAGTTCCACTCCAGCTCTCAGTTTAATCTCTCTGGATGTCTATCACAGAATCAGGGAATAGGAAGTATGAAAATTACTCGTTAATTTTTACAGCACTTGTGGATATTACCAGAATGCTGGCATAGCCAGTGTATAAAAGTAGGAATCAGACACGACTGCTGCAGATTGTGATGTAATCAAATCAAGCTTAAGAGCCTTAATGGAGGCTTTGTTGGAGAGAAGGGATTGGAGATGACACAGCACTACCTGGTTGGAGCTAAAGTGCATGGAACAAATGGGAGTGAGGGCAGGACATCAAACCAAGCCTGTGAGAAGAACCAAGCCAGACAACAGGGCATGGAGGTTAGCCTGCAAGGGCACAGACATTACCTAGCAGAATCACTAGCACAGAGTACTCCATTACCCCGGTCATCCCAACTTGGCCCTATCTGACGCCTTATTTCAAGGCTCGCTGCTTAAACTGACAGCACGAACCATCCACTTTACTAGAGCATGACTCAATGTCTTGTGTTCTTTTTTGGCTGAAAGTGCATTTGATGTTTTAGTTCATAATGGCAGGATGCTGAAGATGGGGAATGTTTTATATTCCAGTCACAAAAAAACGACTGCTTTTTCCTTCTATCCTGTTTCCTCATCACATTTTTTATTTCAGTAACCATTACTGTATGAAAAGGACCGAAGCAGCCATGTTGGATCTTAATGTCCATGCACATACACAGTGTGACGGAAAAAAAAGACCCTTGTTGTAATTTGGGGGCATGATTATGATAGATGAGATACAAGGGGGGAAATGATAGGTTCATTTTGACACTGTACTGAAAACAAATAACATGCCCTCTAGTGGTGATTGAGCTGGGAAACACACATTCAGTAACACTAACCTGAATTTACAACAGACGGCTGATGGAGGCAGGATAACGTCACTCTGAATTCCATTCTGGGGTCAAACATCAAAACAGGCAACCACTGATATCCATTTCAAATGCCCCAACAGTTATGTGTGGGAACACTTTTGTGGGTTTATTTGGAAAGCAATTTCTTGGGAGTTTGTGTCACCTGATGAAGGAAATCGTTTCCTTTTCCGGTTATTATAACTCTTATTATCACAACTTTACTCATATGGAACCTGTGTTTTTGTTTTTCACTGTCCCTTGTACACATTATTGACACTGGCAACAGTATTTACTACGTTACCAGCGTGGCTTCTGTTTACATGTAAGCATATTACAGTAGCGGCAAAACATTCGCTGCCTGTATTTGCTGAATGCTGAATAACTGAACAGATACTGACTGTTTCCAAGAATGCTAGTATAAATCCATTATTCTAGGAAGGTCAGGGGTTCAAGCCGCAGCACTACCAGGCTCTGGATTACTGATTGGAAGGTCGGGGGTTCAAGCCAGAACACTGACAAGCTCTGGGTTACTGATCGGAAGGTCTGGGGTTCAAGCCCCGGCACTGCCACTGTTGGGCCCTTGAGCAAGGCCCTTAACCCTCTCTGCTCCAGGGGCGCTGTATCACGGCTGACCCTGTGCTTTGACCCCAACTTCCTGACATGCTGGAGTATGCGAAGAAAAATAATTTCACTGTGTTGTAATGTATATATGACCAATAAAGACTCATTATATCCATTAACAGGTCAAATCCATTTATCTGTATTGTACATTAAGCCATGGATCCTATGTTTAGCAAGGCTCCTGTGCTGTAAGATGAAGGGGGGCGGGGGGGTTGCACTTAAATGCTCAGTACAGACTCTGTGTAAGATTACTGTGTAAGGAGACATGAAAGTTTCTAGTTCATATGTGATTGACCTCTATCAAAGCTCATAGCCCGCTTCAGCTTGCTGCTCTTTCTGGCTTGTGACATTTTTATCCCAGGAGCATTCCCTCTCTGTCAACACTTAGCTCCTGCATAACCTTGACTGGCTAGTGGAAGAGAAAGGAGCAGCTGCTTCTGAAATGTAAATAAATAAATAAATAAATGGACAGACAGGAAAACATAGGGACGTTACCAAAGAAAGTCAAACCGAATTTTCACTTTCAGATCATTTCCTAATTTACAGCCATCACTATCATATAAAGCAGGGGTGTAACGCAATGGCACAATGCCACTGTATCTGTACATAATATTCATATCTGTGGGTGTGTCTCAACCAGCTCTCTAGTTCAGTAGTCAAGGCACTGATCGGGGAGTCAGCCATTTTAAGGGCTAGTGCATTGGAACATTTGCTCCCTAAATAATTCCACAATGCACTGCAAAACCTGGGAGCATCAATGCTCAGTATGTTCCTAATCATGACCTAGGGAGCAAGGTAGCTGATCGAGACTGTATCTGTGTTAGGATTTAAATACAAAGCCTAAATTGTAAGGGGATTTCTTACTTTCTTCTTCATCTTCTTTCTATTTTTTTTTTTTTTTTTAGAAATGTGTTCTGCAGAGGTTGCCTGCATGTGTCTCAGAGGAGGTGCATGTTAGCTCCACCCTCCCCAGCTGTCGTATGATAGGGGAGAGTTAGCTAGTGAGTGGGTGGGAATTGGCAAGACCAAATTTGGAACAAAATGGGGGGAACATTAAAAAGAAATTGGTTAATAAGTTTGGCAACAGTGTTGTTTGTGATGTGCTGGCCATGTTTCCTTTTAAAATCCATCACGACCTCACGAAAGCATCCTGATCCAGCCATGAGAATGATTGCAATACTTTCTTTTTTTGTCAAAGACATTCTTAAAGGCTATCTAATACACATACACACACACATCCATCTATATATATATATATATATATATATATATATATATATATATATGTAGTTCAATATCAAAAATTAACAGTGCATCTTATCCTCATGGACTGCATCAGATTTGTCAGTTCTTGCTGTGAGATGTTACCCTACTCTTAAACCAACGCATTTGCAAGTTCTCGATCACGTCTGGGAGGGGGAGTGGGGGGGACATGGTTACGTGTGGTTTGCCACTGCAAGGACGATCGGCTGTCCTTCCTGTCTCCCTGTAGCAATGTCTTAGGCGTCTTACATTACAGACATCACAGTTTATTACTCTGGCCACATCTGCATTCCTCATGCCTCCCTGCAGCAGCCCTATGGCATGTTCACGCAGGTGAGCAGGAACCCTAGGCATCTTTCTTCTGGTGTTTTTCAGAGTCAGTAGAAAGGTCTCTTTAGTGTCCTAGGTTATTGTAATTGTGACCTTGATTTCCCACCAGCTGTAAACTGTTAGTGTTTTAAGGACTGTTCCACAGGAGCATGTGCAGTAATTTTTTTATGGTTCAGATAAAGATCTGTAAAGCTTATATGGATTTTATAAAATTATCTTTAAAATCCAGTCTCCTGAAATTGAGGCGTTCTTTTTTTTTCTTGCTGAGTGTGTGTGTGTAATATATATATATATATATATATATATATATATATATATATATATATATATATATATATATACACGCTCAGAAAAAAACCCGCATATATATATATATATATATATATATATATATATATATATATACACAGTATCTCACAAAAGTAAGTACACCCCTCACATTTTTGTAAATATTTGATTATATCTTTTCATGTGACAACACTGAATTAATGACACTTTGCTACAATGTAAAGTAGTGAGTGTACAGCTTGTGTAACATTGTAAATTTGCTGTCCCCACAAAATAACTCAACACACAGCCATTAATGTCTAAACCGCTGGCAACAAAAGTGAGTATACCCCTAAGTGAAAATGTCCAAATTGGGCCCAATAAGCCATTTTCCCTCCCCGGTGTCATGTGACTTGTTAGTTTTACAAGGTCTCAGGTGTGAATGGGGAGCAGGTGTGTTAAATTTGGTGTCATCACTCTCACACTCCCTCATACTAGACACCGGAAGTTCAACATGGCACGTCATGGCAAAGAACTCTCTGAGGATCTGAAAAAAAGAATTGTTGCTCTACATAAAGATGGCCTAGGGTATAAGAAGATTGCCAAGACCCTGACACTGAGCTGCAGCACGGTGGCCAAGACCATACAGCAGTTTAACAGGACAGGTTCCACTCAGAACAGGCCTCGCCATGGCCGACCAAAGAAGTTGAGTGCACATGCTCAGCGTCATATCCAGAGGTTGTCTTTGGGAAATAGACGTATTAGTACTGCCAGCATTGCTGCAGAGGTTGAAGGGGTGGGGGGTCAGCCTGTCAATGCTCAGACCATACGCCGCACACTGCATCAAATTGGTCTGCATGGCTGTCGTCCCAGAAGGAAGCCTCTTCTAAAGATGATGCACAAGAAAGCCCACAAGCAATTTGCTGGAGACAAGCAGATTAAGGACACGGATTACTGGAACCATGTCCTGTGGTCTGAGGAGACCAAAATAAACTTATTTGGTTCAGATGGTGTCAAGCGTGTGTGGCGGCAACCAGGTGAGGAGTACAAAGACAAGTGTGTCTTGCCTACAGTCAAGCATGGTGGTGGGAGTGTCATGGTCTGGGGCTGCATGAGTGCTGCTGGCACTGGGGAGCTACACTTCATTGAGGGAACCATGAATGCCAACATGTACCGTGACATACTGAAGCAGAGCATGATCCCCTCCCTTCAGAGACTGGGCCGCAGGGCAGTATTCCAGAATGATAACGACCACAAACACACCTCCAAGACGACCACTGCCTTGCTAAAGAAGCTGAGGGTGAAGGTGATGGACTGGCCAAGCATGTCTCCAGACCTAAACCCTATTGAGCATCTGTGGGGCATCCTCAAACGGAAGGTGGAGGAGCACAAGGTCTCTAGCATCCACCAGCTCCGTGATGTTGTCATGGAGGAGAGGAAGAGGACTCCAGTGGCAACCTGTGAAGCTCTGGTGAACTGCATGCCCAAGAGGGTTAAGGCAGTGCTGGAAAATAATGGTGGCCACACAAAATATTGACACTTTGGGCCCAATTTGGACATTTTCACTTAGGGGTGTGCTCACTTTTGTTGCCAGAGGTTTAGACATTAATGGCTGTGTGTTGAGTTATTTTGAGGGGACAGCAAATTTACACTGTTACACCAGCTGTACACTCACTACTTTACATTGTAGCAAAGTGTCATTTCTTCAATGTTGTCACATGAAAAGATATAATCAAATATCTACAAAAATGTGAGGAGTGTACTCACTTTTGTGAGATACTGTAATATATATATATATATATATATATATATATATATATATATATATATACACACACACACACACACACACACACTAGTAGCCTAATTATTTAAATGACTCTGACCAGATGGTGAGTAAAGATAAATGAATGAATGAATGCTGTAAGCACATTGTTCATATTCACTTTAATGAATGTCCCTTGAACTTCTAATCTGGCTGCTTGCTCATGCTCACAAGCTTCATATCTGACCACTCACCTGCATGAAAGTAAAAAAATTCCACCATGTTGAGGCTGAAGGCAAATCAAGATGAAGTCTGAATGAAAGTCAGACTGAGTGAAGACTGAAATCAGAAACATCTATTCATTTTGAGCCCAAGCCTTTACTTCAGCTAGTTGGCTTCATTCATGCATTGTCCTCTTGATTACATTATATTCTACTGTATATAATCACGTGAACTATTAATGATCGTAGTTAAACAGTCAAACTGTTTTCTGTGCTATTGTTTGTCTGAGTGTTTACAGTCTCCAGCATGTTTCACATCGCTCTGGTCTCCATGGTTCAGTTCAGCTGGTGAGTCTCTCTGCTCAATGTTTCTCTCATCCACAGTTTCCTTCAAACCCATTCACCAGACAGCATGCCAACACAAGAATGCCTAAATGAACCGTACACACATACTCGACAGAAACAGTCGCTGAAATGTCAGCAATCTCTGCGATTTGCCTGCCACCTCTAAGTCTGACCTGACTGGGTGCCATTTGTGAGAGTGGACAGAGCTGCTAAT
Organism: Ictalurus furcatus; assembly: GCF_023375685.1. Classification (NCBI taxonomy): domain Eukaryota; kingdom Metazoa; phylum Chordata; class Actinopteri; order Siluriformes; family Ictaluridae; genus Ictalurus; species Ictalurus furcatus. Next base: position 15,536,321 of record NC_071262.1, read on the forward strand.
TAAAGAGTAGGGCATTGGGGAAGTGGTGGAAAAGGGCAGCGTTTTTAACATGTAGGTCTCAGATGCAAGCTGTCAGAGAAGAATCAGGATGAACACACACGAGGCGGTGGAAAGGTAAACAGCAGGGCTATTATCCTCACACAGACATGCAAAGACTGTGGGTCAGTATTCAAAGAGAGATGGCTGCTGAAAGCCCATGTGACCTCCAGGAATAATAAAGGGATATGTATATTGGAATCCTAAACCAAGCATCACTCAGCACATCTTCCAACATTAATGAAAGGAGAATTGACACTGGTTAATGTCAAACACACCTATTCTATAATCGGAGTCACTTTGATGGAGGACAGTTTCATATTGGTTCATAAACTTTAATGAAAACCTGTAGGCTAGAACAGGATGAAAAATTGAGCTGATGATAATTGGATTCATGCCATCCTAGGGATATTGGTATAGGAGGGTGGGCGCAGTCCATATTGACAGACACTTTATGGAAAAGCTATCAGTGTGTGGTGGTCCTCTCAAACGTACATCATTATTTATTCTTTTTACAGCCAATAGAGGTAGAATCAGGAGAACATGGCAGCTTTAAGGTAAGGTTGGGTTCACTTGAATCACGGAAATGTGAAGGTCACAGAATTTACCAAGATACATCTCTGAATGAGTCACAGACAGAGATGAGGAAGAGGAGGGGGTGAGGGGTGAGACAGAAAGATTAAAAAGCATGCATTGTGTATTGGTGTGACTGGATTCCCATTGAGATCGGTCTCTTTGGCGGGTCTATAGCCGAAGAGCCGGAGCTCTGTGTGGATATGGAAGACTTGTGAGTGTGGATACTGAAGACAATGTCTCTCCCCAAACTGCATTATCATGCAGTACAGTTGCTGTCTGAAGTGCCGAGTGGCTCCTTCAATCAATGGCATTTGCATTTAGCATGCATACAGACGCACTAAATTCTTTCCCAATAACAATGCAGCTTCATGATGGAAAAGTCTTACAATGCAAAATGTATGTTAGATGATATTTTTGAAATTGTAAATACTGTGTACAATCTGAAAGGTCAATGAGATAGAATGCAAAACCTATTTTTCTTTTTTACGTGTCAGTAACCCCCAGGGCTTTTAAGCTTTTTATAAGCCGTATCATTTTGCTGGAAGACACATTTCTGTACTTTTTCTTGGCACATTATGTAAATGAACTTAATAAAATTAAAAATGTCCTGTTTTATCTCGTTAAATGTCACATTCATTTTTATAAAATACTTACATGTGTAGTACAATCTGTGCACAATGTCATTGTCAGTTTACTAGAAATGCCTAAAAGACAAGCACTGAATTGTAATTTCTTACTTTTTTTTTTCCTCCTATGGCCATCAGAGCACAACACATTCTGGAAAAGCAAAGAATGTGCACCTGGAGGATTTTCCTGAAGAACAGTGGGCAGTTTAACTGCTCAGGACAAACAAGAGACTCAGGAACAACTATCACAAAACATTAAACCAGTCGTTGATCATCCTGGTAACGATACGCAGTATTAAGAATTAAGCGTATGTAAACTTTTGAACTGGTTCATTTGTGTAAATTCAGTTATAATTGTGTCTTGTGGACTATATCATCTCTGATGTGAAATAGCTTAATCAGGGCAAAACCAAATAAAAAGCTAAATCAATTTTAATGATCCTTCTTATTTTTTTATTATTATTAACATTTTGCAGATTATGCAAGGCGTATGTAAACTTATGACCTAAATTGTACATACAGTACATGCTGGATCACTGTTTACAAGAACTTCAGAGAAGGGAGAGAGTAGGAGCAAAAGGTGAGAGGAGAGAGAGGGACGCTTACATAGCCTAGGTTCCTAAACATTGCGGCTGTGCCGCGTCCCGCTGAAGGATCCTGAGTAGCTCCGGCCAACTCACATGCATGAGCACACTGTTCACTCTTTCACAAACAGCGTAAAATATCAGCCAGAACCATCATTTTAGAGATAGTGCTACAATTCAGGATGAGTGACAACCCAGTTCATCAGTATACGATCAAAAGTTATGCCATTTCATCATCTGCCGTGACCTTCTCATGCTACCCAGTATAGCTAGTGCTATATCTATCTGTGTGCATCTGAGTATGGATAAGCCATCAGGCTGAAGTGTTGACCTTGACGATGAGCTCCCCTGAACCTACCTCAATAAAATGTTTCAATATGCTGGAGCAGTCCGATCAGGAATTGACTGCTGGAGCAGTCCGAGATGATTGACTGATGCTTGATTTTGCTGCGGCTTTTATCAAACTTGTGCAACTTGTTTTTTGTGCTTTTTTTTTGTGGAAACTTGAATTGGCGAAATTGCAGTTGCAAAAATTGTTTTGCACATTCTTTTGCAGTCATGTTTATTGGTAAACGAGACCTTTTATTTGCATTCATGTTCGATGCATATGAATCAAAGAGGGCTTTGGCTGAATGCGTATTGTGATTATGTCACATGACGTGCCTTGGCCCAAATCTGCGGTAATTTTGAAAAATTGCATGCTCACCCGAATAATGCAGTTTGCTTGATTCTGCATTCATTTTTTCAATGGAGTAAGCAAACACTCATGTAAAATTTGGTTTCTTCTTTGCCTCCCTAGAAAGCATGGACTCCAAAAATCATGTTGAGGTGAATTTCACTAATTTGCTGTTTAAGCAAGTTAGCCTGTTTTCTTTGCTAGTTCCAGGTTAGACCAGCATCAACTCCAGCAGCTTACAGTGCCCTTGTTGGAAACTCTCTATTCTCTATTCCCTCAGATATGTATAAGTATGTTTAGGTTATAGTTTAATTTCTGTCTCATGAACTTTTCTAGACCTGTCTGTTGTATACGTGCCAGTTAAAATGTCACCATAGGAACTTCCTCTATTCTGTTAAGCGAACAGTTACCATATATGTTCAGAAACCTGTACATTCTTGTATTTCTTAAGATGTTTTTCACGTATGTGACCAGACAGTTCAACTGCCATATTATTTCCACACAGCAGTATGCCTACCCTGGTTATCTGTACCTCTGTATATGTATATAAACCTCTGTTAGTCTACAAATAAATTGGGAAGTCTCTCTGAACTACTCTGTGTCAATGTGTTCAATCAGACTTTCTCCGGGCTCATATATACTCTGAGGCAAACCACATCGGCGCGGTAGCATAGAGTAGAGAAACACTCTTCTCTTAAACACAGAAAGGCTGAAGGCTGACTGAGGGAAGAGGGATATTAGAAGCTGTTATTTGCTTTATCCCAACAGCCCTCCACTAATATTGGCACCCTTGGTAAATATGACCAAAGAAGGCTGTGAAAATGTCTTTATTGTTTAAACTTTTGTTAAAAAAAAACAACAAACAAAAAAACAAAACAAAACAAAAAAAAAACACAAAAATACTCTGCTCTCATGGATATCAAACAATTGCAAACAACACAGGTTTATAAAAAAAATCTTTGTTAAATATAGGTGTGCAACAATTATTGGCAGCCCATGAATTCATACGAGGAAAATAGATTCCAATTATATTCCCATTTTATTTTATATTTATTTTACATTTTTAGCATACTTGGGTCACTGGGAACAGGAAATTGTTCAACCAAGACTTCCTGTTTCACAGGGGTATATATATATATGAGGCAACACATAGGCCACATTCCCTTAGTCATTCATAACAAGACCAAGGAATAGAGCTGTGATGTGCAGCAAAAGGTTGTTGAACTTCACAAAATGGGAAAATAACACAAGCATTGAAAATAGCCATTTCTACCATCAGGGCAATAATTAAGAAGTTCCAGTAAACTGGAAATGTTATTAATCAATCTGGAAATGAACGTGTATCTATATAGTCTCAACGTACTGTGAAGAGGATGGTTAGAGTGGCCAGAAAATCTCCAAGGATCACAGCTGGAGAATTGCAGAAGTTAGTTGCGTCTTTGGGTCAGAAAGTCTCCAAAACTACAATCTGAAGTCACCTACATCACCACAAATTGTTTGGAAGGGTTTCAAGTAAAAAGCCTCTACTCTCATCCAAAAACAAACTCGAGTGTCTTCAGTTTGCCAGACACTACTGGAACTTCAAATGAGATCGGGTTCTATGGTCAGATGAAACCAAAATAGAGCTTTTTGACAAACACCAGAGGTGGTTTTGATACACAGAGAGGTAGCAATATGGAAAAGTACCTCATGCCCATGGTTAAATATGGTGGTGGCTCTAATGTTTTGTGGCTGTTTTTCTGCTAGAGGACCTGGACATTTTGTTAGGATACATGGCATCATGGACTCAATCAAATATCAACAGATATTAAATGAAAACCTGACTGCCTCTGCCAGAATGCTTAAAATGGGCCATGGTTGGCTCTTCCAGTAGGACAATGATCCAAAACGTACATCAAAATCAACACAAAAATAGTTTACTGACCACAAAATCAAGGTGCTGCTATGGCCATCCCAATCCCCTGACTTAAAACCCATAGAAAACCTGTGGGATGAACTGAAGAGAACAGTCCACCAGCATGGACCTCGAAATGTGAAGGGTCTGGAGAGATTCTGTATGGAGGAATGATCTCAGATCCTTTGCCATGTATTCTCCAACTCTTCAGGCATTATAGGAGAAGACTCGGAACTGTTATCTTGGCAAAGGGAGGTAGCACAAAGTATTGACTAAAAGGGTGCCAATAATTGTTGCACACCTATTCTTAGATTTTTATTTTTTTTTTAAATATATAAACGTGTGTTGTGTTTGCAATTGATTGATATCCATGAGAGCAGAATATTAACAAAAGTTCAAAAGGTTTTTTCACAGCCTTCTTTGCTCATATTTCTAAGGGGGCCAATATACATAATTCTAGCTCTTGCTAAATATTGGTAATTTAAATGTTATTGCACTTGTGATTAATTCATTAGCAAACTATGTAACATTAGTTATAAGTATGACCAGCAAACCTACAGAGATTGCAGGATGTTTTCACCATAATTATTACAAAGTATAATTTCTCAGTACCTTTTCCCATCCCCAGTGTGTATAATATACTACAGCATATCATACAGTCCATGGGTGGAGCATCTGAGGCTGAGACTAGAATTAAAGTTAGTGCCTGCTGTGTTGTGGATCAGTTACAGCAAATGGAATCTCAATTTAAAGCTCCTGTAATTGCTGTCATTTCTTTAAGCGCTCATGCCGTCAAAAGTCAGGTCATTCCGGTACACATGGCAAGCAACAACACTATTACCAGCAGGATTCTGCTAAGTATACAGCACATCATTCAATCCATGGGTGGAGCATCTGAGGCTGAGATGAGGACTGAATAAAGTCCACCTACAGGGTAAATCTGCACCATGGACCCAGTGGACTGATTTATTCACCCTGTGTGTGGGTTGGGCAAGTTATAACTCTCTGATTGAGTGTCTGATAAAATTTACTGCATATGAGAGAAATCACTTATCTGCACTGCACAGGGTTCAACCACCTCTGACTCTTCATCAGAAAAAAGAGTGAAAAGTCTGAGCTGTTTGTCTCATCATTAACCGTCTTTTCTGTCCCAGAGGATGACATGACAGCTATGCTTCAGCTCATATTACAGCTTCAGTTAGATGCTTCTGCTGTAGACATTTTCATAACAGGACACTCGTTTATCTTACTGTTAAAGTTTAAGCTGCTGGTATTCTTTTGTTAACAAGACTTCAACTAAGCAGCCTTTACAGCTAGAATTAAAATACCAGGAAGGAAAATTCTACGTGCCTTTCCTTGGTTCTGCAATCTGCAACAAATAATGTCATCACAGTTGCAATACATTAACCAATCATAAAAGAAAACATCTCTGTAAGGAGATATCTCTCAATTATTTTACATGTGTACACATAGCCAATACAGGAGAAGGCTATATATACACAAGTAGCAAAGCACTAATATATATATTATATATATATATATATATATATATATATATATATATATATATATATATTATATATATATATATATATATATATATATATATATATATATATATATATATATATATATATATATATATTTTAAGTAGATAGAAAGCCTAGCATTGCAGCAATGTGATTCAGGTTGAATTCTGACCAAACATTAAGGTTCCACGTTGTCCACCTCATAATCCACACAGGACAAATCTCAGCTACGCTTCCATTCATGCTAATGGCAGGAGAAAGTGCAACTGCATGCTTTGATTTTAATCTGTATTGGCAACTTTTGTTTTCAGCATTCAATTATCAGTTATGAGTACATGAACTTACAATTCTGGTTCTGTTTTAAGAGTAATATTAACTGTTTAATAATGTTTAATAATTAACAAAATTAGTTGTTCAAGAGTTCGCTATACTGCAACAATGTCTTGAATATTGTCAAATTTATCTAGTATTTCTTAAGATTGCAATAAACCAAATAAAAGATCATAAAACATATTTCTGGACATTATTACTCATTTCAGGCTTGTGGTTTTCTTCTCCTATTGGCACAATAGAGCACAATTATCTGCCAATGGAACAAGACCAAGGATATCAAGATCAAAATTAGTACAAATGACTAGAAATAGGTTTAATAATCTTATATTTGGTTTATGGGGGGCACAGTAGCTTAGTGGGTAGCACATTTGCCTAGCACCTCCAAGGTTGGGGGTTTGATTCCTGCCTCTGCCCTGTGTGTGTGAGGTTTGCATGTTCTCTCTGTGCTTTGGGGGTTTCCTCTAGGTACTCTGCTTCCCTCCCTGAGTCCAAAGACATGTGTTCTAGGCTGAATGGCATCTCTAAATTGTCCATAGTATGTGAATATGTGTGTGATTGTGCCCTGTGATGGGTTGGCACCCCATTCAGGGTGTCCCCTGCCCCGAGGCTCCCCACAACCCTGTGGATATGCAATACAGAAAATGGATTGATGGATGGATATTTAGTTTATTGTAATCTTGTAATAATAAATACTAGATAAATAAAGTTCCACTTGCCAAGATGACTTTTTGTACAGTGTAGATAGTTAGGTTGTTTATCGTGCATAACAATATACAGTACAGTATGTGGTATTGTCTTGGTATAAAGCAGTGGTCATCAACCCTGTTCCTGGAGATCTACCTTCATGAAGACTTGAATTCCAACCTTAATTGTGCCCACCTGTCCATATAATCATAGCATTAACAAAGTTCTTGATTGACTAAAGCAGGTGTGTTACATTTTGGTTGGAGATGAAACCAGCAGGAATGTGGATTGAAATGTTGCTCAAAATGAAGGTGGTGTTGTGACACGTGCTAACTGGTGTGAATTGGTGTTTGTAGTTCATCTACACTGGAATAAGACTGACCGCAGACCAAATCAAGTGTGTTTCTAGGGATCTAAATGATCCAAATGGCCTCGATTGCAAAGTGAGCAGTCATTCTTTTGTTTAGTAAGGTCTCTGGTATAATCACTTATGCTGTCAAATAGTTTGTTCATAGCTATGTCTGATTTCTGCTGGTGTTTATCTGCACGTTTCATTTGTTTAGAAGTGCCATTGCTTGCCAAAGCACAGTTATGGTTGCAGAATTTTAACCTAGCCTAGGTCATTTTACATCTTCAGTGACCAATTCAAATCTTCAGTCAGCTTGGTGGATCCAGAGCCTATCGCAGGATCACTGGATGTGAGGTTAGAATACACCGTGGATGGGATGTCAGTCCATTGCAGCACACAGTTCACACACAGGGGCAATTTAGCTTGGCCAATCCAGTCACTGGCATGGTTTTGAAAGGAAACCGGTGAACCCAGACAAGACACACGTGCACATTGAGAGAAAGTGAAACATTCCACACGGACAACTCAGGAGCACAGGACTAAACCAGGTCCCTTAAAATCTAGTTAATTCTTTAAACTGAATCATGGTGATGATAGTGATGGTGATTTACTGATCTGCAATTAAGTGTGTAACCGCATGCACTCCTTTCTGGAACATGATGCTTCAGGGTTATACCATTGAGCAGAGCTTTGAAAAGAGGTTTAGATTAAGGGACTAAAGTGAGGAGATGGGCTCCTTCTGTGGCAAGTCTGGTGGAAGTTAGAAGGATCACCAACATCATTTGGAGTGACTTTAAGCCCAGGCTGCACTGCAGCTCTGAGCAGAACTCTGCTGAGGCTTTCTTAGAAGCAGGATGGCCATTCGCTCCACTGGAATGAACACGTTCTCCAGAGTACTGGATACAGATGTGCCTCTTGCAACCAAAATGGACAAATCCAATCTAGCACTAGGTTTTCTATACTCCTATAAAACTCTTACTCTCAGCTGATTTCATTTGCACATGGTACTCAACACTAAGCACACACACACACACACACACACACACGAGAAGACCTAAGGAAGCCATATTGCATTACCATAGCATGTGACCCTGGGTTTAAAAGGATAGTTTAAAAAATGGGAGGTACAAATCAGTGTTACGCACGCACTAATGGACGCAGTGTTCTGTGACGTGCAAACAGCGTCACAGAGGGAGTGCAGCATGGCAGAGGGATCCTACCGACAAGATGCTATTTTTAGCCTGCTGAAGAGAAAAATGTATTTATAGTGTGTTGTGCCACAGCGCGGGGGCAGTAGCTGAAGGGAGTCAATGCATCAAATCATTGCTGACAAGCAACAATGGCTGAGGGAGGAGACAGCAACAAACACAGAACATGCATCCATTCACACACACACACACCACAGTGTGCAGCAAGCACGATACAGCCATCAGTGGTGGTGCAGTGACATTCACACACTCTCACAGGAATAGCTGCGTTTGAGATAAATGCAGCATCAAACCCTGGTTTCTGCTTTCAAATATAAATTCCTAATCAGACACACAGACCCCATTTCATATATGTAAGGCTCCAGACATCAGCGGATTTCCAGAAGGTCACTAAATACTTCACTGGCGTGATTATAATGTGATGGGGGGGGATTATAAAAAATGAGAAAAATAAATTGTTCTGAGCAACTGGACAATTTAATAAGTTCAAATAAGCAATTTATGTTCTTGCCATTGAACTTTGCAAGGCTTTGACTGGTAAAATAAATTAAAATGATTCCAGTATCAGAGTAAAGCTTTACCATGGAACAGAAGGACAGACTGCTTCTCACCAGAGATTCTACCATTCTGTTTTCTTGGTTTAAGCTCATTACTAACTGAGGTAATGCTTACAGCAGAAGCCACAATGCTTTTTTTTTTTTTTTTAGTATGGCCACATAGCAATTCCACACAACATTGGACAGCAGAGAGAGTCCATGATTACTTCTGAGAACACACGGTGAGTAAATCAGTGGACAGAATAAGCTTATTCCAGGGAATGGAGAGCCTGTGAGAATGGAGCTGTGCTGCCCCTAGTGGAGCGCTACAGCAACTGCAGGTGGGCAGACACTGCAGCAAGCATTTGATGTAACAGTCGCTTCTTCTGAAGTTTTGTTAATCCATAAAATGCTCAGTAGGTAAATCAGTGCAACGTATTGTGCAAAAAAATGCCAACACAACTACAATGCAATACTAATCCAGTGTTAAAATAGAGTAATGTTTTGCTATTCATAATTCTAGGTTTAAACAAATATTTACAATGTTCTGAAGAGTATACATTTCCATATCTACATACCACAGTGTCGCATAATAATAAAAACATTCCAGTACCTTCTATACATTTCACTCAGAAATTATTTTACATTTAGTTCAAATAAAAATATCAGTACTGAGCCTCGCAATGCAACACTGACAGTCTTCTACTGTTCAAAAATGATGTCCCCTTCTGCATGGCAGTCAGGCTGATCAGCACTGACTCATGCCTTCAGATCCACATTCAACTGCCCTTCCATCCCTTTGTCCTATCACTCGATCACTCTACACCCTGCATCACGCTCAGTCAGAGAGCGATTCACACAGACAAATAATTCTGCTGAAGAGTCTGTTAAACCCACACAACACACACTCCATCAGCGCCGCACAGCTCATCTCCACCTGGTAGTGTGGCTCTGACAAACGGTTCCCTCTGTAGCAGCTTTAAACAAAGCTGATGTGCAAACGAGACTCCCGATGAGGCCCAAGCACCCTTCCAGCTCACAGCAGACTGGACAGTAGAATCATCACCTGCCCACACTCACATGGAGAGCCCTTCAGTCAGAGTGTGCACACGGGGTGACCAGTGTGTGTGGGTTTGTTTGGAGTGCACATGGATACATGCTATGGTGGTAGATTCTAGTGGTAGGGCAGGGTGGGTGATGCCACCACTGAAGGCAGGATGGCGAGGTAGTTAGAGGGGACGTAGCCTCTTTGACCTCGCACCTCCACCAGACTCCACTCGGTACTGCCCCGCTTATCGTGGGGCTCCACTACCTGCACCGGTTCTCCGGCCCGCAGAGACAGCTCGTGGCTGCTCCGTGCCATGAAGTCGTACGCAGCAAACACCTGGAAAAACAAAAAAGAAAAAAAAAAAAAAAGAGCTTTTAATGCATATGACCATGATAAGCACTTCTGCTTCACTATAGCGCAAACTGGAATGCAGCCCAAAATAAATAATTCACCCTTGCTATTTGTAGAAGATAAATACATTAATGATACATTTAGTAATAGTTGTACACGACAGTGGGAAAATCTATTTGCACTACGCTATTAGTCTGTATTCTGCTTCTTTGAATACAGGCTACAGCATTCAAGAAGACATTCAGTTTCACAGCACTGCTGGATTCTTCATTCTGGTTGGTCAGAAGGAAAAGATTAATTTTCTGCAACAGAGCTCTAACATTAGTTGCAGCAGCAAGAGTAAGAATAATGGGATCGTTCTGATAGGTTATCGTTTCAACAGCAACAATTAACAGAGATGTAACGGTATGAAAATGATCGTGACCAAAATTATCATGGTTATCAGTATTATCACGGTATTGTTAAAATGTGCTGACACTGTACAAGTACTGACACGCACACTGACACGCACACAAACTTTATTTACACAGGTTTTATATTTGACTATAAAGTGATGGATGGTTGTCACTAGGCTTGCTGTGATGGCCGGTGTTACACGGTGTTCGGGCTGCACACTGATTACATCACTTGCCCTCTGCGGCACCGCCCCCACTGTCGTTTTGCTTTTTTATAGTAATAAAAATAATTTAGTTCAGTTAGAGAACTGACAACAATTAAAATTTGAGCGCATCTGCTCAATTCAGCATTAGCCGAACGGGTCGGAGTCGCAACACAAATCAGCAGGAGTCAGATTTCATTTAGCACATGACGAGAGTGATGCGAGCTGACTGACAAGACGATGGCGGAAGATTTGGTTTATATAAGCAAGTTCGTCATTGTACTGTTTTGTTCCTGTTGTGTTTTTCATTAAGAATGATAATAAACCCACCATTCAAGTAATTGCCCCTGAATTGTCGCTAATTCGTATGCGAAAGTGAAATGTGCACAGCCGCACAGGCTTTCATAAGCGATTTAAAAGCGTGGGGAAAAGAGGGGAAAGCGCCAACGAAGCACCAAAACACCTTTTCACAACAACTTTCTTCTGGCAAACTCTGCAGACAGGGTTAGCATCTTCTATTAAGTTTCCCTCAGCATTTTTAATAAAATCCAAAATATGACCACACTTCGGATTTGGTCCTCTTGGAAGGTTGGAAATTCTCAAGCGCTGTCGCTGCCTTACGCCATGTTTTCACACCCAGAAACCAACAATGCTGGGTGTGTGGACAGCATTTACTAATGATGCAATGAAAGGAAAATTCTGGGCCGAAACCGAAAATTTATCTTTTGAAACCAATTTTAAAATAGTTATTTTTTCTATAATTGTATTAATATTAGACCAAAAATAATATTAAATATATTATGCTTAATTCAGTTCTGTAACAAATCAAATTTAACAGATTTTTTAATCCAATTATCCAAATAATGTAAAGTTCTAGAAAACTATTATCATCTGCAAAACAGCAGTCAAGTAATGAACTACGCCTCTATTCTGTTTAGGTAAACAGATTTCCACGTTAATTAAAGATTATTGCACAAAAAACAGCAGCAATAGAACTGAAACCACACTCAAACTGTAAACCACAGATGTAGCCTCAAGTCACGAACAAAGCTTTGCAGGGCTACATGAATTTGAATGTAATTGCTATACACGATAGCCAATTCTTCAGCTTTCTACTGAAGCAAAAGTGGTAGGTTTCTCTTCAAGAACAAAATTTGCTCAGCTTTCTGGCAGGAGAACAGGTGCTTGAGGCAGATAAATACCTGCGTGCAATCTGCACGAGCAACGGAAAGCGTAGCTGCACTTGTTGCCGCACTCCTATGGATTGGGGCGCTTTCCTGTAGACTCGTCAAACATGTCAGAAAGTGAGGGAGTTTGCGCCTCATCACTTGTACGCACCCGTTTCTCTGGCGCACTTTGCTTTGTGCTGCGCATTGATCCTTCAGCAGATGCATTCATCACCTCCAGCTCTGCCTGTATCATCATTTTGATGCAGAGAAAAAGTAGCGTGCACGGGTAATATTCTTTAAATCACGGATCTAGTAATGTTGCAATGCAACGATAAGTGTCGAGCACTGAGGGGTACATAGTGGTGGCATATATTTTCGGCTCATATTTTCAGCCTTTTTTCTCTTTCGGCCAAAAACCAAAAATGGCATTTTCGGCGGCTGAAATTTCGTTACCTCCCTAGCATTTACCGCGAGTTTTTACAAATTACGATAATCGCGCACAGTTTTAATGATAATTAAATGTGACACAGTAATACTAACTGCCGGGGAATTTTATTGTACTTAACACATAAACTGATTCAAATCTGATCATTAATATGGTGAAGTTTTCTGTGAGAAGACATTTATTTAGCTCCCCCCCCCCAAAGAGTCTCCAGTGTCAGGGTTTTTGTAACAGTCAGAGTTAGCGCTGTAACTTTTAATTTTTTCGTCACTGGAAAGTCTTCAGGACTTCAGAGCTTCCTTAACACTACAAGCTGCATTTTGTTCCCTTATTTAACTTCAAGAGAGAAAAGAAAGCCTGGTGAGGGAATGGCTGTTTATAGCTGTTATAATGCAAGTGAGAACAGGAGTTTCATAACATTAAATGTAACTATAGTATGGGTTCTTTAAAAAAAAAATGTAAAAAAAAAAAATTAGCATTGGCAAATTACTATGATACAAGAGGAATAAAAGATTTTGGGATGTGCTATTATTGAAAAATAACGAAGACATAATCACACCATCCTGTCATTAATATTTTCCCTGAACAGAACAATCCATCATGTTTAATCTCCTTTTTTTCCCCCCTTTTTTGTAGTTAAAAAAGGAAAAAAAAAGGAAGGAAACAAAAAGATGGATTCTGGAGTGAAATGCAGCAGGGAGTTTCACGGTTGCCATGTGAACTTGCTCTATTCTGGTTTTATACTTCGTAACATACATCATAACGATAAACACTGACCCATTTGCTGTTCTTAAACTGGTGCAAGACTCAGACAAATTATAATGAAGATTAAGCACGCCCCCATGTGGCCAATACATGGACCCATGTCTACTACAAATTATACGTCAATCTAAGAAAATGTATTAATGCATGCATTTATTCACTGTCTGTAATCATGGGCCACATTGGATCTGGAGCCTATTGTGGCAACACAAGCTGTGAGAGTACAACCTGGAAGGGATGTCAATGCATCACACATGCATGCGCACGCACACACACACACACACAGAGTATATAATCTAGAGGAGCAACCCATAATACCTAAAGCAAACCTACACAGACAACTGCAGAAAGACAGTCATGAAACTCGGGATCAGAAGCACACCAACACTACCTGCTGCATCACTGAACCGCCTCACCAAACAAACAGTTTTTAAATAGATAATATCTTGTTGGCAAATTATTAACCTCCCTCACCTGAGCTTACAAAGGTGAAGGATACAACTCATCTCTGAAATTGGATGTTGCCTGGCTGTGTTTAATGGCCTAATGATTAATGACTCTGTCAGGGGAAAGAAGAAGGAGGAGGGGGAAAATGGCCACACTTTGATTGTCACAGCTGCCATAAATCTCATGCTCACACCTATACCCACCCAGATAGAGAGGAACTCATCCTGGCTTCAGATTTTTCCATACAAGCTGGCCAAATAATATGCTATTTGACAGCCAAAGCACATGAATGAATAATTCAGTGCGAGTACGTAACCATGGAGAATTAAAATCTAAAATGGCTGGCAAGGCCGTGCTGCTTATTTCTGTGCTTATGATTTTATTGTGCTGATATTCTACTGCTACGCAAAGCTCACGCACTGTAGGCATACTCTTTTACATTTGTCCAAATGTGCATACGTGTCTCTCTTCGTGATTGATGCTCTCAAGGTGGAGCAGCATCGCCATCGATCTCTTCGGCTCTCCATCTCTCTGACACATAAATCAGACCGAGTAACTGGCCGGCACTCATATCCTGGCACTTAATGCTTACAGGAGTGTCTGGGTTGTTCACCTGGAAGCAGGGTGTAGCCATGGTGATGACAGGCTGAATTCCTGGTGTGTACGAGTGCCTCCTTGTTCCTGGACCACTGGATGTGGCGCTGAGAAGTGGAGAAGGAGGAGGAGGCTGTGCCATGCCAACAGTGGTGTAGCGAATCAGCTTCGATGCTGGAACATAACCCCTGGGACCTGAAAAGGCAGACAGATTTAGATGTATACATACATAATGATTGTCAGGGAGAAAGAAAAAAAAAAAAAAAAAACAAACATGTAAGCTAGTGCAATGACAGCAAATGAGCAGTAGGTGTCCCTGCTGATATTATAAAACACCTCAAACAACACTCATTAAAGCAGTGTTAGTGCCACAAAAATGGATTAACTTAAAATAACAAACAACTGTACTTTATATCCAGTCACTTAACCAAAAAAACAAAAAAAAAACAAATCCCACTTTTATTTCTGACAAATAATACAACCACAGTATAAAATTAATCATTTGAGAAAATATAATAGTAGTAGACACACCCTTATATTAAAGCAGTAAACCAGGACAGGGCACGTCTTACAGGTAATGGTGTTCTGAGACACATGAAAGGGCACCAAAACAAGCTAATAAAATCCAGCATTCAATAAATAAATGACACTTATTATATTAATAAGATTCACAATAAACAATTCTTTCACCACAGAGTGTAATCTGTTAACAGTAGGCCGTGGTTAACATAACAGGCAAAGATTAGGGTATTTTACAGACAGAACAATGGCTTAAGTGTAACAACAGTTACTGGTTTAAACCCTGGCTTGTTAATACAGAATTCAATTATTGTGATGCAGTCACAGGTACGTGTATATTTAATTATACGTGTGTATAATTAAGCAATATCACACAAGCAAGAGTGCTGTCGTACTGAATATGAGCTCAGCTGTAGGCATGAGGCCACAGGTATTCACAGCCATGCTGATATTCAGTACAACAGCACGACTGCGAGTCTGACATTGCTTTTATATAACTTCTATAAACAAGAAATTGTCAAGTAACTGACGCCTCAGACACAATATGGCCAAATATTTTGTTCATTTTTTGCTCCATCAATGAACAGCGGCCAAAGAAGCTACAGCTGGATAGAGCATTGTGTGTTGCCACGCAACACACACAATGATTGACAGCTCATAGGAAGTGTACCGACAGTTTCTATTGCTAGAACAGGAATTTTATGTAAGGATTCACAGTTAAGTGGAGTGATACGAACGGTGAAATGTACCAGGGCTGTTATATTCGTACTTTTGGAACGTCGCTTGTCCAATCAAATTAGTGGACTGTTTTATAAAAAAAAAAGTGTCGCTTTTTATTTTACTATAAACTGTCTAGACACAGTCTATTATCCCTTAACACTATCACTGTCTATAAGTCTTTTATCTATAACAATTTTTCCCCCAAAAAGTGTCTGGCCTTGAATAAAACACTCACTCAGAGTCTCATTCAGATCTTACATAGGCCAGATAAGATAAATTCTTACATACAAACATTTATGTCTATGCTGCAACATGTGTTTAATATTTTTCCTTATTTCTTTGCCATTCTATGCTGCTTGGTTTTGTCTAAATGTGATGAAGCTGTAATAAAAATTAAGACACTCCAGGTTCAAAACATTTGACTAGCAGGAAGTTTGTTGAAACAGCACATGCTGTTCTAGAAATGCACATCAATACATTACATAGAATAAAGGACCAATGTGGAGTTCTTCGAACATTCAAGTCATGTTCTCTTCCTTTGTCTCGATGTCTCTTGTCACCTTGCATGTTAGCTAGTCTGCACAGATGTTTTTATTAGATCTGCCTTTCATGCACTCTTGCTATTAGTGTTGTTTTGAACGATAACAAATGAATAATGAATACCTCCTGCATCCACCAGCCAGCGGCGTCTGTCCCCTCGTGTGTCCATTTCGCTGATCACAGCCACCAGCTCACCTTTGCTCAGGTTGAGGTCGAGGTCACGCGTAGCCACCACAGGGCCGACCAGCTGGTAGAGCTTTTCTGTGCCATGTCTGTCCATCAACTGTTTCAGACGCTTCTCAGACACTGTGACAACAGGCTGATGGATCACACACAAAACACACAATCACACACAAATACATTGTTATCAGTGGTGTCACAACTCCATGGACAGAAGGACAGTGGTGTCACTGTTACTTATTTTATCAAAGAAAAACACATGCATGGGTTACTATACAGCTGCAATTGAAATTATTCAACCCCCATTGCAAATCAGGTTTATCGTCAAAATTTACAGACTTTCAGTTGTTTGCAGTGAACAAATCGAACAAAAGTAATTGAAATAGTTCAACACAAGGAATGCTTCAGGTGGTTGCCCCAAATTCAACTGGGAATGCAATTTATAATGATTTCAACAGTTTCAAAATTATTCAACCCCCTGAATAGAATCCCTCACAACAGCACAAATATGCAAAACAGGTGTTGTCTGGAACACACTTGATGCAACTAATCAAGGGCTTCATTAGTTGCATCAGGTGTGCTTGTGCTGGAACACATGAAATACTTGAACTGGCTAGGGGCAGAAAATGCATGAAATACCTTGATGGGGCAGAAAAAGGAAGCCATCAACGGCTGCAACCAGATTTCTGAGAAGGCAGGTTGTGAAAAACACTCGAGTGACTGCAAAAGACCTGTCGCAAGACTTGGTGGCAGCAGGCACTGAGGTTTCAGTGAGCACAGTAAGGCGTGTACTAAACGCAGAAGGTTTCCATGCCAGAACTCCAAGACATACACCACTACTGACCCAAAAGCACAAGAAAGGTCAGCTCAAAATCATATAAATAAGCCACGGACCTTTTGGGATTCTGTTCTGTGGAGCGATGAAACAAAACCGGGACTTTTCAGCATGATGGATCAGCGGTATGTCTGAAGGAAGAAGAATGAAGAAAGAACACTCAGGTGGTGGCTCAGTGATGCTCTGGGGCTGCTTTGCATCCTCTGGCACTGGAAACCTGCAGCGTGTGGGAGGCAAGATGGATTCATTGAAGTAACAGGAAATCCTAGGAGAAAACATCAAGCCGTCTGTGAGGAAGCTGTAGCTTGGGTGTCACTGGACCTTCCAACAGGACAATGATCCCAAGCATACCTCAAATTCCACCAAGGCTTGGTTGCAGAAGAAGTCCTGAAAGATTCTACAGGGCCATCACAGTCACCTGACTTGAACCCCATAGAAAATCTCTGGTGGGATTTGAAGAAGGCGGTTGCAGCATGCAAACCCAAGAATATTACTGAACTGGAGGCCGTTGCTCATGAGTAATGGGCTAAGACTCCTCAGGAATGCTGCCAGAAGCTATGCATCTCGTATGCAGCAGGTCATAACAGCAAAAGGGTGCTCCACTAAGTACTAAAGATGCTTTCCATGAAGGGGTTAAATAATTTGAAACTGGAGAAAAAGTCATTATAAGTTGCATTTTCAGTTGAATTTGGGGAATCCACTTGAAGCATTCGTTGTGTTGAACTATTTCAATTGCTTTTGTATGATTTGTTCATCGCAAACAGCTAAAAGCCTGTAAAATCTGACAAACCTGATTTGCAATGGGGTTGAATAATTTTGATTTTTAAGTTATGGAACTGTCAACTAAAGCTTTGTCACTGTGGTATGGTAATGTTATGTGTTTAGCATAATGTATCTGACTCCCTGTTGTAATTATTGTCCATGACACCATGTCAAAGCCACAGTCTTGCAAGCTCCTGCCAAACTACAAAATACAGTACAGATATTACATCATCACTACTCACGCAACATGGCATTTGAATTGTTGTTCATTTGGTGCAGCTGGATGTCTTGGACACATAATTAGAAAACATTTTTAAAATGCTTGTGTCCTCCAAAAATGGTGCGCAAATAGACCAGTCAGCTGTTAAGTTAATAATTATCTCTATATGTCCATGAAATAAATCAGGGCTCTGATCATACACAGGACTTGGACTTTGGTCATTCAAGGCCTGCATATGAAGATGTCAGTATAAATGACAGCAACAAATATAAGCTATGGGTTAGAAAGGACGCTCTGATACTATGCTGAACGGATCAGAAGCAACTCTGATCCGTTCACTGACCACAGACTTCACTGTCTGAAGTAATGGCATTTAACGAACAGGAGAGCCACACCAATTATGAATAATGACAACTGTCATGTTTACTTATTTTGTTCAAATAAAATTTAAGGAATAAGGAAAAGGAATAGAACTGCATTTTAAGACACATACTTTGCTATCTTTCTAATTTCTCATAGCCTGGTCATATGTTCCTTATTAAAAGGAGTTGTACAAATAGACGACAGATGTTTGCTCCCAGCTGTAAAAATAGAAGTGTTTGACTTGGAGAGAAGTTTGCTTAATGGGCGGGCTCATCTGAAACACATGACCCTTAGGCTGGCTAATTCAAGGTGAATGGCTCTACTGAGCCCATTTTCCTACAACATTCTGCTATGGCTCACAAGCTCCATAATAAGTTAAGGGTGGACACGCTGTAACCCACGCAGCATAGACAAATAACCGGGCTCTGTGTTGGGACGGACCTGCACAATGGGAGCATTGAGCTCATCTTGAACACTCTGACACAGCGTCTCCAGCTTCCTGGCACCCTCCAGCACTGAGCTCTCTGCCCACTCCCAGAATGCATTGCTGTCTAGATGAGTGTGTGGGAGCTGTATAAAGAAAAGAGAGAGAAAGATAAAATCATAACATTTGTATTCAGCCTCTTGGTCGAGACGTGCTTCCTGGTTGGTGGGTTCCACCTTGTCAGAGGTGTGTAACCTGGTCATATGAATGAATCAGGGCTTTTTCTTTTTACACCAGTGTAGTAAAATGTGAAGCTCTATATCCAGCTAAGCTCCTACTAACTGGAACAGAGTGCAAAACAAAGACCATCTGTTTCTTTGACTTACGGGATTATGGGAATTGGACGCCCCATGCTATGCCTAAACTCATTACAAAAGCCATTGTTTTTCCCACTCGCCCTTCCTCTACCAACCTGATGAGTAAAGCTGGTGGCGAGCAGTTCCATGTCCATAGCCAGGTCCTTTTGCAGGCAGCTGAAGGTACCCAGAGTGGCCCACAGCAGCTGCATGGCTTTGGCATTGAATTGAGGCAGCTCGTTGAGCAACAGTGTGTTAATAGTCTTGTAGGTGTTGGCAATGGCCTGCTCATCATAGGTCAAGCTACTCTTCTCCTCAATTATTTCGAAATCTAGCAGCTTGTCCTGCCTCTTGCGGATGAGGTTGTGTGGCCCGGCCATCAACTCACGTAGAGAGGACAATGGTTTGAATACCAGAGTCTTCAGTCGGCCTTCCTGCAGGAACCAAGGGTACATTTATACATATACTATATAGCGCATAATCCCATTTACAGAACTGGATGTGTGTTGGGTCTGAATAGGTTAAAAGCTTTGGAATAGATAATCTCCAAACTTTATCTCAAGCAAAACACAAGGAAGACTGCAATAATGAAGCTGAACAGGTTCTGAGTGTGGCAGAGCTAACTTCTGGCACAGAAAAATGTGTTACCAATAACCCTCAAATGGGAAATGAAAACAATATAGAAAAAAAAAATGTATAAAACATATAGCCAATATTGCAAACCTGTTTTCCAAATACATTTTTGAAATTGTGAGATTAATACAGCTCTAAAAATACTTTTAAAACACACAACAACCACAAATCAGGCTAAAATTTTTTCAAGGTTTCTTCCTAAAATTCCTCGTCATCTTCGGCTTTTTCATTAGCTGACCAGTAAATCCATTAAAATTGAAATTGATGATTGGCTAACATGACACGCTGACCCCTATTATCATAAATGTATAATCTGACCACTCACATAAACGGGGAATATCCATTGCCTGAGTGCGACAAAAATTTCCTTTGAGAAGAGGGCGGCCTTCTCGCCATCCAGGTCCAAGTCAACCTCCTCTGGACTACAGCTGAGGAACCTCTGTAATAAAAACAGTTCACAGCTCAGAACATTGTACTATACCGCTACACTATCAGAACACACAGATGAGACAAATTCAACACCACAGGATTTTCCAGATTCTTCATCCTGGGGTGAGGCTCATCACCAGCTAAAACAGCAATGGAAGCAAAAACAAAACACCAAGCAATACAAACGCAAACAAATATTACTTTAATGTCAGGATATAGGGCAATAAAATCATAGTAAAGTAAGAGTTTTTAAAAGGATGTTGGCATTCTTTACCTACCTGCAGATGGCTGAGATAGGCTGCCATGTTGGCCTGCAGCTCTGTGACACCTTTCTCCAAAACAAAGAAAAAGCCTGCAAGGGCATCAAACTCTTCATCCTTTACCTACAGTCAATAGAGGAAAAAAACATATGAATCATTTACAGCACTCACAGTGTGTTCTAAATGTATATAAACAGCAAGGCTTTTAAACTCCATAGTATTTTTCAGCAAAGTGATTCCAAGTCTCAACGTGTGAAGTGTTAAATACGGTATGCATATATATATCTGATTGCCCATCAGACTCATTTACACCAATCCCAAGAAAGACAAAGCCTATGCTGTTAAAGATTAAGCTGTTTCACAATAGGGCGTAATCTCACTTTATACTATATGAACGCTTTAGTAAACAGTGTGCGATACCTTTGGTACAATACCAGTTTCATGTTTAATGTACTGGCCCAGTCTGGCTGTCTTCTTAGCAATGCTGTGACCACTCAGTCGGTTGATCTTGTCTTTGATGGTCAGGGTTTCAGTCTTCTTGTACTTATCAGCTTCATGTGATGAAAAAAAACCCACAACAACAGTGATATATAATAAAAGTTCTTTCTTGTGAATAACCAATAGCCAACCATGTTTACATAAAAAAAAAACAACTGTTGATTCTGTAAATGTTTCCAGAACTGAAGTTAGGTCCTCACCCACTTCACGGAAGCGCTTGTACTCGTTAATCCTGCAGTTGAGCTGGACGGCGGTGTGCGCCGTGTGCTCCAGCAGGAGGTAGGCAGGATGCTGGGTATCAGTGTGTTTCTGTATGGTCTGCAGCAGCAGGGGGTAGCGGGCAATTCTCTGTACTGGCATCACCAAGAAGAAGCTGAGAGTGGAGGCATTCACATCTGGTCTGAGAGAGACAATAAGAAAAGAAGGATGTTAATGTGCTGTATTAACAATATAAGATGGTGAACTGAACATTTCATATCAGGGATATGCAAGTATAATGCATTCATGTACAGTAACTACTTTATCGGTGCCAGGATCCAGAACCTATCCTGGGAATACTGGAAAGGACATAGGAATACACCCTCGATGGAATGCCAGCGCATCACAGGTCACCATGCACATGCACCTAGAGGCAACACCAATCTACCTACCAGCATGTTTTTTTGGGAGGTGGGAAGAAAAAAGAGAACCCCGAAGCTTACATGGACATGAGGACAACATGCAAAAATCTAACCCAAGCGCAAGATCAAACCAGGTACCATGGAGGTATGAGCAACACCGTTTCCTGTGCCATGTATTATGTAGAATAGCATAAAATGTTCCTATTATTTCTGGTTCATTTTTTTCCAAATTTTGACTTCAGTACTCAGGAAGAACTCAGATAGGCCTGTCATGATTATGAAACTTTGGCTGACAATTAATTGCCGTACACACAACTGTGATTAAACTGTGATTTTAACTGAGCTGGTTAATTTAAGATATCTTTATAGTATATTCACAGCAGTAGTGCATCAATGTAGTACATTAATGTGAGTGAAAGTTGTCTACCATGTAAAAAAATGACAAAAGGAAAGACAAATCATAACTATTCATTATTGAAATACTCAATTACATTACTAGAATAAAAGTACATAAATAAATAAATGTACTACGCTGTTGTAATTAAGTAAATGTTGTAATAATTAAGAATAAACTTCATTTGTTTCGATGGAAACATGTGAAAATCACTTCATATAATCTTCTTCAGCTCAAAACATTAGCTTTTATGAGATTATATAATAAATGTGACAGGCCTATATAGAGGTGTTTGTACTGACAGACAATCAGCCAACTCATTGATTCCAAGGTGATAAAAGGCTGTAAACTGAACACTCGATGTGTGACAGCAACTTACACAGAGGACTTGATGACTTTCTCCATTTCGAGCCACTGGGCTTCCTTCTGCTTATAGCTTTCCTCTATAGCTGTGATGTTATTATAGTTGGTAAGATATTCCTTGTACGCCATCTCGATGTCTTCTGACATATGCAGGAAAGAACCACCTACGAAAAAGGACAGTGGAAATTAAGGTTGGCATCGGCGGTAATGCTTTTAATCTGCTCACCATCAAGTTAAAAGGAATGGCTCGAGTCTTAAAAACGAGGTAACTTTCCTGTCACGGCTGATAAAAATGGGTTTCATTTCCAACCTAAATTTAGGGTATCCGTTTACTACACCCAGGGTTTTCCCTAGCATAGAAAGGCTTAAGCACAGTGCATAAGTGTTTTTGCAGAGCACCTTAATGTGAATTGATGTAAAAAGGCATTTAGGCGACATATCAGAATGAATGTAAAAACAACAGTGAGAGTTCCATGTGCTGGCAAAAAAACAGACAGGTGGCTTGATCTCAAACGGAAAGGTAAGCTGGCAACAGGAAAGACCTGCCAATCAACAATCAGTGTTTGGACGAACGTTTGAGTGATTGGTGTGTGACATCGTCAAGCTAATCAAACAGCTGATTGGATATTTCTCTGTACCGTCAACATAAATTAAGTATATCATTTTTTGTTAGGGAGTAATTCTTAACAATAGTGACAGCAAGTTAGCCAGCCTAGCTAACACATAGATATTCATGTACTGATTAAGTTATGTTAGTCAGCGATGCTAGTTAGTTGAAGTTACATAAAGATTCCTTGACTGAACTAAGGTTAGTATCTAACTTAGCTTGGTAGCTAAACAAAGTTAGGCTGTGTTTACACGTAACATCTTTTTCTGATGAAAGCCACTTTTTTCATATTAAACAAACAAATAAACAAAAACAAACAAACAAAAAAAAAAACACTGTTCCAAAATACAGTGGCATTGTGTGTGAACACAGCCTTAAGGGCCTTTCACACCAAGCGTGATTAAGCAACACGAATGTACAACGTTGATGACGCTCTTGAATCGAAACATAGATCCCTATGGAGCTATTCACACCGGGCGCGACCAGTGTGTCGATTTTTCCCCCTGTCACTCCACGATGAAACGGGCCATACAATCACATTTGAGCTTTAGGTCACGTGCCTAGAGCCGCTGCTGTTGCACAATATGGTGAGACTGGTGGTGCTATAGCACAGAAAGCTGTTTTGAAAACAGTGTAAACACTGAAGAAAAGTATTCCGGAAGAGAGAAGAGAATGGATGTAGAGTTCTTGTTATCACTGGTGTCTGAGAACAGATAACTTTTTATAAAAGTCACAGCAACTACAAAAACATTGACAAAAAAGAAGCTCTCTGGCAAGGAATTGCAGAGAAAATGGGAATCAATGGGGAGTTTAATATCTTATTAAAGTCATAAGCATTATAGATATAGTTCCACTACAAGTTCTGAACCTGTTTGGTCAAGTTAACAAAAATAAAGAAAGTGGCCAGAGACACCAGACTTTGTGGAAAGATACCTGGTAGCTAAGGAGGCGCGAGAGAGAGAGAGAGAGAGAGAGAGAGAGAGAGAGAGAGAGAGAGAGAGAGAAAGGAAGGAACGCAGAGAGCAAGGCAGGGAAGATGACATTAATTTATTCCTGCAAAGCTTGGCACCAGTTATTAGAAGATTGCCCCCATCAAAGCAGTCTTTTGTAAAAATGCGTTTATCAGGTTTTACATGAAACTGAGTAAAGACTTCCATACATTCCTCCATTTGCTTCTTCTCCAAACACTTGCGGGTTGTGCGGCAACAATCTTTAGCCAGGATTCTGGACTACACCTTTAAAATCAGTTTCATTTTTAGGTCAAGACCCCACTGAGAAACAGGCTGACTGATGGTCTCCTGGAAGTCTGCAGCAAGGTGGATGGGATGTTGGGATTGTTGGACTACAAAAACTTCATTAGACAATTTTACAGGGCCAACAAAGCTAGGAAAGTTAAGTGTTCAAAGGAAGGCTGCGATATTTGCAGTTGAATTAAATGTTGAAAGAAATCAAGAAATTCTCTGTCTGTCTTCTTTGTGTCCTTTGGTTGCATTTTCAAAAATAATTACATATGTATTTCAACATGTTTGTTCTTCATGTGTGTACAAATTAAGGTAATCTACATATATTATATGTATTCGGTGAAATGAGCAGACTTTTGACTACAAGTACAATAAGTGTTGCCATCTTTCTATCACAAATATTGTAAGGATAATGGTCAAAAACAATATGGGGGAAAAAAAACAAAACAATTAAAATAGCTTATAATTCTCTCCAACTACCACCACCCCCGGTATGCAGACAGCACCTATGCCTTCTGAAAACCTTTGTACATTCTAAAGGTTCTTAAGCAACTCCATCATTACGTTGCAGGTTTCAGAGTGTGTCAGAGCTAATTTTGGTACATTCCAATCAAACATCTCATAAGGCTGAGGTATGATGGGTGTGAATCAGAAAGATGAGTGAGTACTCAGAAGAATTTGAACTTGAAATTCCTGTTTGTTCTACAATGCCAAGTATTTCTAAATACCTTTCCACATCAACACTGTAAGTGCAGCCAGTGCACAGAAAGCATGCTGAGGAACTTGAATTTGACAGTCTAGTTTTCCTATAATACTTACAGAGAGTTTCAAGGTACTGAGGATCACTGGGTTTCATATGTGCCTGGTCCAGGACGCTCAGGAGTCGAACGGATACGTCCATCACTTTGTCAATGTTCTGGAACATTCCATCCAGATTGACCAGTGGGGGCTGCAGGGGTCAGAAGGTTTATAATGTAACATTTTATACCACAGTGCTGTTGAATTTGAATTCTCGATTCTGATTAGTCAGACAGTGTTGATTAATCTTCTATAACAGCAACACTGAGGCTAGTGCAGCACAGGTTTCTATTAACACACTTGTCCTCATACACTATGGTATCATTTCTATAGCAACAGTGTACAGAGGGACTTGTATGAAGGACGCTTCAAGAGCTGCAACAACTAATCGATAGAATCGATAATAGTCAATTATGAAAATCGTTGTCAACGAATCTCATTATAGATTAGTTGGTATGCGCACGCCACGGGGCATGTTTATTCATTACGTTACTTCTGTTCCAAAAACACGCTTCGGAGATTAAATACCAAAGTTGTGTCCCAAATGAAGTACTGTACACTTACACTATGCACTACCGTCTAGTGTGTGGATTTTAGAAAGGTAATATCATCTAAAATAAAACACTAGCGGGTTTTTTTACTAACCAGAAGTCAGCATTACCTTTTATTCCCAACATGACCTCAGTCACCATCAGACGAAGGCAAAATCGGAAGAAAGTGTGTAACTTCCAAGTCCTCTAAGGCAGGGGAGAATTTTAAACACCGTGGAAATCAAACTGATGCATGAGGACAAACTTATGTTTATATCCAAAATGCTCCACTGTGTGTAAGGGGCGGGGAAAATGGTGCAAGCTGCTTTAGTTTAATTTGATTATATGCTGTATTTTTTGTGCTAGCAGTGAAATTCTGTCGTTTATTATAACGGAAGTGATGTGTTAATGATGTGTTAGTAAAGAGGCCGCGTTGCTGATCACGCGCAGTGTAGATGCAGTGATGGAGTGTGAGCAAGATCTGTAACGTCTAATTAAAACATTATGATAAAAAGTAAAATTATATGTCTAAAGACAGCAAGTAACAGAAACCACAAGGTGCAGTGAAAGTGAGTTTTTATTTTTAATGTAGGACTGTAGTTTAATTCGGTGCTTTTTGTACATCCATAAACATAATGCATAAATACTATAAAATAAATTAGATATAATTTATCTAATCGCCCAATCCGATTTATCGAAAAATAAATAAATAAAAATAATCGGCCAACTAATCGATTCTGAAAATAATCGTTAGTTGCAGCCCTAGACGCTTCACATAAACAGATTAAATAAATGCATGTAGTTCTTGATATTGTGAAATTTTTCCTAAGGAAATGTTTATTTCCATTTAAGGATTTTGCTTTTGCATCTAAGGAGGCTCCATTGTCAGTGTTAACCTGTTTTCCAGAAGCGCTACAGTATTAAATGGAACACATATGTACTTTCATAAATGAAAAAAAAATGTTAGCACTGGCAAATTGCTGTTATATAACAATAATAAAACAGATCAGGCTATGCTGTTATTCTAAAATAACTTCCTCATCCTGTTTTATTCCATACATACAGTGGCAAGAAAAAGTATGTGAACCTTTTGGAACCTTTTGGGGGGGTTAATTCTAAGGGTTCTCAGTTATTAATTCTAAGGGTTCAGTTACTTTTTCCACTGCCATGTTGAATGAGTGTGTTCAATAAAGATATGAGGGATCAGAATTTATTTTGTGTTATTATTTTAGGCACATTATATTTGTCAATAACCTTGACTTAGATGAAGATCACATCACATTTTATGACAAATTTATACAGAAAACCATGAAATTCCAAAAGGTTCACATGCTTTTTCTTGCCACTGCTAGAAGCTTATACATTAACTACAGAACAGCACATATATACACAAGTGGACTTCTAGGCACAGGTTTAATATTCTGATTCTATTTTCTTCACTAGATGAAAAATAGTCTTAATATATACATCACACTTGTAATTACAGTCAAGTCCAGACATCTTGATACATAGAGACTGTCTAATTTGTCTGTGCTGAAGAGATCGAATGTAGCAATGATTAGATGAAACGTCACATGAAAACTGAGAAGCGGACCTACCTGTAGCTTCTGTAGGTTGCTGCGGATAGTAACTGTGCAAATCTGTAGGTACTTCAGGTAGTTCTTCTCCGTGTCCACCAGCTCTTGGATGGCCATGAGCTGCCTCTGAGCCACCTTTTCCCTTTCTGTTGCCTCTTCCTGTGCGGTCTTCCTCATCATCCCCACGTCCTCCTCTTCATTCTCGAAGGAGTCCTCAACGGCTCCATCCACACCTTCCACAGAAACCACTGGTATCTGGCATCTCACCTCTTCAGCCACCTCCTTCAGCTCAGGGAGTTCCTCTGACGTTCCCTGCCTACTTAGCCTCCCAAATCGACGCTCCATACTAGGCCTGCTTGACAGCTGGGAAAACATAGTACTTCTGCTTAGCATTAAGATATCAGATACCAGACACCAGTGAGCATGCAATTCAGGAGGTTAAGACGCTGTACTACTGATCAGAAGGTCGGGAGTTCAAATCCCAGCATTGCCAAGTTGTCGATGCTGGGCCCATGAGCAAAGCCTTTAACCCTCAACTGCTCAGTTGTATAAAATGAGAAAGCCAGGGACTGAAGATCACTTGAAGAGGAAGGAAGCATTTCACTTGCCTTTGCCAAGTGAAGTGACAGTACCCAGTTATAATCTAGATCAAAACAACTCACTAAATTTAAATTTTATAATCGTGCTGTCAGGAAAAGGTACTGTACATGTCCCTTTGTGTTCCCAACAGTATGAACAATGTAAACACCACCTCAAAAAGGTACAACACTAGTCCTTAAGGTATTAATGGTAATTATGTCCTTCAGTAAAGTAAAGAGCATTATGTACTCTTAAGGTTACCAACCAGAGTACATTAAAATCCCAATTTAGGACGTTTCTCTGAAAATATAGATTCCAATTAGGATTAACAATTTCCAAAATGAACACAAGTTCTGTTAAAGCTGTTTGCAGACAGAACAGAAGTTGGAGCCATTCAACCTCGACTGATTAGCACTGTTATGTCTTCTGGGGTGGAACAACCACAGGGAAATTAAAAAAAAAAATAAAAAAATGTCCCCTCCCGAAATGTAGCAAGAGTCCATATAGTCCTCGACCTTAAGAAACCTTGATTTAAATAAGAAGAACCGAATGTTGTCCGAAACGTGCTGCATGACAAGTGGGAAAAAAACAAAATAAAAAAAATTCCTGGGAAAGCATCAAGCACAATTTTTTTCTGTTTGCTCTCTTCAGCTGTGTCAACATTCACAGAAATACAAAGCTTCAACTTACACTTTACCAAAGCAAACCACACAGATCTCCTACAGGGATAAATCGCGTAAGTTGGGCTGAGCTCGCATGTACACAAACAGAAAAAAGCCCCTGCTCAGCATGTTTCGCAGAGCTCTGACAGCCCTGTTAAAAGTGGTGCAGTGCAGTACAATGTTCCTGCAGTCGAGCCGGGAGGAAAACAGCAGGTCTGCTACAAGACAGATCGCTTAAAATATCTCTTAAAGAGCATTGTTACCTTCAGAGACAGATCAATCGATGCTAGATCTTCCTGTGTAGACAGAGCAGGGCAGAGCAGCCTGTTTCATCAGAGGAAAAAGTCTGGCACAACCACACACGCATTTGATTGGAGTAACTTTCTCCACTGAGTCAGACTGAAGGGCCTCAAGTGGCATGGATGTGTGACTGAAGGGGGATGGGTGGGTCAGTGGAAGAGTGTATCAGAGGAAGGAGGGGCCATTAGCAGGAGGGAATGGGATAAGGCCAGTCAGGACAGACACACACACACGCACACACACACACACACACACACACAAAACTGAATAGAGTGACTGACTGCAGCAGCTTGTGAAAAGGAAGTGACACTGGCTGAGGAAGCAGCCTAAAGTCTAAACAGAACAAGCAGCAGGAAATACACATACACACTACCGAAAGTAACATCAGAGGGTAAATGACTGAAGCAAAATCTCTGTGCAGTTTCAAACATGCTCTAAATTATACCAGACCACCTGCATGGTATCTGGACTCCATTCATCTTCAGTAAGAACGTTATCCTGGTCAGGACTACGTCGGAACTGGAGCCTATCCCGGGAACACGAGGCATATAAGGCAGGAATACACCCCTAACGGGACACTAGCACCAAGCACAAATAGAGGTTGACCGATAGTGGATTTTACTGACATCAATCCTCTAATTTTGGCGGTACCTGCCAATAACTGATTAAAGCAATGATCAGTTTTAAAAACTGATACTGAATGAAAACGTAACACTAAAAGTAAAATACTGCTGAGCTTCAACAAAAATAAACAGTACTGACTGTGCCATGAAAAATGCACTGTACTTTTTTGAATGAAATAAACATATCAATATTAATATATTAATAAATATTAAAGTAAAAAAGAAATACTTCCAAACTGAACCAAAAAAATAACACTTCAAATAACAAATAAAAACAGAGACATCCAAAAAAACAAAACACACTTCAAATAACAACTAAATTTGTCAGTGATAGTTTTCATTTCGCCTCCAGACGCCGCTCTCGTACTGTATAATGACAGCGGATTCTCGGCTGTTCCCACAAGGGATGCAACCGGGAAAAACATAGTTCCAGCAATCGGTTATCGGTGCCAATTAATAGGCAAAACCGATCAATCTGTCAAACTCTGCAGAAACACATTCACACCTTGACGCGATTTTGAACAGCCAATTAACCTACTGCTATGTTTAAGGGAGGTGGGAGGAAACTGGAGAGCTCAATGGACTGAAACGGGAGGAAACCCATGAACACATGGGAGGAAACCCACATGAACACAAGGGAGAAACTGGATCAAACGGGTGACCCTACAGCTGTGAGGCAGCGATGCTAGATTGTGTCTCACATTGCTCAATATGTATCTAAGAGTGGATTGATAACAAATCACTTCACTTGACATTTAAGCAACTACAGTATGAAGGACAAATAAAGCAAGACACAGACTTAACTTGATATGAAGAGCCTAAACATCCTACAGAGCTGCAGCAGATGTGATTGACTTACAGACTACTGTGAAAGTTAAACAAAACACAGACTATAAACTGAGTAGCTGTGAACAGATTAACAAGGCATGGTGCAAATTAGACACAAACATGTGCACAGGACCTGCTGTTACACAATGGCAGAGAGGAGGCGGAAGATATCATGTATCACTGCGTTGCAATGCATGGAAGAAAAGCTCATGTTACGTGGTTAGATCGTCTCGCGTTTTCTTTTCCTTTCTTTTTGCAAACACAATTTGACTACAAACCACATGATTGTTGGTTCTTGCACATGCTGAGATTCATTTAATTCCAATAATGCTCATGTGAAACAATTGGGATTTGCCAGGATGCTCACAACATATAATGAACTATTTACTGATTATTATTTCCATACTCCAGGACAATTTCCTGATGACATTTATTCAGACCACAGTGCTGCTGCATTATTAATTCTGATTGGTCAGAGTAACTTTCTGTAGCTCTGACTAGAGTGCCCGATGCAAGATTTATATTAATCTAATACATTATATTTCCCACAGAACAGCTCATTCAAACGGACTTGTATGGAGGACACCATACAGATGGATTAAAAAGAAATTCTTTAACATGACCAGCTGTGATGTTTGAGATGATGGTGAGGGAACAGCTGTTGTGTAAGTGATAACAGGAACAAACTTTCTTTGTGAACTTTCCAGAACATTAAAAGTCACTATACGGTAATTTAAAAAAAAAATTTTTTAATTATTTTAAAGTATGGTGTGTCTTTCTTTCAGAAATGAAAATTTGTTCGCTTTTGCAAATCACTGAGGCAGAAGAGGAAGAAAACATGTTAAGACGTGATGTTATTGAAAAATAATCAGCTTCGGGATGGTATCACCATCACACCACCCAGTAGTTGATTAATTTCTTTTTATTTTATTTTAGAAGCAAAAACACCATCCAAGCACAGAACTAAGCAGCTGAGGGTTATGAGTCTTTCTCAACGAGTTAACAATGGCTCTCTGACACCTTTTTTTTTTTTAATTTAGAGCTTGAGGATGGGATTTCAGAAGCTCAGGCACTGCACTACCACTTCCCCATAACAATAACAGCTCTGATATAAGTGAGCAGTGGCCCTTAACTCATATGTAGACAGAAGTGCAGATATTTAGAAAGATTCAAAGACAGCAGACAATCTTATCATATAATAACTTACTGACAAAAATCCTTGATGTTCCACGAATAAAATGCTAAAGCATAACACAGGGTGTCACAGAAGTCTCCATACATCAGGGAAATTAACACTTTAGAGCAAAATGTCTTCCAAACTTTTTCATACGTATAATAATATATAATAATATATATATATTCCTTCAGATAACCTTTAAGAATCCCTTTGACAAAAGAAGAATTAAAGATGGGCGATATGGACTTAAAACTATATCACAATATGTTCTGGTGTTTATTGCGATAACGATATCAGTGATGATATAAATATAGTACCATTCACCACTGTTTTTAGCTACAAGTGACATCTGCATGCAGTCTTGAGAGCCGAAGAATCACACACATTGATCTAAAAGTAACACTGATTTTCTGTAACTAAACCGACTCCAGATTGTAGAACTAGCCTCCTTGTTTAGCGATAAACTCCTCCACAGCTTCATGTCCACCTTCCGCCATACTTGTTTTTGCTCTGCACATGAGCTTCGAATGGGTCGCACATCGTAGAACATAGAAATACTTCATCAACTAGGCTTTATCATTACTATCACGGGAAGACTAATTCTTACTGTGGGGAGAATTTCTACCGCTATATCACAAACGATAAGATATCACTCTTCCCTAACAAGAACGTACTGAAATCATTCTCATGGATGGATCAGGAAGCTGACTAACAAGAAACATTGCAAATACATCACACACACACGAAACTGTTGTCAAACTTATTAACAAATTTAAAAAGTCTGGAAGTGTTGCGGACCAACTACGGAGTGTACGTCCACGAACATCCAATGACGAAGGCACAACAGACGTGGGGCTGGTAAACATAGAACCGTACATATGGAGAATTTTGGAAACAGCAATTCTTGCAGAAACAAGAGATTGTAAACTGTAACAATACTCTGTGAACTGACTTTTTTTAATCCTAAAAGATCTTGGAGTTGCATGAAATTTTTATTTTGTCGTTCTTATTTCAGTTGACTCTCCAGTGTAAAAAGAAAAGAAGCTAGATTACAGTTAAGTTCATCCAGGTTTTGTTTCAAGTCCCCATCAATGTACGATTAATAATAATAATAATAAAATAGTATTATAATATCAGAAAGCTTGAACATTCAACTAAGCTCTTTGTATTACAAAGCAAGTGAGTAGTAAGATTAGTTGAGATCCAACTGTAATGTTGTAACAGGAAAAGAGATGCAACACATTAAATGTTTACTTTGCGACAACAAGCTTGTGACACTGTGTAAATTTCACTTTATCGTAATTGTCCTCTTTGGGAAAAAAATATCAGGAAAAGTCTACTTTTGGCAACTCTCCCCGTTTTCCCTTGATTTTGTTTCTTTTTTTTGTAATACCTTGAAGCGACTTGATCTTGATCTCCTACGTGGATTGTTGTGATAATTGTTCTGTCTATCGAAAAAGGTTTATTGATGAGTTTTACACTCAAATCCATCCTTTTTCTATACCGCTTATAATACTGGGTCACGGGGAGCCGAGCCCAGGGGGCACAAGGCCCAGGGTACACCCTGGACGGGGTATACGTCCAGCTATTGTGTCCATCACAGGGAACGATCACATACACTCTGGACATGCCAAACATGACACCCAGAAGAAACCCCCACAGCACGGGGAGAACATGCAAACTCCACACACACAGGGCAGCAGTGGGAATTGAACCCCCGACCCTGGATGTGTGAGGCATATGTGCACCCCACTCAAATCCAGACAAATGTCAAAGGTGGTCACGTAAGGAGGAGCTGTAACACACTAACCTCTCATTTAGGTCATAAATGTTGACAATTAAGTCTCATCATTCAAATGAATAAACACGGTGCATTACATTTCCTTGTAAGATGTGCGAGTCTTACATTTGTGAATGAATTCCTGAAGGATTGAAATGGCACTAAGAACTGGGTATAATATTTTACCAGACTAAAAAAATGAGAAAAAAGAAAAACAACAAGGTCATGACACCATAAGAAATGTAGCCTGTTTTGACCCACTTGTGGAAAAGTATCTGTGGATACTACCTAGAGGAAACCATTTCACTCACAGGTAATTCAGGTTGGTTATCATTCCTTGAAGAATCTAAAAACAAAAATGTTATGTTATAACTATTTATATTTCCTTCCCCAAGTCAGGTTTCACTTCTGTTACTATCCCAGGTTAAATTCTAGCATAAAAAGACTATTCTTGACATGAGGACAGTTTTAACAAATGTACCCTGTTTTTACATAAACTGTGTACATACTTTTTTTAATGCTGGGAATTTCTGTCTTTTTTTTTTTAAATAAACCTTTAGCTACCCGAGTTACC
This sequence comes from Ictalurus furcatus, assembly GCF_023375685.1. Taxonomy (NCBI): domain Eukaryota; kingdom Metazoa; phylum Chordata; class Actinopteri; order Siluriformes; family Ictaluridae; genus Ictalurus; species Ictalurus furcatus. The sequence goes on from NC_071262.1 coordinate 15,570,155, forward strand.
GGAGTGAAGTGAAATGTTCTCCAAGCTTTATACAGTAAAGTAAAAGGTTACACTCGCGTTACTCTACAGGTGTCACACCTGCAAGACTAAACAACGTGTAGAAACTAAAAATAGAACAAGCCAGTTTTACTAAACGAAGCAGAAGATGCCTCTGTTGACAGCGGCGCCGCTTACCTACAGCCAAGAGGAGACCATGTCACCTGTTGTTCAACCCCATGTTGTTGTTCAGACTCGCAGCGCAGTTTAAATCCTGTGAAACGCTCCCATTTAGCGAAGTGTGTTTTTAAACGCCAGTGTGAATTCGAAAACAACAGAACAAACCAAAACCGTGACTCAGGCGGACACCTTCCGGCGACGTTCCTATCTGCGTGCTTTAAATCCTCCCTCGACAGCACACGCTCCTCATACAGCTCCAGTACAGCACGTCCCAGTCCCAAACACACGCACTCTGGATTACTACTAAACACTGTTTACTACTGCTATACTCCACCATGTCTACCTGACGCCATAGTAACTGACACTATGGCCAAGAATAGCACAGTGTTTTGGATGCCAAAATTGGATATTGGGACTCACATTAGCTGCACTGCAGCTGTGGAAACGTGACGTCACGCGCGCGAGGGCAGCTACTCGCAACTATGTATCGCTCAGAGAGAGAGAGAGTCATAGGAAGTTCAAAACGCTTGATCGTCACGTGATTAATGTAAACCTCAGATAGTACCCGGAAGTTATTTGCGGACTATCTGAATCCATAGGATTAGAGAGAGACACAACTGCGATTTTTGGTCATTAGTAGCCAATACATGATTTAAAAATATTTATAACATACACCGACGTGTGTATGTAGTATGTATATGTGGTTACATCAATGTTTAAATAAATAAATAAAATCCACTAATATTTGAGGATTGGTGTGGTCAGTTAGCGTTACCTACCTTGTTAACACACCATGGTTAAAAGCCATGTTGCTGTTGTTTTTAATTAAAAAACAATTATGTTTTTAAATTTGCACGATAGTCAATGGCAATCACTAATGTCATCTTTATGACTTTCAGATAGGACAAGAGACAGAAGACCGACAGGTGACTATTGTTGTTGTTATTGTTGTTTACTTTTTTATTGTCCCCCTTAGGGGAAACTAGTTTTGTCAACTCAGTGCAGAATGGGTCAGTGGACTAGCAGCAGCAGCTTGATGTTACGTGTTAACGAAATTTAATGTCATCATATAAAGCTGCTTTAATTGTCCCGTGAGTTTATGAGAGAAGTGTTGTAATGATGTCCGATTCCTGAGTGAATCGTTTGTTTGAGTCGGTTCATTTCAATGAATTGGAGAATCCAGTTGATAAAACCAGTCTGAATGATTCAGTCACGAATAGAACCGATTTGATTCTCGAGTTCAACCTACTGATTCAGTGATCCTGTCACTGTTTTAGCTCATTTCCACATGTCTTTCTGGAGCTGCTCGTGTGTGAAACCTATTATTCACTCAGTGAATAATAATAATAATAATAATAATAATAATAATAGTAAAGTTCATTGTTGTTGGTACTTGGGGAATAATAAATTACAAGTCAACAGCTTATGAAGACATCCAGACAGAGTTTCTATAGTGTCTGTGTATGAGAGAGAGATAGTACAATGGTGTTGATTACTTGTACTGTATATATCATTATTTGTATATAGTTATAAATGCATAATTTCAGTTAATTTAATGAACTGGTCAAATTTAGTTTTTTTTATAGTCTCTTATTGAATATGCAATAATTATTTTGAAAATTATGAGGATAGGTTCCCTTCTGAGTCTGGTTCCTCTCAAGGTTTCTTCCTCATATCATGTTATGGAGTTTGTTCCTGCGACCGTCGCCACCGGTTTGCTCAATAGGGATAAATTCACACTTAAAATCTATATCCTGTGTTTATATGCTTCTGTAAAACTGCTTTGAGACAATGTCCATTGTTGAATTTAATTGAATTGGAAAAGTGAGTGTGTTTCATCATTATTTCGTTTTAAACGCGCTAATGCCATAAGCTAAGCTAAGCTAATTGGCGCTTGCCTTTTTGCCCAGATAGATGGCCGCGATGGCACAAACTGCTTCTTCTTCATCTATGATATAATGCATATACACACTGGTGAATTTTATATAAGATCCTCTCCCTCCAGAATGTTTAAATTTAGCAGCAAGAAAACTGATTTGTTGTCAAAAGTGTAATGTTAGTTGCGCCATCCATGTAACTATGGCAACCAGTAGTGGGAACGACTTCATAGTGCAGCGATACAACCGCTAGCGCTGAGTTTCTGGACGAGAAATATTGTGATACAGTGACATCGCCTGGTTGCTTTTATTAAAACAACACACTATAAGTATGTTTAAATGGACAATATTTTAAAGAATCTTTTTTCACACACAATAATAATAATAATTATATATATATATATATATATATATATATATATATATATATATATATATATGTGTGTGTGTGTATGTGTGTGTGTGTGTTAAGAGAAAGTTATTATCATTACTATTCATGTTATTATTACTATTATGAATAATAATTTATATCCAGTAACCAGGCTTAGTGGTTAGCACGTCCGCCTCACGCCTCCAGGGTTGGGGATTCGATTCCCGCCATGGCCCTGTGTGTGCAGAGTTTGCATGTTCTCCCTGTGCTGCGTAGGTTTCCTCCGGGTACTCCGGTTTCCTCCCCCAGTCCAAAGACATGCATGGTAGGCTGATTGGCATGTCCAAAGTGTCCATAGTGTATGAATGGTTGTGTGAGTGTATGTGATTGTGCCCTGCGATGGATTGGCACCCTGTCCAGGGTGTACCTCGCCTTGTGCCCGATGCTCCCTTGGAGAGGCTCCAGGTTCCCCCGTGACCTTGAAGAGGATAAGCGGTATAGAAGATGGATGGATGGATGGATTCAGTAACCACCTGAGGAGCCTATCCCAAGAATATTGTCTGTGAGGTGGGAATACTAGTTCATCACAGGGCACCATACACACACACACACACACACACACACACATATATATATATATATATATATATATATATATATATATATATATATATATATATATATATATATATATATATATATATTTAAAAATCCACCTACAGGCATGTTTTTGGAGCCGGGAGAAAACTGTCAACACTAACCTCTGTGCCACTGTACCACCCATTATTATTATTATTATTATTATTATTATTATTATTATTAGTCATTTAGTAGTCTTACTTAATAATAATTGCCCCAGAAAACCTTTGTGTGTGCTGACTGAAGTACAGCAAAGTGGAGGTGTACAAAAGAGAAAACAATTCTACAATGGAAAAAGTAATTGACAGTTAAATCCAATTCTCTGGTCCAGTTCTCTGGTCAAAACACATTCTGGTTATAATGGTGGTAAGATAAGCATGCAATTTGCAGTCTTTATCTACTGTAAATAACCCATGAACCTCCAAATAATAAATGATATTCTGCTTTAATTTAACTGACCTTTGTCCAGCATTCCTCTAGAATAATAAAAATTATAAAATACGATTCCCACTAAGTAACATTATACAAGATTATAAAATATCTTTTCTGTTGCATTTTATTCATAGACAGCTGGTATGAATAATATAGCAGGGCTAAGCTCTCTGCCTTTCCAAGATTTAAAACAAAAGGACTGTAGATTCATACAGCCCCCTAGATTTCATATGCATTTGCTCTGATGTTTTCCAGCCCATCGTTATAGTTTATATTCTCCAGCCCCCCCCCCCCCCCCCAAAAAAAAGATTAAATAAATAAAAGATAGGAGAAGAAACTAAAAATAGATATACTAAGCACACATTGTCCAAACAAAGTACAAATTAGACAAAAGAACAGAAAACAGAATTGGACGTTTTTGGTTTGAACAAAAGAGTTTATCATGTTTGGTTTTTGGAGGAAAAAAGAAATTACTCTCTCTGTGTAATAGTTTACCCCACATCTTTCTTATTATGTCATCAATGAGACCTCATGATATCATGCATTGATTAGTCCTAATTTCATTGTCTAGCTATTGACCGATATTAGATTTTAGCTCTCCCATCGACCGTCACAACCAGTCGTGCCTGCTCTTATTTATCTTTTTCCGTGCAGTACACTGTTTGAGTGTTTTATGTAATAAAACAAATCCCTTGTTTACAATATAATTTTTTTCCCCCTTCAGTGGATATAGAGCTTTCTTTATTGGCTCCTGTTGGGTTGAGAAAGTTGCCCCAGGCTCCGGCCCCTGTGGTGTATAAAAGGAATTGTGTTCACGAATAGTTGCATAAACCATAAAGTGGATCTAAAACAAATGATTTTACAAAATCATGGCACATCTTTAGCAAACAGCACTGCCATTCCTACGGTTAATTGCTTTCGAGAGGTTAATCGCTTTTTAGCCTGTGTAGCTTAACCCATGACATTATATTCTCATTAAAATACGTGATTTTTCTCCTTGGGCACTTGGTTTTGGTCAGTGAGATGCAATGCATGCAATGCGCTTCAGCATAAGTTTTCCATGTGTGTTTGATTTGTGTCTCCAGTTTTGTCTGTGGTTACAGGATTATTGATGTTGGAGAAGTAAATTGCTTCCCCTTGGATGGATTTTGGCACTAAGAGAGAAGCCGTGGGTCCGGTTCACCTCTCCTTTACCCTCTCTTACAGACACTACAGAGATGAATTAGAGTCGAACCTGCAAAATAATTGAGACCACAAAGAAATCAGCCCACCTATTTTGCAAAATACTGAAACCACAACTGCAGTCATCTCCATACGTGACCAGGTTATAGTGAAATTGTTATTCCTCTTTTTAAAAAAAAAAATCAATCAGTGTGTGCACTCTCAAGAAAGGGTACTAAATTGTACCTTTCCCTGTACCTTTCACCTAGCCATAATTACCTTTTAGAGCAAAAAGGTATAAAGGGGTACTTTGACGGTACCGCCCTAAGTGTGGATTTGAGTCTCTCTCTCTCTCTCTCTCTCTCTCTCTCTCTCGCTCTCTCTCTGTTCCTAAACACCATTCATGAGTCAGGAAGTTAAAAACAATAGAGTTGCCATCTGACATTGAACTCACACCATAAACATGTCATGGGGATGCCATAATGTCATTAATCACCATGAAAATTCATGTCCAGTTGTAAAACACTGAAATTATAAGTAATTGTTATGATAGCTGCTACAATGGCTGATGCAATGATGCAAAGGTTGACTCACATGCATTTTTTGCAATAAGTGTACTTTGCACACTTCATAATAGGTACTTTATGACAGCGGTCGTAACCTAACAGAGTTTATACCATGGCCACAGACAGACTCTTACATCAGTAGTGGATCTTTAGTTAGCACCTAAACTCTGTGACAAGCCCTTTATGAAGCTGCTTTGTCATGATATATACTCACTGGCAGCAAAATGCATAAAATCATGAAAACACAGGTCAAGAACTTTAGTTAATTTTCCCACCAACATCAGTATCGGGTAAAACGAGATCTCAGAAACTGAGATTTGATTTCCATCCATCCATCCATTTTCTGTACCGCATGGAGCCTACTGGACCCCAAGGGAACTTGGGGCACAAGACGGGGGACACCCTGGATGGGGTTCCAACCCATCGGTGGGCACAGTCGCATACAAAGTCATACAATTTATGTCTTTGGACTAGGGGAGGAAACTGGAGTACTCAGTGGAAACCTCTGAAGCACGGGGAGAACATTCAAACTCTGTCAACACAGGGCAGAGGCAGGATTTGAATTCCCAACCCCAGAGGTGTGAGGCAAACGTGCTAACCACCAAGCCACCATACACCTGAGATTTGATTTCAGATTTGTTAGTTCAGGTTGTTGTGGGGGGGGATCACGTGATCTTTTTCTGATCTTTAACTTCCCAGTTACAGTGACATGGTGATCTCAGTTAAATGATCAAAGAAAAGAAAAAAACTGTTTACCAATTGTCCACTAGATGGCAGGACAGGTAAGTGTAAGTTGCTACAGAGGGCCATATAGAATTTATTAATATAATCAGTACTCAGGTTAAATGTAATCAGGTTTAAGGGGCCCAACTGATTTTCATCCTTTGCGGCAGACGCAATCTGGAACAGAAATATTGTGTCCTGAATATTTCTGTTTTCTGTGTGAACACATGCCAAAATCCATGTGTCAAACAAAACTTAGCTGTATTTGAAGTTCAGCTAAAAACGAAGGAACTTGGCCTGCAGGGTTTGTTCCAGCTCTCTCTCTCTCTCTCTCTCTCTCTCTCTCACACACACACACACATACATATATATTTGGCTTCATGCAGTCCCTCAACCCTCCAACACAAACACTAACCAGAGTGAGAAACATGTGTTGGCCTAGTTGTCATTGCTAATAATACGAACATTTCCTTTTCCCATTTGGCTGCATGCACATTGTGTCGTCATGTGTGCCCATGCGCATAAATACCAGCCCTTTTGGAACTCTAGTGTTGGGTGGCTAGAAACGCATTGCAAGCAAACAATGACTTCATCCATCCTCAGGGTGGCCCTTCTGCTTGAGCAGTATCGGAGCTCTTTCAGTTCTCTAGGCCATGGCACCTTCCACTTCCAGCCGCCTCTGCACCCGTACAGGTATGGCTAAACGGAAAAACACAGAGGGGGAGCGATAAAGAAATCTTGGCCTTTGTGATGTGATCTGTCTGAATGCATCTAGTCATCACAAGAAGGCTGTATGTGAATGAAAGAGAGTAAATGAAAAAAAAACAACAGGGATGTAAAGTGTTCAACTCCAAGCACAAAAACACTCATCAGATTTAGATTCTGGATCTGCCTTGTTCAGTCAGCTGAAAAACCCAGAAAGAGCCAGGACATGTTTGTATAAACATTTCTTATACCACAGTGCTATTGCTTAATTCTGGTTGGTCAGAACTTGTGTGTTTGTAGCTGTATCAGATTCGGCATAGTAACACATTTCCTATAACAACAGCTCTGACAGCAGTTCTTTCTGCAATGTTTATAGTACTTCTCACATTCTATTTAAAACTACAAAGTACGCTATCATTTGCAAAGAAACAACTCACGCTGGGAATTATTCTGTATGGCGGACACTCCAAATAAACCGATAAAAAAAAAAAAAACTTACTTGTTAATATGGTAAGATTTTCCGTGAGGAAACGTTTATTTATTTAGCATCTTCGGAACCAGTCTCCGGCATCAGTACTTAAGTTTTCCAGTTTCTCAGTAACATGAGAAGCTACATTAATGTCTATTATTAACTCAAAGAGAGAGAGAAAAAAGAATGGTTAGTGAGGAAACAACTGTTTATAGTTGCTATAATGTAAGCAATAACAGGAACTAACATATCTTTGGTATGTTCCAGAACATTATGCGTAACTTTAAATAGACAAAATGTACCACATTCTTTAATTAATAATAAATAAATAAAAAGAATTATTGGCAAGGGGGCATATTAACTTAATGGTTTTCACGTTTGCCTTGCACCGCTGTGGTTGAGGGTTCGTTTTCTGCCTCTGCACTGTGTGTGTGGAGTTTACATATTCTTCCTCTGCTTCGGGGGTTTCCTCCGGATACTCCGGTCTCATCCCACAGGTCATAGACATGCACTGTAGGCTGACTGGCATTTCCAAATTGCTAGAAGTGAATGGGTGCGTGAATGCGTGTGTGATTGTGCCTTGTGATGGGTTGGCACCTTGTCCAGGGTGTCTCCCGCCTTCCCTGCCCCCAAGTTCTCTGGAATAGGTTCCAGGTTCCCCACAACCCTGTGTTAAGTGGTATGCAAAATAAATGGATGGATGGTTGGATGAATGGAATCACTGGTACATTGCTGTAGTATATGAGGAATAAAACACTTCAAGACAGCCTGTTTTTGGAAAATAATCCGTTTCCGTGTGGTAATGCATCACACCTCCATGTTGCTGATTATTTTCCTGTGAAAGTGTCACGTTTTATTTCTTACATGTTCCTTGTCTGCTTCTTCTGAAACAATCTCAGCTGAGGAATGGAAGCTGTTGGTCTGGTCTGACGAGAAACAGAAAGGGGATTAAATCACTTACCAACAGGCTTTGCTTATATACTGTAAGAAAACACATTTATAACCATGTCTAATTGTATGATGGATGTTCAGTGCTGCAATCAGTGTTTGTGCCCACAATTAGCTTGAAAGGGCCTGTGTGTATTTTTGCTTATTACACCATTATGTCCTGACAGCATTAATGATTATGGTGCCACTAATAAACCCAGGAATTTCAGAATAAAAAAAATGTAATAAAATAAAAGGTTATTTAAAGGATATTTGATGATAAATTAAAAGCCTTGACCAGTCTGAACCACTGCATGAACAAACCATGTCTGCTTTTATTTCTGGCCCATAAACAGCTAAATTGAAAATAAATTGAAGTTGTCCTCATCATGTTTGAAGACAGAACGGTCAGTTGCTACGCAATAGATTCATAGGGTGGAGGAAATGACCGTGCTGTAGTGTTGGGGAAAATGAGAGTGGCCAAGCAGTCTTACTCAGCAGGGCTCGCCTCAGGCTTGCGCCAATGAGGCCGTCCGTTTATGAAAGAATTTAGTCATTTCTGCTGTGGTTTGAGTGCTGCTAGTATTTTACAGGGTTTTTAGGGCACGAATAATCAAAAACGGCTGTCTGCACACTTTCTCAGGTCCCGCCAACCCAGAGTGGGGAGCATTTCGTTGGGAGCGTTTCTCAGCGAGAGTTTTTAACCTTAGCAGCTTGGTGAGCGTGAGCGCGTACTGCGCTGACCATTTTTTTTTGTCATCCTTCACCGCTTCTATAATGCACCTGGAGCCGAGCCCTGCTAAACACCAGGTAAACTAACATGCTGAGTCTAGACCCAGGGGGGCTTGTTAAGAAAAGCAGAGATGTTTAGCAGTGGCTGGGGAAATAAACCTATATCAAAATGTAATGGGCCTAGTTGTAAAAGTATTACATTGTACACGGTTTAGCCAGAGGGTGCTTTGGCCGACCCTGCGATGAGTGCGTGCGACCACGCAGAGTTAACCGTTTCAATCAGGAGTCATGCACGCTGTAATCACAATCGTGTGCGTTCCACAAACACCACGCCGCATGTAGCCCTCAGGTTCTCTCTGAACACTCTTACACTAAGTGACCATGCATGAAGTACTGCAGCATAGCAGGGTTGATGGGTTGATATGTCTCATAAAGCATTACTCGGAGCATTACTATGTTGAATCTTTGATGAACATGATATACTATTGCATGGCCAACCACACGCAAGCCTGGAACATGACTCCCCTTGTCCTGTAGATAGGAGCTCCTGCAGAGAGATGTGTAGACCCGTGTAGAGATGTGTAGATGTGTCTGCCTGATGTGATGCCGCTGCCTGAACCTGAAACGCTTTCTACTGCCAGTCCCTCCAGGATTTGCGACTTTGTGATCGCAGAAATGTACCTCTCCAATATTTGGAAGAGCTTGCAATTTTTCAAAATTACTGCAGGATTTCTGCAGATTTGGGCCAAGACACTTCATGTGACATCATCACAACACGCATTCAGCCAAAGATCTCTTTGATTTACGAGTGTCGAACACGAGTACAGCTAAAATGTCTCATTTACCAACAAACATCACTGCGAAAGACCGTGCAAAACAATTTTGTGCGACTGCAATTTCGTCAAGTAGTTTTCTGCAAAAAAAAACAAAACAAAACAACAACATATAAATCTCTGCAAGCTGCATTGCAAATATGAAAAAAAGCAGCAGCAAAATCAATAATAAAAAAAAAATGAAATACTGTACAGACTGTGCTGCTGAGGCTCCTCTCGTGCTTCTTGTCCTTATTTGCTACTTCTGCTTGGAGATTTCTGCACTTGTGACTCACCTTCTATTGCTGTGGAGGGTTTCACATGGAAATCATAAAGCTTTGCATTTCCCAAAAACAGTTAATGCCCAAGACTCACCTTTGCTTTAGAGGATAATTTCACCTGGATACTGTAGACTTGTACATTAAAACAGCTGCTGCTGTGATCATAAAGTCTGTCCCGTTTAAGGATGCATTGATACCATTTTTTTTTCAGACTGAGTCCAAGTCTGATACTGATACTGACACCAAAACCTACTTTGTATTAAGGAGCATCAGGAGTGTCTTTAGCTAACTACAGTAGTTACCTTGTATTGATTAGAGCTGCAATGGAGAAGAGAGGATTTTGTTTCGTTTATTAGTATAGATGCATCACTAGTGTTGTTTGTCTTTACTCTTCTACAGCTCTATTCTGTAATTATTTTTGAATACTGTGTCACTCAGAAGAGAGTGGGCTCTCTTTTGAGTCTTAAGTTTTCTTCCTCGTGTCGTCTCAGGGAGTTTTCCCTTGCAGCTGTCACCTCTGGTTTGCTTTGTGACAATGTCGTTTGTTAAAGTGCTATACAAATAAAATTGAAATGAATTTGTTTTTAGACCTGGCCAAGCCACACTCACAATTCCTATCAAATGCTGTCTGGAACATCAGATGCTGGGAAGTTTTCCACCCAGCTTTAAGGTCACCCAGCTTTTGAGCACTGAGGTCACTCGTATTGGAGAGTATGTTTTTAAAAGCACTTACATTCACACCAACATCAGAGAGAGTGACTTCATTCTGTACTCTTTTTATTTTTTTGGTCTTTCCGTTACAGTTTGAGCGTGCCTGATCGCCTGATCTGCTGAGCCTGCCAGGACGTCCTGGAACACTACAGCTTCTCACACTCATAAAGATTATGTTTACCAAAACATTCCACTTAGGCGAGTCTACAGTTCATTAATTATAAGCACACAGTGGCCAGCCACATCAGTGTTCCCATCCTAAGCACATGTGTATAAATGGAAAAGGAAAAAAAATAAATAGACACATAAATACATTTGCTTTTTTATCCCTAGGGTCAAGTTGCACAGTATTGCCAATGTTTTTTGAGCAGTGGTCGGAGCAAAAGCAGGAGAGGCCTCGTTGAAGATTTATAGCAGTGCCCTTGTCTAGTCACACCCATCTAGTTGGTAGAACAGATAAATACATAGTGCTTTTTTATGAGAGAAATTTTTATTTTTATTTTTTTAAAGAAAAACAGACTAACCACTCTCGAGAAGAAAAGACTTGCTGTTCAGCATTATCAGAATTAGAAATGCTTTTTTTTTCCATACAGCTTTTTAGGTTTCTGAGAACATTTAGCATGGAAACATCAAGAAAACTGAATTCTGAAGTAGTTCAAATCGTTTCTTATTTCTTCCCAGTGCAAGAACTTCACATGCACTGTTCAGTTGATTTACCTGTAAATCATCTGTCATAATGTGTAAGAGCAAACGTTAACATGAATTATTTCTTAGCTGTTAACACAGTCTCAATTTAGATGCATTCCACGGGCATGGAGTATCAATGACTTATAGACTGTTCCTTTTCTTTTTTACAATGCTCAGCTGTTGATTTAAAGCACGATTATTTTAAAGATACTTTTGTGGTCCCTCATGTGAGATTAGTTCCCTATGTTAAGATCTGTACATTTTATAGAGCAATTTAGGCAAAACGCATTGCCCTACAGCGTGTTCTACTCTGTCTTACCTGGAAATAAAAGCTAATAAACCTCTACAGGCTGCAAAAACCTCAAGCCTGGCAGTCAAGTAAGTAAACTTACCACAGGCCGGACTACAGGGAGTGTGTTTATCATATCTATAACACCATGCTTGCTCCTGACAACACAGATACGACAAGAGCGGCTCCTAGACACCCTCAGCCCTGCTGACGCAGCTTGCACAGGCAGATTAGAGTTTCCTCTATCGGGACCTGCGATCGTTAGAGGGGTGGTGACTGTCAACACTATCATCAGCATCATCGCCAGTGTTCCAGCACTTTCCTCTCTTCAGCAGGAAGGCAGCTCAGTTCTACTTGGCTGAACTTCACAGGGTGCGTGCTTTTCAGCGGAGTGGGGTGATCCCATCGCTGAGTAACACACCTACGCTCACACTCACTATCTCTGCCTTGTGTTGTGGTCAGATCCCGGGCACAGATAGACTGCTTGTTGAAAAGGCCACTGCTTTCTATGACACCTCCAACAAAAAAAGTTGCTTCCTTGATTTTTGATTGTTGCTAAGTGATGGGCGGAGTAAACATCCTCTGCGATGCAGCCGACAGGAGACATGCGATATCTGTGAAGAAGATTCACAGCACTGAGGAGTGATTTGAGATAAGAGCTCGGAGACCCCCTGCCCACTGATTAGAAGACTTACTCTCTCTCCCTTCGTTTGCTGCTGATGCCATCCCAGGACATGGATTTATGGGTTCTGCTCTAAATTCATTTATCTGCTCTCTCTCCTGTTTACCCTGTTGCTATTACTATCAGTTTTATTCTCATTGCTGGTATGGTCCTGCATTTTAAAACCTCCATTATGAAAAGCAGAATACTTTATAGGCTTTAAAAGGTTGCAAACACCTGGCAGCCAGACACAGAATCTTCAGAATCCACTATTTGTGGTGTGATTGTTGTTATTTAATATAATGAGTAGAGAAGCATTGTGAATATGAATTAAAATTAATTCAAGTTTATAATGTGTGTTCTTTAAAAAAGGGTTCTGTAAGCCTCTTTGTATGGGTATTGGTTTCATTTGTCTAAAGACCTTCTGCTTGAAATCTTTAGTGAAAGACAATCCACATAGAACCCTTATGGGTTCATCCAGAGGGGTAACCCTTACAGATGTAAGTCCCATGTGAATAATCACATAGGAGCATATTCAGAGTTGAGTGAGGAAATTGTGCAAATCGGTATTCAGACCTCAAATGTAATTATGGTCTTAAGCGTTATTCAGAAAATCTGGCAACCTCAGAGTCATGCACTTTGATTTGCATAATCTGAATGGGCCAAAATCTGAATATGCACAACTGAATACTGCTCATAGTAAACTTTTGAACTTTTTTCATTTTTAAACACTTCACATGTTATTTTGCGCACAATTTTCACCTGCGGACCTTTCAATACAGTGCATAAGATATGAGATTTTTTAAAAATTGTATTATTCTTTTATTTTTGCATGCCATTCAGTACGTTTAGATGGACAACAATAATCCAATATTAACCCGATTAAGACAATACTCTGATTAAGAAACTACCATGTAAACAGTGGTTATTGATGACCTTAATTCGACTAAAGTCATACTCGAAGTAAACACAAATCGAATTAAGACGTGTGGAGTACTCCTGTTTTAGTCGCATTATCGAAGTGCATTACAGACATGTACACACCTTAATCACATTATTAACGTTGTGTGGGAGTTTTCACCACATTTTGTGACAGGACACGTACACACACAGCAGTGCTCAACCGTTTAATGGCAAACAAGAGAGTCTTCTATTAGCACATACAGCATGGCAAATAACTAACTGCACTTGAAGCTTTCATAAAGTTAAAAATGAAACACCCAAAACTGTATACGGTACCATAACGAAGATGAACTGTACGTTGATACGTGAAATTCTGGAGGGAATGTTGGACGGCGTGGCGTGGGGACGTAATGACGTGTGCCGTTAATCGATCTCTGTTCTACAACATGTAAAACGGGAACATGAACGGAATATTCTAAAAGCAACTCATGTAAACATCTTAATCACAATATTATCTTATTCAGAATATGGTCAATAATTAGATTACTGCTGTCCATGTAAACATAGTCAATGTTTCACAGGCTTTTATTTTTCTCATGTGATCACGTGTATACTGGAATTCACATGTGCAATTTCATGATAAAATGCACCTTCACATGTTCACATCTTCACGCACTCATACAATATATTACTCACATAATCACATGCTGAAAAACAGTCATGATCGCATTGAGGAAGACCATATCAAGTTCCACACCTTTCATCCAAGAACAGGAATCTGAGGCTACACTAGGCACAGGCTCACTGAAAATGGACAGTATAAAATCGGAAAACAAAACATTGCTTGGTCTTTTTCCAATCTTCAGCTGTCCCGTTCGGGTGAGCCTGTGCCCACTCCAGTCTCATATTCCTGTTCTTGGCTGAAAGGAGTAGAACCCCATGTTGTGATTTTTGAGATGCTTTTCTGCTCACCATGGTTATCCAGAGTGGTTATTTGTCTTACCGTAGCTTTCCTGCTAGCTTATCCCAGTCTCCTCTGACTTCTCTGATCAATAAGGCATTTCCATCTGCAGAACTGCTGAAGCTCTTAACCTGTATCTGCATGGTTTTATACGTTGCATGTTGCCACATGATTGGCTGATTGGGTAACTGCACGAGTGAGCAGGTGTACAGGTGTTTCTATTAAAGTAGCCAGTAAGTGCATGTAATCATAAGGAAACCTCATCATTGGCCAGCATTTGAAATTTGTATCTATACTATCTATTTTATTTGTATATGGTGGTTATGAAACCAGGTGTTGCTTAATTTATATCATAAACCCAAAATATAGGAAAAACTGTACTTTGTGTGGTTACATCATATACATGTGCACTCTAGTGCATTATACAACTGGCGCTAACACTAGAGCCGCTCTCTGGTCTCTCTTTTAAACTGGTTCATGCACAGGGCAACTGTCCTTTTAAGTGCTTAATTTTGTCTCGCGGGAAACAAAATATTTCCAGTATGTTGAGAAACTGGTACAAGTATGCTGCAGAAACCCTGACTTCTTTTTTAAACACCTAATTGTTCATTTTGTGCTAGTTGTTGGGCACAAGCACATTTTCTCGACACCACAAATAAGCAACAAAGAAAGAGAGAGTGTGAGCAACAGTTAAATCACAGTCAATTTAGCTTGTGCATTTATTCTGCTGATTCATATTATTCAAATTAGCCTAATATATTCATTCATGTATCTTTGGTAAACACTTTATTCTGGTCAGGGTTGCGGTGGATCCGATGGGAAAACATCACAGAGCACCATGCACACAGACATTCGCATAATCATTCATACAAATCTATCTACTAGCGTGTTTTTGGAAGGTGAAAGGAAACTGGAGAACCCGAAGGAAAACCACACGGACACAATGTGAAACTCCACACAGACTACTTTAAGCCAGATCTGAGCTCAGGATTAAACCAGGGACCCTGGAGGTGTGAGTCGGCAATGCTGGATAATATTATTAGGCACTGCTAACTTCACAATTCTGATCGTTCACAAGGTGTTGATTAATATCCTATAACAGCTGCTCTGACAAGTAATGCTGGCTGCAGAACAAATCACAGGTTTATTAAGGCACGGTGGTTTAGGGATTAGCACGTTTGTCTCGCACCTCCAGAGCTGGGGGTTCGAAGCCTGCCTCTGCCCTGTGTAAGTGGCATTTGCATGTACTCCCCTGTGGCTCGGGGGTTTCCTCTGGATACTCTGGTTTCCTCCTCCAGTAAAAAGACATGCTCTGTAGGCTGTTTGGCATGTCTAAATTGTCCGTAGTGTGTGAATGCATGTGTGATTGTGCCCTGCCATGGGTTAGCACCCCGTCCAGGGTGTCCCCCCACCTTGTGCCCAGAGTTCCCTGTGTAGGATAAGCGGTATGGAAAATGGATGAACGAATGGATAATAATATGCTCAATCGTATTAAAAACTATTTAACAGAGACTTGTATTGGAACACTTCATATCACTTAATGTAGTTCAATAATTCACTTTTCTAATAGAACTTTTCTGCTTTTCTCTGCACACATATGAAAAAAAGCATTGAATATAGTAGCGGTGCTCTCTCTCTCTCCATCTCTCTCTCTCACTCTCACTCTCTCTCTCTCTCTCTCTGTCTCTCTCACACACACACACACACACACACACACACACACACATCATAATAAAGCAGTAACCAATAAATATTACCTCATAATTTTACTAACTACCTGGCAAGATATCTACTGCAGGTTAGATTTACTAAATAAACATTCCATTTACTTTCAGCATTTAGTATGGCTTATTTTCAGTTACGGAGGGGAGGAGTCTTATCTAGAGTCTTGCTTTATCTTTGGCTTTAAAGGCCAAAAGAAAATCAAGAAAATAGGACGCAGTCTGAGACTATTTTTCCTATCAGCACAGAGAAATGCAGACAAAGCTCCATCCAGCATCATATCTATAAGAAAAGAAAAAAAAATTAAATGTCATACAATTTTATGTAATCTACTGCTTTAAATATCATTCTTGACACAAGCATTTCAGGCTGTTTTTGTGCATATGTATGTGTATTTTTCTTTCAATTTAATTGTCATTTCTTTGGATTAATTCCTTATCATTCTGAACCCTGTCCTTTTAAGATAAAAAAAAATACAAAAAACATCTCTCCCTCATATGTTAGATACTTTCCAGACAGCTTCATCATTCTTGCTGCTAAATCCCTCCGCCCAATCCTCATCTAAACCTGCCAGCAACAATCTTCCAGAATCAGGTAATTCACTATTACACCCACTGGTAATAAAAAATAATGTGATACTAAACCCAAAAGCCCAAAAGGAGTGCAGGGCTCAAAATTTCCCCCACAATTTGTGGTCTTCTCAGCATTTACATGAATATCACTCCATCCGAGAAATATCTATCTTCTGCGGCAGGAAACAAAAATTGAGCAATGAGTTACAGTGTTTATTGATTATTTCTACCATTACAGTGTCAGTGCTAGATTAAATCCTTTGTTCTCCAGTTAAGGAACCTAATTATGGAAGTATTTGACATACTGAAATAAAAAATCGCTTCACTGAAAGAAGCGATATTCATTTGTCTAGCCGGTACCTCTGTGCTATAAAAAAAAAAAAAAAGCAGTTCACTTATCATATTCTTATGCAGCAAAAACTCCCTGTTGCATACAAAGCTACAGAGTGACAAAACAAGGACATAACCTTTGCATTTTTAATCAAAACTTGTTGTTTAGTACCGTAAAATATGATTCTGTTATCACACTTTATCTTTTACAGCTCAGAATACACTAAATATTCTTCCTGCATAATGTAAACAGTTTATTTAAGCTGCATATTTGATACTATGCCAGACATTTACTGCTTTTTTTCTTCTGAACTCATACCCTAAAATACCGCAATTATTTTTCCCCTGGTGGAATCAAGGCTGTTAATCAGTCGTACCCCGCTGCAGCCATCTCTCAGAAACACACCACACGAGAGGAGGCTGAGATGGTTTAAACTTTTGAAATTGTCATACTCAGGAAAAGGCTAAAGGTTTCTGTGGCCTAGATTCCACAAATACTCTTTCACGGTTAATCTACCAATTTGAATATAGCAAAAACAGACTGGGAATGAAGCTGATTAGTGCTATGAATACATCTAATGCCAATCCGTCTATGTGTATGTGTTTATTTGTTTATGTAGGTACACTCTCATTGACTGTGCAGTTTTGGGACAGAACTGTGCTTCTCACAGTTATATTATTATTGTATTATTGTCTGTGGGAATGGAGGCTTAGTGGTACATTGGCTTCACACCTCCAGGGTTGGGGGTTCAAATCCTGCCTCTGCCCTGTGCACCTGCAGCTTGCATGTTCTCCCCATGTGTCTCCCCCAGTTCAAAGACGTGCACTGTAAGCTGACTTGCATTTCCAAATTTTCCATAGTGTGTGTGTGTGTGATTGTGTCCTGCGATGTATTGGCACCCCATCCAAGGTGTCCCCTGCCTTGTTCCTTGGTATAGACTCCCGGCTGCCCCATGACCCTGTGTAGGATAAGGAGTATGAAAAATGGATGGATGGATGGATGGATGGATGTGTAGAAAACGTTAGTACTTACTCCATTGTGTTTTTCTACGCCAAAATATCCTGCTATGTGTCTGGTCTATTGGTGGAATCTATTGGTCATACTATTAGATAGGTGTGCTAAAATCTCTATCTCTATCTACCAATAGCTTAACAATGAACCGATTACTCAAACTGATAATATTAGGCATAATAATTATATAATAATGATATAATAATGCATTATATCACTAATGGCATAATTACAATGATGTGGAGCAAACTATTACACACATACAGTAATTACCGGCAGATGCATCCATGATTTTAGTTTGTTTTAAGTGTTTAAAGTTAATGCTCTACTCGGTTTGTGTTGTGTTTCCTCTGAAAATCAAACATGCTATTTCATTCAAACCAATAACTTACAGTTCTTCTTTGAACAATATGTGCATAGACTATCTACTTTTACTCTCCCATTCACAGGCATTTGAGGGAAAAAGGATGATAGAGTAAATAATTGACCTTGCACATGCTCTTTCTCATTCACTGCTGAGTATTCTACTCTGTTTAATCACTTGACACAACTGTCACTGATACGCTGCATTAATCTACAGTCTGGGCTAGAAAGAAATCAGCCCCAGCCTCACTTCTTCATACCATTCTGTGCATTTTTCTTACAACCATTGGTGGTGGTATTATTGCTTCCACAACAGTGCAAAATAATCCATCATTCATAGTACATTTCTAAACAGCAAAAAAAAAAACAAAGCCTTATGTTGATGTTTTATCTTTGAAAGATATGGTGGGCTTAGTGCTGATGCCTCAGGTGGAAACACAGGTCTACAGCATTTTTACTAAAATACTGTGAGTGTAAGCACAACCTGACACATAACACAAATCCTTTCAAGAGAAATTTACCAAAACTATTGAGCACGTCCCGTAAGAAACTCTGATGAGTGTGCATTGCAAGGATACATCCTGACTGATTTATAATGTACAAGTGAAAGATAATAACGTGTGTATGTCAGTCAAGGCCACATTTTACATAGGAATGTTGGAATTACGTGCAACCAAAATAGCTTTGTCAACTTGAGCTTCTCAATAAACCAAAAGTTTCATTCCAGACTGGTGAGAGAGATTGATGACTTTGCTGGAGATGGGATGGGGGAGAATAAGGCACTTCGACATACTCCGAATTACTGGGCTGTTGGGATGAGGCCTGAGGAAACATGCCGTGCACAAGTGCCAGACTCCGTGGCCTGTAAAACTGCTGACCAGGTCGACTTTTTCCACGGTATTATGAGTTTGGAGAGGCGAGGGGATTTCAAGAGGTGACATCCTGGACTTGACGTGTGTCGCTTCTGATTCTCCAGGCTTTTTATCTCCTCCCCGATTCTGCCCATTGTGGTGGGAAGCGGTTTTGGTAATCTCAGCCAGAGCTGAGCTGCACTGAAAAAACAACAACAGCATGGCAGATAAGCAATTGCACAAGACAAACCATGCGAATATCGAAAGCGCCAACAAAACACAATATGTTCTGGACTGGACAGTGTTTTTACGTCTGTGGAGTCCAAACCAAACACCAATTACACCACCCGTGTCAAATCAGCAGTAAGGAGCTCAGTAGGGATCTTTCTTCTTCTTTCTTCATTAGCATCACAAGAGGGCAGTACAAGCAGTTAAAGTAGAGCAATATGCTACTTGCATCTCCAGGCGCAACAACAGAACCTCATCAGTATATAATTATCCACAATATGGTCTAGTCAGTTCTCTGAGATAATCAGCGTACTGCTCTCTTCTCACTGTGCTATGGGCTACGTCATAAACAAACACACACACATATGGATCCCCTCACAATCTCATGGTCACAGACAGCGAAGCAAACAGAGCGAAGCCTCTGCCTGCATCCCAGCCATTCAGTCGGCTACAACTCATGATTTTGGATTTTTATCAAATCTCAGTCGATACAGGGTCACGAAGTCTCCGATTCACCGGGAGGAAACTCTACTAGTTTACAAAAAGCCCAATCTTTGGGTCTTTGTATTTATTTGCCTCTTAGCTCCCATATGTACTCCTGCTTATCATCTTCATCTTGACTAATGTGCAGTGGATGACTAATGTTCATCCAAGGCACATTAGTCAACTTCAAGTAATACAAAGAGGATTTTAAGTACAAAAAAGGCTTTCACAAAAAAAGTGACACAGTTTATGTTGGAAAGCACTTCTGAAATCAGAGAAGCTGGATGTGACTGAGGACAAATTAGTCATGGTCAGAAGATCACATTTTAATGTAAATAAACACTGTTTACAAAATAGTATTGTGATTCAAAGATGTTCAAGTGATCCAAAAATGACAAAATCATGTCAGCTAGTCTTTAAGTGAATTTATAGCTATGGCTTGCATTGCAAGGCTTGCTGTATCATTATGCGGTTTGTGGCTTGGTTTATGCCCTCCGGGCTGCTGCGCCAGCCCCATTCTGTTTAAACAAAGCCTGAGTTTCTCAGAGGCTGCGCCCCTTGACCTGCATGTTAATACAGGTCGGCGCTACGAGAGGCCGCTGGCCAGGAAAGCAGTTTAAACAATGCCATTGTGTCTGGACAAGAGACCGCCGCATGAGCCAGCACTTTTCTATGTCTATTTATCTTAAATATGACCAGCTCAAGCGCTTAAGATCAGTCACGAGTTGAATGTTTTAACAGTTTCCTGAATGCAAAGTCTAGGAATTTTTTTTTTTTAACTAGCAAAGAGCCCCACAAAATGGTATTACTATTATATATGTACTTCTGCTTATAACATTTATAACTAAGATAGCAATCATTAGAACATAAGAGCATGTGACATATTGTGATATAAACCAAGTAGAACAGTACATTCAACACTGCAACTCTCTCATCTCCTTTTTCATTTCTCACTCCCTCTCTCTCTCTCTCTCTCTCTCTCTCTCTCTCTCTCTCTCTCTTCGCATTTCTGTGTGAACTCTCCTCCGTGATAAGCTCCAGATGTTGTTTGCTGCTGTGAAGGTGCTGGAGTGAGATTCACTCTCCCTCCTCCTGTTCTCGGCAGACCAGGTCAAAGGGTCTCGGTTGATCATTCATTTGGAGAGGCTCCAAGCCGACAGGGAAAACAGACTAATCACCTGTATGACATGACACTTGGAAAAGGATGTAATCAACCCGACGGAGTCTGCAGTAAAATCATAAAGATTCAGCAGCACCTCAATTGATCTCGTGCGCCATTTCGTTAACACTCACTTTAACATTTATTGTTTTGAGATAAGAACTAAGCCTAAGTGTGATAGAAAACCAGTGTCCCTTTTCAACTACATTACATGGTGCTGATGTTGTGGAATGACACAGTAACTAAGATATGACAGATGTTCCCCTGTGCCTCCTGAAGCACCCCTGCATGCTCAGGCTGCTGATCCTTTTTTCTTCTCTCCATGGCCCAGAGGTCAATGTGTTTACAGCCATGAGATCCATCACCGTGTTCAGTTATTTTGCCCGTGGTTATGGTTGCCAGCAGCTGGCTCAACCCGTCACCTTAATGGGCTCATGCTTGAAGCTCTCAAACTAATGGCAAAAGGGGCTAAACTAATCACCAGCTCAAAGTGAAGACCTCTGTAATTCCCTCACTCTTTCATTCTCTTTCTCTCTCTGTCAGAACTGCAATTTAATATGTTTGATATCAAATTTAATATGCATTCTGTATGCACAAATTTCAGTATTTATGCACTGTGAATCTGCAAACTCCAGCAGCACATGTTTATAGGCAAATAGTACTGTTATATCTGAATGCATACCGCTGGGAGCTTTCTCTGGCTGCAGTTCCTTCCACACATTTTTTTTTTTGTCCAGTTAAATGAAAATTATGTAAAAATTGACATCAGGGATGACATCACCAGAGCAGGACCACATAGCGGAAAAACATACTCGTATAAACAGCCAGAACTGCTATTGTTAGCTATTGGAACAACAATGAGCAAGAATATGTGAGGAGGAATCAGTAATGAAAAGCGGAGACACATCTCGAGTTTGGCACAAGAGCCTCAGTCAAGCAGTCGAGTGGTTTTAATGGGATTACGTTTTAATCTGACACAGCTCTGTACTTACGACACATTTCTCCTGTGGCTGAATATTAAATGGCGTGCACTACATGTAATGCACTACCTAGGGGGAAAACAGATCTTGATAAATGCACTCTAGATGTGCACTATTCGAAGATTCAGAGCAATACAATGAAGACAGGGATCAATTGGACTAGACACATTTTTCTTTTACATTTTCACTGCAACTGTGTGTTTAGTTCATTTTAGAATTTCACTCATGACTTACTCTTGCTGTCCTTCTCTGGACTTGTCTGTAGTGGTCACATGTCTATGGTCACCGGTACTAAGGAGGAAATAAAAGGGAAAATAATGGCACTCAGTTTTATACAATGATTACTCAAGTGCAAATGCTGCAGAATCAACGCTGTTCTTTAGTCAGATTGGGTTGATATAATGTTCTGTTCTCTTGTACACTTTTGTGGGTGTTCATTCACAATGAATTAAATATAAAACCCTGCCATTTTGCCCTCAGAAACAGTGGAAAACACTGGAAAAATCCCAGCACATGGTCTGTGAGTTCTGGCTCTGACACTTCCTAAACCTCAGCTACCTCACTCCAGAACAAAATTTGTCTCTACTACAGATGTGTTAAGGACTTGCAGTTGTTATTTTTGTTTGTACTTGCCTGTGATATTTTCTAATTAATTTACTTGGTTTTATTCACTACTAATTTGATTATATTTACCCTAAATATAAACAAACTGGTAGATTAATTGAAAGTTATAGAATGTGGTCTTTCTTTGTCTCACAGGCTTCACATCTGACTGCTCACTTATACCCACAAGCTCCGTATCTAACCACTTGGCCACATAAAAGTAAAAACTTCCTGCTTGTGTAAATTTTTTGTTGCATCCTACATCATCCCAGTCCAATGCACACATCTATTCTCAAACAGATTTCAAACAAGCTTTTGAAAAAAAAAAAAAAGAGTAGGGTGCCTCATTTCTATATCTGTATTTGCATGAGTTTAAGACATTATATGTTCATTACTTGTTTACTGTTGCACCACTAATGTTTAAGCATTCATGGACAGGGGTTTTATATTAGCTTATTCCTTGTTTTTTATGATGGCATTGAATTTGTTGAGTCTGGTATTTAATTAGTTTTGGCTTTGCAATAATGATATGATGTTCCTTTGCATAATGAGATAACAACCTATTTACAGGAATGCATCCAGGGTGTATTCATGCCTCACGCCCAGTGTTCCTGGGAAAAGTTCAGATCCACGGAAACCCTTACCTGGATAAAGCTGTTATTGAAGATGAATAAATTAATGAATGAATGAATGGCTTTAGTTTATAGCTGTGTGAAGTAAACTATTAAATAGTGTGCATCCCTAAAACTGGGTTGTAAGAAATCCTAAGGGGCAATTTAGGCAGGCTGTATCTTAAGCATCATTTTTTACAGCAGTTTATTTGATTTGATTTTATCTTATTTTATTTAGCCTTTATTTAACCAGGCAACAGTCTCATTGAGATTAAAACTCTCTGTTTCAGATGGCCCTGGAAATGAGAGCAGCAATCAGAGGTTCACCAAGCAAACAGACAAAGCAATCATGCAATACCGTGAGCAGAGCATCATAATAAGAGCAACATTTAAAATTAATTAATTGATTTGACAGTACATAACAGTGGGTGTATAAATACCACTGCAACTTCAGATTTCAAGTGGCCCTGTTGTGCTGCTCCACCTCCATCAGCACAGGTGTGTTCACTTCTGACCACGAAAATAGCAGTTGGCCGTGTAAAGGGGGAAAATTGGCTTATTAGAGCTCAAGCTGATATGTATTTTTGACACCCAAACACACACACACACACACACACACACACACACACACACACAATGAGAACTAGACGCATATAAATATGATATATGACTTGACTTGAGATGGTTTTGGCTTTTTGGGCCAGAAACATGCCCCAAATTATTACAAAATTCAGTGCTGTAATAAATGTAATACCTAACATCAGTTGAAGCTGAAGTTACAGGAAATATGGTTGGTTTTGACACTGGAGTGGTAATGATGGAAAAACTGTTAGTTCCATTATAGCTGTTGAAATTTCAGTGTTTCGCAAGATTACTTGAAACGTTGAAATCTTTATAGTTATGATTCATGAAGGCATCCTGTCCATATGCCAGTACAGCTTAAGAATTGTAATCCTTGTCACATAGTGGTACCACAGATTCTCTTGTTATGTTATATAGTGAGGGGAAACGTCTCTGAGACGTTCTCTGGCAATCTGCGTCCTTATAGGAGACAGACAGCTGGACAATTTGGAGACAAAATGGCTAAGTTTTAGTCAGCCTTGGCATTCATGGATCTGAATTAACCTGAATGTGAATGCTGGTCTGTCATTCAGGCACATCTGTGTAAGACTGTTGGTCATATATGTAGTTCTGTTTAAAAACAAATGGCAAATCGTAAAAAAATTTGTTTGTTTTTTTTTACGATTTGCCAGCCTTTTTAAATGACCAAACTTAAACAACTTACTCTGAAATATTATTGCTTCTATGGAGTTCTGTTTTAAACACTATATATGTACTAGTGACTGTAGGAAGAACACACGTCTGTTTCAGATTCTAAATTTACACAGTGGGATCAAAAATCATTTTTGTACAAAACGAATCTTGGATTTCCATTTTTTTTCCCCCCAGAGCAGAATGAGCTGTGGCATCCTATGCCCTTTAACAACAAATGGAAGCGGCATATGCTTGCTTTTCATGCTACTTCCCTCCTAACTCAAACCAGGCCATGCTTCTTGCCAAAGAAGCATTTTAACACTGGTTATGGCCCTCTGAACAGACCAAAAGTGCCGGACCTCATGGAGACTACAGGAAGAGAGTTCTCAATGGTCCTCAGGAGCATTTTAAAACATTTTATTGTCATTTTAGAGTATGTATGTTTTTCACCATCAAATGTGTTTTGGCATCCTATGCCTATGTAACACCACCGGGCAGTTAAATGGGTAGGAAAAAGTTGTAGGAGCAGCAAAATGCTACAGGAAAGTGGGATCAGCGCATAATTGCATTACCACAGAAAACACACACAGACACAGTTGCAGTAATAATACAGACCATTTTTAATGTGCACAACTAAACAGACAGACAACACGGAGAAGCCTTTTTGTAAGTAGTCAGGCGTCATGTATTTATATGTGCAGGAGTGTCACAGTGTCTTTCTCATGAGGCGACCATTAGAGCTCTTTAATGTCGACCCCATGCTGAGAGGCTTCTGGGAAAGCTCAGCAGGTGTGGCACTGATTATGATCTGACACCCGTTTGCACTAACAAGAATCATACCAAGCACTGACATGGCTAACATGTTCTTCTGTCCTTTAACCACTCTTAGCTTCTTCAGTTCTGACATAGAGTTACAGGTTATAGTTTGGCCTATAGATAATGTTTTTTTAGGTAGATTTGTATACCAGCAATGCTTTATCACACTGCCTGCACTACTGGAAATGTCATATTTATTCCCTTTCCGAATACAACTAGGAGAACATTAAGCACTGTTTGATGTTGATCAAAAAGAGATCAAAGCTGCATTTCTTTCTCATACTGCATTTAACCCCCTTTTCCAAGCAGTCAGGCTCTCAATGTTGTCTAACATCAGATAAGGCAGTTACACCATACTGAATATGGCAGGCTTTCATCTTATTCTTAGCTTTCCAGAAATCTGGAAATAAGTGTAGCCCCAGTGGAAATTTTCTTTGCTTAAAGGGTTCCCTTTGATACCTCAGGAGATTTAACGGGGATTCTCACTTGGGTTTCATTTAGATATCAACTTTGGCACAAATGTTTTCTAAAGAGAAATCGAATGAGAAGGAAAAAGAGATGTGAGATGTCTGGATTAAAGGAGAAACAGAGGCCAGACTTGGCATCAACAGGATTTGAACACACAATCTCCTAATCATGAAGGTAAATATGTTACCACTAGAGTTGGGTATAAACTGCACCCTAATTCTACCTGTACCTGTACTATGGGATTCATTTTCCGTCAAAAGTATTGGTCACAGATTCAAAAATAATAAGTGTGAATCAAACATTTTAAAATGCATTTACATTTATAGTGCACAAAACTGAAAAATGAATTCAAAGTTTTCTGAATCGGACACAAACTCATGTTTTCCTTGGTTATATTACTGTTTTTTGTGCTCTCCGACATTCTCTTTTTTTATTTTTTGTTTGTTTTTTTTTGTTTGTTTGTTTTTTGTTTTTTTGAACGCTCGCGCTGTTTTTCCATCGCGCTTGTTTCCACATTCTTTCTTTTCTAAGTGTTGCAATTCGAGTTTCATGTAAATGAGGGCGGGCTTTAGCATCACCATTGGTCCATTACAGCTCCTCCTCTAGCCAATCAATCGAAGAGAGGAATTGACGTCACTCCACTGCGACTCGTGGCTGTTGTGTCCATATACATACATAGACGCCGCACTGGCCCGGTGCTGCGATAGGTAAACGTGTTCGCTATATTTATCCGGGCAAGACTGCGGCTTCACTGGATAAAAAGCACAATAACGCTTACGTTTCTCAAACGATTTCAATAGTTTATGATCTACGTGGAGTACAAAAAAAAGTTATGTCTTCAGTTACTTCAGAATCTCCATAGTTAAGACTTGGAAAATTATTCATTGTCATAAACGCTTGTCAAGCATAGATTTCATGTACATGAAAATGAATTTTCATTGTGAAAATGGCTTTTCCTGTCTTCAGCCCCATCTTTTATCATTTCTTGTCAGGTCAGAAAAGTTAGCCAGTCAACTAACTACAGTAAGATTCACAATATGTCATATCGCTCAGCCGAAATGAGGAACTTGTCATAAAAGTTGGTTTGCAGAAAAAAAACAGTATAGATAAAAATCTCGATTATCAGCAATTTAGTTTATAATATAAACTGAAACTTATTACTGTTGCCCAGACCAATATTGCGCCGACGTTGACCTACGATCCAGCAGCCAACGCAGCGTATATTTATGTCTATATGAACACAACACCCAGGAGTCGCAGTGGAGTGATGTCAACTCCCCTCTTCGATTGATCGGCTAGAGGAGGAGCTGTAATGGACGAATGGTGACGCTAAAACCCGCCCTCATTTACATGAAACTCGAACTGCAACATTTGGAAAAGCAAGAATGTGGAAACACGCGCGCAGGAAAACACAGCGCGAGCGTTCATAAAAAGCAAACATGAGCAGAAAATATCAGAGAGCACAAAAACCATAGTAATATAACCAAGGAAAACATGATTTTGTGTCCAATTCAGAAAACTTTGAGTTCATGTTTCAGTTTTGTGCACTATAAATGTAAATGCTTTTTAAAATGTTTGATTCACACTGATTATTTTTTGATCCGTGACCACGTTGTTTGCTATTCTGATAACTTTGCATTTTTTTTTTTTAGTTTTGTGCAATATATTTTTACATGTGGTTTTAAATGTTTGATTCACACTTATTATTAAATCCGTGACCACAATACTTTTGACGGAAAATAAATCCCATACTGCCAGGGGCGTGACCCCGAAAAATTTGTCTTTAGCCCTGAATAATTCTCCATTTGGAACGGTTTGTCACTATGTAACTGAACGCCAGTAAAAGAAGATGGCGGTGTTGTAATTTTACATCTTCAGTGAACGGAAGCGAGACCAATCAGACAGGGTTTTACAGGAAAATACGTGGAAATGCTCGTGTCTTATTGGGTGACAGTCTCTCAATTCTGCCAAACGCTAGCACACAGTCAGTGTGAGGAAAAATGGATATACACAGATTTTAAAAAATATATTTTTTTACTTTTTTTTTTTTTAACCAGTAAAATGGTTAAAACTGAGACAGTAACATCCTCTGCTGCTGAGCAAGAAAACAAGCTGTGTAAATGTCTATGAGTTCCAGTTTACGTGAACAGGATATGAGCAGAGCATAAGGAAAGATAATGTACTTTGCATGGCACTGTATGAGCTACATATAGCTTAGCTGTGTCTCCCCTTGGCTAGTGACACCAAACTAGCCTAGTTAGAATAGCTTCATATTATATCAGTCTGGTAGTCCTTCAAACAGTCACAACACCCGAGGCAAGTTTTGATAATAATCCAACTTTTTCTGAAAAGAAAAACGCACTAAAATGGCTGAAATACACTACAAAGAACTATGAACTTCACTGTGTAGTGTATTTTTGTAGGTTTGATAGGTTTTGAAAGTAACGTGATAGTAAAGTAATTAGTAATCTGATAACTTTTTACATGCTATAATCAGTAATGTAATCAAATTACAATATTAAAATAGTAATTAGTAATCTGTAGTGGATTACTTTTTTTGAGTATTTTACCCAACACTAGTTACCAGTACACCACCTGGATTTCTTTCTTTTTCTTTTTTTTTTTTTTTTAGTGTTTCAATTGTTTAATGGTAAGTGTATTGAGTCATGTGTTGGTTGAATACTGTCAAAAAAAAAAGTATAAAACTTTTTTTATAATTTATATTTTGATTTGAGTAAAACAGAATTGAAATCTCTTCAAATAGAATGTTAAATAGTTGATAACAATGTATTATTTCCATATTAGTATAGCGTTACTTGATTAAAACTTGCTTGCATAAGGCATATATAATTTTAGGTGGATCTGAGTATTTAGCATACTAAAATACTTTTTCTACATGTATTATTACATCTACAACTAAAATACTAGTTATTTAGGAATATACAGGGTGTCCCTAAATTCTCCAAAGACTGAGGAAATTAAAACTTTTTAGCAACATGTCTTCCAAACTTTTTTCATTCTTAGTTTATATTTTTAGATGACCTTTAAGAACACCTTTGACAGAAGAGGAACGTATTGAAATCATTCTCATGGCTGAATCAGGAAGCTGTCGCAAGGTTGCGATGGACTTTAACAGGAAAACACTGTAAGCACATCACACACGACACTGCTGCCAAAATTATTAACAAATTCAAAAAGACTGGAAGAGTTGCAGATCAACCGAGAAGTGGACGTCCACGAACATCCACTGACGAAGGCACAACCGACATGGTGCTGGAATACATAGTCCCCTATGTATGGAGACTTTTGAGACATCCTGTAGAATATTTGGCACCTATTGTACTTTTCTTCAAATATATTTACAAATATTAGAATATAAGGTGTACTTCTCTCCATGTACTTAAACCAGCTTATCAAAAATGCACTAGTTTGCTTCTGGTCAAATATACTTATAGTGATAGTTGATGTCAAACATAAACTGTACATCTTTCCAAATATACATTACTATCGAAACTCAAGAGGAGCCATACTCTTGTTAAACATCCCATTATATAACCCTAATTCCAAAAAAAGCTGGGACGCTGTGTAAAATGTAAATAAAAACAGAATGCAATGATTTGCAAAGCTCATAAACCCATATGTTATTAACAATAGAACATAGAAAAAATATCAAATGTTTAAACTGAGTAAATGTACTGTTTTACGAAAAAAAAAAAAATCTGTAATATTTAACTTGATAGCCGCAACACGTCTCAAAAAAGTTGGGTAGGAGGCAACAATAGACTCCTCTGTGAAGGCTTTCCAATAGATTTTGGGGCATGGATGTGTGGATTTGCCCTTTTAGCCAGAAGAGCATTAGTGAGGTCAGGTATTGATGTTGAGTGAGGAGGCCGTCAGGTGTTCAGTGAGTTTGAGGTCAGGGCTCTGTGCAGGCCTCTTCAGTTCTTCTACTCTAACCTTGGCGAACCATGTGTTTATGGATCTCGCTTTGTGAATTGAGACATTGTCATGCTGGCACATGTTTGGTCCTTTAGTTCCAGTAAAGGGGAATCCTTAATGCTACAGCATACAAAGACATTCTAGACAATTGTGTGCTTCCAACTTTGTGGCAACAGTTTGAAGAAGGCCCATATATGGGTGTGATGGTCACATGCTTTTGTCCATATAGTGTTATGTCACAGATCTCTTCTCCAATCGAACAGCAATGCCTGGCAAGAAAATGCGAGTTCTCTTAGTTCTGACAAAGAAAGCAACAAAGAGAAAATGGAAACAGCATTGGAATACATTTGTCTGGGTGAAGATTTGTTTAAAGACACGCTCTATCTTCCTCTTGCAAACTGAGCTTTATAGTCACTACAGTAACTTAAGAAAACACGTTGCGTATATACAACAGGAATGCGTTATCATTTGCGTAGATACAGTAGATACTCATTGTTGTCTAGGACTATAGAGATCATTTTTCCCCCTATTGGGCATGGTATAATTGTCAAGCAATACGATGCATGATGTGAGGTATGAAATAATAAGATTTTGTAGTTTCATATTAAGATTTTTCACAATTTAAGTGCAGTCAATGCAAGACTAGCTTACAAATATCAACATGCACGATGGAAATCTTTTTTTCTCGAATTCTGTAAAACTACCTTGGCAATAAACGTACAGGAAAATGATAAAAGAGATGAAAAAAATTGTATCCCTAACTCAGACCAGATGAAGGCATAATGGAAGGAATTGGTTCAATCTGATGGATCTGAGAGCTATTTGCCCATAATAATATTCATCATTGAGCAATCTGAAATCAAATTCTCCAACCTTACCTGTTACCAGCCCTCCTCCAGGACAATTATAGTGCTCTTTGTGCCCTCTGGCATGCATCCAAAACCCACCTACTCTTACAAACTCTTGCCTAACCCTTGCTAGGTAAGCTAGCATCCCCTGCTCCTGAGCCTGACATGCACATCTGAAAGCAATTCCCGGTCTGTGTGTGGGGGCTGCCAGATTCCAGCAAGACCCCCTCACCGGGAAAGTGGAGGGAGGTAAGCTTTGGGAAGAAGTGGGAATGGCAATTAAACAATCCCTGGCCTTTTGATGGAATTCCCGGAGGAGTTCGTCAAAGCAGGATTAATCATGCGTCTGTTCCTGGTGATCCTGCATCTCTCCTTCTCTGCCTTTTCTCTCTTTTTTTAACAAGCATGTCTCACTTCCTCATTGATATATCCTAGGAAAAGGAATCTATGATTGCCTAGAAAACTTTTTTAAAGCTCAAATGGCTTTTTAATATCTCCATGTGATAAAGCTATAAGTTGGTTAAGGATTTCGATCAACAATTCATCCAGCAATTATTGTTCACATAAATGTAATTAATAACCAGAATGGACTGTAGAGGAAATATTGGAAAGAACCACAAGAAACTCCAGTGTTGTTCATGCCTCTCTTACCAGTGCATGTTATTGTGTTACAACTAGCAATTTAATTTACATTATGTCCTGGCAAATGGATAATTATAAAGACTTATGTTCAAAATTACTAGTTTCCTCTTTGTAAAGTTAAGATAAATATTTTTTTCTTCCATTAAGCCAAGCATATTCTGTTAACTGTACTTATGAACATATAATTCTACCCTAAAAATCCTCTTTTTTTTCCTTGTCAATTTTAGTGAAATCTAATATGCCTAAACATAGTATCATTTCACTGTTATCATTCGGTGTGTGTGTGTGTGTGTGTGTGTGTGCCGATTTTGTCACTGCAACAGACAAGCACAAAGCTACAAACACATGTGCGTGTTTTATTGATGGATTATTGGAGCTATGAATCACCGCTGATGGTTTACAATAGCCCTGGCACCAGGAAAGAAAGAATCATGCTCAGGATGAATGCTTTACATCATGGGCCTTACAGGCTCATTTGCAGACAACAGAATGTACCATGACCTTGAAACAAAGAGACTCAAAACTGAAGGAGAAAGAGAGATGGCAAACATAAAACATAGCTAAACAAAATGACTGAGTTCTTCCACACTGGCTTTCTTTCTCCTGTGGGGTTTTGCTGTGAGACAATGAGCTCTCAGTGGCCTGACTGTTCCTGTAACCTGAAGCAGGTGGTGAGAAGCAGTAGATTTGCACTGGGACTGTGTGTGTGGCACAGTTTAATTGGATAAAAGGAGATTAAATGGGACCGGAATGAAGATCCTCCAAAGGCAAGTCCTGAGTTATAAAGGCAACACACAGAGGTGGCAGCATGACAAATGGCATGCAGAGAAATAAGAATGTGTCTCTCCTCTCTTCAAAATGAACCACTTTCAGATGGGGCTGTGGAGCCAAGTTCAATATGGCTGCTTTCACACCTATTAGTCCAATCCCTGAGCCGACATCAGAGCAAGAACCATACTTTTTGGTTTAATTTCACACTGCACATAATTAAACAGACAAATAAAATTTGGCTTAAAGCCAGTTTTGAATTAAGTCACTTTTGTAATTGAATTGCAGCAAGATTGGAACGGCATTATGTTTACATCCATGGCAGGGGAAAGAGGTGTTGAAAGAGGTGTTTGAGAGAATGTCTTTAGGCTTAGTATACTAAGCTGACATTGAAGAACTGATAATTGCCTCCTGTTGCCATATTTCTGTCACGTAAATGAAGGTTAATGATCGGTGCAAGTGCAGATAAGTGCTATATTAGACGAGAGACAGGCAGACAAATCGAAACCGTGAATCAATAACATGGTCAAAAACAGGCTAAAGGTCAGGCGATCAGCAAACGGGCATAAAGTAGGCTCAACAAGAATCAAACAAGGAGGTAGTGATGGCGCTTTCAAGACACTGCTTCATGAAGCTTCGAAACCTTTTGTTTCGGATCAGTGGTTCGGCTCGTGTATCAAATTGGGCAAGTCACGTGATTTCAGCAAACGAGGCTTAGTTACAACATTACTGTTTCGAAACGTTTCGAAATTTCCATGATTCGCCGCTAGGGGGTGTTCATCTCCAGATGAACCAATGAACCAGTGTTTAATACATAATTTGAACTGTTCTCCGGTCAGTTTTATTATGTAGGTTTAAACTGTTTGGACTGATCCATTTTCATTGCTTGCCTCAGGATGCCTTGTTAATCATCTGACGTGAAATCCCACCAAATTGATAAAAGTAAAGATAAAAGTACCTGATAAAAGTAAAGAGGACATGGCCAGATGCTGTGGGTTATTACGTAGACGAGAGAGAATTTGGACAGTTTTGCATTTACTAATCTTCATTTTCCATGACCAAAATAACCTATAGTTAGTAATTCACAATGAGGAGGCTACAGGTTACAAAACCAAGCTCATGTAATTGTCAGACCTCAACACATTTATAAAATAAAATTTAAAAAAACACTAATTTTTTAAATGGCTCTTACAAAGATGTTGACAGGGACACTTCACCTAGGATTCGAATCCAAGGCAGCAGTGAGTCAGTCGAGGTCACTATCAGCTCCCCCACCCACTTCCTTGTGTTACACAAACAACATGTAGGTTATAATTTGTCGACACTTGTCTGAATCGTTGTCAAGGTTGTTTCAGATCAAACACCTGCAAGTGACCACTAGGTGTCACCATTGAGACGGGTGTCGGATTGTTTCGAAGCCTCGACACAATACGACACATTTGCTTCAACTGCTTCAGTGTTTCACAAAGCCTCGCTCTGCCCACCCCTACAACGACGTCTAGGATAGGCTCAAAACTACGAGCCGTGAACCTATGAACAAAAGCTTGATACACGGAAAACTCACGCAATACTTCGCGTCGAACAAAGAGACACGAGGGGTTTAAATTATAAAAGTAATTAAAGGTGAACACAAAACAGCTGAGACTAATGATGACACATAAGGGAACAACCGATGACAATACAGGGGCAGAGACAGGACAGAAATCATAACAAATGCCCATGTTAAAAGTAAACAAAGTCAATGTCACTGAAATCTGGAAGCGCGTGCTCGCACTCACGCTTCGAGCTTTGGGGCGCGCTGCATGCTACAGTGCTAGCACGAGGGGAAATCATGACAATTTCTACTGTAACTTGAGTCACACACAATAACGATGATAATTACACTGAAAACAAGGATGTATTTATAACATGTCAACATTCAGAGTAATTACATTTACATTTATTCATTTAGCAGATGCTTTTATCCAAAGCGACTTACAAATGAGGAAATACAAGCAAAGCGATCTATCAAGTGGAGAACAATACAAGTAGTGCTACCATACAAGATTTATAATTGCGTTCTAGAGGAGCAAAGTGCGCAGAGTAGAGGTGTAAGTAGAATGTATATGTATGTGTGTGTGTGTGTGTGTATATATTTAAGTGTTCACGGAAGAGATGGGTCTTTAGCCTTTTTGGAGATAGTGACAGATTCTGCGGTGAAGATTAAGGTTGGAAGTTCATTCAGCACTGAGGGACAGTCATTATGAAGGTTCTGGAAAGGGACCTCATGCCTCACTACAAGGTATCGGTCATTAACGTGAGTAAACCTCAAGGAGAGCGTTGTTTCATAGTACTTCATAATACTTTCTTATTTTAAAAAATAAAGCTGACCTGCATTTCTTGTGCTTTGTTTAGGTAATAACATAATTTCCTTGTATACTATGCATAGTACCTTAGTTTTTCACTACCAATTCCTACTCACTTACATTTTTGCTCGTTGCTGTTTTTTGAATGCTTGGGTTAACAACAATTTTTTCTTCCTTTTTTGTTTTGTTAGTCTAACAGCTCATGCTAGCAATGCTATTTTTTGCTCTAATGCTATAACCTGTGTGCATGTTAGGGGTTGCATGACTAATCACTTTTACTAGTCGACCAGTAATTTAAAATAATAGTTGACTAGTCATATTTTCCATAGGACATCAGACTACTTTATTAGTGCAGATAACAGAATGCATCAATCCGCACTTCACTTCAGTTAACAACTATATATAGGCTACCAATTATATTTCCAACTTCAATGCTTTTTTAATGACAAATATAAATATATCAGTGCGATAGATAGACAACATGATAAAGCTATGTATCATATTATACTATTTTATTTAGGGTGTATCAATTCTTAAAAAGCACTCATATGGATGCCCTGATAGCAAAATCGCTGATTCTGGAACTGAGAGCACAATGGAGAAGCTTGTGTCCATCAACAGAGCCCTCCTAATAGCGCAATGAGTAGCCATCGCGAGATGGAGGATTATACGTCGACATTAGGGTCTGGGATGTGATAGTATTCCATTAAACATTCCCTTCCATTTCCTTTCCCAGTGTAGTATTGTGCAGATGACTGTAGAATTGGCTTCATCTTGTTTGAAATATTTTCCAAGTAACAATCTACATTTACCCTGCTTTCTACCGTCTGCCTCACTTTTTCTGCTTTCCTTACTAGTTGACAGCTCCACACTGGTGACTAGTGCATGTATTATTTGACTAGGTGACTCACACCTTACAGCCTGTAAACAAATCGGCCAGTTGCAGTCAGTAGATCTTAATCACAGGACAATGTTCAATACATTACCCCTTTTCAGAGATTCTACATTATTTTAATTGAACTGGAAAAGTTGGAAAACTGGAAGAACAGCCTAGTAGAATGAATTGGTGCCATGGACCTGATGATCCTGGGGCACAATATTGGATTGCTAAAATAAATATAGATAGATTCAACATTTATTCATGAACTTTCTGCAGTAACAGAATAATCAGCAATACTTTTGTTAATGCTATATGTTTATGAATCTCCAGAGTGGAGAGTATACCACCAAAGTATTTTAGCATGAGCTACTTCTGAAACCGCCTGTGTAAATTAACTTGTATGAAAACATTTGTGATAATAAATCAGTAATGATCATATAACGAAATATTTAAAATATTCTGTTAGAAATTAGTAACCCAACAAACACCTTATTACCTTATAACCTATGCCCATAAAATACTAATTACAGTTGATGTGCGGAAGTGATTTATGTCTAATGCATGAGAGAGTGAGAGCATTGCTCATTCCCTGAATAATTTCATTAAGAGGTCATTAAAAAAGATGGTCATGTTTTTTATGCCTAGGGACAAAGGCGGTTTATTCAGACATCACGTCAACCTCAGCTGAAATCCTTCTGGCCTAAAATGTTGGCCATGCTTGATAAAAGTGGTAAAAGTGTGTGGGGGTGTATCAGACTCTTTGTGTGGGCATATATGAGAAGACACATGTTTGATTAAAAGCTTTATCTAATATTTAATCATGTCCAAACAGAATATCTACAAATCTACAACGGCAGCCAAACTACCGCAGGTGCTCACTGCTCAAACTCACATATATTTAGGATCAGTCAGGTCAGCCGTGTTTTAGTTGAAGTCCTAGAACATTCCGCCCCTGACAGAATGCATTACGGTCAGCTGCAGCACTCACATTTTTTAAATCATGTGCTTCAGGCATCCAGCGGAAGTTTTCTTTAATCTGGGTCTGACATGCAAGTGTGCATGATGCATACAAACTACAATGTAATGTGCATGTCAGACACTGCTTGTGTTTGTGTACTTGTGTGTGTGTATTTGTTAAGTGAGCCTTGCTTTAACAGCCTAATAGGAGTGGCAGTGGACTGGTGCAAGGCGTTTGGCAGCCCCTGTCGGCTACATTCTTTCCCATCTGATAGAGGCTCTTATCGGCCTGAGACGGAGGTGCTGAGCATGAGATGCGTGTTAGGCTTTACAGTAACATCAACACATTCCTGTGCACATTCTTCACAGCCAGTGAAAACACTGCCGGCCCGATAACAGAAGGGCAATCAAAACAGCGATAAATTGCACCGGATATAAAGCGTGGCTAAGCAAGACGCCAGTGCTTCAAACAAATACTTTCCCTGCCAGCTCTAAATGCCTTTAATACCCTTGGATTGGCCATTTCAGCTCCACTGGAGGCATGGCTCTTTGCCGCTCTGGTCCCGAATCCTACGACCTGCTTCAACATCTCTAACCAGTCCGTTCTTTCTCAATATGTGGCACTTATTGTATTTCTACAATCAGTATCAGCTATATTCACCCTTTTGACCATGGATTTGCAACGGTTACAAACCCAACATACACACACTCATCCTGTGTTTCTCCTTGTAGTGGGAAACATCCGAATTAATCAATAGCGACTTTTTATTTTCTTGGAAAGTTGGCATGACTAGTGGTTGGAAATTGATGAGGTATGGATTTAGAGTTTTTCAGCATTTAATCAATCAGCACAGACACTATAATATGTGTTTTCCCCGCAGTGGTGTGTCACCATGCGCTCATTGTGGTCAGCTCTGAACCTAAAGCAACAATCAGAGGTTGCAGAACAACAAATTAGCCCTGGCTCTGAACAAAGCCTCATAGGGTATTTTCCAGGAGGCACGGACGTAGGAATTTAGTTATGTAGCTGTGTAAATTGATGCAATTTTTCTCTTTTGAAGTCTGAGCTCTTAATGCAACGATCGACAACCACTGACTCAAAGAAAATACTACAGTTAAAATTCTTTATATATATAATAGATTTTTCTTGCATTTTCCTTCATTTCTGCAACAACGCTCATTTTTTTTTCATCTTTCTGACCTCCCTTTTCAAGCAACAATATTCCATGAAAGGGGTGGTAAATGTATGCAAATTTTTACTCGATTAAAAGTGTAACTCGCCATGTACAGTTGCAGTAATAAGTTTACATACGCCTTGCAAACTATGCAATAATTTGAAGAATAAGAATGATTAAAATAAAATAAAAACTGCATTTTAACAGATGTTTACATATAGTCCACAAGACACAATAATAATTGAATTTACACAAATGAACCAGTTCAAAAGTTCACGTACAGTTGATGCTTAATACTGTGTGTTGTTACCTGCATGATCAGTGTCTGTGTTTATGTTTTGTGATAGTTGTTCATGAGTCCCTTGTTTGTCCTGAGCAGTTAAACTGCCCAC
This sequence comes from Ictalurus furcatus, assembly GCF_023375685.1. Lineage (NCBI taxonomy): Eukaryota > Metazoa > Chordata > Actinopteri > Siluriformes > Ictaluridae > Ictalurus > Ictalurus furcatus. The sequence goes on from NC_071262.1 coordinate 15,607,615, forward strand.
TGTTCTTCAGAAAAATCCTCCGGGTCCTGCACCTTCTTTGCTTTTCCAGCATCTTCTGCATCCCTTTCACCCCTTTCCAACAGTGGCTTTACGATGTTGAGATCCATCTTTTCACACTGAGGACGACTGAGAGACTCGTACACAACTATTACAAAAGGTGCAAACATTCACTGATGCTCAAGAATGTATCTTAATGACATATTAAGAGTCAGTGGGGTGTAAACTTTTGAACAGGATGATTGCTGTAAATTATTATATTGTCTTCTGGGAAACATGTAAATATCTTATGTAGCTTCTGAAGGGCAGTACTAAATGAAAAAAATAGATATTTAAACAAAATAATAACAATTTACGTGACCTCAACTGTATCATAATAAATACAGAATAAACATCAAATTCTTCACTTGAGTTGAAGTAGAAAGGCATAAAGTCTTAAAATTACTTTTAACTTAAAGCATGAAAGTGAAGAACCAAGAAAAGTGAGGAAGTATTACCCAAGGCTAAGTAACAACAACTTTACTCCTAATCTTTCACACGTTAGCTAGCATTTGTTTGTAACTCTGACAATAAAAACTAGCTGAATGCTATCAGCAAGCTGTCTCAATACAAACTGTCTTGGTAAATACAGTATAACAGGTAAGTAGCAGCAGATAGATTATAGTGATGTGTATTAGGTCTCATTCTTGCTGACAGATCTGTTAAAGTTTAGAGTGGTTTGGAGTTTAAATCAACTTACTGAAGCTGACTGATGTGACAAAGTTATCTTATGTGTATATATGAAAATAGAGACATATAGTGATGCCATGTTTGAAAATGTAAAAGAGATTTTTCTTTTAAAGTGAAGTTAGTAAAATTCTGAATATTAAGTAATATTAGAGAATCTCAGGTAAAGCACTTAAAAACCACTTCATTAACAAAGTACCTGTACATAGTCACAAAGTTGTTATACAAAATTCAATGTTTTTACTTAAAGCTAGTTCTCTTAAACCTGGCTAGTTCTCCTGAAACTTGGAGAGACTCTAAACCTTGTTTTTTCCCCCATCATATCATTAATTTCTTTATGTCACCCAGTTACAGGATTATTAGGCTAATTTGTTGCTAGGTACTAAAGAATGCTGGAATAATGTGTGATTGAGTTATTCCAGATTGACTATTCAATACAAAACCATTTGTTTAAAGTCTGGAGGTCGGGTAGAATTCTCTTTTAACGACGTGAAGGAGGCTCAGATTGATATTCCGTTTCCTGTGCCCTCTGCTCCATGCTGGTAATACGGATCATGAGGAAAAGACTCCACGGTAGGAGAAAGCAGGCTTATCGCTGATCCGCCATCTCCCATCTCTACCTCTCCCACTTCAAAGTTCAGTAATGAAAAGCACCTGCCGCTGCTGAGACTAAGGAAATCTTTAGTGATAGAGGGAGATGGAGATAAACGAAGGGAAACACAGAGAAGCTGGTTCTTTAGTTGATGCAGGGGCTAGAAAACGTGTGGGCTAAGTAGAGGCTCAGTTTGGGGCCAGTGTGCATTAGCTCAGCATGGCCCTGACTCCTACTGTACTCTCTGATCCTGTATTCAGTCCATGAGGGGCATGCTCTATGTGCGAGAGTCAACTCTTGCTCTCTGACTTTCTTCGCCTGCTTTCTGATCTTATGCTCTAATCAAAAACAACTAACCCTATCAATTCCCTCAGACAGGGATTATGTGAGAAACATGAGTCTTGTGGGGATTTTTTTTTTGTCACATTTACTGTCGTAATATTTACCATATGATGCTATAAAAGAATGGCATTTATTATATGTTGAGATTACATTAGTTTGTGGAAATTAAGGATTGGTCTGTCAACATATTCAGGAGTACTGAGAGAGGGAGAGAAAGAGAGATGGGGCAGAGAGAAAGAGAGAAAGCTTGAGAAAGAGAGAGACAATTAGAAAGGCATTACTGTAAGCAGTCATACTCACTGACTTTGATCTGGGTAAACACTGTGATTATCAGCTCCCATGACCAGCCAGTGTAATCTAAGCATTAACCCATACTTCCATGTTCCTACAGCTCGTTACTGATATGATATCATATTTACTGCATAATTTCACAGAACGGAACAAAGTAATGGACAGAGCAATGATTTGCATTTTTAAACTAACTACAGAAGTGGTCACAGGATTAAAGGTACGGTCAGTGATTTTGAAGCTAGCTGTTTTGAAACGTACTTGTATAAATGGGATAGCAGGACTAAGACTTTTAAATGTCTTTTTAAAAATTTAAACGGGCGTAAGAAAAATACACAGAATGGTATGAAGTGAACCTGAGGCTGATTTCTTTCCGGGCCAGACTGTAGATTCATGCACCTAATCAGCGATAGTCGTGTCATCAGTGAGACCTTGTGATATAATGCATAATTTCATTGTCAACTTATTGCTTGATATTAGATTTTGGCCTTCCTAATATGACGACCAGCTGTCACTCGTAATTCAAATACGGTCCATGACTTCAGTGTTCTCCCTAAAGCACATGTGCTGTCCAGGCTTGAATGCCTGAATGTTATTGCAAGAGGGGGAGCTTTCTGAATTGACAGGCAACATAGTTGAAAGATACATAAAAACACCTCCTTCACCTGAATGGCTGGATGTTGGTGGTCCAGATCATTTATTTTTGTTCCATTTATGGGGGCTGGGGGCACCACAGAGCAGATTATTGACAGCTGTCTGAATGCGAGGAGAACTTACAATAAGTCAGGGGTATTCAACTAAAAGCTAGATAAAATTCCTTGCTTATGAAGATCCAGATAAGCAACTAACCTAACTGAATGGTGTCAAAAGATACCTTTTAATGCTTAACCATTAGTGATTAGTTCATGGTTATAAATGTTCATGACACAGCTAGGGCTGCAACTAACGATTAGTTTCATAATCGATTTGTTGGCCAATTACTTTTTTTTTGTCCTTCTCTGTGATTAATCGATTAATCGGGGGGGGGTTGGCAAACTTTCCGGTTAGTAAAAAACGAATGTGTTCCATTTGAGACGATATTACCTTTCTAAAATTCATACACTAGACCAGTGGTTCTCAACCTTTTGTGAGCTCTGGACCCCTAGCATATTTTGAACAATCCACAAGGACCCCCTCACTCCACAACAATTATAGGCTATATATTAAACAGTCATTTATATATATGTTACTTTATTTTATTAATATTTAACATTAATAATATTAACATCGGACATTTAAAATTGAATCAAAACATTTCAAGATTTTATTTTTTACATTTTATTGTTGGTGTGACATTTAATTTGACTCTCTGAATTATCTTTTGTTTATTTTATCCATCAGTGCTACACTTGAACTTGTATATTACTAATAGGTTTTTGCAAATTATCATTTCATTTGTAAATAAATTTAAAATAAATCCATCAATGAACGATGGTCAGCTTGGCTAACATGATATCTGCGAATAATTTTAAAACATCTCATTTGAATATGTTTTGGTACATTTAACAACAACAGCAAAAAAAATTATATATATATATATATATATATATATATATATATATATATATATATATATATATATATATATATATATATATAATTTAAACATTTTAAAAACTTTCCTACGGACCCCCAGCAATTACACCACTGATCACTAGGGGGTTCCCCCCTAGTGAGACCCCCGGTTGAGAAACACTGCACTAGATGGTAATGCATAGTGTAAGTGTAGAGTACGTCATTTGGGACACAACTTTAGTATTTACTCTCCGATGCGTGTTTTCGGAACAGAGTAACGTAATGAGTAAATGTACCATGCGCAGACCAACTAATCGATAATGAGATTCGTTGACAACGATTTTCATAATCGATTATTATCGATTTTATCGATTAGTTGTTGCAGCTCTAGACACAGCAATGTTCTGACATTACCACTTTTCAATAGCACCATGGACTCATGAACTCACGAGACAGACAGTAATTGCATGTCTCTCTGTCCAATTGTCTTTAAAACACAGGTTTTGTTGTCAATGTTTTTTAACCAGTCATATCATCACTTATTCAATCAGACCACAAAGGGTAAATCTGTGAAAGTCTCTGAAAACGCTTTCCTTTTTCAATGAGCTGCCTTTAGGTAAATCATTTACATAAAATGCATGTGATTGGCTGCAACAAGCCCTAAAGAAGGATCTGGTACAGTATGTATTGTATGTCTAAACATAAACACCAGATGAGTTATGTTTAAAACACTGGAATCGCTAACCTATGACCAGTTTTTATACATCACCTCTGCTACAGTATTTTGGTTCTGTGCACTAGAGCTTGGTTTGATCCACTGAAACATTTTGGTGCATCCACATTTGGACCACAGTCTGTGAGATGACGACACAACAATAAGTGTTTCAACTGACTCTGGCTTTTTGACGAGCTAAGAAATATATGTGACAGACTGCATGTTTGTGTATCAGATACCTAGAACTCTCTTTCCCTCCCTTCCTTCCAAACACCATCCTGCCGTCTGGTCAAGAGGATATATAAGTAGCACTGTCCCACTGCGTCACTAATATATCCTCTTAGGGATCTGTAGCAATGGTTCATTAAAACTGTCACTTCTTCCTGCTTCATGAGGGTAGTGACCTGTTTTTGGACCATATATGTGGAAGATAGCCAAGTCGTAAATATGACAGTGATCTGACTTCATTGTAAATCTAAAGCTTCCTGGTCTAGATCTAGATCCCTCATGAGCAAGACAGTCAGCAGTGGCCAGAAAAAAAGGCTGAGATAGCTTAAGGAAGAAACCTTAACAGGTCTCAAATGGGGAACCTATTCTCTTCTGGGCGACTGTGGATGGTAAGATATTGTGATCCTGTGATCTCTGCAGTTGTTTTCAGTTTTTTCAGAATTTCAAGATGTTAGACCTCCCAGAGATGTTACTACACATCCAATATTTACAATATTTATCTGGAAGCTTTTACTTTAAAACAGAGGAGGAGATGGCTTTTTAAACATAAATACCATCAGTGATATAAAACCTTTTTTATAGTCTTCTTCCATCAGGAGAGATAGTTTATCTTAGTAGCCAGTGATAAGATGGATGATCTAAAACAGAACAGGAGCCTGCTTCCTCATTAATAGCTGCGCCAGCCTCTGTCCAGTAACTTTGTCCCAGGTCTGGTGCTACCGTTTTTGCCTGTGTTTCCGAGGCCTCCCTGATAAGCATAAAAGGCTAATTGCTGTAGCCGGTCACTGCACTGGAGGTGGAAGTGTGCACTGTGTAAATACACAAAGTACTGGCCACACACTCAATCACTGCCTACTATATATATAAACTTTCTGCCTAGTTAAACATTTAAAATGGAGAGCTGGTCAACAGACTCATGCATCAGAATGTCACAAAGAGACTGTCTGGCTCCCCTAACGATGTTACAGATATGGTTGAGGCATTTATGCTTTAACAGTCATCTGTAAGGACCTGATAGTGAACTGATGAGTTGGGTTAAAAATCTATAAACCAGTAAACTGTGCAATACAACAATCTCTCCTCAATAATATCTTAATTGCAGTGGTGAAAGATTGACCTGGCGCAACATGGCTCTGGTGTTAGCTAATATTTCATTTACTCTCTCCATTATTGGCATCCAGATGAGTTCACATTCTCTGAGTTGTCTCCATCATCACTACAAGGCTGTGGGAAAAGCTGTGGGGGGAAAAATGGTTTGAGCCACCAAGCCTCCTAAGTAGAGTTGCACATGGTCTTATTATTTGAGGTCCTTGAGACTGACAGCATGGGGCTAGAGCAGGTCCTTGGCTCTCTGGAGGACCCGTGTCCCTCAGTCACCCAAACATCAGACTGGCTGGGGCCTGAGCGGATCTGGCAGGTCTAACATGGAAAGAGCACTTTGCACTGACCTCTCCTTCAGCTTCAGTAAAGTGACATGTGGAAATACAGCATTAGACCCTCTGTGTCCTGCACACTTGATCTCACTGTCACTCTTTTACTCAGTGGATGGGTGGAGGAAGTGTGAAAGAAAGGAAAGTGACTAGTGGCAGTACAATATTAGCTTCTGTGTTTCTATTCTGTCCTACCCACTCTCTCCTACTGCCATACCTTTGCTTAGTTCAGGGAAGGAAGGAAGGAATGAAAGGAGGAAGGGGAGGAGGATGGTAGGAAAGAAGAAAGTGAGCAAAGGAGAGAGAGGAAAGTAAGTAAGTAATTAAGTCACTGTTCCTGGTATCTTGCTCAGACCCTATAGACCTTATTATCACACATTTTGGACCTCTCCTTCATGCAACCCAAATGAAATCTATAAAGGTATTGATTGAGTGTTATAATACACTCACTAGCCACTTTAAAAGGAACACCTGTTTACATATGGGCCTTGTTGAGAGAGGTCAGAGGAGAAGGGTCAGACTGGTTCGAGCTAACAAGAAGGCTTTTTGGGAAAATTGGAAAAACATTGTCTGCCTGGTCTTTTTCCAATCTTTCCAATCCAGTCTCCAGTCTGTCTAATTTCGGTGAGCCTGTGGCCACTGTCCTGTTCTTGGCGGACAGGAGTACAACCCAATGTGTTCTTCTAATGTTGTAGCCCATCTGCCTCGATTTGTTATGTGTTCTGAGATGCTTTTCTGCTCACCACAGTTGTATAGATCAGTTATTGGACCATTTTCCCTGACCCCTCTCATCAACAAGTCATTTTCACGCATAGACACTCACTGAACGTTTTTGCTTTTTCAGTTTTTTTTTCTGATGTGTGTGAAAATCCCAGATCAGTAGTTTCTGAAATGCTCAAACCAGAGATCAATACTGAGCTAAAAATGTTTCTTGTTTGGACATTTGATGTGAAAATTAACTGAAACTCTTGTGCTGTACGTGCATGATTTTATGCATTGCATTGCTGTCACATGTGATTGGCTGACTGGATTATTGCATGAATGAGCAGGCGTACGGGTGTTTCTATTAAAATGGTCAGTGATTGTACTGATGGTCATTGTTGTTGATGTACTCTGGAGCCTGAGAGAATGGGAAGGCACTGGCAGTAAAGCTACTCTCTGCTCTGAGTGTTTGTTCATGCACTTTAAATCCTTTCCAAATATCCAAATGTCTGCCACAGAACCATTAAATCTAACCATTTCATTCAGAAAGCAAACCATTGAACTGTTACACAATCAGAGATCAAGGGATGACGGAAAGAGGAAGAGACCAAGTAAGATATAGATAGGGGGAGTCAAAGGCACCATGGCTAATCTAACTGTTGCAGTAGCAGAATGTCCTGTAGCTTACAACAACTATATTTGTGCAGGTGGAATAAATTAATGAAATCAGACCTGTGGATCTCACTAACAGTAATCAAAATCATATAGCCCAATCTAAGCCTGTGGGGCTCCTTTTATGGGCCACATTTTGAGCGCCCACAGAGAATTGGCACATTTAACATCTCATGGAATCCTGTCAAATTCCTATTTCCACATTTCATCCTGTAACACTAGCACCATTGTTAAAGCCCAACGTTCTGTGGTAATCACCATTAGAGTTTCCAAAAGAAAGTTGCAAAAGTGCTGAGACCTCTGTGCAGTGCCTCGAAGTAGGCCAGCCAATCCAATCCAATCAGCCTCAAGACTATTGCTCTAGCGATGCACAATTGTGGTTTTATGGACTGAAGTGCTTCCCTATTCATTTGATTCACCACACAACGTAGCGTTTGCTCAGCTCAGCCCTTTCCTGTCCTCCATTCCCCTCCTCTTTGTACAGTGAAGCCGCTGTAAACATAATATGGCCTGATTTAGCAAAGGCCTTGGTGCCCATGTCAGACCACGACTGGCTTGCTTGCAGAAGGATAGAGTTCCCACTGCCAGGCAGCGCATAACATTGTTTTCCTTGGGCTGGGGCCACTCGGGGCATTTCCAGCTTATTCAAAGTAAACAGCATCACAGCTGCTAAACTCTCTCATAAATGTGTGAGCTTTTGGCATTCGACCTTCACCTTCTAGGGTCCTCTTCATAATGCCCAGCATTTCTAATTTTCTCATGTTGACAAAAGTCCACGCGAGAAAAGGAGGTTATTGTTCGGCCTCGTTGAGTCTCCATGTGATTTCACCCTCTCTGAGCTGGGAGGCTTTCTCCACCAGCCTCTCTCCACTTCCAAAGAGACCCCCTACCCTTTTTGCCTGGCTGCCATTCTCTCACAGACAAAAATCACTCTGTCAGGTCGGGTTAATTAAAATGCCTTGCTGGAGATTTTGAACTTTGCTGTTTTCAATCTCTAGTCGAGCATCCCCCTCCCCAGAAGTTTCTTTGATTTAAATCTGTGAAACCCTTCGAGGGTCCACTTGTGCTGCAGTTGGCTTTCTTTTGCTTCGCTGACAAAAGAGCCAGCGGAGGGAGGAATAGTGAGGCCAGCCAAGCACAGAAGTGACAGACTTAGCACAGATTTGAAAATTAATAATAATAGAAAAAATTCTGGTCAGCCAGACTTTCAGAGGTGAAAAAGGAAACAGAGAGGCAATCACAGCCCTGTGCAGAGATGGATGGTGGCCAGAACGAGGTCAGCCCTGTCAACTGCAGCCTGCAATGTCTATGGGCCTGGCTGATAGCTATGAATGGCTCTCAAATGGCCTATTGCTAATAGCTGCTCCTGGCCAGTCTGCTTTTGCAAAGCAAGCTGCATTGCAAATATCTGACAGTTGTCCCCACAGAGGGCCATGATGAATGCTAGTAGGACATCCAAATGTAAATAGCTCAGAGCATTGAGCTGAAGGTGGAGGGCAGTGCAGATGGCGTGCATGTGCTGGCCCCAATCAACTGGCTGATCTTAGAGGTTAGTGTCAATTACAGATTATTACTGAACCATAAGTGCATCCAGGGTAGACCAGTCTTAGACTTGGGATCATTCTGGATGGCTCTGTTTCCTTGCCCCTGTGCTGTAAAAAGTCAGGTTCTTCAGCATTGTTGTTGTGTTTATGTCCATTTGAAGGTGCACTGGTAGAAAAGGCACAAAGACATCTCAGACATGCAAAATCAAAATCTGTTTCTAGGACTGCAGATGAAATTCTAGGTCTTGGAAAATAATAGTAGAGGAGCAAGCAACCCACCCTTCTGTGCAGCCGTTTGTATTTAGGTGCATGATAACTCTCCAGTAAATTGGATCATCAATCATCCGGCCAAGAAAAAAAAAGCCCTACATTGTAATGTCAGGGTTAGTTCCACATATGTAACTGTTTATAGGCTAATCCTGATAGAAACATGGGGAATGGAAGGGCAGCAGATTCCCCCCCCCCCCCCCACCAAAAAAAAAAAGAAATACACAGGCAATCATATCCACCACTCCATCATCGTATAAATCTTCCCAACATCTCAATGCGCCCAGCTAATTGTCTTCCTTATAGACCTCGAGAGTTATTTTTTGTGGCAATTATGGTTGTGCTAACTCGTTTAGTTTCTACAGTTATTGGTCTACATAATGCACATCCATGCCAAAGCGAAAGGGTCTTGTATGCCAAGTGTAAAGTAGAGAAGCTACACGGCTCAGGTCATGATAAACACAGCTCACAACATCATTATGCCTGCCAGTAAGTGAGAAAGTAAGAGATTTAGCAGAAGGCTGGACATCAAACAGAGCAAGTATCAACATCAGAGCTAGATCAGAGGTCAAGCCTGTTAAAGAAGCTGCCTCAGGTTGACTATGGTCCAGTAAGGCTCCTGCCAAATGAATGTGAGCTTGTAGAATGACAAACAACTCAAACTCAAAGGTCTGTGGCACATCTGGTGTTGTTTTCTAATTGTTTGTGTGCCATTACCAATGTGAGCACATATGTCAAAAATAGTCTGCTTTGTACACCCACAAAGATCTGTCACTTATTTTTAGGCTGCTCTTGAACTACGAAGGACTGGCTGTGCTGAGCTGAGTGATTCTAGCTAGCGAAATCTATAAAAGGGGTATTCGAGGGTATGTGTCCAGGAGGCTAGTGGCTGTTTTTTACCAGAACTTTCCTTTAACCACAACTCTCCACCTCTCCACAGCTTTTCTCTCCTAGCCTCTGCCTGTTCCTCCCTTTATGAGCTAGACAATGTGCTGGTAATTAACAGTTTTCTGTGACAGCAGTGGCTGGGGTTGCAATGCTTCACACATGCATCTTCTCTGGTAGCTCCCGAAGCCTGGACTCCTGTGTCCAACCTGCAGGCTGAAGGATGCAGCAGAACAAGCCTTCAGTTCTGTTATCTCTCTGCGGCTTACAGAGGTGCCAAAAAAATGCAGGCTGACTCTGAGAAAAGAAGTGATTTTCCCATTCATGTTCCATTTGCTTAACACTTGTAGGAACCCCATGACAACAAGCTTGAATCTGTAGCGTGCACTGTTCACTTTGGTTAGAAGGAGGAAATCAGTTTGAAATCTGCAGGCCATAAAACAAATGTTGCAGTTGCATTTTATGCTTGAGGGCTTATTTTCCCGCTTGTGCCTGTGCACAAAGGGAGAAAATAATTTTCCACCCAGGGAAATGAGAAATCTGTTTCTGTTCTCAGTTACCAAGCTGCAGAACGACAATCCTCGACACACAGAAAATGACAAAGAGAGCGAATATATGGGCTGAGAGAAAATCCATATGAGACAGCTCTCCCACTCACTGTTGCGGCAAAGAGATAGGCCGAGAGACTGACGTAATTGCTGGAAAGTTGAAACTTCTCTTTATGTTTAAGTGCTCCATTAAAAGGGCCTCTCATGTCTAAATGGTATGCTAATGGCCCGTTTTCTCAGACAGGTCTTTGGCCATGGTGATCCTTCCACTGCCCGGGCCCCGATCCACCCTGACCATGCCAAGTTTCCCCGCACACTGCCCACTCACCTCCTGTAGGGTGAAGCATACCTGATATAATACTCTCGGTTTAACACTGACCTCTTGACCGGACAAATACTGTCAAGCTATTCCTATCAATTACCAGAAGTGGGTTAAAAAATAACCATCGAGGCAACGCAACGTCTGGTTTTGCTATTTCTGTTTATTAAGCTTATGATTATGATTTGCCGAAGACAGCTCTGCGTTCTGTGACGAAGGTTTCCTACTCTGTTCGCCAAGGAACATGTTCCCAGGTTTGAGAGAAAGACTATATTATGGCAGTCATGATGTTTGTGCTAGAACGAGTGTTTAAGTTCCAGCGTTCTGTCTGTGGACAGCCCTTTTGACCTCAACGACCAAAATCCTCGGTCAAAATGAAGTTGCATCTTCGTTGAGGGCAGGAACACATTTCCGCAGTATTCACATGATCATGCTGGGCCTGTGGCATTGTGGTTATGAGGTCAGATCTGGGCTATGGAACTCTGGATCCGACACATGTAGTGCTGTGCTCTTCCCCTTGCATGCTCATTCTCCACACTCCGGCACAGGTGGAACATTCCTCGCTCCTGATGTGAACAAGTGAAAAGAATAAAGCGCTCAGTAAAGCAAGCACATCAGACCTTATTGACACCCACACTGGATTTATAGGGCTGCGGCCATGTGTGTGTGTGGGTTAGGGGAAGTGTGAAGCACATGGTTCACGGCTTAGCCTTACCTTCCTACTGGTAGTGTTTAAGAAACCAAGTTACTGCGGGGAATTGAGCTTTGGATTCTTCAAAGAAACAGCATATGGAGAGAAAGAGTGAGCGAGAAAGAGTGAGAGAGAGAGAGAGATGAAAAGTCCATAAGGTCAAAACGTGTGTTTCTATTTACTCTTAAAAGAAATAATGTAAGTGAATTAGTTGGGCAGATGGCTGCTGATTCAATCTGCTCAGTTTGTTAAACAAGTCTCCTCTGGATGGCTATATCGAAGCACGGAGCTCGGACAACCCGGATTTTAATGAAGCTATCCACTTCCATTCAATCCACTCTGTTCTCCATTTTCTAAACACAGTTTTTAATCTGATTTCCCCCATATCACTTTGAGGTACACTCTGTTCTGGGGAATACTGAGGCCTGGTTGAAGAAAACAAAACATCTGCCTCGAATTTATGTAAACATGAAATACATACTGTATAGAAACATGTAGCCTATATCCTCACTTTGTAGAGGGACATTAACCACAAGCTCCTAATGTGCTGCAGTGTGTATATTTTACATGGGAACATGAATGTAGTGTACCTTTAAAAATAAAGGAAAGATCCACCCTGAACAACGTGCATATTAATCTTAATAATATATCTGATATTCAATGGGGTCCAAGATTTCTTTATATAATGAAATTATGAGTTGAGTTTTTTTTTTCTTCTTTTCATTATTGCTGTTGTTTAAACTTCTTTCTTCAAAATGTTGGCCTGTTTTCACTTGGGTTACTGATTTTCTACATGCTGTTTGATTACCACTGGTACCAGTGGCATCAGTAGGAATTAGCCCTCTGCCTAAAAGACCATTGCAGCAGCTCTTTAGTCCTTTAGTCTGTCCAGCTCTCTCATCTTCATCTGTATACTCTAGTGAAACAGAGTTTCTAAATCTTCAACCATCACGCTAATCCAACAATCAATGGCATCATGCTCATAGACCTCATAGATCTCTAACTAGCCGAGCCGAGTCTCTGCCATAACTCAGCATTGCATAGTGAATGACTCCACTCCTTCTGTGTTGGATATCTCATTATTATGATGATTATGATTTGCAGGAAAATGGTCTATGTGAAAAATAAGTTCTCGCACTTTTGTTTGTAGGAGCTAACAGTGAAAGCTGACCATTATCCCTTATGTTTGAGATTGTTTACATTTTCTCTCTTAATAAGCACCATCATAACTATAGGGAAGTCCAACAATCTGAGACCACATTGAAAATCTGGGATGATGATTATTATTAGTTTTATTTTTTTATTATTATTATTATTTTCATTTAAATTGGAAGAAGGTTTTAGATGGTTTAAACATTTAAAACAAATATAGTAAATGTTCAAGATCTTGAATATTTAATATTCAGGATTCTGCACGATTTCTGCTCCCTATTTAAACATAAGCAAATCTGTGATATTGACCATGTTAAATGCTTTGTACAAAAGGTCAGATTTTCCTCACAACTGATCTCTCCTATCAAAGCGTGTGTTCAGACGACATGCCGATGGATTTGACCTGTTGTAGTAAATGAGAAAATTCGGAGCATTTTCACCAGCAGACTCTGACGTTTGGAGCCAACTCTATGCTAGTAATGTTCCCCTGTGACATCAGTGTGGCACACAGCTGCTAACTTCTCACAGGAACAACAAAAATACACCACCAGCCAGCATCTTAGAATCTGAATTGCTAACAAGTGTTTTCATATAAACATACTGTAACCTATTTAATGTGTTTCAGCACGGAGTTTTCGTTTTTAAGGACCACTCTTTACCTTTCCAGGCCAAAGATACACACTGAAAGTGCAAAAGATTGACCCTTCAGGGTACCACCCCAGTGAAAAGGGGTGGTATGGTACAGTTTAGCAGTACCCTGGTTTTTTTTTTTTTTCCCCTGAGAGGGCATGGAAGCAATTTATAACACGGTTGTCACGGACTTGGCTCAACCATGTTTACTTTCTGACCAGACGAGGGCACTGCGACTGCAAAATGCTGAGCTTTGAGGGGAAAATCAGTTGTGACGGCAGCGGATAGACTGAAGTTAATCACCACAAGAAGAGGAACTTCGCTCTGAATGGGTTTTGAGATGGCACAGAAATAGTTTGACTCAGCACGTATGGGCAAGTTATTCTAAGAAATCCCGCAGGCCACTTTTTCCAGCCAGGTTTCATTAGTACACATTAGGAACGAGTGTGCAGATGTGCTAGTAACCGCTGCATAAACACAGAAGTACTGTACACTGGAGAACAAATAATAATTATAATAATAATAATAATAATAATAATAATAATAATAATAATAATAATAATAATGCTTTATTGTTTAAAAGTAGAACATTCTATTCCTCTTTCTAGTTTTACTCATGATCACCTGTCTTGCATTTCCATGTGAGGTCAATTTTTGGTTATAAACTTGTAAAACGCATGTCCCGTTTAAACACAGACAGTTTACAGGAAGCTGGTATTCGAGTGAAACGTTTTCAGACCCCAAACATCCTCTATCGACATCACACCGGAGAGCCAGTAGGAGTGTGGAGCGCAGCTTTTGGGGGCTGGGTGTGTGTGTGTGTGTGTCCGCGCGTGCACACAAGTCTCTGAGTGAACGCGCAAACTTTACCCGCGCACCTAAGAAGTTTCTCCTCGTTTGCCTGTCTGTCTTCTGAACTTCGACGACTGAGGATTTGCCGCTCGGATCAACTCAACTGGAAGTTTTTCTCTATACAGAGGAGACTAATTAAGACGCTTCTGTTTGAATTTGCCCACACACACACACACACACACACACACACACACGCACAATAAGGAGGAATATTATGCACGTTAGTGTCTAGTGATGTTCATGTCGGATTTCGGATGCGCACCTTGGTCTTTTCAGCGCTAGAGATGCGGATGAATGGAAGTTTAACTTTTGTTGAGTGAATCCACGCGCGCGCGCGTCTGGAGGAGTTTTCCAACCTGGAGAATTAATTAGAATTGAATTAGATTCATCACTTGTACTTTTATTATTATTATTATTATTTTGGATTGTGCCCGACTTTGGAACAAGCACCGGATATTTTTTGTTAGTTTGTTTGTTTGTTTTTTTAAACCCCCCACCCCACCCCCCTTCTGTCTCGCGTTTCCGAGTTTGCCGCGAGCCTCTGTTGCGGGTACGATGGCACCGGCTGCGCGCGAGAAGCTCCCGGTGCTCCAGCGCGGCTCCTTATTGGCTCTGCTGTGCGGCTTGCTGTGCCTGGTCGCGGCGCGCGCGTGTCCGCATAAGTGCAGCTGCTCGGGCTCACACGTGGACTGCCAGGCGCAGGGCTTCAAGACTGTACCGAGGGGCATCCCGAGAAACACCGAGCGTCTGTGAGTAGCGCAATGGATGCACATCACCGCCTTGGGAATGCGGGCTTTAGAGCATGCGCGTACCTGTATCTGTCTTATAGCAGTCTCTCTATGCCTTACATTTGCGTGTTAACTTACATCAAGGTAGATGATCAAACAACCCACACTATTATAAGTATCCTTAGTGTCCATATACAGTAGTCTGTTAATGCATTATATATACACAACACACTTCACTAGAACTGTATTGCTATATATTGAAACATGCGCTGAATCCTACACGTAATATCACAGGGATATCAGGTACAGTCAAACTGTCACATTCACTGCAAACCAGCCTGTATAGACAATAGACTGGTTTTGTTCGAAAACCTCAGCAGAATTTATGTTGGACTCATTTCATGCATGTTAGTTTATTATTTTGTTTTTAACAACCTGGGATTATAGTAAACGAACTAAAACACATCTAAATCACTGGCTGGTCTAACTTAATTAAGGGACAAAGCTGATGTGATTAAATGCAACTGGATGTGCAATCATTTAATGAATTGATCAGGAATGAACACAGTTCGTTTGTGAACTGCTGCTATTGTGTATCTGTGAGATAAAGTGTACCTAATGTGAACTGTTAGTAAGTAGTAATTAACTAGTAAGTAATTAGATAGTATTGGTGTTTTGGTACACTGATGGTGTGTTAGTCATTAGTTAGCCTCTATCATGGAAAGTAAGATAAAAATAATAAATAGGTTTTGTGTTTAGATGTGTAGGGTAGAAGTTGGGTTCTCCTTATGAATCCTATATATATATATATATATATATATATATATATATATATATATATATATATATATATATATGTATATATATATATATATATAAACTGAAACTGCGTGACCTGTTGCACTGATTAGAGAAGGACGAGTGATAGATCAGCACTGCGACCCTCATTTTCATTTATTTAAAATAATATCGTAATCGAATCAGAGTTTAAAACATCTGTAAACACGGAGAAGGAGATGAATACATTTATGAGATTGCGATAGACGTGTTTGTGTGCATGTGGGTGTGTGATTTGCCTTTTGTATAATTCACAGCCGTCGCAATGTTAGTGCAACAAAAGCCAAAACTGCAACGAGTATCGAAATGACATATTGTGCAGCTGGATACACATGAACACTGTATGAACACTGGATTAATTCAGAGTTATGCTAACAATGTAGTTTTGGCTGTGTACCGGGGAAAAAAACACCACCTTCATTAAACCGCTCATGAATATAATCTCGAATAATATTTACAATGCGGTTCTTTTTGCCTTTTCCTCAAATACAGCCTATGAGCTAGACGCTTCATGATGATGTGTTGGAATGTGTGAAATATATTACGGTCGTTCAAGCATTTCAAACACGGCATGACGTTTTAGGACGTTTTTGAGTGGTCAGATGTTGAGTGTAAAATGGTTTGCTTTGGCATTTGCTGAAGCTGTTGTGAAAGAAATATGCACAAGTTCACAGTGCTCTTAGGAGAAGGCAATTCATTGGTGAACAGTTAGATGTGTAAACCTTAAATGTTGTCGTTTTGTTAGCTTTCACTGTCGGAGAAATGCTTTGTCCATGAATTTTGTGCTCTTTTGTATTTTATAGCGTTTAAAAAGCAGACCACTGACTATTGCTGAATGTAACAGCAAAAAAAATGTACCAAGCGATTAAATGAAGTGTGGATCGTGTGTGTGTGTGTCTCTAAAGTGGAGAATAATGGATCAGTTTAGGGCAGTAAACAGGGTCTCATGCTTGACCTTCCCTCTTATCGCTTATAAGGTTATACTGCTTATAATAATAATAATAATAATAATAATAATAATAATAATAATAATACCTTAGTCACAGTGCTATTTACTGATAGACATGCAAGGCATCATGAAGTTAACCAGCATAAGGAGTAGGAGGTGACATTTCTACAAGACATTCTACAATACTTCACTCTTAAAAATAAAGGTACTTCAATGGTTCTTTACAGCACCATAGGCTTTGCAAAGAACCTTCTTCTTGTCAAGAACCAGTTTTCATTGTATATGGTTCTTGAGTTGAGCTATATGGTTCTTTGGAGCTTAAAGAATTTCTTTATGTTTCATTATGGCTTCTTCAGAGCAGAGTATTGGTTCTTCAAGGTATCATCCCTTAACAGGTTAAAGAACCTGAACCCTATAGAGTTCTTAAGAGTGACATCACTCTTAAGAACCTTACTTTGGTTTCTTAAAGCAGTAAAGAGGTTTAAAGGGTTTTTTAGAGAACTTGTAATAACATGGTTCCTTGTGGCACTGCTGTGAAGAACCATTTCTGGGTTCTTTCAAGCATGAGTAAATAGTATAGGTTCTTTAAAGCACCAGTAAATCTGAATAACTTGAGAGTTAAAGGCTTTGCACAACTTAAAAGGGTTCTCCGATGGCATCAGGCTGAAAAACCCTTTTTTGGTTTTAACTGGAACCTTTATTTTTAAGTCATTTCTATAAGACACAGTATGTGCCACAATACATAGGTTTGCTATCAAACTGCCAGCATTTATGTCCAGTGATAAGTTTTATTACATTTTTCTATTACGAAAATGGATTATTTTGCACTAAAACTCTGTAATGAAAGTAGAATGTTTTACAATTTAAAGATTCTGTACAACGTCAAATATCCTTAAGCAAGATAAAAAAGAAGTTATAAAGATATTGCTCTCTCTCTCTAGCTACGACATCTCAGAAAAGTGTATTGCATTTATACAGTATATATATATATATATATATATATATATATATATATATATATATATGTATATATATGTATATGTCTATGTATATATGTATATATACAAGATATAATTGATATAATTGACCACAATAGCAATATTATATCATGACATTGCCCAGCCGTATGAGCAAGCATGTTTTATAAATTTAATTTAATTTAATTTAATTGATCAAATTAAAAGTTTTCTCTGACTGTAGCGTGACAAGAAAAACATACAAACTTTGACTGGAGGGTCTTTTGACCCTTGTAACCTGTCAAACCCTCAGGGGTTTTGTTAGGAATGTCCACGTGAAGGAACATAAATTTAGGCGAGCCCCATTTATTCACACAGTGGGGTGTTTATTTGTTTACATGGTCAGGATGGGTCTCGGTAAAGCACCTTCATACTTCGCTGAGTATTTCCAAATTTGACTGTGAGGCAGTGTTAATGCTGTTTTGTAGATTGCAGGATTAAGAAACTAGTTGATCAACCTGAAAAGTTCAGAACTCACAGAGGCCTTGACTTAAAGTCGTTCCATAAAATATGGTTTCACGACCACTTAAAGTCCAGGTGCTGGCTGCATCTCTCTCGGGGGTGGTTTACACACTGCCACCGGTCCTGTAACGGCCTGCAGTGTTGATGGAAGTGTAATGAGCACACATCTGTCTCATGAACACGTATAGTGGAGAGTTAATAGATTTTTCCTCTAAACGTTACCTTTTGTTGATAGCATTTATGAGTCTTCACTCAGTGATTGGTGTTCTGTCCGTCACACACACGTACACACACACTGTTATTCTCTCACACACATGTGCAAGCTCACTCTCACTCGAACATGTGTGCAGTCGCATACACACCCGGGCTGACTGACAGAGTTTTCACACTGGCCAGTCCGCTCTCGCTCTTCGCACTTCAGGAGCACAATGTGGCACATTGTGGCTGGCGCAGCACGCTGCTGGCTCTCATCAGAAGTCCACACTGAAATGAGAGAGATAGAAAGAACGAGCCAAATGCCATTCTCTGTCCCCTTACACCCCCTGCATGCCTCAGTGTATTTCAGCAAAGAAGAAGGAGTGGGAATGGCATCCTCTCTTTCTGGAGCAACATGCAGGTTCTCGAATGGCCTCAGATGTTCACCCAGCCTAAAACGTGCATCTGTATGCTCAATGTTTCAGATGTCTAGTCATTTTAGGAAAGAATCTTTCTCCCTTTAAAGATCACAGGGCTAAACAAAACATAAATTCATTAGTTAGTCAAGTGGAGGCTCTAATGTGCTGCATAGTCACATATTTTGCTTGCTCTGAAACCTAAGTAATTAATAACATATGGCAAGCTAGCTAGTTAAGTGTATTAATACCGACTACAATTAACAAATGACTATGTGATTATAATCCCCTTCTAAGTTTCTAATGTAGACTAATGTGTTTGCATCCTCGATGAAAAACTCAGCAAGTCATTGGCCAAGGTTTCAGCTATGAGATGTGGTGTTCTGTACTTATATTACATACACTCACCATCCACTTTGTTAGGAACATCTGTACACCTGCACATTCATGCAGTTATGTAATCAGCCAATCATGTTGCAGCAGTGCAGTGCAGATACAGGTCAAAAGCTTCACATCAAACATCAGAACAAAGAAAAAATATGATCTCTGTGACTTTAACCGTGGCATGGATGTTGGTGCCAGATGGGCGGGCTTGAGTATTTCAGAAACTGCTGATCTCCTGGGATTTTCATACACAAGTTTACATAGAATAGTGTGAAAAGCACAAAACATTGAGTGAGCGGACGTTTTGTGGATGAAAACACCTTGCTGGTAAGAGAGATCGGAGGAAAATGGCCAGATCCGAGGTTCGAGCTGAGAAAAGCATCTCAGCGTGCACAAAACATCGAACCTTGAGGTGTATGGACTAAAACAATAGAAGACCACATCAGGTTCCACTCCTGTGAGCCAAAAACAGGAATCTGAGGCTATCATGGGCACAGACTCACCCAAACTGGACAATTGAAAAAATATCACGTGGACTTTTTCCAGTATTTAACTGTCTAGTTTGGGTGAGTCTGTTCCCATGATAGCCTCAGATTCCTGTTCTTGGCTGAAGGAGAGGAACCTGATGTGGTCTTCTGCTGTTGTAGTCCATCCACCCAAAGGTTTGATGTGTTGTGTGTTCTGAGATGATTTTCTGCTCACCACGGTTGTAAAGAGTGATTATTTGAGTTACTATATACTTCCTGTCAGCTCAAAATATTCTGGTCATTCTCCTCTAATCTCTCTCATCAACAAGGTGTTTCATCCTGGAGACCCTCCACTGACAGGATGTTCTTTTGTTTTTTTTTACACAATCCTGTCTAAACTCTAGAGCAGGGGTGTCCAATCTTATCCAGAAAGGGCCGGTGTGGGTGCAGGTTTGCATTCCAACCAAGCAGGAGCCACACCTGAGTCTACTGAAAGCCAAGATCAACTGATTAAACAGGGGGAATCAGGTGTGGCTTCTGCTTGGTTGGAATGAAAACCTGAACCCACACCGGCCCTTTCCAGATAAGATTGGACACCCCTGCTCTAGAGACTGTTGTGTGTGAAAATCCAAGAAAATCAACAGTTTCTGAAATACTCAAACCCGCCCATCTGGCACCAATAACCATTCCACGGTTAAAGTCACAGAGATCACACTTTTTCCCCATTCTGACGTTTGATATGAAAATTAACTGAAGCTCTTGACCTGTACCTGTATGATTTTATGCATTGCACTGCTGCCACATGATTGGCTGATCAGATAAGTGCAAAAATGAGCAGGTGTACAGGTGTTCCTAATAAAGTGATCGGTGACTGTATATTAGTTCAGTGTGGCTAGCATCTTTATTTTCTCTCAGGAGTATGACAAATTTGCAGTGTACATTTCTTCATATTCCTGATAAACAGGTCATCTACACACTAATTAATTCTGCCTAGTAAAAATCGGTCTGTCGTCAGGAATCACAGAGCTCACCCTGTTGTTCGTAACAGTCTTGAGGTGTATCCTACCACAGTGAAGCACACTGAGTTTAAATATAGCTACATACCAAATGAAAATGTTTTTTAGCAAAAGTCAGGAATGTTTTCTGCTTGTCCTGGGCTCATGGACTACTGAATTTGTCTGGTTCATAACGTATCACAATAGAAAATGATTCTTATTGATGAACCATACCAAGCATCTCTGATGTAAGATGAGCACTAAATATATTGAGTCCATGATTTTTCACTATGGATAAATATCAGAATATGTTTTAACAATGGGGAGAAAATAATATTAGCACTACTGGCAAAATATTATAAAAATAAATAATAAAAAATTAAATACAAATGCCCATCAAGATACTAAGAGTATATAAAAAATTGTATTGTGGAACCCTGAATCAAATCGAGACAAATTGCAAAGTTTTGGTCAGGAGTAGATGCATCTGAGAGGCATGAGAAGCATGTGTGTATATTTGTTGTGCTGAGGTTTGAACTAACAGTCTCTTGGTCAGGAGATGGGTTTGTGGTCTTCAGTATCCTCCTGACCCCAGCACAACACAAGAGCAGCATGTGTGAAATCTGCGCACGGGTGAACATCTCTAGTGCAGCCTGCCAGGCATCTTGCGGGCATGGACTTCTGGGAAACATCAGGAACCAAATGTCTTAGCCAGGACTGGCAGTAAGGATTGTATGCTTTTAGCGAAAGACTTGGCTGGAGAACCACAAGTCGAAGTCATTAATGTCCTTGATAGGGTCCCGGTGAAAAGGAGGGACACTGAGGTCTCTCCAAGTGTGTATACAGTCCTCCAAGTGTGTGTCACGCTTGAATCCAAGACTGGGTTTGATCGTATACATGCTTTGCGGCCATCTCAGGTTAACGAGGGCCTGCTTTTGTTATGGGACCTTTGTCACCAAAGCAACACGTCAAAACCCAGACTCCAAATCGTTCCATGTCATTTTCAGCCTAGCTGGACGCGATATGTTTATTTAGACTTCACACAATTGGATACATCTTGACATGGTTTGTATTTCTCACAGTAACAGAAGCTAAATCAGAGCCCCCAACACAATGGTTTGCATCTAGCAACCTGTTAAACAAAAGGATCAAGCTGGAATCTCTTAGTAATCCATCAGGATGCTGCCACGCCCGACTGGTTTGAATCCGGAGCGGTATTGTCCTCGTCAGATCCAGGAGCTGACCCTTTCAGCTTTGATGAGATTTACATGAGTCATCCATTGAACCAGGAGCTTGCTTGGTTTTAAACAAGCCTCCTGCTGAATAAACAGAAGCTGTGGAGATCTGGCAGGGCCGCCGTTCTTAAATATGGTCAGAACACTCCGAGTTTATTTTGTTTCGGCTGTTCCCCCTTGCGATGACGTCCACAGACATATGCCACACTCGTTTTATTTGTTCCTATTGGTATTTTTTTCTTTGTTCTCGGTTTGTTTTTGGCCGCTCTCAGGGTGACGGGTTATGGATGGGTCCTGTGAGGCCTAGCTGTCATTTAAGCCTTTAGCCGAGAAGCCTCGGAAATGCCTTGTCACCCCTCAACCGCTTGTTTCTGCTGGATTTGTAGAAGAATTTGTAGACTGTGCTGGAGCAAACGTTTGGCCGTCTAAGCTATCGTCTGCCAGGGTATTTGGAAATAAACGATCTTGAGAGTAAACAGACACAAAGGAAATATGAAACAATTCATTTTTGTCTGTTCTGCTTAATGTGATGAGAGCTTCGTTTAGCCAGGAATGCAGCTACATGATATGGGAATGATAATATTTACTAAACAAAAGCCTCCCTGAGACAGACCCCAGCCAGATACAATAAGAAGTCTAATCTTTTACTGGCACATTCATTCTTTTGCAGAATCTGCTAAATGTTTTGATGATGTAGATGCTTTTTCTCTTTGGAATGTGATATGATTTCTCACAGTGAGGATTTAAAAGGGTTTCGGCGTCATGACTTTTCTCAGAAATGCTCTGAATGGTCATCAACTACTTTTCAGATTGGGTTTGCGATGAACATTTCAGCAACTTGGGAGTAAAGATGTCCGATCCTACACCATGAGCTAATGAAGTTAGATTTCATCGAACACTGATTAGTTTTTATTTTAGACCACTGTGAAGGTACCAAGCAAAAATGGTTAATGGCGATGCTGAATTTTTGGAGTGCTGCTAGATTCAAAACTCAAACCAAATGTTGGCACCGATGGTGTAGACAGCAGTGATGCTGTGCAGAACAGCCGTAGTTATTGTAGCGTCCTTCTTAAGAACTTATGCCCAGTGAAGACGTGTGGTAACCACATGACGGTCTTCTGCTGGCAGATGAAAGACAAGGGGGCCGATCTTTTTATTCCGTCTATGGTGGGGTAATAAACCACTCTATTTTATCTTTGACGAGTACAAACAAACAATGTCCTAGCAGGATGCCATCTACTGCAACAAGGCCTAAGACAAATAGTGTGCCGCGAATGCAGGAGAGCTTAGCTGTAGGTGTTCTACTGTGCAGTATACAAAGAGTTGATAAGAATCATATTAAAACACAGCAGCACAAGCTCACAGCGGCACCTCCATATGTCTCCTCCATATCTAATATAAGCCGCTGCTGTTCTGCCTCACTGAGAGTTTGAAAAACCCAATGAGATGTGACTGATTAATTGAAGGTAGACAGTAGGGGTATTACGCATTGCCTCTATCTGTATCTGCATTTGTTTATTGTTCCTAATTTTCGTGTCTGTATCATACTCAGAAGTGGAAACAGTCTAGACTGGAAGGCCATACGCTAGGAACACACTATCAGAATCTTCTAAGAAGCTGTGATGCAGTGCTGCTGCTAGTCAAAATGGCCTCCTTTAAGTGGCATTTCATTCTAATGCCTGTATGATTTTCCAGGATTTTCTTTTAATAACAACAACAGAGAATGTTCATTTAAGAATGATGAAAAACATTCACAATGAAAGTACAAGGTAATCTGTTTAAAATGAATGAAATCATTATCTTTGTGGGACCCCAACAGAGATATGCAGTCACATGGAGTGTACTGGTTATATGTATGCACACCACTGTTAACTTGTTTCCTATGCAAAGACTAAGAAAAAGAAGAGGAATTTGTCTCCCTTGTCTCTCCTAGAACTTTTTGAGCTAGTTTTTTTTGTACAGTTTTTGAGTTGTAGTTGGGGTGGGATCTATTTTGCTGAAACCTGGCAACCCTGTCTGTGAGTTTCATATTCGCCCTTTCCAAACTCTGTATGAAAGTAAAAACCATGTTTTCGTCCTGTGGGATCCAAGTCGCAATATATATATATATATATATATATATATATATATATATATATATATAACACGAGTCTCAATGTGAGGGTTTTTCAGGGGGTTGGGGGCTGTGGGTGGAACACGAATAAGGCATTTCTTATTCATATCTTTATTTTTATTCATTTAAAACACATTATCAGTACATTATATCAGTATAACGTATTCATGTTCGGTTTCATCCCTAGTAGACGGCATCCTACTGTGAACAATTACAGCAGCAAACGTGTTAATCTTAATCCTTATCGGTTACTCTTACATGTGATGTTGGGGGCCTCATTTGCATTTTTTCCCCCCTTTTTAAAAAAAAATAATGTAGGCTCATGTTTATTTTAGGCTGAATGATATCACCAGAGAATGTTTAGAATATTAGCAAAGCTGTTATACTTGAACTACTTGAGTTGACTAAACTGTTTTAAAGAATATGAAGGTACACTAAACAGAAATTATTGTACTTTTGACCTGCGGTTCGGTCGCATCTTGCCAGAGTCTGGAAGTTCCAGATGAAAACCACTCACAGTCCGAACTCAAGAAGAGCAACTCAATTAGGATTCCAAACAGCGCTCCGAAGCTTTGCAGAGGAAATGGAGCATACCTATCTGCTTCTTGCGGACTAGACTCATAGGCTTTAGGGGAAATAACAGGAGATTGCGGCGGGAAACGCATTGTGAATTGCGGATTGTATAGGTAGAGGGACATGAAGCCGCTTTTGTGTTTTTATAAACATTCTTCTGCCATGACTTGAAGGGTTTAAGGGATCTTGCGGATGAATCACCTTCTTACCACAGCTCAATTCATGATGCAGTGCACATTTCCAGTGCTTCCATTTTTATATACTGTAACTGCTGGGTGAGATCTAAAGTCATGCTGCATGCAGGCTCGCAATGGCTTACATTTAGCCTGCTGCTTTAATAACCTCATGTGGGTGTTGAGCCTCAGGGGGAACCCACTGTTCGAGCAGAGCACCTGCCATTCAGCTTGTCACTTTATCCCTTCTAGAACAATACGAATGAGAACAATAGCCAATGGGGGGCAGCTTTATCTCTGACCTCCACCTTGTCAAATTGACTTTAGGACTCAGTAGCGGCAATTCTTGCTTAACTCCCTGGGTTGCTGAACATATAGTGTAGCGTAGTGACAGAGAGAAGGATGGCTGGATTAGCACAGAGGGCAGTTTAGAAAAGGAGGCAGGAAAGATAAAGCTTTTAGATTCATCACTCTGAGCTGTTGAGATTAATAAAATTAATGGACAGGACAGGAATGGCAAATAACAGTGTTTAAAACTCACGGTTTCTCACAGCGAAATTTAAATCATGGGGAAAAAATAAAAAAAACAACCCAGGACTGATTGGCTTAACACATTAAACTCACAGAACTATGTTCCCCATCCTAATAGTTGAACTACAACACATCATTTATAATATTTACTGAACAATATCATTTATTTTAAATAACTGAATCACACAGTGAGAATTTAAGGAGTTAAGATGGTTTCCATCCATCTATTTTCTGGTGCACTTATCCTACACATGGTCACACCCCCATGGGAAGCAGGGCACAAGGTGGGGGGCACCCTGGAATGGGTGCCAACCATCGCAGGGCATAATCACACACACGCTCACACACCCATTCAGACATTACGGACAGTTTAGAGATGCCGATCAGTCTACAGCACATATCTTTGGACTGGGGTAGGAAACCAGAGTACCTGAAGGAAACCCCTGAAGCATGAGAAGAACAAACTCTGCACACCCAGGGCAGAGGTGGGAATTGAATCTCCAACCCCAGAGGTGCGAGGAAAATATGCTAACCATTAAACCACCGTACCTCCCAAAACCTGGGTTTAAAGTGAGAAATGATTTCATAACACCCTAAACCATTCGTTTTTGTAACATGATATCTTCAATGTACCCTTCAAACACCCCGTTAGGGCTACAAAACCTAAGGTTTTACATGTACAGATTACACAAAATGCACCATGACTCTTTCTTCATAACCAAAAATGATGGATAGGCCCACATCCAAGTTTCCATTCCCGAGTCTTTTCCTGAGTAGCTCATGTTATGTTAAAATCTACATTGCTGAGACGTCGTTCTGGTGCATTTGAGAAAGGCAGATCCATTCTTGGCCTGGCTGATGTAGAATATAGATGTATAAGGGGAGAGAAATTGCAGAGGAATGTGCTTTGAGAATGAGAGAGAGAGAGAGAGAGAAATTTGGTTAGTGTATATCATGTCTCCTCAGTGCCTGTGCGCTATAATATGTCTACAATATGGCTCATATTAGTGCCCCTGATGTGCATTTTGTGGAGTAGGGGAAGTCTTTTGAAATTCAATATGCCCTTAAATCAGATTTATAAATGTTTATTTATATTATGTGAACCACACTCGACCAACTGGAGATAGGCCTGTATGCCTATGTATGTGTGTATGTGTGTGTGTTCTTGAGCCCTAATTCCTACAGTGTAGTCTATAGGAACTTCAGTGCACAGGTTTTTTGGTGGACTAACCAAGTATGGCTATATCTTCTGTATATACATTTGTAAAAGCAGTACAAATATAGATAAGTTAAGTGCCTAGAAACAAAATAACTACCGGCCTCCTGAGGACGATTTTTTAGATGCATCAAGAACAGTATATTTATATAATCTCTTTTTCTTATACTTTAAGCTTGCATTGCATTTCAGCTCACATACGATTGCACTAAGCATAGCACTGAACTTTCTGCAATGCCTGACAAATCATCTGGCTTGTTTTGTGGCCTGTAATTAAAAACAAGAGCAATATGATTGATGCCATGTAGGTCTGTCTGAATGCTGAAGATCACTGGTGGATGATGGTTGGAACAGATTGTTCTGTTTTCGTGTAGCATGTTACTGTGCGTGACTGAATGTGGGTTTGCACTGGAACTACAGATGGGCGCATCAATCCTAAATATTGATCTATACTGGTCCTGACATTTCTCTTTGGGAATCGATCTACGCATAAAGATATTGATTCTAAAAAAAACGTATATATTAGTGAATACATTGTAGTCTTTGTTCTACTTATCATGCAGGCGTGGTGGGAAATAGGTTACTGGGAATGTAGTACTGGGAACCCTGCCCTATTACAGTTTCCCTAGTGCTTCTACTGGGATAGTGCATAGTTTAGCGGCAAGGGATTGTTTTTTTTGTTTTTTTAATCATATGCTGTTCCGAATAAACAACACAGCTATGCTCAGCTCCATCTCAGCCACACCATAATATAATCCATCCAAATATTGTTCTCTTCCCCTGACTACGTAGTTAGCATGCACTATCCTCGGTATTTATTTTATTGTTTACTTAGTGTATGTATTTGCACTTGTACTATAGTAATATTGAATATATATATATATATATATATATATATATATATATATATATATATATATATATATATAATATTATATAATTATTATTATTATTATGATATTTATTTTGAATATATTTCTTGTACCATGTTTACTGATTTGAGTGTAATTAGTATAACGAGACATACATGTCAGATAAAAATTTATCTTATTTATCTTATATATATTCTCTTTATTTCCTTCTGTAGACCATACAATATCACAGCTGCATACCTCAGATGTATATTTAAGACTGTAAATAAATGCTTCATTATCAAGAATTTCTTCCCCACTCCTGATTCTCGCATCGGAATCTGATCCATATTCGGCCGCCTCAACCCGCTGAAATCTTGATTGTAGTGAGACTTTGCTGAATTATAATATTGAAATATTTTTCAATATCACTTTTATATAATGGTACACTTTTTTACTTTTTAAGTATCATGGATATTGTCAGGTGATAGTGTTATAGGGCAACAACCGCATGCACACATTCACACACTCGTTTACATCTACGAGCTATTTAGAGAAATCCAAAATTTTGACAATTTATTTGAAATTCAGTATTTTCTTGGTTAAATACTGAGGATGTTTTGTAAATGTGGAATTAAGCAATAGTTTTTAATAAGGCTCCACTGGTTTATTGGTGGTTTGTTAGCAAAACTTCAGTGAAACTAAATGTTGATACATATGGTTTATTATCTGTCATCAATATCACAATATTGGTTTAAAAAAAAAATCTAAAGTTTCACCAGTACTTAATATCAGTATTACTTGGAGGAATTGGCTCAAAAAAATAACAAAAAAGTGGTATTGCTATCTCTAATGAGAAGCAAAGTGGCTCAGTGGATGTACACTGAGAGGACCTTGCCTTTGGCAGAAAATGAGAGCTCGGTCTTGGGCAGCGCTTACAGAACCAGACATCCACAGAGGTGCAGTAATGTGTCCTGACAGACGCCGAATACATACAGCGTTCCGGCATCTGGAGGTCTAGAATTCATACTGAGTGTCTAAGAGCAGCTTAGTGAGTGCACTAAGTTTATACTGTGATTGTGATCATTGTGATGAACAGGATATCTAATCTTTTTTTTTTTTAAATCTTTTTCCTCCAGAGACCTGGACAGAAATAACATCACTCGGATCACCAAGGTGGACTTTTCCGGACTCAAAAACCTCAGAGTTCTGTAAGACTTAAAAATCTCTTCAATTCCAAAGCGTGAAGCTGTCAAAACCTTAAACGTATCCCAGTTGGGGTGCAGGAAAGGATTACTATACAGCACACATCTTAATAAAGCATACAGACATTTAATCTGAGTCGGTCCGACACATTTGACACGACCTTCTTTACCGAGCGTGAAGTCACTGAATCATGTTCAGTCAGGCTTTAAACTTATTCTGAAGTCTGAGAGACACAGAAGTGCGCGCTTTACACATCGGCTGTGCTGAACTCAAATAAACAGCTTACGACCGGTCTTGCCGTGCCATGCAGTGCGCTCGGGTTTGTCTAGTGGCGGCACACTGCCAGAGCAAGTGTGTTAGGAGCTTAATGACTGCAATCACTGAGCGCTATGTGCTGTTTAACTCATGAGCAAGGGCCTGTAAAGCGGGAGTGGCATTTAGTTCAGAATAAATGTGGAAAAAAAAGAGAAACTAATGAATGATGACAAGCTGGCATGGTGTATCTTTAAAAAAATAACAACTCTGCACTGACCCCTGGGAGCCCACACAGGACCCCCCTTATCGTTCTGGAAGGCTGGTACCGTGATCTCCTCCATCTGATAATGTGAAGCAAGCCTCCACACACATTCGCAGCTGAAACCTTAAAGGGTAAAGCCTGGTGTGCAGATCCAGAGTCTCCCATAAGACTTGCGCCTGGTTAGCGCTAAGGGCAAGAACAACACAACGTACTCTTTAAATACCATATGTGTTAGCTCAGTCTCTAATAGAGAAAGCCCCCCTGCACACACTTTTTTCATCCCTGTGAAGCCTAGGTGTTTGCCTGTGTCCCATATGTTTCTAGAGAATACTTCAAAACCGTCGAGGGCGAGTTGCTGAGAATCGAAGCAAAAGAAACATCTAATATTCCTCACTACACACCAAAGACCATCTGGAGGGGATTGAATAAAATGACTTTTAATGCCAATACATAAACCAGCAGGGGACAGATCCCCCATTTAAATGAATAAGCCAGAATCTTATTCAGTTCTTAGCCTGATTTGAGGCATACGCTACAAGGTATGTTTGTTATCTGCAAAGAATGCCGTTGTTGCAGATGACTGAAGTTAATTAATATCGAATTTTTCCCCATCTGCTGCATAAAGCCTGTGCACACTGTGCGATTTTTAATAGTCCTTTGCGACTGTTGCTTGACAGACTGTACGAACATGATCCCCGCTGTACGCCGTGTCACACTGTAGGATCTCGGCTGCCATTAATGTCAGTCAAGACGCGGAAAACGGACATACGCGAGAAGACTCGTGCGGAGTAGGACAAGCCAGACTACAGGACCGTGCCTCGAATCTTCCAACACTGCCAGAATTTAATCGGAGGAAACATTTGATCGCAACGGCCGTTAACCGGCTGTCAGGGAACGCGTCAAACTAGCGATCAAAGACTACAGATTTTGGCCTAGGATTGTAGGAATCTTTTAGGACGCCCGAATCGTAGCCAAAATCGTACAGTGTGAACCCGATGTAAGACAGTGTTGCTGACGCTACATGAGATCCAAGCTAGAAATCTGTCTCATACTGTCTCTACTTACTGTGTCATCACATACGGACAAAAAACACAGTCTTGTGTATAAACATTTTCTTTAAAAGGCTGGAGCAAAGTTCCAAATTAGAGGCCCTGGATATTTTAGTCCAGTGTTGCTTGATTTCCCATATAGTTGTGCTAGAGTATCAGTTAGTGGCATGCTGCTGGGGCTTCCCATGCATGTCACTGCATGTTGGCTCTAATTCAGCCAGACGCAAATCTAAACAAGAATTGGCCATAGAGATGTAGTGCCTTTGTAATGCATCTGGAAAACTTTAGGGGCCCTGTAACACGACATGGTAGAGGTTCAGAGTAGAGGGGCAAACCGAACTTACATGCCAGGACCTCACAGGCATGTCTGACATCAGAAGCACGTTCTGATCATTACAATCAGAGAGGTGAATCAAGATCCTGATAGAACGAAGATAAGCTTATCGTTGACAATTGTGACTAGACAAAGTCATGCTGAGTGAGGCCTTTATTATTTTTTTATCAATAGTCAATATTTAAAACACATTAACTCAGGTAATTATTGTGTTGTAGCTGCAGATTGGATTGGACAATGAAGCTGTTCTTCCTCCACAGGCATTTGGAGAACAATCAGATCAGTGTGATTGAAAGAGGAGCGTTCCAGGACCTCAAACAGCTGGAGAGGCTGTAAGTATAAGTGTCAGACACTAACACACGACTGTTTAGACAAAACATTTGAACCCAACACATATTTATTTCTGTTTGTATAAGCAAGAGTTCATCGGTCTCGATCTAAAAATACACCTTACTGTAGATATTTCTTTTTGGAGCGTTTGAACTTTTGAAGGTGACTTTAATAACTTCCATTTCAAGTGCAAAAAAAGACAGCATCCTCATTTGCTCCCTGCCATGAGACCGACTTATATTTGCTCTCCCCCGGTGAGAATCTTAACACCTTGGAGAGAAGTTGACCAGTGGGTCAAGCCAAACAGTCAGGCCATTCGTACAGATGGACAAGGTCGAGGAACGCTACACAGCTGTCTGGGGACTGGCTTGTCAGTGATTTTCTGAGTTTGTGTGTGAATTGTTTGAGTTTTTCTCTTGCCTGTGAAGTTGTGTATGGTTCTGTCAGAATTTGAGCAAAACCGTTACTCATCATCAGTGTGGTTAGGAAACGCAAATCAGAGGACCATCTGCCGTTTTTGCTGTGAGCGGACATGTGTGAGTTTGTTGACCACCCCTGAAACCACTTAGTGCTCATCTGCTTCCTAGCTCGTGTGTTTGCCTGGGTTTTACGCTGGGCATACCTCTGCCTGTCACACACGTTAGGAACCTTCTTCTTTTTTTTTTTTTTTTTTTTTTTTTTACAGTTTACAGTTTTGCCTTTCCTTGCTGATCTCATCTGAACGATGTGACTGTGACTCAAAATCATGTCCATAACCAACCTAGCCACTTTCATGTCCTCCAATGACTCAAAATCATGTCCATAACCAACCTAGCCACTTTCATGTCCTCCAATGACTCAAAATCATGTCCATAACCAACCTAGCCACTTTCATGTCCCCCAATGTAATATTGGGCCTCATTTAGGGCTGCAACTAACGATTATTATATTATATCCCTAACCCTTTTATTACCATTTTTTCATTTATTTAAAATAAAATCCACAAACTGAGTGTTAAAAATATAAACTTACAGACTAAAACTTTACACAACTGTTTGTCCAATTATATAAGACTGAAAATAACCCAATACACACAGACACACACCAGAATATATATTATTAATTTAGGATTCTGTGCTTTTTGTGCATCAATAAAAAAATAATGCATAAATATTTATATTTAAAATAAACTAAGTATATAAACAGGAAACTGAAGAAAGTCATTGTCGGTGATGCTGGGTATCTGCCAAAGCTAGCGGCGTCACGTTACGTGCGTATGATGTCATGCGCCGTCGATTAGAAAGCGGCTTATACTTCTGGGTAGTAAAAAAACAGCTAGTGTTCTATTTGAGACGATATTACCTTTCTAAAATTCACACACTAGACCAGGGGTGGGCAATCTTATCCGGAAAGGGCCAGTGGGGGTGCAGGTTTTCATTCCAACCAAGCAGAAGCCACACCTGAATTCACTGAAAGCCAAGATCAACTGATTAAACAGGTGGAATCAGGTGTGCGTCCTGCTTGGTTGGAATGAAAACCTGCACCCACACCGGCCCTTTCCAGATAAGATTGCCCACCCCTGCACTAGACGGTAGAGTAAATAGTGTATAGTATGTCATTTGGGACACAACTTTAATATTTACTCTCCGAAGCGTGTTTTCGGAACAGAAGTAACGTAATGAGTAAATCTCCCCCGTGCCGCGCGCAGACCAACTAATTGATATTGAGATTCGTTGACAACGATTTTCATAATCGATTATTATCGATTTTATCTTTTATTTGTTCCAGCTCTAGCCTCATTTATTAACCTTTTAGTAAAGTTGTGTTTAAATGTTTGTGTACTCCAACCAAACTAAAAAAATTTACAAAAGTTTTGGAAACACTGATTTTCTTACATGTACACATGTATGTATGTTGACAAATTCATTTCATTTGTGTGTGCTGTTGAAATAAATAACGTATTAAACTTGACCGTGTAATCTGAATATAAAATGACAGTAAATTGCCAGTTATACAATTTTAAGCCTATCAGTTGTGGTTCACGTTATTGAGTCTCCTTATATATAAATTTGTACAAACTCAGGAGCTCTTGGATAAAAATATCCTTTTTTCCCCCATGCTAACTGTGTTTTCATGAAAACCACATTTCTTGTGTAAATGCTCCCGCAAATGATTTATGAATAAAATTGTTCGTATTCACTTTGATAAATGAGGCCCTGTGATTGTTTTTGAAGCAGTCTTTATTCATATGATAACATAATAAGATGCTGGTAAAGTGCTGGAACATCGATGTTCATTTGTTTTCTCCGAAGAAAATCTCGAGACAGTCTTGGACAGCCTAAATCGAGCGATGTAATTTTGAAGGTTGTGTGGGTTTTGATTGCATTTTTTTTTTTTCAGGTCTAGATTTATGGGCCAAAACTGCAGTTTGGCCAGATTTAAAAGTCTACTGTATGCTGGGCAAACCTTCTTCGGCATCAAAGCCTGCTTCACAGAGTCAAATTTGTCTCATACCCTTAATAGGCTCTAAAACCACAACACTGTCTCGCCTAGTCAGGCCTAACTCGGGGACATGGGGGTTAAGACTTAAGGGACTGTGCCGAAAGCTGATACAACTCTGAGAATCCTTTTTCCTAAGCGTCTGCTGATGTCACAAAGCTGGATGGAGTAAAATAGTGTACAGATGCCAGAACCGTTCCTCCAACGCATGCCTTCATCCTGGTCCTATGACCTCTGGGGTCAGTACTATCCCCTCATTCTCTGATTAAATCCCTGTGTAAGGGTCGTCTGATGAAAGCCCTGAGTCTGTGGAGGCTCATGTGAGGGATTACGGCTTTTTATGGCTTGCTGCAGGAGATAACCTGGGCCATCTTCTGTGGAACACATCCCATTTCCCAGCGGCCTTGGCACAGCTGTGAACCCTGACCCCATGATGCTGCCGTGGGCCAGTTTCTGTGGTCCTGGGCTCAGTGGCAGGTTTGACCTGGCTGATTGCTCTAATCATGAAGATTGATTGGTCTGTCAGAGTGCCGTTTATATTTGTCCTGCCTTCCCATTGATCTCTGTTTTCTGTGCCAGGGCAGATGTTTGTGTGTATCCGCTCTCTGTCAGTGTGCAACGTCAAACAGTCCTAAGCTCTGTCTGTGCCTCTCACGCTCCTCTTCCATCTTAAGCACGCTCATGTTCCATCAGTCATTCCATAAAACCAAAAACCAACCCCCTCCCCATCCCGCACACACACACACACACACACACACACACACACACACAGATCTATGTTTTCTGAAAGGTCGTTCCCACACTGTTCCTCAGTACTTTTAATGTCCGTCTTGCATTATACTTCTCATTTGTTTTGACCATGCTGACTCTCGTCCTTTTCCTGCCCTCGATCTCACTCTTTCTCTCCTTCTCTCTCCTCACAGGCGTCTGAACCGGAACCGGCTGCAGGTTCTGTCGGAGCTGCTATTCCAGTCCACACCCAAGCTGGGCCGCCTGTAAGTCTATGTTTCTTTGATATTCCAGCTAAGAAAAAAACGACAAATCAAAACAGTGGTCAAACTTCCCTGCTGTCTTTATTTTGATCATTGTCCTAGGAGGGAGCTCAGTCAAATATTTGGCTTTCTCCACAATGCTGTTTAAAAAGGACGTCATCAGAACAGGGTCTTGTTATTTGCTGTGGTTTTCTTACTCCAGATGTGGCTCTTTTATACAGGCCGAGGGCCCGGGGAGGCGTAACGCGACACGGCTCCACTCTATGTTACTAACGGTGTGGTGAAGGTGTGTTACCAGGAATGTTTAACTTGGAAAGACCGGATTCCTGTCGCTGAAGTTCATTTCCCTGCTCCAGTTTTGAGCAAGGGAGCCAGGTGACACAGAGTTTCTAGGTCTAGCTGCCAAGGAAGTCTTTATTTACAAATTTACGATCCGCGTCGAAGAGAAATTGCTCAGGTTAGCCTCGAGTCGGAGCAGGGGTTAAGTTTTGTAAGTGTTGATTTTGGGGTGCTTTGCATTAAAAGTGTGTGACATGTGAGTCACTCTGGGGCTTTTTATGTGCTCTCGAACCTTCTATGAGTAGCACTTTGTTTCAGAGGTCACTTTTGCCCCTGTTTTCCCTGCTGCTGGGAAGATCACACTGACATGTTAGCACTCCAGCGCACTTGATTTGCAAAGATGTTTGATACATGGATGATTACAACGATTGGGACTCGGTTTACAGACATGAAATTCCCTTTCATGTCAGCCACGGCTCACTGAGCAGCATTTAATATTTCTTCGGTGGATAGCCGAGCCTTTACAGAAACAATCAGCAGGAATGATGGTTTCATTTCCTCTCTGTTGCCAGCAGTTCCATAAAGCATTATTGGCAGTGATGTTCTTATTTATCACAACTTAATAAGTGTTCTCTCTGGCTGCAGGCTATAGTGAAGGAGTGGAAATGCTGAAGGAATGCCAGGCATTTACACCAAATCCCCTTATTTCTTATCCCCTCACTATTATTTAAATTATACCATTTGATTTTTTTTTCTTCTTTTCTTTGGCAACCTACAAGGGTTGTATAGGGTTGGGGGTGGCTTCCCAATAACTTAGCCTTGTCACAGTTGGTTAGGCTCGGTGGTACTGTGAAATGAACGGACCTACGTCTAACCTTCCCATTAAAAACCCTGAGGTGTTGCCAGTTGGATTTAGCAACACGAAGGAACATGCTCAGCTCGGAACAGGGCTAGAAAAAGCAACCAACTCTGACTTATGCTAGCAGGGGTCAAGGAAAGGTAACAGGCGTGTTCTGCCTGAAAGGCAGGCCTGAGGTGAGAGGAAGTGGAACATTGGTGGTCTGGGTGGGTGTGAGAGACCCCACTGTGGCAGGCCCAGGTGTTGTGAGACAGGCTGGGACAGTGGGAGGCAGTAAAGGAGAAACAGTGGCCGTCATAGGGTCATGACAGCTAGCACGGTCCATTTGTGGTCAGTGTGTGTGTAGCGCTGCTCTCTGCTCTGCCTTGAAGGAAAGCGGGTGGTTGCAGTTACAGACTCTGCGCAGTGCAGGCCAAGATATTTGCTTTTTACACACGCACACATACTCACAAACTCCGACACGCACACACATGCAGTGCATGGAGTTGGTTGGGTTCAGCTTCCAAAGATTCCTCCTCCCGCCCCTGCTCTCTCATACCTCCATACCGATGGATAATGGGAAGCAAATGAAGAACGAGAGCTCGGCCATGATCATGCCTGCTTCTGTTTATTAATGGTGGAGCAGAGCAAGCCTTCATATTAACTTCTCTTCCTGTGTGGAGTCAGGCCCCATGTGCTGGCTAGGTTCGAGCATGGGTTATTCAGTCAGCAAGAGCTACAGAGCTCCACCTCTGTCATTACGCTGGGCTCAGGTTGCGTGTGATTGTTGTGATTTAGGGGGGAAATGAGTGCGTAGCGCATAGTGAATCCTCCTTCAGATAATTCCAAGCTCTCGCTTTCTCTTTCATTTTCTGGACTCGATTATTCTGGCGGAGGTGAGCAGTTAGCCTGTCAGGACATAATGATCACCTCTCATGGCTGTTTTTTTGATTGATCAGGCCTGAAGTTTGCCTGACGCCTGCACGGCCATAAAAATTTGGGCGCAGGCCAGCTTCCTTCTGGCTTGCGTGTGCCTTTGCTTCTGAGAATCTTTGGCCACGCTTTGTTTTTGTATCACGAGCAATTCTGTTTTCCCCTCTTGTCAACCCCCACCATGGCGAGTTTGTTTTCTTTTCACAGCACTTATTTATTAGGAACAAATCAGCCTCCCACACGCGGGGCGGAGTCTCTCTCGGCTGCTTTGTGCCTCTCCTGGCCCGGAGCTTTAAACTCCAGATGGGAAGCAGGGCCTAGCTTTCTGAGTACTACAAAAAAAATCCCAAACCATTTGATTCCATCGTGTACATGTGACTCCAGCACCTAGCTAGCACAATGAATTTCTCATCAGCACTTTCCAAACTACATCATTATAACTGATGTTTTACTAAATCCCCATTGTAATTACCTCTTTACACACTAATATATCTTTAGAGCAAGAACTAGATGCACCAGCAGTACTAGTATTTACACGATAATTACAGTAATTGTATATTGCCGTGTAAAGTAGTGTGTTTCGGTGGCCGCAATAGCTGCCTAATAACGCAGCGCGTCTCGAGCGTATAAACCATGGAGCTGTGGCTGAGCGGCCCACGGATTGTTTTCAGAGAATCTAAGCCTCCCAGAATCCAGCCAAACCTCGTCCAAAATAGGGCTCGGTTTTTAAAGGCCAGACAGCTTAGTGATTTACTCCAAAGTCATATTTAGATAAATATAAGCTCCAAAGACTTCGAAAGTACTGAGGGAAAGCCGGCTGTATCCAAGGAGCTCAACGGAAAAAAAAAAAGCTGAATTTGTTTTTTTCCGTTAATAGAGCGGGTTTTCTCAGTAATCTACCAGCTTGTTTGGAAGCAGCAGGGGAGCTGATAAGACTTGTGCGAGACCGAGGGAGACAGTGGGAAGCGTTTCTCTGTTGTCAGACAGAGAAAGCTAATATTTTCAATTATGCTTCAGCGGGAGAGCTGTCAGTTCGTTAGTCCCTGTTCACCCTGACTTTCACATCATTGGCAGCTACTTAACCCTGTCAGATTTCAGGAAACCAAGTCTATACACAGACTGAACTAAACGTGTTCCTGAGCTTCTGCTCACGTGAGCATTTCTCTTTCTGTTTCTGCTGACAGGAGGTCGGAATAAATGAAGCTGTTTACACTTAGCCAAGGTTGATTACTGGCACGAAACAAATATTTTTCCAGCCTAGTCAGAACCCATGACCATACAAAGTTAAAGTTTAGAGGATGCATGCA
Source organism: Ictalurus furcatus (assembly GCF_023375685.1). Lineage (NCBI taxonomy): Eukaryota > Metazoa > Chordata > Actinopteri > Siluriformes > Ictaluridae > Ictalurus > Ictalurus furcatus. Next base: position 15,645,153 of record NC_071262.1, read on the forward strand.
AATGTGTGAGGCGACTCAGAAGCCAAGATTTCTAGCAATTTTATAATGTAACACCTCCCTGTTATGAGGGCAAACAGCAATATAATGTTGCCATATAGTTTATAGAAAGTTTATATGTACATAATGTGCACTAAAAATAGAAACACACACATGGAAGCTATTTAGGTTTCCAAATAAAGGCAAAGCGTGTAGGTAGAGGAAGTGTTTAGGTAGTGGATCTGAATATCATTAACGTCTCTTAGATGGCTAGAAGGTGAAGTGGACGAGCTTGGCCTTAGACCAATCTGTCAAAGCTAGAATTTTTTCGTGGATGTGTAACCTTTCCTCAGGTGTTGGAAATATGCGTAATCTCATCCAGCATTGTTTCTTCATCCAAGGTCTCAGGCACCAAGAGATCTGCTTTTATTGAAGTTCAAGAGAGAAGAAAAAAAAAAAACAAAAGCTATTTTTCCATTGTTAGAGTTTTTTGTTCCTGGCCTAGGTTTTGTTGTATGTTCCCATGCTAGGTATAAATCTTATCCTCTCTCTGAGCTGTTTGGACATCTCGGAGTCTGTAGTTCTTCTCGATCTGGACATACACAAGTTTTGCTCGAGGGGAATGTACTCTTTGATATGCCTGCATGCTCGAAAAGCATATTTATGCGAGCGTGTGTATGTTTGTGAATCGGAAGCATGGTGTGGGGCCCACAGAGCCACCCAGTGTTCTAAAGGCTGCACTGCTCACACAGCTGGACCTCAGTTTGATGGTCCATGGCTCTCAGTGCTCATGTGAGGTCTGTTCTACCAAACAGAGCAAGAGAATGAGAGAAATAAAAAGAAAAGTGTGAGGAAAAACTGTGCATGCTAAGCTACTGATTAGATTTGGTTAAACAAAGGCAGATTATTACAAATGACTTGAACATACTTTATTGCTTTCGTAATTAGTTAACCAGATGCGCAAACATAAATCTCCTCTCAATGTATCTACAGTGAGAGACAATAGACAGGGCTGTGCAAAGCAAGTAATTCATCCTGTCCTAATATACCAAAAAAAAAAAGTTTCCAGTCATCCTTGAGTGAGTTTGGGTTTGTGTGTGGCAAATATGTTTACAAGTCGAAGCAGTTCCTGTATTTTGTTTTTCCCCACAATGAGAATGAGAACTTGTATCCCTTAAGAGCTTTTTAACAGCATTATTATACACTTATTATAACCTACCAGAGAACGCGTGATACCACTTTTTCTTTTCTGATGCCAATACTGAAACTTCGAGTATCACTTGATATTGATTTTCATGTGATGTTTATTCACTTCACTTAAAATATACAGGAAAAAATGAAATAGCTAAAAACATGACTCATACAAAAGGGCAGATTTATTCCGTTAATCTCTTTCAAATATAAATCCAAATAAAGTGTAAATGTAATAAAAACAATCCTAACCAAAAATACAGTCAAATCTCTTTATATGTAAACATTTCCAGTTCCAAAAACAAAATCGTTTCCAAAAAAGGGTCCACACAGCTGAAATGAGATCAACTCATACACAATTGCTTTGCTGAAAAGCTGTGACCACTGAATGTTATCGCGTGACTCACTTTAACCTGCTTTATCTTGATGATGCTACAAGCAATTCTGTGATATTTCAAGCTATATTTCTTACAAAATCTGATCAAATTCATGTTTTTTTTTTCCCTCCCATATCCAATCCACAATTTTTTTGCTGGTATCGGCCTGATACCGATGTTTGGTACCTTCTTTATGTTGTGCAGCAACAATTGTTTTTTCTACTTGCTCAGAAATGTTAGTAACTTTTCGCTCAGAGCCTTGCCTATGCTTTAGTTGAATTCACCACTTACCTACATTCCGTTTCATTTAAACTTCTCTAAGAACGTTCTAAGATCTGTTCACACAAAGACCTCCTACGTCTTTGCCAGACGAATTCTGTTCTGTCAATGTTATATAATGGTAAGTACTTAAATTGGCCCGAGGATTTCCTTACAAGAAGTGGTTCAGCTTTAAGTATCAGGTGGGGGTGTATTTCGAAAGACAGGTAGGTTGAGTGACATTTCGATGGTTTGAACGTATATATAGATATTTGAGCATTACACCGAGTGGTGTTTCCAGACCTTCAGGTAAGCGCACTCAAGAGGGGACTTCCATATTTGTTCCTCAAAATCCCCTGTGGAGACGTCCTAAATGGACTCTTAGATCTAGAGCATTTTTGCTGTGGCTTAGCCGGGTTGTGAAGATGTCTTCATTGGTGGAGATTGAGAGGCAAGTTGGAGAGAGAGAGAGACAGACGCATGTAATGGAACTGCATCTCGGGGAGTATATTAAAAGCACAATAATTCTGCATGTAGGAAAAAGTTAAGGATGAAACCTGTTTTGTCTGCACACTGAGTAGATGCAATGCTAACTACATTTATCGAGAACACGTTTATAGAGGTGTTTGCCTCAGGTGGTTGCCAGGGATTGTGTTGTCTAGGCTGTAGGACTGATAAAAAAGAACAAGTTTGTCCTCTGAAAAGAGGACCTACCCCCCTACCCCCATCACAGGCAGCAACGGGGGACAAGGCCTAATGTGGCATGTTGATTGAGGGCACCTATAATTTGGGAAATAGTTTGGAGCCATTACACACCGGGGTGTTTATCACAGGTAGTTCCCATGACAACCGGTCCAGATCGTAATTGGATTTAAATGGGCAGAACTACTTGCACATGTTTCAATGGGCCATGAGGAATGCACTGTAATGAATGTGTACACTCAGTTTTCCTCGCTGTGTCATGCTGTCCTCCAGTCTTTTTTTTGTCACTTAACACTCAGTACTTTACTAACCCAAATCCAGAACTGTCTGTACACATGTGTCTCGTTTGCTTCCTATAATAGTAGCTGTGAAAGTAAGAGTTCTTAGGAGGTTGCGAGTTAGTGACATAATCTCCCATACAGCACTAGAGTTAATGGTAAATGCTACCAACAGCAACAATGTAAGAGCTTCAGCTGACCTTTTAATCTTAATGTATTTTTATGGAAACCAAACGTCCTGGGTTTTCCATTGCACTTGAAACAATGGATCTCATTTATCAAGCTGGATTTGATGTGCATGAAAGTGCAGTTAGTTTGTATCCTACAAGGAGCTCCTGAGTTTGTGTAAATGTAATTTGAAGAAGAATTACTAATTTGAATCCTGACTGATTGGCTACAAATTGTATAACTGGCATGAAAATATGTAAAAGGAAGAGAACACAAATCCATAAATTAAGACAAATAAGCCTAGCCATTCAATTAAGCAAAACTTAAATAAATAAATAGGGTGGGCTGGCCTGTGCATATGGTAGCACTGAAATGGCGGAGCTGGCATTATTGTCAGTGGCTTAGTAGGGAACGAATATTTAGAGGCTGTGTTATTTTTCTTGGAGGACGAAAGCTGATTTATAAAAACGATGGCTTGCGCATTACTCAGCTATCTAGATCTATATCTGAAGTTCTGTCAATCTGATTTGTCACAAAAAGCACTAAAAGTGCTATGCAAATAAAACTGAATTCAGTTGAAGAGGATTTACTTGGAGGTTCTGCTTGGTTCTCACAGGGGAATCCATTGGTATGGTTCTACATAGAAGCTTTAAGAGTTCCACCACAGAGACAAACCAAAGAACAGGTGCTAGATCTAACGGTTTTTGGGCTTTAAAGCTTTCTGTACTATACTGTCTGCTTGAAAAGTGATTGCAACTAGCTGGTGTTTAGTGTTTTTCATTATCTGATTTGTACCATGACTCTCATTGGCGCTTGACCAATCAAGGGTGCGTACTGTTTTAAACACCACCACTACATCCCTGTTTGCTATTTTCAGTACAGATAGATTATGGGAAAAATAAAATGTAGGCTCACAGATTTGTTCCTGTGTTGTGTCATATAACACAGTCCATATAACATTCTTTCTGTCTATTTCTCTCTTGTATTCACTCCGTCTTTCCTGTGGTTGGTCACTTAGTCTGTTTCGCTGAGGTCAGTAATACATTAATAATACTTCTAATTAGCTGCCTTCAGGCTCTGGCTCTGGAATGTTGAGCTAAATCTGGGTTGATTTCTTGTATATTCATGCTTGACGTGCTACATGGCACTTATTAACGTATAGTGTAACGTTACAAAGAGGCCGTACTTTAATTCCGACTCTAAACCATGTTTCGAGGTATTAGGAGGATTGTATATGTTAGACTTGTGTATGTTAAGAATAGTGATATTGTTTAGGTTTAAGATTTCCTCAGGGTTGTTAAACCGCTTAAACCCTCGCACTCGCCAGCAACCTTACTGGAACTCTTGGTCATGCTGATTGTTTTTGCAAGTGTGAGCTTAAACACAAAAGTGATCTCCTGGAATGTGCCTTTTTTGCGCATGAAATTGCGCATCTAGGAACAAGGCAAGAAAAACAAACAAAAGCACCGTTAAACCCGCAGCCTTCGTCCTGACTGGATTTCTCCCTCCTGCTAGCAGTGCTGTTGCCTTTCACACAAGGGTGAGGAGGAATTCTGACATGCCAGCACATTTGTTGCGTACTACTCTGTTTGCATGGATGTGCGAATTGGCGGTGCTTGGCTGGCGTGGTGTTTCTTTCAGACAAGACAGTCCATCGTGAAAGTGTGACAAGGTCTTTTGTGTCATTTTTTCAGCTAAAACAAAGTGACCTGGTACAACCAGCAACTGGGCAAGCAGACAAATATGTGAAGGTTTCTTTAATGCTCCAGTCACCCAGAAAAGGTTGTCTGGTCTTCTTGCCAAGTGAGTGGACATGGTTTACAGTCCACAAGATGCTCTGGCCAGAGAGAGGAGGAAAGAGAAAGCTGACTGACAGGATTCACTAGCAGGATTCCTTTGCTTTGAGTCCACACACAGTTGTCACTTAGCTAATTACAGCTTCTTTTTAATATACGAAGACTTTGCCCACAACCGGGCCCCTTCAGGAAACAATGGGGGAATGTTGTGGAACTCAGAAGAACTAAGTGGAAACAGACGCCTCTCCTCCTGTTGTTTTTCCGCTTTTATCTCCCTGTGCGTCTCCAGAAAGCCAGTTCACATATTCGAGCATCTATTAGTCATTCCGGCCACTGAGCGGTGAGGAGTTACTTGGCTGAACCCTGGAGCTGGGTGGTTGGATGTTACGCAGCCAGAATGCCTGGCTTGGCGCTCCCGGGCGGTTGCTTGAATACGCATGGCTCATTGCTGCCGCTACGACATACATGGGAACGTCAGAGTGGCCTCACCGTATGAAAAGCTGAGAAGTGTGCAGATCAATTGTTACATTATACTTGTTTTGCTTGGCACAGCACTTCAAACTGGCTCCCACAAGGACTTTAAAATGTTTGATTATAACGTATGCATGTGCAATTGTCTGTGTGTGGTATGTTGTTTTTTCTGTTCTGTTATGAACTGAGGTGGGTGTGATGCATACTTGGTGTTTACTTATGGATGGATTGGGACTGGCTGAGTTAAAGAAACAGACAAAAGAGCCGAGTTAGAGGACCGCATGGACCTGCTGTCCTGAAGCGATTCATTCTATCATACGTGATAGATAAATGTTGTCATGCTTGTGAGATGAGTCACATTATATATTTCACACATGAGTGTTATTAAAGGGTTGTTTTTATTAATAAAACAGAAATTGTAAAGCAATACAAAAAAAAGTGGCGTGTCTTGTTGTCCTAACATTCGTCGCTTACTGGATTTTCACACAGGAAGACGAATCATCCTGTTCATGTACAGCAAACAGAAATGTTAGGGGAATACGTGCTTTGCTCTGTGTTTGCAGCCAGACAATCAGTACGTTTACATGGACAACAGTAATCCGATATTAACCCGATTAAGACGATACTCTGATTAAGAAACTACCATGTAAACAGCAATTTTTTATTACCTTAATCCGACTAAAGTCATACTCAAAGTAAACACAAATCGAATTAAGCCATGTGGAGTATTCCTGTTTAAGTCGCATTATGGACGTGCATTACAGACATGTACACACCTTAATCACACATTTAACGTCGTGTGGGAGTTTTCACAGCATTTTGCGACAGGACACGTACACACACGGCAGTGCTCAACCGTTTAACGGCAAACAAGAGAGCACGGCTGCGTCCCAAACCGCGTACTTACCTACTATATAGTAGGTGAAATACGTGTATCTCAGCTACTATATAGTAGGTAAGTACGCGGTTTGGGACGCAGCCCACGGATTCAAGCAGTCGTCTATTAGCACGTATAGCATGAAAAATAATTAACTGTACTTGAAGCTTTCGTAAAATAAAGAATAAAAACACCAAAAACTGTATACGGTACCATAACGAAGACGAACTGTATGTTGATACGTGAAATTCTGGAGGGAATGTCGGACGGCGTGGCGTGGGTACGTAATGACGTGTGCCGTTAATTGATCTCTGTTCTATAACAAACGGGAACATGAAAGGAGTATTCTAAAAGCAACTCATGTAAACATCTTAATCACAATATTGTCTAATTCAGAATAAGGTCAATAATTAGATTATTGCTGTCCATGTAAACATAGTCAATGAGATGAGAATCACCATGTGGTGATAGCCACACAGCCACAAAGGCCGAGCCGAGGCTCTTGGTCCTGGGTAGTTTATTACTGCATGAGCCGCCGAGGCAGCAGACTTCACATAGCTACACACGGAAGGAATAACAGAAACAGAATAACACTGGCCTGTATTATCTGCAGGAATCTTTATCAACAGCGGCTTAAAGTAATATACAAACAGCATGAAAAAAAAACAGTGGGAACGAGGGCAAATGAATGGAATCTACACAGAGGTGGCTAATCCCCGTCGCTGCTGGGACGTGAGAGTTGAAAGCATTCTCATACTCAGATGGACATTACTTCCTTTTGAGCTTCAAGTAGAAAAAGCCTGTGATTGCTTTTATGTGAAAAATATCTGAGAGGAATGCATTAAATAACAGAGAGGTGACAACATTGCTAACAAGAAAGTCCTAGCAGGCACAGCAGTTTTTTAAATGAATTTTACCTCAAAAATTTCTATGATAACAGCATAAATGATAAAACGTATTCTGCGATGGGTTGACACACCATCCAGGGTCCTCCCTGCCTCGTGCCCCAAGTTCCCAGGGATAGGCTCCGCAACCCTGTGTAGTATAAGCGGTACAGAAAATGGATTTGATGGAAGGATAAAACGTATTGTTTGAACTGATTCAGCAGGTAGTGTTGCTTACCTCACAACTACGTGATCCACAGGTTCAATGCTGAGCTTGGATTACGGTCTGTGTGGAGTTTCACATGTTCTCCCTTGTCTGCATGGGTTTCCTCTGGGTTGTCTGGTTTCCTCCAACTTCCTCAAAAAACATGCACGTAAGCTTACTTATTACTAAATGAACATGTCCACATTCTGTTGCACATAATAATAAACTGTCTACAACAGTAATGAATTATTTTTTTTTACTGTTAATCAACCGACTTATTTGTACATCTTAGCATCCATACAGTATAAAGGTCATACTTTCTTGGTAGCATGTCAACAGAATATGTGTTGCAGAGAATCAGTAAAGGTCAGTAATAGCATGCTTTGTGGAAGATATGGTTTATTTGCAATATTATGACTCGTGACGGAGAGACATAGAACAGTGTTAGGCTTACATCTGGTATATCTCTACCGACTGGTTCGATTCGAATGAAAAAAGATTATATAAGTTACAGATCAAAGTATTTTGTTGTGAAATAGACAAGGTGGAGGTCTAAATGTTAGATGTTTATTCATTTCAGAACTTTGGAGGAAATGCCTTCACAGCGAGTGAATTGTAGCAGTCAACAAGTGTACAGGTTCAACTAGTCAGGCTCTTACACACTGGATACTATCCGAATCTAACATTATGTCTGGTTTCTATTGGCACACAAGATTGATGTTTGTGAATTCAAAGGTCAATAAGGACAATGTGGGGAGAGGGGGGGAAAAACAACAATTCGGGAAATCCCACAGGTTGTATTACAATGGTCAATCTGGTATACATCTTATGTAGAAGTCAGTGTTGTATCACACTAAGGGTGTAATGGGAAAAACACACCACTTAGTTGTGGAAAAGGTTCATCTGAAGCCTTCGTTGTCCAGAGACTCAGAGCAGGGGGTATGAGCTACCATGGAGAATCGCCTGCCAGGGGAATCTAACGTTCCAGTATAGCTTGTCTCTTATTTAACTTGGGCACATTGACATCACCACATTATTTTTCTTGCTGTACGTTTTTTCCCTCAGCCAAATGATTTTTGAAAATTGGATTTACTTGCACCTATTAATCATGCAGCAGGAAAAGTAATGTGAAAGGGGAAACAGAGCACGCTAATTTCCCAGTTCCCAATGATGACAGTGTTATAACCTTCCCAGCCAAAGAAAACAGGTTTTAGGCATCATTTCATTTTGCTTTAAGCTGTAAGGAGGTGAGCTCCTTTTGCAGGTCCCACCACGGAGGACAGTGTAATTAGGAAAAGCTGGGAAAATGCTGTAATGTAGCTGAGGCTCCTCAGAAAAGCCAACCTTCCTTTCTCTTTTCAGAGATATCCTATGAGAACATAAAGGAAAAAGCTTTTATATTGAGATGTATTGGGTGGGGAAGGTGTAGGCTTGTTAAGCGACCACGTCTCAATGAGGCGTCGAAAATATAGACCTTTTATTCAGTGCAGAAAAATGGTTCTGCCGTCGCATTATCTCCCTTTTAAGACTTCCTAACCCGGAGAAGGATATGTGTGTGAGACTTTTATTAGGTGAAGTTCAATGTTGAGTAACCGCGGTGTGAGGAGACACAGTCCTGCATCCCATCTCTGCTAAGGAGACGTGCCATCGTAATGTCACTCAACATCTCCACCCAAATATTTACAACTTGAGCTCAATGTGAGGCTAAACCGCCTTCTGACTTTCTTGCATTGAAAGCAGGGGTTTGACTGAAACGTTTCCTTGGCGCATTCATGCTCCTCAGTCATCATATTTTGAATTTGCTTTCATTTTACCAGCAAGACCTCAACTTTGAGCCTCATGAAGGCGCACGTGAGATCGATTATGCTTCCTTTGTAGCGTCATCTGGGCCACCAAACACTCTCCAGACCTTTCTGCCTCATATGGTTGTATTATTTCATGAAAGTTGCCTGGGCACTTTCATTTTAGCTGATGTTTGTGAATGTGGGCTCACTGAACAAAGTGATGCAGTGAATTTACATGGTTTTTTTCAGTGCCTGTGGGGTGATCGTTTATGTGTGTGTGTGTGTGTGTGTGTGTGTGTGTGTGTTGGAGGTGTCTATAGATATGTGTACACCGGTGGGTTTGTATTTGGCTTATTTGGCAAACCTAGACTTCTCATGAGGATGGGAATACACATCAGATGTTGGGAAATGTGTGTGTGTGTGTGTGTGTGTGTGTGTGTGTGTGTGTGTGTGTGTGTGTGTGTGTATGCACATGCTTGGGAACATCTTTGAAGACTTTGGGGAACACAGTCCATGTGGGTTTAATGGTGCATGGAAGACGGTAGGCTCAATAATCATGGCTGACCCTGATCCACAAAGTGTTTTCTGTCTGTGCAGTTCAGCCAACCTCGTCCACCTATAGAGAAGCAAACATGGCCTCTTCAACCCTGCACCTTTGTTTCTGCTTTGAATTGTGTAAGTATTAATAATTGCAGGCGATTAGCACCAGCCGTGAGCCATTTGGACTATATATTTGCGCTCGGGGGGGGAGGGGCTTGGGGGACTAGTCTGGCCATGCCTAGTCACATGGTCACACCAGCTTTCTCTGATTTCTGTGGCCTTCCTTCATCATTAACCCTTCACAATGTTGACTTGCTAATTGAGTCCATGCTCTACCTAACTCAAGTCTCCTAACATCGTGCCTTAAAGAAAGGCTGGTCCCTTCTTCATTTCCTGCATTGAAGCCAGTGCACCACTCTTCTATCTAAGTGTTGAGAGTTTCATCCATCGCCAGTGCTGATGGCTGAACTGAGAAGTGGTAGAAGCTTTTCTTTCTCTGACATTGTCTCAGTGGAGCAGTCGACACATCTGTGGTTTGGGAGCGTGATTTTCCCCTTTCCACAGCACAGACAGATGCTGTAATACTAGATTATTTAAAGCCGCCTATTTTCTGCCTGGATTCCCAAATGAATGGAGGCTTCACTGAGGAACTGCCACTGGAAACCAGAGCCACTGTGAAAAATGCTGGCCTGCTGCTTGGTGGGCCATTCCATCCTATTTCAGAGATGTCTTAATGGGACTAGAGAACAACAGACACCTAATAGCAGTGGACACAAGCTGAAAAGTGACTGAATATGGTGTGTCACGGTCAATTTCTAACAGTATATAAGCAGCTTCGACTTGAGGTCAACAGGCTTGTTTAGTTCTCCAACACTATCTATGCCCAAGAGAATTAAACAACACTGGACTTCTATAATGATTTGGGATATTATTTTTTCTTGCAGTTTTATTTTATTATTCAAACTGGAACTAAAGTAAGCTTGCTGAAAACTATGGGCTTCATTAATCTTTTAGAAAAGCTGTGTATATATTTTTATAGACCAGACTGAACTAAAAAATATAAGTTTTTGATAATACTGATTACTACATACTTATACAGTATACATATTAATCAATGGTAATCACTTGTAAATTACCAAGCACATAATATGGCATTGAATGGCCAGTTTTATTAACAACATGTTCATTAAATGAATGTGTGTAATTGAAGCCATATATAAAATTGCAGTAACTCATCTCCTAACCTCCTGTCGAAGGAGGTTCACATTAGTGAGTCTCCTTATATGTAAATTTACACAAAATCAGGAGCTCTCATAGGCTACAAACATTTATTTTCTCGCTGGATTTTCATGAATACCACTTTTCTTGTGTACATTTCTTTGTGTCCCACATGAGGGCCCAATGAGGCCCAATGTTGGGGAATCTGTTGATTTCGTCTGCATTATAAATGTCAATTTAAGGTCTTGTTAGCTAATAGCTTATTTATAATGTGGCAAAGTAAATACTATGAGCAAACTATACCAGTGTCTGTGAAGAATCTTTATCGCTGTATATGTCACAACTTTGTCTGAAGACTCCAAGGCTTCACGATTCTTTCAACATTGTAGTCTGGGGAACTCTGAGAAATGCACATTGTTGGCTTTGTTATTTTGCTGTAGCATTCCAGAGTAGGAAGAATGGCTAATATATTTGTTTTTCCCATTTATATAAAGGGTATGTTCTCAGAAGAGGCTTGCTCTACGTTTGACTGTGAATGGCCTCCATTGGTGTGGTGGACAAATGGAGCAGGAGTGGAGGAACTTTGGAGGATATGCGGAAATTACAACACGACCACAGAATGAAATTATTTACTTATCTTAGATTGACATCTTGGATAGCTTGGCACTGGTATAAATTTTGTTCACATAGAATTTTCTGTTTCATTGGAGCTAATCGGTATAAACTGTCTGTGGAGTAGCAGCATATATGTTTTCCCAAGTGTCAATCTTTGATTTATGCTTGAGGTCTTATTACCACCAGTTAACATCTGAGTGGCCTTCTGCACACAGATGTGATACATGACAGGATAGAACCTATAGCACTTAAACCCATTTCTCACTCACAAAGCCCATTTACAGGCACGCAGAGTGACTGTGGCAACTTATGCGCATGAATGATTCAGCCTGATGCTGGTACTTTGTCCTTCACACATACACAAACACACAAAAACATTCATCACCTGAAAAAAAATACCTGAACCCTCATTGCAGGAGTAGCCAAACAAAGACCATAAGTAGCACAAAGCCTTTTCTCAGCAAATGAGTCCACTTGGGCCGGAAGAGCTTTTGGCTGTAGAGATGAAAGGCTCTTTGGGGAGCCTGTATTAATGAAATTTGCTGAGTGAAAGCTGAGCTGCCCAGCCGGGGCCCAGCAGCCCACTTACCTGCTCATACCGACGCTTGGCCCAAGGTCATAGAGCTGCAGCCCAAGCAACACTTCCGCCCATCCTCACTACTGTTACACACACACACACGAGCAGAGACAGACACCGACTCATCAAATGGTAATCGTACACCCTTCACTCAATCACGGCAGTAAAAGGAGCGCTGGTTGCATTGTTAAGTTGGGAACTTGTTTGAACTGATATTTGAACTCTATTCACATCCTTTTTATTACCACATCCTGGTTGATTATGCTCAAATCTGCTCTTCCAAACTGGCCAGGAAAAGTGAGGTTTTCCACTATTTTTCCAACAGACTTTGGAAGTCCATAATGTCTTGGTGGAAACATGCTGTGCATAGACTGCAATCACCTGCAACCCTAGCAGTGCGAGGGTGTAAAAATATTTGAGTGTAAATGTAACTTATACTCAGAATTACAGGGCAATTACACTGGAAATCTTAATTATCCAAATGACGACTTGCAGTTTGTTTGTAGTAACGGTTTCTATACTCTGCTGAAGCAGCATGTAGTCAGGCTGGACATGTTTTATTCATTTAAAGAACGATGTAAAATATCACAAGATGTCTCAAAATATCTTCTGGCTTCCTTTTTGCAGCATGCACAATTCATGCACACGCTGAGGCGATTTCTCCTCGCAAAGGTCACTGCATGCCAAGTATGCTCACACGCTCTTATAAAAGTGGGTGTAGTCTCAGTTGGGTGGGTTCGAGGAGTATTTTTTTCCATTTTTCTGATAGAAAGATTACTGTTATCAACACTTGTGGCTACTTGATGTAAACAGTTACAGCTAAGTGTGTAAGGTAATTAAAAACTAAGTTATGGTGCCAAGGACTGAGCACTTTTCTACTCTATAGCTGTGTGGTAGCACTTTAGCCCTTCTGAGGTTTTTCATCTACTAAAGAGATCTTTGATTGTAAGACAAAAAATCTATGCTACCAAAACCAAGTATTGGTATAGGGCCTTCCCTAAACTGTTGCCACAAAGGGATGATCTCTTTTGGGATGAATTGGAACACCGACTGCACACCAGACTTCCTTGCCCAATATCAATGTCTAACCACACTAATACTCTTGTGGCTGAATGAGCACAAATCCCCATAGCCTTCCTCCAAAATCTAGTGGAAAGCCTTCCCAGAAGACTGGAGGTTATTATAATAGCAAAGGTGGACTAAATCTGGAATGTGATGTTCAGCAAGCACATATGGGTGTCAATGGTCAGGTGTCAACAAACTATAAAGCGATATAATGCATTTTGCATTCTTAAGGTTGATGTCTATTTTGCTGTTTATTTTGTCTGCTTTAATAAATTACAGACACAATATACTGTATTTGTATTTGTCATGTGCTATTTGCATGGGTTGTAGGCATTCCTACTCCCTGGCTGCTTTTAATAAATGACCGATGATGCATTTTGTCATTGGAATATTTGGTTTTGAAATCAGCTAAATAAGTTCATCCCAACTCTTGAGAATATCCAACAACTGCTCAGCTCAACGACTGCTTATATGCAGTTTTATAATTCTGATTAATTTTAGTTTAATTAACCGATTTTTGGATGTAGTGTTTCAAGATGTAGTGCCGGACTGAACATGCTTTTAGATGCTTTCAGTTGATGAGGCTATAGATTTCCGCTCTGCTCTGCTACTTAACACAAATATCAGATGACAAATGAAATGGTAACCCATCTTTTGCTCTTTGGAGGAAGCGTGACCGTTCCGCCAAAGCGTCCGACAAGACAAGCTCACGGCGCTGAAAGCTGAAGGGGCCTTGGAAATGGAGCTCCAGGTGCCGGAGCTTGAACATCCTTTGCTCCTTCCCGTGAGACCGAGGAGGTGGAGGGGGAGGGCTAAGGAAAGGATGGAGAGCTGTTGAAATGTCTCAGGAGGAGAGTTTCTTCGGAGGGTTGCAGGTCAGCCATGCGGAAAGGCTGGAGTGCTGTTTTAGGAGTGAGGTCAAGCACGGGCATTGGGGATTTGACAGCAAGTGAAAAAAGCCGCCCCGTGGAGTCCTCTCCTAACCATGACCCGCAGAGACGTTTGCCTAAAACCTAAGTTTGAGGTTTGTCAAGTTTGTTGAACTATTTATCTGTCCCTTTTTGCTACCCGTGGCTGGTGGACAATAGACAGAGAAAATAAAAGAGAGACTGTCTTTAGTTTACTCATGGCTCCAGTCAAGGCTACTCATGGTTGTTAAGTTGTAAAATGTTTGTTTAAGAGAAGTTTTCTTTTTTTAGGAATCCTTTGTTTATTTCACAAGTAAGTACCCCTGTTGTCCACATCAACAATTATTGGCTATCACAGACACAGACCTCATTCCATGCTATGACGTGTCACAAAACACAAGCACATATATGCACATGCACACAGTGAAGACGCTCTGTCTTCGTTATTGATTTGCCTTTAAGAAATCTCAACCTCTTCCCAGCCAAGCCCATCTCCCCTGACATTTGTTTCCAATCAAAACTTCAAATTCCCTTTTTTCCAGTTCAGAACCCTGCAATAATGGAGTTAACCTTTTGCTACACTCCCTCCACTCTTGCAGGTTCTGGTTTAATGCTGAACCTCACCTGACATCAGCTCCTGCTAACCAATTTACTCAGCTCTAAGCCTGCCATATTGCTCTTGAAGGGCACGGCTCTTTCCTGTTCTTTGTGTTTCTCTTCCTCTCTCCCGTGACATTACTGTCTTCCAATTATGCCTTCCAAACAGCAGACAAAGTAGCCAAAAAGTCTTTTGGAAGTAGAGGGTTACTCAGATTTCAGACTTGAAGCGCAATTTCAGATTCTTGGTCGCTTGAAAGATTGTCGACCTTTTTTTGCCGAGCAAACTGGCACCAGTGTAACAGATTCACTCCTAATGTTTATAAAGTGGCTCGCAGAGGAGCATGGATTTAATTATTCTGGTAATTTTTATCAGCATTACTGTCAGCCAGGCATGTCTGTGGCTGGGTCGCTTGTGGCCAGGCGTACGTATTAGGGTGACTATAAATTTGACCAAATGTAACCCAACCCCTTCAATTAATTTCTTCCGGGAGTATAACTGTCAGAGAGGATTAATCTGATCTTCTGCTGAGCCACTGTGAAGTTGAAATGGGCTGTTTTCATTTAGGCCCATAGCTGATTTACAGGGATTTCCTGATGTGTTTGATTGCAGCCACATAGGGCCAAACGGCTGCTCATTTTGCATGAGTATTTTGGAATGCCTCACAGTAAGCGTGAGGTGGATGTGATCTAAAGCGGGACAAAATGCAATGCAAAAAGAAGCGGTCAGCGAGGAGGTCTCAGTGTGTGGCATTCGGACTGGCACACAGCTCGTGGTCACCTCCAGCCTATGAAATGTTCGACACTGTGGCTTTGGTGCAACAAAAATTTCTAGAAAGGCGTTTGACATCACCAAGTGACCTTATTTGACTTCTAAATGTCTGTAAACGTATGCATAAACTCTAACTGTAGTGAGACAGAAAATGCTCTTTAAGGAAGGACAGGAGCAAGATGGGGTCCTCTCTATCTAAAAGCATGTGCATAGTCCTGTGTCCTGAGTTCTCGATGTGTGTGTAAGTGTGTGTGAGTGCAGAGATGTGCAGCACTGCATTTGCACTTTAAATGCACTTAACCCCTTACACTCCCATTTATAAATCATTACTTCTTCTTAATGCATATTGTTTAGTAATTAGTATCATTTCTAAAATTGTTATAGCGGATATTGTTGTACAGGTTTGTTATTATGAGATAAGTCTTGACCTGACAATTCCTGAGAGTTTATGGTAGTTAAGTAGCGTAGCACTTTGGGTAAGTAGATTTACATTAATTTCACTTAACTTACATTATTTACCGCATTAGGGGACATCATCAAAGCATGAAACATGAAAAATGATATTACCAATGCAACAAAGTAAGTTCGCGCATGTAATAATTGACTTTTGTTTAAATGTTAATGAAATACACCTGCATCGACTAATGTATATTCAAACATTGAGTAGATGTGAATCCAAATGATAAAACTACAGTGTACTCCTAAATATTGATAACTTACTGAACAGTTTTAATACAAACATTAGTCAAGTGTTATTCACCTTGTATTATTGCTGAAGTACATCCGTTCATAGTGTTAAATGCCAATTAAAGCAGCTTTAATCTAAAGTTTTACCTGTAACATTTCAGAGAAATTGTAATTGTAGTAATAGTTTTAATGGGAGTACTGGTTTACTCTTACAGGAGTATGTTTATAAAGGCGAACATGTCATTTAGCATTTAGTTTGACATATTCTGCACTAGGTAAGTTTAGGAATGCCAGTATGCTACACCTTTATGTAGAGAACATGCTGTATGACGTGAATTGGAAACCATGTAGCGTTCGGTCTAATTAAGTGTTTTAGAGATTTTGAAGAAAAACTCGATATGTGTGAAGATGAATCTAAGATTGCAGATGAATGTGAGTAAATGAATAAAAACAAATCTAAAGAATTCAAAGCATAATTCAGACAAAATGACAAAAATCCTAAGTATGTACTATTCGAATGCCATTTTTGAACTTTTTTCACAATCCTAGTGTATGGTAATGCTAATTGCACACATTAGCAACGATAGCTAGTAACCTGTCACATGGCTAGCAAGCAGAGAATGCTGTGTATTTTAAGTGAGGTGTAAACCTGTGTGATGAAACATGATTATTTGAATGATTATTTAAAATGAATGGATTTTTCGCTACTTTTAAAAAAATGTATTCCTGTTTAACATGCTAAATGGATGCATTTTGAAATCTTTTTCTTGAGTCATTTCACTACCTTTACATTTTTCTTTGATACTTTACTCAACTCTGTGAGAGCTCTGAGGAATACGTAGAAAACCTTACATAGACTTAGCATTGCTATACTGTCACATGTTAATGTGTATATGAGCGTGTTGGCTGGCTGCTTTACTGGCAGACATCAGCCGCATTTGTTAACTCAGCAGTCCAGCAATCTTTCCTTTGCAGTCTCTAAACAACATATCCTCTCTCCCTCCCTCTGTCTGACTCCCATAATCACAGCTCTGCGTAGATTAAAATGGAGGGGTAGGCTAAGCTGCGGTCCCATGCTGGACTCGCTGGCCTGCCCCGTAATGCTCACTTACCTCTGCAAGCCTCATGTGCTTCTGCACACAAACATAGGCAACACCAGTCACGTACACACATACCTGTACATATACTCTAAGGAAACGCACACAAGCCCAAATAAGGACACATACGTGTACGCACTCTAATGAGACATATCTCATGTGTTCAACCATACATAGGTATACAAAATATTAAAGAAACTGAAATTTTTGTGTTTGGTGATGTAAAAAAAAGACATGGACACAGTAGAATCACTGTGGACTGTATGCTATGAATTCAATACATAAAGACATACAAGCTGAAAACCACATTGCGAAAAAAGCCCAAGAAAAGACAGGACGCGTGTATAGCTTAAGTACACATACACTCGCCCACTGCTTCCTTTCCAGGACACCGCATACTGAGAGGGCCTCCGATTGGACAGCCAAGTCTGAGCTCCCAATCAGGGCCTGAGGATCGGCACGGGGACCATCAGCAGACTGCAGAATCCTCGAGAGAATAGGAATGTTCTCTTTTACACCCACTCGGAGAGGGCAAATGCAAAATTTAGCAATCGCGACTGCAGTAAATCTGCAGCAGGAAACACAGAAGTGGTGGGCTAGGATTAGCTCAGAGTGTGCTTGTGGTTTAGTGGGTGCTGCCTCATAGTGCTGCTCTTGGAAGGCATGTTCCAGTTGCAGTTATGCTTGAGTAGGGCTCAAGGCTCTGGATTTTACAAGGTTCTATCAGATGACTTTTGAGTGAGGAAGATTTTTTTTTTAAAGTGCCTCGGCTTTCCTTCGGATTGAGATGGTTTGTGTCCAACTCTGGAAGTCAGAAGTATGAGACAGCAAAACGCAATAAAAAAGACTGACTGATGAACTGATGAGCTTTCAAACAAGCTTACTATCAGTGGTTGGTTTCCTTAATGCCACATCTCCTGCGTTGTCCTCTAGCTGCTATGGAAACTTAACGTGCCCCCAGCATCTGTCTGTGATTCACACTGGTCCAATTCTATACTGTTTGGTAGCACAGAGTGGCCAATTATGGATTCTTTAATATCATCTCTATGTGGTACATACCTATAAGGACAGACATAGGTCTTCTTCATATCTGAGCTGAAACTGAGCTCTGAAACTCCTTACCTCATCACAAATCTGGGCCATCTCCTCTCCAGAAAGAAATGAGGTGATGGAACGGAGATAATATTGTCGCTGGTGAAATGAGAAGTGATGAAAAGGTTATGAAAACCCACCAGGGACGCCTATTTCCCCTAACATGGCAAGAATGTTAATAGCAGAGCGGATTTTATACCTGGGTCCTGGTGGTTTAGTGCTTTTTAAAATGCCCTAAATCCTCAAGTGCCAACTATGGGAGCTCAGAACAATAATGGCACAGGATAAAAAAAAAAAAAGAAAGACTAGCTTGCTGTGAGCCAGAGTTATTGGATCATTATGAAGCTGTTCGATTGACCTTTATTCTTAACACCCCTTTGTTTGACGGTTTCCAATCCCCCTCCCATGACAGCAGGGTGCTAGTTACACAGCTAGAGGACAAATCCGCTCTCTAGAGGACAGACGGCTTTGCGGCCTTCCAGTCGTCTGCAGCTGTGTCCACGCCGGGACCTGAAAAGAGGGAGCGGTGTACTGAAGAAGAGAAAACAGGATTGTCTGTTGAAGGCCAGGGGGAAGCTAAGTGGCTCCTTGGTTGTGGTGTCTTTTTCTTCTCTGCCTCTTGTTTGTTTTTGGGCTTTGGAGCTATAGAAGGGCTGGCAGGTCTGTTTGTTTTTTCCCAGCTCTAATGTGTAAGGAACGGTTTGGGGGGGGGGGGTTGTTATGGGGGTTAAGAGAACCAGTCACCTTGCCACTCAACCCTTGAAAAAAATGCGCATTGTCTCGTTGCCCCCCAAACGTGTCGAGCTCTCAACAGCCAGGCTTTTAATCCATGTGCAAACATTCCTCTGAAAATGATTTTTCCAGGGAGGAGTTGAGAGACGCAGTGAAACAAGCAGGAAACTCAGTGTTCGACAGAACGCGAGAGGAGATGAAAAGTCATGGCATTGTTTGCTGGTCCACTACACTTGCAAGCCTCATTGAGATGGGCATGTCTGAACGAAAATTGGCTGCATCTCATAAATACTGATTGTGCTGAACCAGTGTGGCCCAGGTGTGTTTATTGTGGCAGTAAGCCTGTGAGGCAATGCCCTGTTATTTCGCTCTAGTATCGATTTGCCTCATACAAAACACTTGTGGTTTAGGTCACACAATTGGCCACATCAGCGTGAAGGAGGGTGACATAGCGCACTCATCTGATGTATGATCCATTTCCCTTTAATGTACCAAGCTCACACACTCTCACATACACACACCCTTCTCTTTCACAACCCCAGAGTGTGAGGGAAAATAAGGGTCTCATTACTCATCATGCTTTAATAGGCTCAGAGGAATGAGGTCCTTGAAAAACGTGAATACAATGAACTTCCATTATCTCTCATAATGTTTTGAAGAATGGTGTGTTTGTATCTTTGTGTATGTGTGTGTGTGTGTGTGTGTGTGAGTGTGAGTATGTGTGTGTGTATCCAAACAGTCTTTTTGTACATATGTGCGGTCCCTTGTGCAGTTCAGTGCTATTACCTGCATAAAATGATGCAGCATCACAGGGTCAAATGCGACTGCATCCATTTTAAGCATGCTGGGAAAGAATGCTTAGGAAACATCAGATTTTCACCTCACATTTTTCTTTAAAAGACAGGCAATTATGGCTGGTCCTGGTGTGTTGTGATTTTGAAAGATATTAGCTACCTTGGTGATGTGTTTTGGGGGGTTTTTTGCTCTAGCTCTGATGAGATTAATACCTAGCAGTTCCGTAATTTCCTGCATAAAAAGCAAACACAGTAGTGTTGGACGTCATAGCAAAACTGTATTGATAGTACAGATTTTAACATGATTTTCAGTTTCGCTGAGGTTAGGTATTATGAAAAAAATCCTTTAATGAGGAAAGGGGTCCAAACATCAGAGTGAAAATGCTTCGGTTTTGCATTCTTTTCACATTTAATACATTTTCTTGTTACAAATGATATTATCAGCAACGACTTGAGTGCAACATCTAGAATCTTAGAAATATTTACATGAATTTCAGAGAATTTGGTATGCCCAGAATTTTGGTTTAATGACAGTGTGCATAGTACCTCACACATAGACTTGAAAGTTGGTATAAAACCTGAGCACCCATGTTAGATCAAATCCATCTAAGTGTCATCTGAACACATGCTTCGATGGAAGGGATAAGTCTGAAGGAAAATCTGACCTTTTGTTCAAATATGTTCAAATAGTTAATATGGTCAATATTACAAATTTGCTTAAATTTACATAATGACACAAGTAATGCAGAATCTTGAGAATATGATGTTCAGGGTTGAATATTTCTTTTCTTTGGTTTCAAATTCAAAACTTTTAGTTTTACATTTAAATAGTCCAGATTTCAAAAGTGGTCTTAGACTTTTAGACCCATACATACATACATACATATATATATATATATATATATATATATATATATATATATATACTGCGAAATTAAATTTTAACTGATTATGCATCTTGCAATATCAGTATATTGTCACATCATCCAGCCTTGTTGTAGTAGCTCCCTCTTGAAATTGACAAATTTGTAACTTTAAAGTTCACCTACACAAGATCCTAAAGCGAACCACTACTATAAGTAAATTGGTGTGTGTGTGTGTGTGTGTGTGTGTGTGTGTGTGTGTGTGCGTGTGTGTGTCTGTCCTGCAACCTTTCCCATTCAAGTGAACTGACTTTTTTTGATTTGCATTAAATCTGATTGCTTCTTAAAAGTGTTTGCCCATCACACTGATAAAGTGGATGATTCAGAGAACCGCTGCAACTTTTAAGATACAGCTTAATAGTCAGCTAAATAGTTTAAGCCACGTTTATGCTGTGGTTGGAATCCTATAGTTGTCGAACCTTGTAAACAAAGGACACATGGAACGGAAAGACAGGGCAAGATTTGGGAGGCGCAGTGAAGATTTTTCCAGTATTTGATATGTGGCAAAGGATTTATCAGGAACTACGCTGGTACATGAATGACTCAAGAGACTTTACGGCACATTGAATTATTGCTCTTGGGGTTAGGAAGTGCGTGTGCATCCTCATGGCTGTGTGTAGTGATGCATGGTATAGGCTGCTGACCCCAGGTGCCCTGCAGGTGTGCTGGGGCGGCCTGACTGGAATGTGGCCCCACTCTAAGAGATTCCCATCAGCCTGGGCATTCCACATGCAGGAACATGGACAAAGGCCAGTTGTGTATAAAGCTGAGCTGGGCCAGTCTTTGCTGAAGCCCCCTGTCCACCTTGACTGACTGTAGATTATTGGCTTGTGTCAGGGAAAAAAGATGTGGGCATTTTTCCCCTGACCTCTGTTTCCACAACAGTCAAAGTGGAAGCAGGTGTCTTTTCTCACCGGGTGCTGTGTGGTATCTGAAAGGCAGCGATGATCCTTGACCTCTTTGTTAGCAATGACAGTGCTAACCCTACATCTAAGCAAACAGCATCTTGATACTTGATTAATATCTTAGAAGGGTAGGAGGAGAACATGTACACAACCACTTACAAATACATGCCTACAAGGCTACAGAGCTTAAAAGTGAAGCTGTATAATTTATGTATTTGTATGTGTCAGAGTTATTTATGTGTCCGCTAATGAGATTATCATACTGGGCGTCTCCATTCATAGCAGCAGCACAGCACGAGGCCGAGTCACGGTGCGCCTGGCCAAAAAGATGAGTCGACCAGCTTTTCAAGTTCGGCTTAAGTGGCCCCTGGTCTCTTGTTAAAATTAGAGGCTGTTCTTCTCCTGCCAAGAGTGTGGTCATTCTATTCATTCTGTAGCTCTCCTTCTGTAAAATGATTTGAGTATCTTGCAAGAAGAAGAAGAAAAAAGGTCCCACGGTTGTACTGTACGCTGGGTTCAATTAAAACCAAAGAACCTCGGAAATCATGTTTCACTCCTTTTGCTCACAAGTCATCAGAATTCTCCCAAAGGTCAAGACGCTACCGAGTGGGATTTTGCAGTTTCGCTTATGGAGATTGCATCGGACTTAGCAGGAAACCTGCCTACTAAGTAGCCTAAGCGACATATCTCTATTTGAGGAGTGAGTCTTTGCTATTTCTCAGTGAAGCCAAATTGCTGGAGTTCCTTATTCAAGCTCAGAGTGCTTTTGTTCAGTTCAGCTCCGAGCATTGTGTCCCCCGAACACCGTTCCTCAAAAACAGCTAATGAGTTCAAAGGAATGCGAGCAATGTGGGTTATGCACAGTTTACAACCATTTGTACTCACAAGAGAAAAAAAACAAAACCCCAGAAACTAGAGCAGCAAGAATGTTCATTAATTACATAACTGTATAAACCGTAATGCATTAATAAGACGCATATGTGATTGTGCAGGGAAGTGTAAATAATACATAGACCTCTCTCATGGAAGCAGATGCAGCACAGCTTGTGCGGCCGTCTCAGATACACAGTCGTAAAACACAAGACACATATCTTTGATCCAGACAGTCTGACAGCATAGTCCTGACTGCAAAGCTGCCAGATTCCCTATTTTTAGGGCGGAATCTAAACAATTTGTTTTCTGAACCGATTCGTGCGTAATATGTAGGAGACACTCCGACATGATCTCCTGTTATTTCTCCACGGACTCTGTTTAAATATTAGCTTTGTGCGAAAACAAACGTGGCGTCAGAGAACACAGGCCCCCTGTTGACTGCGGAGATGGTCGGCTTTGCGACGGCGCAAATATTTTGGCGGATGGTTTATTTTCCTGTGAGAAAATAAACACGGTGCGGTGTTGCTACGGTGAGCAGGCCTGGGTGAAGCTCGCTGGCAGCAGACCCAGCGGCCGGAACAAAAACACCATGAGAGTTTTTCATTACTTCAGGGGTGGGAAGAGGAGAATGAGTGCAGCTTGACCGGAGCGCAGCAGTGAATCTCACCGCTGGAGCTCCTGTATTGAATGCTAATAGACCACGTGAACCCGCAGAGGTGTTCGACTCGTAGGAGAGCTAATGCTTTCATGCTTAGAGGTGTAATCTGTATACCGGAGAGATAATATAGTGGTAGAATTTGATCTATTAAATGCCAGGTGTGTCAGAATAGTCACTCCCTGTCATTTTAGTCCTTTTCTGTCATGTGTTTCCATTGTCTGGGTAATGGTCCATTTGATCAAAATAAACTATTGTTCCACAGGGGCCCTGAAGATATCTCTGTTCCCACACATCACAACATCTATTTTTCACCCCCTGCCAACATCACTGCCAGCTTCACAGGTGCCACTGAAGCCCAGCCAGCGTATTAGTCATTAGAAGCAGATCTAAAGTGTCAGCTAGCACATTTATTTTTTTAATCTGTGCTCTTTGCCTGTGGTGAGTCGGGTTTTATTTATTTATTTATTTATTTTTTTTAACCCTTTTCGATTTAAAAGAGACAGTGATAAGGCCTAAATCATCCTGGGTAGAACAATGAGCTTAACATGGTTGAGGTTTTACAGTGTGGCACTTATTTAAACTCGTTGCCCAACCCGTGCGAGTCAAATCAAAATACCAGCATGAACCTCTCCCGTAATGCTGTTATCTATCCAAAAGGAAAGAGTTTTTGTAAATACTATCTTCCATTCCCTCTGCACACACACAAGCTAGTTTTGTCTCTTGGGAATCCTTTTGTGATTCAGTTTCCCTGGCTTGGCCTATTTCCATAGCACCTGGTCCTGAAGAGGAACTTTTACTGATGAGTCTTACTGAGTGAAATGTGATTGAATAGAAATTCTAGCCAGGGTAAACTTACAAATGGGTACAATTAATGCTTAATTTGTTCTGGATTGCCTTTAAAGTTAGTCACTGGAACACCTAAATGCTTAACTTTGAGAGAATTTTCTTTTTTTTACATAGCGTTTTAAATTCGAAGAACGGACGTTACATTCCACTTGGTAACCGACATTAGCAGTTAATCTTTAGCTCATGGAATTAGCTTTGGGCTTTATTAAGGATATAAAACATGGAAGGGAGTCTCCTCGCTGAGTTATATCAGACTTTTGAACTTTATGATGTGGTGCAGATGTTCCTCACAAAACATAAATACAACACTTAGAGCTTAGTAGTGTCTTCTCAGATTAAATCTATAGCTCACATAGGAATATGGTGAAAGCTCTGGGTGGAAAAGTTGGCAAGAGACAAGATCATGTCCTGATCCAGGATGCATCGTTCCCAAGTACCTTATTGATTTATTCAAACACAAAATAGGAGTTGAAGAGGCTCCATATTAGATGACAACCTTTCCAGACAATAAATGCCTTAAAACTTTCAGTAAAGTGTAAATTTTGCTTAACACGTTCATGCAGCATGGAGCTTTGTGTCATCTCTGAGCCAATGTGTGAACAAAATGTGAGGATGTGTGTATGAGTCATCTGGGACTGATGGGATTGACGTGCACTTAGATGCTGGAACATGCACAATAGATTCAGTAGATTGTATTTGCAGGTCAGATGTTTAAGTTATTGCTTGAAGATGAGGAATGCTGACAAAAGTACAGAAATACGTCATTCTATGAAATTCCTGTTATTAAATACCCTCGATAACAAATTGTCTGAAAGAGGTGAGAATTATCATTTCGATTAAGTACAATTCTAAACACCGTCTTATTGTTGGATCTGGGAGGGTAAATTAGCGGCTTGGTGTAATGAGAATGGCTCAAAGTGATTCTTGAATGACGTGGGAGGAGGTAATAGAGCAGGAGTGCCTTTGAAGCTGCAATGACGACTGCCTGATGAGTTCTTTTGCACTGTGCTGATGACCTTTAACCTCCTGGGCCTGGCTCAAGCATAGTTTAGCGTCACTGGGAGACCTGTTGCCAGAGACACCCTGTGATATCCAAATGCATGAGAGCAAACGGGTTTGACCCCTGAGCTAATGGATTACACTTAAGTGTCTTGACTAATGTTAGATTAGATTTTGTGGTTGAGTGTCTGAGGTACATTCGTCACCATGTTTGGTAGCACGACTGGTAGTCAGTAGATACCACCCAAATTGAAATTAGAGTGGCTGGCATGCGCTTTATTAATCCTTTCTTCAGGCTAAAACAAAAAGGAGCTGCTTGCAAGCCATAACAGTCTTGTTAGGTGTTCTCCATTTAGGAAACCAACTGGGAGTTTATTTCCATGTACAAAATGATCTGATAATAGGCCAAGCAGCGGGGCACATCATTTGCATGATGTAACCAAATACAAATACATATGCAAATTCAAGACCATGTACTTACACTTTTCATTCATTCATTATTAGTGACTGCCTGCTCATGAATGTAGTGGTTCAAATTAGGCTACTAGTTTGTTCATATTTGATATATCTGATTAGGAGGCTAAAATCTAGATGGTTTTAATTTTGTTCAAATCTAATAGCAATTTCACTGTGTGCTGTTTACATTGTTTGCTACTAGAGTAATCTAACTGCTGAAATCAGATTAATAATGTGCACTCTGATGCTCAAATCAGTTTTAAGATCAGCATGGTTTCTCATTGTTTGACGGGGCCTCTGCGGCAGTTTGATGCTGTCAGTAGCAGTAGCTGTGTGGGTGTAGGCTGATGGATGAAGCTGGTTGTGGCATCTTCACCTCTGAATGCTCCATCATGCACAGACGCCTCAGCTGGCTAGAGATCATAAGAGAAATGTTTAACATTTAGGTGACACATGTAGCACAAGGATTTGGGGGGAGTTTTATGTCTTGCTGCTGGACTGACTGACAACATGCATGATGCTTTTTTTTTGGTTTGTTTATTTAACTGATTTGTAGTTTGTTTGTTTCTTAAGCTCTCTGCTTTGAAAAGGTTTTTTTGCACTGTCATGTACAGCCATTTCTATTACAAATTGCTTCGGGGGAATGATTTTGAAACCATCCATCCCTGACATGTGAGTCCACATAATTCCCTTTTGAAAATTCAGGGAAAGAAAGCCTGCATAGTCAGGTTTAGGTCATTGCATGGATCTTTCTAAGCTCTCGAACCCAGCTAGCCCCCACCTTCCTACTGTTCCCCTTTAAATAAGGGAGACTAGAGAATACACCCACTTAATTAAGAATTTTAATTAGCTTTATCAATTTTTCTTGGAAGCATGCAGCTTTTTCTAAATCTAGCATAATCGCCGTGGCACAGCCTCTACACTGCTTTGTCTTCCTGCATCTTTTTATCTCTTAATAAGGGGATAACACTTGGAAATTGATTCATCTACTTTCATACCATGAAGTATTAATCACATTATTGTAGCGATAATGACTTCACTTTGCCACTTGCACTTTTCTTTCTCATAGCAGGTTAAAATGTGAGCCCTCATGCACTTGTTAGCATTATTTAATGCTAATGAGATACATCCCATGTGTCATTTAATAAAAACTAAAGGATATAAGAGAATCATGCTGAAAACTCTGGAACAAAGGATGTTTTTTGTGCAATAATGCTCAATTCAGTTCAACAAAAGAAAGCAATCTTTGAAACTCTTTATCTATATTACATTTGTTTCCTTTTGACAGTGGAAATGAACAAAAGCTGTGACCTATTTCAGTACATAAACTATGGTTGCTCAGTTATGTGCTGTTTATTTCCTTTCTTGTAAACACATCAGTTCTTTGGCATTTGGTTGGTTTGGTATTTCCCACATTAAAAAAAAAACAAAAAAAAAAAACACGTTTCTTCACTGGACATTACAGTTCATTACAGTTTTATGGTATACATTGTATGGCCAAAAGTTTGTGGACCCCTGACCCTCACACCCATATGTGGGTTTTCCCCAAACTGTTGCCACAAAGTTGGAAGCAGACAATTGTATAGAATGTTTTTGTATGCTGTAGCATTAACAAATTCCCTTCACTGGAAGTAACATGTTCAAACATGTTCCAGCATGACGGTGTCCCTGTGCACAAAGCGAGGTCCATGAAGATATGGTTTGCCAAGGTTGGAGTGGAAGAACTCAATTGTCCTGCATGGAGCCCTGACCTCTACCCCACTGAACAACTTTGGGATGAACTGGAATAAAGCCTTCCTATTCAATCTCACTAATGCTCTTGTGGCTAAATGGCCAAATCCCCACATGCTCCAAAGCCTGCCCTGAAGAGTGGAGGTTATTGTAACAGGACAAGGGGGACTATGTCTGGAATGGGATGTTCAACAAGCACATATGGGTGTGATGGTCAGATTTCCACAAACTTTTGGCAATATAGACTAGAGGTGTGCATCGGGTCTGCAGTCCTGTAGGAGTCACATGAGAGGGAGGTTTTTACTTTCATGTGGGCGCTACCGAGTTGTCAGATATGATGCATGTGGAACAGGGTTGTTTAAATTAGGCTAGTAGTTTGTTTATATTTTGGGAAACACAACCGTTGTAATTTTGCTAGAAAATATCAGAAGGGAGGAAGAGAACGAGGGAGGAAGTATGGAAGGAAGGGTTCAAATCCAAATACAGATAGAAAATATCTGATACTGATACTGTCATTGTGTTACACTCCTAATGTGTATCTAATGGAGACAAGGTCTACCTTATACTGCATCATAAAAACTCCCCTTTAACTGTCAGGTGTGAGCCGATGGCACACGAGGATATTTTGATTGGGTCCAGGCTACTTTGATTCCTAAACACCCTGTCTGGCTGCACACACACTGCTCCTGTCACATCTCACCAGCTGCTACTTGTTCACAGCACTCTGTGGTTTGGAAACTGACCTCTTCGGATCCAGCAGACGACGCCACGCCTGAACGGCACTCCGAATGCAGCATGGAGGGTCGGCTGATTTGTTAGGTGTGAGAATAGAATCAGAGACAGCTTATTTCCGTTGTGTAATTCTCACCTCTACCGATTGGCCAGGAGCAGCATCTTAGTTTGCTGTTGAATGCTGCTCAAGCAAGCCTTGTGGGAGCACTTTCTGCAGACTGAATACTGGACATTTCAGCATCTGTTTTTTTTTTTGTTTTTTTTTATCAGTCTTCAGAGCTTCATTGGATTTGCGAGGTTTCTTGTGGTATGCCGACATTAGTCACAGTCAGGTCTGTTGCAAAACATGCCAGAATCATGATGAAATATTTGTCCTGAATGTTTTTACATTGAGTGTGTATCAAGGAATGAGAACCATATGGGTCTTAAAACATACTGGCAAACAAGTGTTCATTTTAAGCTGTCACTTGGTACCTACTTTTATGGGGTAATAATTTAGAAAATAATGGGAGCTGGGTGCTAATATCTGACATTTTGTACTAAAATAACTCACCATACCACCTGAGGCAACAGCAATGGAATTTAAAAAGGTGAACTAAAAGACCACCCATGGGTAAAAACCCCACCTGTGTGAAGGTGCCTATGCTGGCCAGATGCATAAGGAGTACCTGAAGGAGTCCACCATCCTGTGTCAAACACCTCTACTGGTAGACTGGTAGTCTCCTGACCTTGTTGAGTGGATCCAGACACATCCTCTTCACCCCTCCTCTTTCAAAGTGAATTCCAACATGTTTCCTGCTGTCATGGTGTCTGGTGCCACCTAAATCCATTCAGAGGTCTAATGTTGGTTGGACTTGCCTATGTGTGGCGCCTGCAGATGGAAACCACTTTTGATTGCTTCCAACTCCTAGTGCCGTTGACCCCTGACCTGGACGTTGAAGCCTTTGGCGTTGCTCTATCACCGGAGGTCGGGACATGGAGCCACTTGTCAGTATGGATAGGTCAGGACTGAGCGTAGGGGTTTACTAAAAATCACAGCTGCTCATTTTTTTTTGCTTTTGATCTTACTCAAATGTGTCAAATATTGGGTGTGCCTGGATCTTGTCAGGATTCTTCGCTTGCTTTTGAAGTACCAGACCAACAGCAGGAAAATGCCCTTCATACTTTTTGGAAACCAGGAGGGCTACATTGCTGGCACACATCGCTCCTTCTTTTATGAGTCGCCATTTAAACGTTGCCACCAAGTCTGTGTTTACAACAACGTTTTATCAAAGAAGGCTCCAAAATGTGAAAAATGTGAGCCATGTTTACAAAAATAGTTGTAGATTGATACATATGGTGATATTTATAAAATGTGTCTGGGGATGCAGCTTCATTAAAATCAGAATCTGATTTTACAATTTCAGTATTGTCCTAATAGAGCTTGTCTGCTAAGCATCTAAGATGACTGGAGGCAACCTTTCTGATTAGCTGCTTTGGAGAATAGTTCTGTTATACTCTAAGTGATGAAAATGTATAATCTTTCTAGCAGTATTTGAAAACCTCTGTAAAATTCACACAGAGGTATATTTGAAATGATTTACTGTTAGAATGTTTGTACTGGTAGATGACTCTCTCTCTTTCTCTCTAGAGTACTGTAATTGGCCATTTATTAGCACTAATGTGTCGATTACTTGCCATCGCCTCACTCTGATTTCTCGGAGGGTCAATTGGATATGAACTCCGAGATTAACAATCTGAGTGCAGAAAACCTAAGAGAATTGAGTAAAGAGGGAAACTCTGCCGCCTAAAAGAAAACCTTGAGACACATCACCTACATAGTGAGGAACATGTGTTCAGGAGCCTTGCCAAAAACAACAGTTCCCTAAACTATGTGGTGCCCCTGGGAGAGTGGAAGAGGTGAACCAGGGAAACTGGGCCCTCTGTCTACTGCAGAACTTAACTATTTTCACCTGCTGTAATACGTTTAGCATCAATGGAAGATCCAGTGAATTACCCTGCATTGTCTGTACCTCTTTCTGTTTTGTACAACTTTGATTGGAAAGTATACAAATAAAGCGCTTAATGAACTTTTGTAGCGTAAGTTCCCGTTTGATTCTATCGATTGTGTGAATTTTGTTGTACACCCAATCAACCTGTTTAACCACTTACCTTGCAAGCTCCTCGCTCTGATGTAGTGCCCAAGTGAAAACCTGGTTTTGAACCACAGCTCATATTTAATTGAGGGAAATTGGGAGAATATTTGCCCTGCCACTTCTGATATCTCAAGCTGGACAAGAACCTAGAACTCAGTCTTCATGATCTATTAATCTCTTTCTTTACTGTCATTCCTCATTTGCATTTTAAACTTTGGGGTTTTCTTGGGTACTGAGGCTCTGGATTGGACCCAGAAATGATCTTCAGCTCAATAACAGCTGGCATCCAGATGTTATTGAGCTGAAGTCACTTGACAAAATCCATCAGTCCACTTTCTTTTTGATCAAGCGTGGTATGTGATCCAGGAACAGAACTGGACCGCTCATTAACAGTGTTCACCTTCATTATCATGCCCTGACTGAAGACTGATATAACCTATTCCTCAATAAGTCCATCTTCATGCTGAAGTGAGACCAACAGGATGCCACATAAAACGTTTGGATAGTCTGTATATCTCTGTCTCTGTCTTCATGTCCTCATCTTGTAATGCTAATCACAGGTAATCTTGTCCTGATAGTGCCTGCTGACCATTGCAAAATGATGGGAACTAATGTGAACCATGATGATCATTAATCCACTGCTGGAGAGGAACGGTATTCCATACTGAGCAGTGATGTATTTTCACCTGTGCTTTATTTCCAAGAACATAAAGCAATAATCCAAATATTTCAAAGGTTCGGAGGTATTGAGAAAGACATTCTTCCATTATGATTGTGCAGAAGGTTCTCATTTCATGTACAATAGGGAACATCTGTGGCTATGTTACAGCGCATATACAACCCATGCCCCCACCACACACATGCACAGTCTAGTTTCAGTTTTCTAGTATCAGTTTTTACCTTCATACCAAACACCAAACTCTCTTGTCATTTATATTTCATTTCTGAATGACTTAAACAACAGTATAGGATACATTATATTTAGGCATACCTTCTTTCCTTGGGTCTTCTCTCAGTGTTCTGTATAAATACATTCAATGGTTACCTGTTCTTTTTTTGTGTCCAACAAGGATTATACATGCAGTGCCATGCAGTTCTTCGCCTCACTTTCTGGACACCCATGGAGTGTTCTAAAAGTGCTGGGATCAGTCCTGGCATTTGTACATTTGCATTTCTACCCCTAATGCTTTAATTTGTCCCTGCTTGAAATTCTTTTGATGGTTGTGCAGCAAACCTCACCATTCACCCCATTTCAATTACTCCAGTGTTGTGGGTTGAAGCAAATCACTGGTGCTGGCCCCCTTATTCACAAACCACTAGACATGTCTCTGATTAGTCTGTCAGATTCACTGTAAGAAGGATCAAAACATGAAGTTTTGAAAGACCCCAGCAATAACATTGTCTTTCCTTTTTAATGGAGAATCAAACAAACCTCCACTGATCCATAATCATCTTATTTCCGTCGCCACCCCCTCCGCAGCCCAGGATTAGCGATTTTGGAGTGAATAGGTACGACCGGTTAGGAGAGCACTTTGAGTAAAATTTTAACACTTCTCCAGTCCAAAAGTTTTCTTCTGACAGTGATTAGGAGCAGGTGTTGGTGTGCAGTTTCAGAAAACCGAGGGCCTGCCCCTGCATGACCACAGCCTTTACCATAAGACAGAAGGCTTTGCCATTGATTTATGGCTCGGAGACCCCTGTGTTTTCACAGCACACATTGCCTGATAACAATATATCAAAGGCAAAACAAACAGGCTGTGAAGATGTCTAGCTCCAGGCCTCATGATGTTAAACAGTAATTAAACATTCAGTTCAACTCTGCAATCAAATTCTCTTCACATCAAACAGCAGCGTCCTGATACAGACATCATTTTTACAGTTGCCACTGCAAGCCCACCCTCTAGTATTTAGAACATCTTTCTCGTGTTGCCTCATGTCCAGGAGTCAAAAAGAAGGCTGTTTTTCAAAGACTTGTCCCTGTCACATCTCCTTGTTCCAGTGCCCAGCCTAAAACTCCAAACCCAGGAGAGCATGCATCGCATGTAGGCTTCAGGACTCTCGGCCTGCCGTCAGCATTCCAAACATACCCTAAGCTGTCAAAAGAGTGTTTCCCAGTTCTCCACTGCCTGTGCCAACCTCTAGAAGGAAAGCCAGGGGAGGAAACCACAAATTCTGCTTTGTAAGACAATTGTACAACCAGCAATCAATGAACTGTTTCTATTTATGTTTCCCAAGGTGACTTTATTAGTCTTTTAGTTTTTCCAGAATATGTAGTCATATTTTAAATCATGATTGTATTATTCTTGTACTCTAAATTAGACTTTTCCAGCTGTAGTACCTTCGATTTTTTGTTTTTGTTTTATGCTATTGAGGTAACTTGTGGCAAACTGGAACTAGTACTACATCAGATTAAAAGGAAAGTATGGTGATTTTAATAGCATATTTCCTGTATGTTTGTTATTATTGAGAGCGAGTATGGTCTAAAAAATCTAAATTTTTTTGATTGGATATGGGGAGCTGGGGTCAGGTGAGCGTATATTTGGGTGATGGATTGAAGCCAACTTTGCCTGTAAATGGATGTATTTACCTTTAGAGTTGGTCTAATGAGTAGGAGAATGTCCCTGAGATGTTCTGACGTCAGCTGTAATTCAAACAGCATGGCAGCTAGGGAAAGCTGCCACACGTTCGTGAAGGGAGCTCATTTAGACTCTGCAGCATGACAAAAACACAGTTCCATGCCAGGAGTAGACAACATCCTGGAAGGATAAACAGCACTATACCATTTCAGATTGTGTTGCATGTATATCAGTATCAGCCTCACATCTACAACAAAGGAGTTGCTTCATCAAAGGAATGCTTTTGATAGAAATCCAGAATTCCAGATTTTCGAAAGCTTCGCAAAGACAAATAAAGGTTCTTGAAAATAATGAGTGGAAATTTCTAATTGGGATAATTTGCTCTTTTTAATGAGGCCCTTTATTTGTTGCTCCCTCTGTTTATATAAGTTACAGGTCATCAAATTCTTGACAATGTGGATCAGATTGTGCTGCTAATGCAATACTTTGATGTCCACATCTTGATAAAAGCTTCATTTCGCTTGTTTGGAACGGAGGTTGCAAATTATTTCTCAATACACATTACACACCTTTTTCCCATTAAAGCCCCAAAGGCACCAACAGAGTGATTATTTTACTATTTTACTATATCAAGCAGTTTATTAGATGCAGCCCTAATGATGGACGTGTAGCTTAAAAGAATGTAAGGCCACAGACTATAATGATGATGATACGATACCCTGCTAAAGGCTCTTGTGTGCTATAAAGGTAATGACCATAAAACTGTGCACGCTTTTCTCTCTGCTAGACCACTCACAGCTGGACATGACACATAATGTGTTCAGGATGAACAGAAAATCTGTGGTATGGGTTTGGAACCAGGGGCCAGTCATAATGCAGAGGGTGACTGATCAGAAATATGGCCTTAGTAGTGGGATACACCATTGATTCTTAAAATACAGTGGCCACAACTGCTTAGCATGAGAAGACCACAAGCTGTAATTCAGTGGCTCAACCTACAGATCAGGTCTTTAGGGAGAATAGGAATGAGAAAGCCAGTCATCTTTGGACTAACCTAGGGAATGCTTGTTTTATTAACTTACATCAGCAGATCAACACGTTTAGCCATTCTGCTTGTTTTAAAAGGAGAAATGGTATTTCTTTAATGAACCTTGACTGGTGTGTGCAGTCCCTCCAAGTTGTTTTGCTTCTCAGTTGCTTCCAACCCCCTAGAGTCTGGCTTAGTACTGGCCATCCCAGTACTACTCGAGGAGTGGGGTAGAAAGCCTGATTTCTCAGACTCCTTGATAACTAAGGAAAATGGAGGTCTTCCTACAACTGTCCAATTTATAAGTATTACTCAAGGAAAGACAGTCTAGGCCCATCTCATGACTCATAGCAAATAGGTATTTGGGTAAGCTAATGCCTATAAGACTGCTCAGCTCAAACTAATGTCCAAATTAAAGCCAGATAATATCTACCTATGAAGCTCTGGTTTCCATATTTATATTCTTGATATTCAGGCATTTTTGTAGTATAAAGTTATATTTAAAGATTTTATGGTTTGTCTAGCATAAGACAGTAAACAGGTCTTTTAGTAGAGGTTGCATAGACTGGTCACTCTAATTAATACATACCCTATTTGCTGCCGTGGGGATTTTGACTAGTCTGGGATGTGGAGGGGGGGGGGGGACTAAACAAAACATTAAGGCAGACAGTAAGGAGATGCAGGCAGATGCTAAAGAAAACACGTGTATTGTGCTGTGTTAGTCAGAAAATATTTCACACTAGTTCAACCCAATTTAGTTAAATTCACAAGAGTATATGCAGGGGGAAATCATTTCTTATTTCTTTTTGCGTCAATGGATTGTTAACATTTTGATATTGCTTTGCATAAAGTTGGGAGATGTTTTGTAATCCCACTCCCACCCAATCCTGAAAGAATCCCTCCCAGTTCTTTTTTTTTGTCCTTTAAAGCTAAATAAGCTTGAAATAAAAATCCTTGCCCTGTGGTGTAGTGAATTCAATTGAGACCAGTGCTTTGTGAAAGACAGTGTATGTGTGCTTTCAGAGCCTTGGGTTGCACATCACTATCCAATCCAACTGAGCTAGATTAGAGGCTGATCCAGACGTGTTTTCGGACACTACTGAGGCTGGAGGTGAACATGGTGAAAAAAAACTCCCAGACACTGTAGACATAATATTGGTACTTCATCAGTATGGTATAAGGAGCTTGCGAGCCAGTTTCAGCTGAGCTACCAGTGAGTGCATTTGAAGAATTGGTATGTTCTTAAATAATGTGATGGACACATTTATTATTTTGCACATTTTATGCACTGATTGATTTATTTTCGTTGGAAACAGTGTTGCCTAAAAAGCTTTGAAGCTGGACATGTAAATTATAGCCCATGTATGGCTATTAATTGAAGTGTGGTTTGACTCATTCTTTGCTGTGCAAATAAAACAGTCTAAAAATAGTGATGCCCTAAAGGTTCTTGCTTTCAATTTGGAACTGAGGATTAATTGGCTAATCAATTACTTTAATTACTGGTCAACAAGTAAAAACTAGTAATCATGCACTCTTTGTTATTAGTGATCTCCTAATGCAAAATAGATGTGGCCACTGTATGCCACTGTGTGTCACTAACCTACAGTACTACTCTCTCTCTCTCTCTCTCTCTCTCTCTCTCCCTCTATCCCTCTAACCCCTCTCTCTATTTGCTGCCTTCCCTGGGCCTAAATTCATACCACTGGTTTTGATATATTCAAATCATCTGTCTAGGTAGATGCAAGCGCCTGAATTTCCTCACACAGTTGAATGTATCTGTGTTTGTATGTCCTGAAGCCGCAGGGGACGGCTCGCAGATGTGTGTGGAGGCCTAGTCCTCCCCTTTCTTTGCTCACAACAAATGTATTCCATGATATCATTCTTCTCATAGCAGTGTTAAAAAGAGGGTGATGTATTCCCTGTACCAGGTGGTCTAGGAATGATAAAGATGATGATATTTACCGTGGGTAGCTCACCTGGGTTGAGCAAAGACAGCAACCCAGCTCAGGCTGCCTTAATTGACTTCCGGCAACTTGATTACCCCTCGGATTTTAATTACCATAACCTGCCTGCTGGATCGAACGGATATAATGGTTCACAGATGTTGCACTTAGAACTGCCCTGACACCAAAGACTGTCCAATTTTTTTTCCTTTTACCAGAGGATAAACATATGGAAAGCAGCAATTATTATGCAAAGATATACTTTGTGACTACAAGACCTCTACTGACAAACTGCAGAATTCCCTAGAGCTGATATGAGACATTACACTTTTTGATGCTATAAAAAGGAATAATCCTTCAGGCACAATAATTCTCCACAGCCTTTTGTGTTGGCGAGAGAAAAAGCTTTTTCTGTCACTGACACATCAGCAGCACATATAAGAGGTGTTAGTAGAGCTTGGACTCAGCCATGTTGATAATGTCACTGAAAACAAACTGGACCAAAATGTAGCCTCTAATCTGGGCCTGAGCAAAACCAGAAAGCCTTTCCTTCATTTCACTGAAATTGTGGACTTAAATTCAAAGAGGACAGTTTGACGAGCTTGGACCAAAATATTCTACAGTATTGCAGCTAAACCCAGCATGGGACTCTTTAATGTGCTGCCGTGCCAAATTACAAAGGATAATATCCAGTCTGATGATTTATTTAGCCTTATATTGCTTGTGGTTCAAAGCTACCATATGCAAAAAAGAGTCAGTTATAAAACAGTTGTTGCAATTTCACATGGGTTTTCCATCAGCATAAGGCCATTCTGATGATTTTACTATGATGGGCTCTATTCTGTAAAAAGGGTCCCATTTGACCAGAGCAGTTTATAACATTCATGGAAGAACAGACTGAAGCAGGAACTCCACAGAGGCCCAGTTAGTGAAGGCCACTGGTCTTGGACTGTCGCTTCACAGGGCACCCGTAAATGTTCTTAACCTAAACTTTGACCCAGTTACTCTCAGGAGCATAGCCAGTTACATTTGTCTGGTCCAGACATCAGAGAATCATTGCTCCTAGGATGTCAAAGTGCATTTCTTGGAGTATTTTTCTGCATGTCTTTACTTACAGTAAGACCCATCTGTCTCTCTAGTTGAAGAAGCGAGCCAAGGTTATTATTACACAGCCTCATCTCATATCAGGTTTGCAGATTTTCCACTTACACAGATTGTTCTTTGCTTCAGATTTTGCCCAGAAAATTATAATGAAAAGTTTCTTTTGCAGCATTGGCCACTGACCGCACTAACCTGACACTGAATACCATTGCATCCAAGTACAGACTGCAGTTCTATTTGGAAAATGTACAAATATTCAGGCATTTATGCTTTTGAGAACGTTAGACCAGTTTGTTTATCCATATGATATTACGGGGTAAACCGGATAAAAAGTCTGAGGGTTGATGTGGCATTTTGTACTATTTCAAGGAAGTATCTTTGTGGATGATGACATTATCAGCTTCCTCCTCTAACCCCCTCTGGCTCCACTGGCGGCATGTGGGACGTAGACTAGAGGAAAGGTGTCGGACAGGTCGAAATGAGAGGCTCCTCTGAGGCAGCAGAACTGATGAGAAACAGGCGGCTTCAAACATTTTCATCCTGCCTGTCAAGGCCACCAGGGCACTAAGACACGAGGCGCAGGGAGCACATCTGGCAAAGAGAGCAGCGCCGAGCTGAGCAGATCAGAATTGGATGTCTCAGTTAAAATGGGGGAAATTTACATTCATTCAGTATGCTCTGGCAGAATTAGGATCTGTGCACAACATAATATATGTTGCCAAAACCCTCTGGTTTAGCATATTTTCATACCTTTATATTAAACAAGGAGCTGAGATTATTGCAGCAGGGAATTCTGCATTGTTTTTTTGTTTTTTCTTGGTTGCTAAAGAATGAGAGGACTCCCTGTGTAAGTTTAAAGCAAAGCCCTGAGAGTGGTTTTAAAGATGGAAAATAGTGCTGAACACTAACAGCATGGTGCTTAATTAAACAAATGTGTTTTGTTGTGCAGCCAAGGGTTGGTTAAATCTACATTCATAATGCCATACAGACCCAGTTTCCAAATCAAGAGCCTCACAGCCCAGATTCAGAAGAGGCTCATTTGAGTCAATCATTATTAGCGGTGTAACGATAAATCATGACACGACGCATCGCGATGCAAAAATCTGATGATGTGCATTGTGGAAATGTGCGATATAAGCATTCTATTAATTATCAATTAATGCAATTGCACTGTTTGAACACAAGATGTCCCAATCTGCACAACCCATAGAGTACAAATATATAGAGAGAATGCTGGTCATGTGATCACATTCTTTTATGGAATGTCTGCAAGATCATGTGCACTTGTGAAGGGACCAAAAAGCCAGATAACTCTGGATTGCAACAACCAACACGCGATATACGTTGCATGGTTACATGACCACATTATAACAGTACTTCAGAACTTCAGTAGCTTTCAAAAAACCCCATCCCTGCACCTCTGTGATCAACAGTGCACGAGAAAGAGGCCGTATAAACCGTGCAGTTTAGCTGACTTTGGAGCTCTATTTCTGCACTCATATGTTTCAGTCAATTAATTTCAAAGCCCCCAGGTCAGACACGTTGTTTTTTCAAGCAAAAATCTTTTTAGAGAATTTCAAAATGTAAGATATTGTGAACTTGTAGTACATGTTGTTATTTTATATTATGTTGTTATATTAAACGTAGCTATTTTTAATGTATTTCATTTTATACAGACAAAAA
This sequence comes from Ictalurus furcatus, assembly GCF_023375685.1. Taxonomy (NCBI): domain Eukaryota; kingdom Metazoa; phylum Chordata; class Actinopteri; order Siluriformes; family Ictaluridae; genus Ictalurus; species Ictalurus furcatus. The sequence goes on from NC_071262.1 coordinate 15,683,402, forward strand.
ATGTACATGGTTGTGCATTGTTTATTATACAGAAATAAAAAAGGAGTCTGTAAAAAGTAGGTTGTAAGCGTCTTGTGATTTTTCCATACAAATAAAAAAAGATATACTATGCCGTGCTGTTTTATATCAATACCGCATTTCCTTCAGAAACTTTATCAGTTCCACTACTATCTTTTTCAGTTTTTGTTCTAAAGCTTTAAAGAAAAATCTTTCTCCGCTCTCCTGCTATATCTCATTATCAAATCTTGGGCTCTGTGCATAATGCAGTTTTCCACTCTGCCCTTAGTAGAATGCCATCTATCCCTTTTAGGTACTGGATATTAATCATACTGCTTAAGTCAATGGGAAATTGGCTGGAGGCAGATGGAGAACCAATTATTAAACAGGACAGAACCTCTCCTGATCCGCTATGTCCATAACACTCTCTGGCCTTTAGAGGTAACAGACAAATCAGTCGGCCCAGCAGACCAGCTTTGCTCCAGTTCTGCTCAGACAAGTGGTCTGAATCAAAGATGAAACAGTTCTGTGCATCTTAATTGTTGTAGGTGCATGTCAGCTTGAGTTAGCAGGCAATCCACTGTAAGAGTTTGTAGCATGAGTAAATCCACACAAATTCGCTGTTGCAAGCAATCAAGATCTTCTGGGAATTTGCAGGCAAATTGTAGAGATGCAGCCCATGTGGCTTTAGGACCCATCCAGTAAAAGTCACGCACCTTTTTTCATCTTGTATTCTGGTAGTGTTGCAGTACAGGCTCTGTAATAGCCCTGTGCTAGTCTTCATTTGGCAAATGCTAACTTGATCTAGATGTTGAAAAGATCAATAGCTTTGCTCAGATAGTTATTGTCTTTTATTAAAGCAGTAAGTGTTGCATCCCTAATTGTTAGTGGGACTATGTTGTTTAACAGACAAAAGACACAAACAATTGTCCAAACCTTTTCCCATAAAAAGTCTTTTTCAAACCACATGTAGGAGGGCCTTGACGAGATGCTGTGAGGAGATGGGCAGTGCTGCCTCCAGGTGTTTGGAATGGCCAGCCTAAATGAACATGCCTTACAGCCTGCTCTGTTAATATACAAGTTGTTGGGCTGTGATAGGTTTTCATAAAGCTTCTGAGCCCAGAACACTGGAAAACAGTCAGAAATGAGTGTTAGCATCTGCTCTGCATCACAATTAGCATTCCTGATGGCACAGCAGCAGGTACTATTGGTGCTTCACAACCACATATCTCCTAAATTTCCCCGAGGTGGGAATGAGTATGTGTAATGCTCCGTGATGATCTGTCCCATCCAGGTTGTATTCCTGCCTTGTACCCAGTTTCCCCAGGATACACTTTGAATCCATTGTGACTCTGATCCTGGGTTCATAATATGGTACAGTGTTTGACCAAGGTGCACTTGCCCTGTGGCTGATGGAACAATTTATTCCTATAAGGTATTCGGTTCCAACTTAAAGAAAGGCAGCATCAGAGATTAACTGGTGAAATTAGACTCAGTAGCTCCATGTGCTGGAATTTACTGACAGACACAACATAGACTATAATTGGCTGAAAGCAAATCAAAAGGTTTGCATTTAAAGTGAACAACTTTCCCCACTCACCTTTTCAGTACTTGAACCTTCGAACCTCTTTCACTTTGATTTTAATTAAGTATAGCAGAGAGAGAGAGCTTTTACGCAACTTAAGCACACCAGCTGGGTGTTATACTGCAAACATCGAACAATGAGGGAAACAGGTCAGAGGATGTGTTTATGGGTGTTCCATCGAGCAGCTGTGCCTTGCAGAGCTGTTGCCTTGACTACTGACATGGACGGCACGCAAAGGCTGGGATAACTGGCCGAGCTTTGGCAGATGAAGAAGTGTCTGCATTAAGGCAGGTTCGTGAGTCCGACTCATTTGTTCGGAGCAGCGACCAACTGATGATTGGATTTAATTAGGTTTTGTTCGAGGCAGAACCCCTAAATCTTCCAGCCCCTTTGACGCTGTCGATAAATCCACATCCCTGTTTCTCATTAGAGATCCATGCTGGTGTCTCTTCCTAGAGGGTCCAAGCCAAAAAGAAAACAGCTCTTCTTGCCCAGATATCACTTTGTGTGCAACCACGAGGTCGGGACTCTTATGAGCTTGTGTGTGTGTTAATAAAGCCTAAGGGAAGCATGTCATTTTTCGTGGGTTTCCTCTTCTCAGCAGAAGGCAAAGCCAGATTGTTTCTGGCTTGGCCCTTTAACCGTTAATCCAGGAATTCCTTTCCTGTCCAAAGCATGCCTTAACGCCATTAGCAGAACTCATTATGCTAATGCACTTTCCCTGACTAAACAACAGGGTCTGGATTAACACTCATCTACGGTGCCCATTCAGGTGTGTCTCCTTTCCTTGGTTTCACACCCTGAATTATAGCACTTATCTCTACTATTTATTTCCGGATGCTTGGCGTGCTTACAGGTTAGGATCAGAGATGTCTTCATGCCACACTAACCCCATTGCCTTATTTTCACTAAGTCAGACCAGCTTTCACTATCTATTAAGACAACAGAGTAACTGTGGGGAATGAATAGAATCAGGCTGGAGATTCTGGGTCCAGACTATGTACCCTATAGGCAGGGAGCAAGGCGCCACCATCTTTTGCACAACCAACCCCAGTACAGCCTATTAGCTGCTTGGAATGTAAATACCTTGACACATTTTCAAGGAGGAGCAGACTGTGGGCTGGAATTGAATGTTGAAGCATGCCTTTGTGTTTTTATGCCTTGTCTAATTTTGTCATGCTGGATGTTTTGTTTTTGGCACAGGCACTGATAGTATCTTTTGGAACCTCTCCAGCTCAAATGCCTTCTGTCTTACCTCTCACTTTCTCTGTCTTCCTAAACATCCCCACATGAAATTTAAGAAAATGGCTGAGGGTATGCCCTTTCAATTCTCCTGCCAAGCTCCTTTCTGCCCTTTTAATGTGTCAGGAAGAAAACGAATAGTCAGGGCTTTATGTACGATTGCCATCATTTACCAAAGTCACATCCACTGGGGACGCTGCTCCACAGAATGCTGTACAGTTCTTGGATGGTGCCATTCATCACTGCTCATGGCAGCTTTTAGTTTATTGCTTTACACATTATTGTGGGAGTGTGCAGTCTCAAGACTAAGCTAAATGACAGGAGTGGGGACTCAGGGGGGCTGGGTCAAGTGGCTTTGCAGAGGTCCAGCCAACAGATATCTTCTGATCAGTGGAGGTGTTTCAATAAATGAGGTTGCATTCTGTGTATCTTTCTCTTTCTCTTCTTCACGCTTTCAGTCTTTAAGATATGCACAGCCCGGAGCTCGTTAGTAATAGCAGGAGCTCTTTCCTCTGGCCGGTGGAAATGGTGCCACGGAAGAGGCTTTTTCTCATTCAACATCCATATCGCAAACCTGACACTGCTGTTCTGACCTCACACAGAGGTCACTAGCACAGAGGTCACTAGAGAGACACCATGTTCCTCAGAAGCCCTTTGGCAGCATCTCACATGGACATCTTAGAATCTAGGTTGTAAATCTTTCACCCAGCGCAGTGGAGGGAAACCCACACCCACTCACACAACCCCAGCACCTGAGTGTTCTACCAGGCTGTTACACCCACCATATGGAAAGTTCCCAACAGCTTACAGCAAGGCGGTACTGGCAAGACATTAATGTTCCTTTGTCAATCCCACTAGTCATGAAGATCAAGAGAGCTCTTGCTTATTTATTTCAATTTCCAGTTAAAAATCTCTCAGTGCTATTTGGATTGGCACCTCACACTCTCAGGTCTGTGTCCAGGACAGATTACTCATCATTTGGAGAGAGAAGCTATTTTAACTTCAGCAGCTTTGCAGCACTAGGACAGGCTGACAAGGTGATTGATGGAGTGAGGAGATCTGGACAATGAGGCAGCCGTGGGAAGACAGGTTTGAACCACACCATGTAGGTGTTGAAAGGATTCATAGGCTGTACAATAATGGCTTCATGTTCAGATTGCTGTAGATGACTGCTGTCAGGCTGGACCACTTTCCCCTCTCATGTTTTTCTTAGCTTGTTCTGCACCATAAAATAATCGACCCAGTGTCACAGCCTGTGATTTGGGTAATGTGCAGCTTGAGGGCAAAGGTGAACTCCTACCCAATCATCGAGGTGGGTTTGTGTGCTGGGTTAAATCAGTTAAGGTGTTCTGGCTTGTCTGTGGTCCCCAGTGAAATCTGACCTGTGGCATAAACATAGTGGACATTGTGCTGTATTCAGATGTTTATATGAGCCATAGACTCAAACATATATGTTTGTACACAGACACAAGGCACCTCACAGCACAAATCATCTCGCTCATTGGCGACCCACTGACTTTAATCTCGTTCCTAATGAGACATGGCCGAATGGCTCGATTTCCATTGGCCTGGAAAGCCTCTGAAAATGAACCTAGTGTTTCTCTGGCACAGGCTTTCATTATATCTGCCTGGGAGGAGAAAGAGAGAGAGAGAGAAAGTGAGTATATCCATGAAAGAGCCTCACAGCCTTGCAGGGACAGCACGGCAGCCTGTTAGCATGCAACCATTTTAATCACATCTTGTCATGCTTCATTTATCTGTGAATATAATGTTTTCCCTGCAAAAAAGAAAACACAAACAGGTTCATAATTGACAGAGTGGAAAAGACAAGGAAGTCATAATCAGAGTGTTTATGCCACCCCATCATATACAAAAACTGTCTTATTAGTAGTCTGCCTTCCTGGTTGCTATAACAAGGAAACGTTTCATTGGAACTGATAATATGACTGACATTAAGCTTTAAAAGAAAAAAGATTGAAACATTATGACACAACTTTATTTCCAATCAGTGTAGCTCTCATGATGAAAGCTCTGGCAGACAATTTTAATACATACGAGGACTTTCGAATAAGCCCAGCGATTTAGTGCCTATGAAATGTGAGAACTCCTGATCAAATGTTGGTCAGCTGGGTTGCCTAGATCACAAAAAAAATCACTGTTTTAATGGTTTTGAGGCTTGGGTTTATGAAATGTAGTGCATAAAAATAATAAGCCTACATTGCAAGCTCAATCTAGACATGCATAGACTTAAGACTGTAAGAAAAAAAAAAAACATATTCATGCATTTTATTGAATTGATGTAACCATGTGTTAGGATACCCGGATTTATATAAGGACTCTCAAGAATGGCAACTGAACCATTATGTACTTAGTGAACAGAATCGAACTCCATGTCTACTGTACACTTGAGCAGCTTCCAAACCAAACCCGGATTGGCTGCGGAGGTAAGACATCAGTGAAAATGATCTGCAGCCAAAACAGAAGGTCTTTTGGAGGAGACTGTCTTTTCAGTGAGGAATTAAGAGAATTAATCCTCTGGTTTTGGCTTAATCAACATGGCACCACGAGGAGAGAATCCAACGCATCTCTTCTTGCATGCATGCTCACACCAAAACAGAGCTCATACAGTTATGTGACTGTGAATGTGACTCTTTTACTCTTGACCTGATTTACTGTTGTTTCTAGCTGTCAGAATGGGTGTAGGCTTTAGAACGACATACACACAGACGCAGAGTAAGACGTGTAGCTAGCAATAAGGCAATGGGGTAGATGGTGCTCATGTTGTTGTATTAAGTCTTATCGGCATGGACCTTAGTGTGAAAAGTAACAGTAGAGAGTCTGATTAATTTGTCTGTCAATGTGTTTCTCCCTCAGTCATCATAGTGCAGATGGGTGAGAGTGTCTTATTTGGCCGCGTTCACTTTCTCACATGTGCTACACAGATTGACCACACATCGATTTCAGGGAAGATAGTGTTTAGCGTGCAGACTGTATCACTCTGCTGGATTGCTTCCATTCTCATTCTCTCTCTCTCTCACACACACACACACACACACACACACACACACAGGGACTTTCAAGCATTTCTCTATGAAGTAGCTTCAGATACTTAATAATGAAAGTGTTAATGAAGCTTAACATCCCTAACAGACATTTAACATCCCTAACAGACACTTATAAGAATAACATTTCCCCTCTGGGTGTCCTTCAGAAATGAATTCATAGCTCAATAATAGCCTTATTTCAATTGAATCCAACGTGATTTACTCTTGTGAGAATGTGGATGATTTATTTATTTAAAATATCTGTAGTCGTCTTCATTTAATGTTTGCCACTCACTCAATCTCTAGTCATCGGATTTCGCTCCTGTTGTCATTATTCTTCTTGCACCACGTCTTGTCAATCCTCATTCCCTTATTCAGCATCAGGACTTATCAGATTACAGCAGACATTCTGCATCACCTCTGTCACTGTGTCCATTCCAAAGCTGAAAGCATACACATCAGCAAATGTGCGCAAATGATGTCTTATCAGCATGTCATGTGGTGTGGTTGCGAATTAGGATGACATCAGCAGTGTCATTTTGGACCACTGTTGATGCGTGTTTTTAATATTCAGTTTTTTCTAGCTTATACACATTTGTTTGAGTTACTGATTGTATTCAGCCATGTGCTTTCAGCTAAAAACACCCCACAAAGGTTGACTTTGTCGAAAACTCATGCGGAATCTGTTTATCGCGGGTTAAATGTGTGTCGAAGATCAAGGTGTGAAAGACAAGAAAAAAAGGAACTAACAGGTTTATAATGGTTTGAGCTATGGGGTTCATCAGGAAAGATGCACCTTGCCGGTTCTGTTAAGTTCTGTCCAACTTTAAACTGTAACCATGTGAGAAAAAAGGACAAGAAGGAGGGAGTTGGAACCCAAGCCTTCCAGATGATGTGATGGTTGTGATTCACAGCTCTCGGTGGGGCTCTGGGTCATGTCTGTGTTGCAGGTCCGGCCTCTGATAATGGAAGCCTCATGAGGAGAGCTGATAGCATAATGAATAGGTTGATCAGGTCTTCATGTTAAGGCGTGTTGTTTGGGAAGAGGGCTGGTGGAAACTATTAAAATGCCCTCAGCACAACCCCAACCCCCATCTTTGAAAGAGTTGTAGGAGCAGCTTGTGAGGATCAGAGAAGCCTGTACCTAGAGATTATTGCTGAGTGTTTGAGGCACAGTGCCAGTCCTGGGTCCATTACTGATGCGATTCCCTGGCAGAGTACTCTTTAACATATTAGGAGTGTCAGGAGCATTTGAGCCAATGAGATCGCACCCTGAAAGCGGTGCAGCCCATGTACACATCTTGAAATGAGCTGCTGGTTTCAAACTACACCTCAGCATCAGTCACCATGTACACCCTTGTTCATCAGCACAAGATGAAAGCGCTGGCAATGGTTGCAGTGTGTAAGCTCAAAATAATGCTTTTTGAATGGCACCTATTGTTCCCACAAGGTTTTTTTTTTTTTTTTTGCGCAAAGGCGATTAGTAGCACATGGACGACAGCCTGTATTAATCGAGCATCATGCGGAGACTTCATTACTAGAGCCGCGGCAGTCCTAGGCCAGACGAAGAAACGTGTCATTTCCTACGCTTACCTCATAGATTTATTAGAGTGCTCGTCTGTAATTGGCTATAAATATGTCCAGTTGAACATGGGACAACAACAGTCATTTGGGTATTATTGCTCTTTGGAATGTTATGATTCTTGTAACTCTTAATAGTAACCATCTCTGTTTGTGCAGCCTGGGGTATTACTGTCACCTCCCGCAGAAGGAAAACGATCTCACTTTACCACATCAATGGATGTCTGCACATTAAGCAATGGATGATTCCTGTGTGTTTAATCAGCGTTCCAAAAAGCGGTTTTAGAAATGACGCTTTTGGTCCCGCTATCCAACAGAGCTTGAATTAAACAAGTGGAAGGCCCCAAATACCTCAGGTTAAACCCACTGCTTTTTTAAAATATTGGCTACAAAAAACCTTTCATTCCTACAAGTTTATTGTAGCAGTCCAATTACTAGCTCCATACGAGAGCCTAATGCACTCTGGGTTTGCAAAAAAACGCTCCTATTTATGCTCATTTATTAAATATGAGACGAGAAAGAGAGACTCAAAGGAACGCGAGAGGCTCTATAATGAAATATAACATGGCAAAGGGTTGTTCTTTATTTATAAGCATCAGCTGCTTTGCATTTCCTCAACTGAACGGCCAAACACATGAGACCCTCAAACTCAAAACAGATTGTCTTATGTGGTAGTCTTGTGATGCTTTGGGCAAGAACGCAAAGAGAGAGAGATCTCAAGGTTGTGGTATCTGTTTCAGATCTGCCACACTTAACTTACTGGAAAGGATTCTTAACAAATTCAGTGGTGTGAAGGAAGTACAAAGGAAGGAATCAACCAGCCAGATAATGCCAGTCTAATCCAAGCTTCCTGATTTGATCTGTGATTGTGTGTTTAATCCAGAGTTTTTTGAGATGAAATCCGAGCAGCCGCATGCCGCATGAGGCTGTATACTATGCGGTACTGGGATGTGATGAACGTTCCAATAAGTTCCAATACGTCTTTAATGACAGTGCTTGATTTACAAGTCTGCATTCTTTTATGTGAAAGCTTGGTTGTAATTATGTTTTGTCACCGATGTGGCTGTATGATTCAAGCATTTACCCAGTACTGCTGTGTGGGCTGAAGCCGTCATTGCTCATGCAGGAAGGTTATGAGAAGAATGTTATTCACATGGTTTTAGAGTCCTGGAGTTCTCTCATAAAATCTATTCAGTGAGTACAAGATGTGTAAATCTGGCAGATCAACCTTGCCAAGGGGGCATTCCTTTCTCAGGAGGTGGCTGAATCGTAACACTCACCCTGAAACAAATATCCAGGGTTTCAATCAAATAAACAAATTCGGCCTAAACCATGCATATGCAAGGTCAAATCTTGGCAAAATTGCAATACAGCTTATTAAAAGGCTATGGCTGATGCACCCTAACAGATGGACCTGGATAACTACGAACATAACAGTGCAATAAAAATGCAAATAAAATCTTACCTTCATTAAAACTCAAGCAGTTATGGTGCTTTGAGCTGAATAGCCTACTACTTGTCATTTTCACTCCACCTTCCAAGTTGGAAGTTTTTTGATGCCAATAAACAGTGTTACACAATATTTCTGAAACTTACTCCAACGGTTTTTGATTGGTCATAAAAACCATCACAAAACAATTATAAGGCTGCTGATCATTTTCTTTTGTAGACAAATTTGCATGTTTAAATCAAACTATACAGAGTTATACTCAAAATCACTTACGGCATATTATTCTTTTAATATATATATACATTTTTGCTCATTTTCATGAAGGTGCCAATAATTGTGGAGGGCACTGTCCATAAATCGGAAGGAATTTTTATGCATGGCCAATAGAATTATGTTACTATGCAGGTATTATGCAGTGGATTTGCATCAGTGAATGGAGTTTTCTCAGTTGGCACTGTTATATATATATATATATATATTGGTGCTGTTATATGTGAGGTACTTCTCTCTAATGGAGAACAGTAGCACTGTGGAGGGTGTAATCTGCACGTGTAAACAATGTGGTGAGGTCCCCTTGGTTAGTAGAATCATGTTTGATGAAAAAGCAGGAAAATATGAGACCTTACTTTCCTGCTTGTACCACAAGCCCCACATGTTACCTCAGAAATGTGTGGCAGATATGATGTTTACAGGCGACTTTCTCCTTGTGAGGTTAACTGCAGTGGTCAGGTGTGTCTACATGTGTGAATGTGTGCATGTTGCCCCTAAAGCATGTGTAAAGAGATTTAGAATGGGATCAAATCTGCCTTAAGCAAAACTGAAAGACAATTTAACAACTTTGTTTAAAAAAAAAACAACCACTCTCCAAAGCCATCTTGCATGGCATAGAGATCCTTGGAGGCACTACAGTGGAAACGAGTCAATGGGCCTCAAGGAACATCAGAGAAATGATAGGGGACCGTGTCTCCGGATCTATATATAAATTTAGGACAACTCTTGAAGGGATGTTGGTTTTGAATGTGGAGACTGAATTCTAAGTGTGAAAGCAAATAGCTAAGGCTAAACTTGGCATAGCACACAGGAGAAATGTGTTAAAGGTCAAATTTTCCATTTACATGCAATTAAAAACAGTAGTAGGAATAAGTGAGGATGCACGATGCTCGATGAGCTCAGCATAGATAGATTTCAATGTTGAGCGAAATCCTTTTTCCGTAATTATTTTCTCTGCTGTTGTAATGTAGCTGAGTATTATGCAATGAAAAAGTGCAGTAGCAGTCAACCAACAAACAGAAGCAACAACGAGATTTTCTTTTTGTTCATAAGCTCCAGGAAAATGCACATTTTCTCCAGCATCTAAATTTGTAGTTATAAATACTTACTGATTAAGATCATTCAACACATTTTTGCAGCATTACTCGTCTTTATTGGCTAATGTGGCTGGCAGGTGAGCGTGAACCACCACAGGCCAGTAGAAGATATTCCAGCTATTCTGATCGCAAATCACCTTGACTTTCAACTAGCCTGAGACCCAACAGTCATGGGCTCCATCTGCTCGAGTGCCGATTGGCTTACGAGGCACGTTATAAATCATGGATGTTTATATATTTATACTTATTCTCTATGGGCAGACATGAAGTGTTCATTATCCTCTAAAGTTGGCCTTGTAATATAGACTGGGACACTGTTATCGTGTGCAAATTGCTCATGCCATGCCATATGCCCTCCACATACTCAAACACACTCTCTCTGTGCCCTTTCATTAATTACGTATGTATACAAATACTCCTTGCGTTTTTCTCATTATTTATACACACAAATTACCCTCCCACCATGGGCTCATTATTCAAATGCAACAGCTTTTCTCTGGAGTCTATTCTATGAGCAGCTCCCTGAGCGGTGTAATCACTAGCACTCTCCTACTCTGTAGAAAGTGTGACCCTGAGGCTATGATTAACTTAATTCTTATATTTGCTCACCGTGAGAAAACATATATAAAACCTTTTTCACGCCCTGGTCAGAGCGCAGCACAACCCCCACTGGCAACTGCACCTACAGCAAGACCAGATGTCCTTCAAGTACCTGGACCTGTGGTAAAAGAAAGTCTTTTTTGTTTAGAACAGAGGGCAACACTGCTTTAACTCACACTGGTGGGCGTGGCTGGGGACATTCTGAGCCCCCTATCCCCTGAAACTGCAATATGTGAGAGCTAATGGGGTCTCAGGAAGGTTTAAATGTGGCCTGAGGACCTGCAGCCGGCATGAACGAGCCTGATTTATGATCCGGCACGTAAAAAAAATGCTCAGCAGTGCCACGCCACAGCTGAAGCCGATTTCAGTCCAGGTCTTGGTGTTAACGAGGGAAGACAAGCCATTTAGCAGGTTTTCCACACCAGCGGCAGCTGTTGTTCTTCCCTTGATCTACATACGTGATTCCAGTGATTCCAGTCCAGTGGTGTTTCCCTACACTGCAAACACACCATAGCTACACCCAGCCAGGTCACAGGTCATTTTTTTTAAAGCAGGGCCAAAGTGTTAAAATCACTGACTTATTACTTACTGGAATAAATCAGCTTTGCTTTACCAAACCTCCACCTCCCCCATCAGACAGGCTGTTTGCAAGCTCTCCAGGGGGCCATTTCTTTAGCTCTGGAAAGGATGTTGATGTTTATTTAAATACGGGACCTCATCAGTGCACCCCAATTAATCAGCCATGTTTAATGATTGCGTAATCAGTGAGATCACATCCCCCGTAGAGGTACAGCTTGCCGTCCACAGAACGTTCCGCTTTGAAAAGGAGAGTATCAGCCTTAATGTTTGACTAATGATACCACTATATACACAGAGACTCACACAAAACCACAATGTGTGAAATTTCAGAGCCTGAAACACAGGGTTTGAGTGAAATCGAATACGCGTCACTGAGTTACATATTTAAAAAAATATGAAAAATAACAACGACAATCAATTGCAGTAGGGAAAATAGGGTTGTAAATCAGATTACAGAGACAGCATGTTTGCAAAATAAGGTGATTAATTCTAAGATTAGAAGGTATCTAAAGGAAAAGTGATATTTTCAAGCAAGACAGACATATCCAGAAGAGAAAATGTAAGCAAAAGAACATTTTTAAAAAATACCAATGAAATGAGATGTTGATGCTAACTGTAACTCTAGAAGAAATGTTTTAATCTGATGTAAATATGCCAAGACATATGGGGTCTTTTAAATGGAAGGTCATTTGAAACTGGTCAGAGTTTCTCCTGGTACATTACAGCCCATGGAGCTTGCCGGGTTTATTACGTAATATTTAATCTAATATTATAAACATTATTTCAATATAAATCTTGTAGAGCCCAGTCTTGAATCTGCATGGCATAGTGAACCGATTCTTGTTTACTCTGCCAGTAATGGCAATTAATTTGTCAAGTTGTCAGTTCCACCACCACCATCATGTATATAAGAGTTGCTCACGCCAAAGCACAAGGGATATCCAGATCACTGAGGCCTATATTTCATCATTGGTAAAGAGGCTTGGGTTCTGCTGCTGTGTAATGACTCTTGGTTTATATGTTTAGCAGCTGGAGGGCTTTGGGTAGAGCACCTAGCCTTCCTTTATTTCTCCACATTCCTCAATCAGGGACATGGAATGGGAAGTTATTGTTGGAATGCATTGAGTTGGAAAGAGATACCATTGGTGCTGTGAGTGACATTTTGAAAACAAAGCAAGAAAGCAGATAGGACAGGGACAGAGCACAGACAGACAGGAGGTGAGGGCTGCCAAAAAAAGAAAAGCCAAGGCGGCTGAGCAGGAAATGTGCTGTTTATGTGGTGTGTTTTGGTAGAACAGGAGTAGGGGGTAGCAGTATGGTGGTAACACGACAGTGAGTGATGCAGATATGATAGGCCAAATGATGCCCCACAGTGAAGCGCGGAGGCTGACTGGGTTTCTTCACCTCTGAGGTCTGAGAGAAGGCAGATTTCGGGAGGAATTGCACAGTTTCCTGACACAGCATTGAAGCACGCAGCCTTTGTGTGGCTCTCCACAGCTCGTCTTTACCAGGAAATGGCAGCATGCAGCACGGCTGGTGATTTGATTTGGTGGGTGGGGGTTGCTGGGGTAAATTGAGTTTTGACACTAATCTCAGGAAGCAGTTAACACACCACAGCCAGGCAACTGAGGCCACACTCAGTGGCACCCATAATAGCAACAACACAGAAGTCTGCCATTTCTTTGGTCGTATTCATGGATGTCTCCCAGGAAAAGAGTAGGATACTCACTTCAGGTGAGAGGTGAGACCTTTCTCCAAAAGAAGTTGAGCATCTTTGGATCTTTACAAGCATTTGAAAAGGAGAGTTGTTTTTTTTTGTTTGTTTTTTTTACCAGCCACCTCACCTATGGTCATGAGCTGTGAGTAGTGACTGAAAGGTCATCAGTACCGGCATCAGAAATCAGGTTCCTCAGCAGGGTTGTTGGGCTTAAAATCCTGGAAAGCCTCATAATAGAGTGGTTGCTCCTTCAAATTGATATGAGCTAGTTGAGATGGTTTGTGCACCTTACAAGGATGCCCATTGGTCAGCTCTTGGTAGAACTGTATCAAGCACATCCAACTGGACAGATCCAGACCCAGGACCTGATGGAGGGATTATATCTCACAGTTGGCTTGGGAAGATCTGAGGATCTCCCAGGAGGAGCTGAAATCTGTTACTGAGAATAGAGAAGTCTGGACTGGCCTTCTCAGCCTGTTGCCACCATGACCCCCAGTAGGAGTTAATTAACACATGCATGAGCCAGCCATGCCTGCTATAGATTTCAATCCAACATCATATCATATATCATATTAATGTCCGACTCTCCTGCTCGCGGATGTTTCCTTCTTGCTAGAACACTGTGTCCTACATGGCTATCCACCCTGATGATGTGGATATTTTAATTCTAGGCTTTTATGGAGGTGAGCAGCAAGGCATTCTCCCCCACTGATATCTTATTTCCAGCAGCTTGATAGCAGACAAACAGCAGCATCTTTGTCTGTGTGTAAATTGGTGAGGAAATGAGAAGTGCCCCCACCTCTCACACTGCTGTCACTGCTATTCTATTATATCTTCCCAGCAGAGGCTGAGCACAGACCACAGTCACTCTGGGAGTCCAGAACCGACTCAAAAAGAGAAGTATCCAGAACCACACTTATATATGGTTTCTATGACTTGATAGCATTGCCACATGGATCAACTATGGGCTGTTGTAACAAAATAGTAGCGTCATATTTTTTATAGAACTTATTATAAGATAGAATGATCAAACTGATGACCAAAAGATTAAACAATGATCTGACTTTAATCTGATCTGGTTTAAGAGTTCCACCAATGAGAATTCATTCAAGTTATAGATCAGTAGTGCTGTATTGTATGTAAACATGCAGTGGGAAAAAAAGTGAAAATATTTCATTAAACTTCATTTCACATTGCTTCAGTTCTTTATATTTTGTTAGAGTTAGAGTTATTTCTTCCATGCTTTAATGATTGTAGGCTAGGTTCAGACAGCAAGGCAAATTTGATTTGTACCTTAAATCTCCTTTTTTTTTCTTTCTTTTTCTTTTTTTTTTTGGCCGTGTCTGCATTACAAATTACAAGTAACCAAATCCTAATTGTCTGTCCAGACTGTAGTCACATATACTCATGTGTCCACATTGGTTGTTATAGTAACCATATGAAGTATATCTGAGGATGGTCAGGCAGGTGAAAGTTAGGTGAAAAATAAAACATGAGCATTCAGATATACTTGATATGCCCTTGAAAACATATTATATATTATGACTGGGCTAATCGAGGCTGTATTTTTGATAAAAATACGTTACTTAAGAAAAAATATAGAATATGCAGAATAAGGTGGCTGTTTATTGGTGTTCAAAAGTAAAGTATTTGCAATGAATGGATAAAATAAACCCCATAAGGTCTATAGTGGTCTATAGTGCACCAGGAGAATATCTGATAAATTTCAAGTAACATGAAAATATGAATAATATTTTTTTAAAAATTAAAAAATCCTTTTTTAACAGATCTATCACAGATCACACTTTACTTAATGTGTACTGACTTACCTTCATGGTGGTTTTCATCTCTGTTATATTTGTCACAAAAGTCAAGAAACACACAAACTGAATGCCAATCACACACACACACACACACACACACACACACACACAGGCACACACACTCACTCACTCAGGAAGACTGATTTGATCAGTCAGTCTGAGTCACATCATGATATTTTAATTTGAAACCATGTACAAATGTAGCTTCAGTTCTAACTAAAATTTAGTTCTAAACTAAATGAAAAGACTGCAGCACCTTTTTCTATTTTTGATACCTAAATATGTTTGCTATTTAAGTACAAATAATATCAGATACTTTAAAACTTTATTTCTGGGTTACGATAATGTTTACGTTGGTAATTTCCCAGTAAGGAGTGTTTTTTTTTTTTCCTTTTCACTTTTACTCAAATATGAGTGCTGGCCTCTTGGATACAATGCTGCTATAATTATCAACCATTTTAGTGACCCAGTTAGTATTTTTGTATTTTCATTCATAACTCATTTCCATCCTTTCTAGAAGTTTCCATTTTCTTTGCTAAAAAGGTGTGCACAGAAGCTCTTCTATACGATCTGCAGTATTTGGGCTGAGGTCAGCTACAGGCAGTCTTACATGTCCAGCTTTTCTCCAGTGTGTGCGGTTTGGAGAGCAGTTCCAAGTCCTACTGCAGATACCCGTCATCATAATTGCCAGTCTCTCGTCAGGCCTTCTGTGTGTTAATGTGCTCGCATGTAAACATGTGGGCAAATATTACAGCTCCCAGGGCACTTGGCCTACTCCAGGACTCCTGAGTCACTGTGCCAGCCTGTGACTGGATGAATTTATTGATTGGTTGGCTAAAGGGTTGAGAGAAGCCAGGGAGCTCCATCTTGTGGTTGAGGAGGCGCCTGCAATCTATACACATCTCTCTCTCTCTCTCTCTCTCGCTCTATCCATCTCTTTTTTTCCTTCTCTTCTTTAAGTCTGTGAGTGATTTCTTTCTAGCATCTTTGATCTAGTGCTGTTGTTTTAAAAAAAGAAAAAAGAAGCAGATATAGAACTTGAAACCTGCTGCACCAAACAGGAACTACATTTTGTTTTCTCATGCTAAGCCTTAAGGGTAATGAGGGGTGACCGTACTAGTTTGAAATGACCCAAATGATCCAACGTTGAACCTGAAAGAGAAATAAGTAGCCTGGAAAAGCTTACAGTAACGACACATGCCTTTTCCTCCACATTAGAGACTGAGGTAATTATTGCTAAATGGAAACCCTTGTGTTTGTCTTTCTCTGTTATGAGTCGCCGTTTGGGTGGCCATTGTTGGAAAGGAGAAGGGGGATTTTTCAAACGTGATAAAAGGACTGCAGACTGATTGGGGTCCCATGGGTATTGGCCCTGAGCTCTTGTTCTGACTTGTTTTTTACTCTTTTCCTTTTTTTGGATGCAGTTACTGTTTTCTCAGGTCAGGTTACATGTTAATTACCTTTCTGTGTTTTACCTTCATACATTCATATGTAATTACAGTGGTAGAAAAACTCTAGTCTTTTTTGATCTGGGGCCTTTTAGATCATGGATGGTTCTCTCGACTGCCTCCAAAAACCTTTCTAAATATTTCGACCGCCATATGATCCTTCATTCATTCATTCATCTTCAGTGATGACTTGATTCTAGTCAGGGTCACAGTGGATCTGGAGCCTATTCCAACCTGTTAGGACACCAGCCCATAACAGGGCGCCATGTACATACATTCGCTTACTCATTCACCCATAGTAGCTAACGCATGTTTTTTGGGAGATGGTAGGAAACTGACATGGACACAGTGATAAAAATGAAACACGGTATCCTGAGCTCAGGATCAAACCAGGGACTGGAATCAATGCCACCTGCTGCACCACCTCGGTTCTCATACATTTTTGTTATTATTGTTATGTCGGTGTTTCTACACATGATCTATTAAATAGTTCTCTACTATACAAGAACAAACTATATGTGCTAACATGGAATGCTCTGAAATGGGAAGAGGGTCCATCAAAATGCAGCTCTGATGGATGATGAGGAACGCGCCACCTCTACTAAGGATTCAATATGGCTCATCTGAGTAAATTAAAGTTAAAAACAATAACAATGTTTTGGCTATCTTCGTAGTAGAATGAGTGTTTCCCATCATCTTAAGCAATGTATTTTGATGCAGTTTAGGAGTTTTGGGGTTTGAGCACCATAGCTAACTATAGACCAGAGATGGCAACTACAAAGAGTCAGATTGATCAAGTTTTTAAGCAGATAACCAGCAGAATCTACATGTAGTTAGACTCACTCCCCGTCTCACAGGTGGATGATTAGTTCTAAATGCAATGGCAAGGTGCAGAAATTGAATTCTATGCTGATTGTATTCAGCACTGGTTTGCATTGACAGGATGCAGGGTGCTGCTTTAGGCAGGGCTGCTCCTCTTCAACACAAAGCCTGCTTTGGCTCTTATTTAATTAGCTTGACGCTAACCATTTACTGAGCGTAACTAGATTACTCTCATTATAAAGAGATTAGACTTATTTGCCAACCAAGCAGCAAACCAAAGCACCCTCTGTCTTTTCAGTTTCCAGCATGCCACATTCTGCGAATGTGTTTACAGAATGTGCTTTCTGCAGATGCTTCATCATATTAGATAGAGCTGTTGGAAATGGGCTGTGATATGTGTTATTGGGTGGAGCTTTGGTTGCGGTTAGGTGTTGGGGTTTTTTTTCACTCTCTTTGTCGTGATCTGCCTGGATCAAGGAACTCCAGGCTTGTTGTTTTTTTGGGTTTTTTTTCCCACTTCAAAGATGACACACAGAGCGAGGCAGAGGGACAGCAGGAGGTCAGAGGGAACAGAGATGATGTGACCAGGCCATGGCTATTCGGAATATACAACCAAAAATGTCACTCGCGTACACACCAGACGCTGCACCAAATTTATCATTGAAGAGGACAAAGAGGACAGTGGTGTATTGTTTCTAACTGTCTGTTCATTCACCTGCCTTTCTCCTTGCTCTTCGTAGACACTGGGTTTCCATGAAACACAGAAAAATGCCTCTCTGTAAAGAATGCTCACGTTTGACCTTGATTTCTAGATTCATTTTACAATCTTTATTTTATTTATTTATTTATTTATTTAAAGGTGATGCACAAAAGAATACTATATGTGTACAATTACTAAGAGTTTTGCCATGTTTTCTTGCACGGAGGAAAGAACAGAAAACATGTTTACTCGGGAACTCACTTTCTGAGCACATCTGTTGGCAGATCTATATTTTCAAACATCAACATGTCAGGGGTATTCAATTTTTTTATTTATTTATTTATTTTTTTAATTTAACAGTCCGGTTACATACAAGTTCCATAAAATCAGCATGACTGGTAAAAACAGTTACCTTTTAATGCTTAACTCTTTGAGCTTATGTATTAAAATATTATAAATAAGAGACTTTGAAATGGTCACGTTTTTCACCCTGGCGCTTCACGTTAGCACTTTTGACTAGAGGCATGGACACATCTGTTTTGGACTTCACGTGGAGAATAAATGTGTACTTTTTCACCGTTTATTGGATCTGCAACAGTATTTTTTTTTTTTAAAGTACTCAGTTCAAGCTGCTGGTATGCTTTGCTAGATCCACCAGGTGATCCACCACTGATCTATATGAAATGTGTATTTTTGTTGTATGTTTTTATGAAGTAGATCTGATGGTCTATGAATACCACAAAACCTGAGACAAAATGGAAGTAACCCAAATTACGTGTTACTATATTGCTCCAATGTTGGAAAGTTTAAACATTTAGTGATGAACTTCAGGGGGGTGTGGTGGTTTATTGGTTAGCACACTTGCCTCTCACCGCTGCAGTTGGGGGTTTGATTCCCACTTCCTCCCTGTGTGCATGGAGCTTGCATTTTTTCCTCAGGCTCTAGGGGTTTCCTCTGGGTACTGCGGTTTCCTCCCCCAGTCCAAAGACATGCATTGTAGGCTGATGGGCATTTCAAGATTTTCTGTAGTGTGCGAATGAGTGTGCGACTGTGCCCTGTGACGGGTTGGCACCCCATCCAGGGTGTCCCCCGCCTTGTCCCCGAGTCCCCTATGATAAACTCCAGGTTCTCCCTGACCCTGTGTAGGACAAGTGGAAAATAGCTGGATGGAATTTAGCAAATGCCAGTATACTTCTATTATAAGTGAGTTGCTATTAAACAGGTTTTCTGTTCTGTTCTCAGGTTCTTATTCTTAGGTTGAAAAAGTGTTGTATTTATATGGAATTTTACTTTATGCTTATATTAGAAAGAACCTTTAATCATTCCAATGTAAGACATTATTTTATTATTTTTATTGTTTTAGAGATTTGCTGCATGTATGTGTTATTCTTTGCATTAAAACAGTATGTAGGGCAGATCCTCCTAATTTAACAGCAGTCTCTCGGAAATTCCATCTGCCAGACATTGTGCCATTTTTGACAGGATTTTTGGGAAACAATTTAACTTTAAGCCTTATGCTGTGCATTCTGCATTTTCCGTTAATTGAAAAGGCAGTGTGTCAGTCTGTCTGTCTCGGTGTCTGATGCAACACACACACACACTAACACCACACAAAATAACACACATTCTGACCACCACACTACCACATGCACCTGTACAACTAGCTCCCAGTTAATTGGACAGAATTGCTCCTGGTCTCCGTGGCAACTGCGACCTGCCACGAGATGAATTGAAACTGTGCAGATACGCACACCACCTCCCATTACACCCCCACAACCACTACCTCCCCCCAGCCAATCTCTTAATCTCTTCAGTATTATTTATGGCTGCGCCACTGAGGGGCCCAGATGTGAGCAGAGTGAGATGGAGACTGAAGAGAGGAGTCAGCTGTTTCAGGCCAGCAATACGCTCCTCTTAAAAGCTTCTCAATCCTATTGTGTGATTAGCGGGCTTATCCCTTTTGCTTCTTTTCCCCACTTTTTTGTGCAATGTGAGTTTGCTTTGAACAAGACTGATACAGGTAGTTTTTATTGATTTTTATTTTTTTTAAGCGGTCCAGTCTGAACTTCACTCTGGCATATAAGGCAAGGCATCAGGGCCGTCTGTATGCGGTCCTGTCATCTCTTATAACTGACATTTTATTACGTCTCTAAATGTCTCTAAAAGCCTGCTCTGTCGCTCAGGCCCCATCCAGGGGGAAGACACAGTGGAAGAAAAGAGAATTAAACCAAATGGCAGAAGACGAATAAAAGTGAATTAGCGAATAACAAATTGCCCTCCTTGCCCAGCCTCTCTAACTATTCCTCCTTCTTTTTTCTGCATCCAACTTGTTCGACATCTTTTGGGCCGAGAGCCAAAAAGGCTTTTATAACCATAAAGGGTATGGATCAAGATAAATCACATTAAACTGTCTAATTTAATTAAAGTATTGACAAAACATAATAGATCCTTACATGGGTTTAGGGGTTGTGGGGAGGGGAGCGGAGCGGAGGGGGCGATTTCCATCTCTAATTTCCATACATGGGGCTAACTTAGGAGTGGTACAGGAATGTTGAAGCCCAAGTAGTGAGCTTTAGGCACCCAAGGGAGCATTTTAGCCCATTTACAATGATTTAGAAGCTGCTCTCTTTTTCATGCCCTCTACTACCAGCAGAAGAAAAAAAAAGTGCAGTGGCGTAATGAAGCGAATGACTGTCACAGTTTAGCCTGCGTCAGCGGGCTGAGGATGATCAATATGGGAATATTTTTATTCATAAAGAGTTAATTAAATCAAGAAGTCTTTGAGCTGGATGTAAGACAGTAAGCAAGGGCAGAAAGTTAAATGGCTGGAATAGAATACAAGGCCACATGCTGCCAAGCTCTGATCGGTACATTGGAGAAACTAATATACATATATGTTGTGCTTTCTCTCTTTCCTTTCTCTTAAGTTTCTTGGCTCCATACATGCCTCTGTGTTACTCAAATCTCAATGCCATTTCTTTCTCTGGAAGGTTTAAGATTAAGGTTAGTGTAGCTGCTCTCCCTAGATTTCCCCTGTGACTTCTTTTAAGCCCTCATTTGGCTTTGGCCTTCTACACGTCCAACAAGTATTAACCTACACTCTTCGGTACTGCTGTATCATTTAAATTGAACAAACCAGAACCACAGCAGTAGGAACCTCCAGCTAACGGGATGAAACGCGATGATGTCCTGCTGCACCTCTCTCTTCATGAAGAAAGCGCAGGTTCACATCCAAAGCCAGCGTGTGGTTCCCTGCCACTTGCCAAAATCCAGTATTTGTCTCTTTGTTTTAGAAATAAGTTTCAGCACAGAAACCACAGTCGTAATTCAAATGAATGGAACAGAAAGGTCTGTTTTTTGGGGGTTTTTTTTTACAAAGAGCGGGCAGATTATGCAGGCCTGTGCTTCATGGAGAATAAGAGGCAGAGGTCAGTCTTGGTTCCTCACACTGAAAGCAACATTTGGCCTCTGCCTTCCCGCTATTTATTATACTGTCTATTGAAAACATGCCTCTATTCTCTGGTTTAATTAAGAGCTACTGTCATCCTGAAAGCCAATTACAGTTGAGAGTCTTTCAGAGCCAGGAATCCATAGTGTTTTAATTTGCGTCCATTTTTTTTTTTTTTTTTTCAAACTGGCCATAAACCAAAATGGAGACTGCTGCTAACTGCAGAAGAATCCTAGCGTACTGCTCAAGGCCCATCACAGCCATAACCACAGCCATAAAAAGCTGAAATACGAGTCAGGGTCTGTATTTATTATGCACTGTTCTATGTATCTTTATAGAATAAGTGTTAAATGAATTGCAGCTCTAGGAGTGGTGGGAGTGGCCTCGCGCTATCACAGGAGAAAAGGATGAATATTGACAGAGAGAGAGAGAGAGAGAGAGAGAGAGCGAGAGCACTCAGCATGCAGAGAGGCAACAGCAGCTGGAATGAGAATATGCACCAAGAGATTGCACCAGGGAGAGTCGTCCATTCAAGACGTCTTTGGTTTCATAAAACAAAATGCTTATGGAGCCCTCGGGGGGTCCTCTTCTTCCCCTATGGTTCTGGCTGTGTCTTTTTTAATGAAAGAAATAAAAAATGTGCATCTCATAACCCCCAAGTGCCCCAAGTGTGTGTGTGTGTGTGTGTGTGTGTGTGTGTGTGTGTGTGTGTGTATTCAGACAGAGTAGTGCCTGACCCTGTGAGGCCGCTGTCTTAACCCTATCATCTCTCGGACGATTCCCCAGGACACCCTGATGAAAAACAAATACGTGTGTGGCAGTGCAGCCTGAACCCCACGGTGCTCTGTTTGTCTCTCGGATTTTCTGGAATCTTAACGCTTTGAATTTTGGCCTCTAAAACACACACGTGTCAAATCACACAAGAGTTCTCGGTTTATGCTCTGAAGAGCGAGGTGTCCTTCCCTGAAGCTGGAAAACGCTGGTCGCTGGTGAGATGGAATATAAAGGAGGTGTGATTGGTCACAGTTATGAGTGCCTGAGATGAAATGAATAATGCAGGGTTTCTGACAGGAATGGCCATCGGCTACTGGTCACCTTTCACCCGTGTGTGTGTGTGTGTATGAGATAGATAGATAGATAGATAGGGAGATAGATAGATAGATAGATAGATAGATAGATAGATAGATGGACAGATGGACAGATTTGATATGTGATGTACAGCTGTGGGAAATGTATATAAATACAGAGCATGGAGCTCATAGTAAGTACATCAGAGTAGCTGAAACTGTAGTTGGGGGAAATGTAAAGAATAAAACATAACAGAGCACAATTATCCATCCATCCATCTTCTATACCGCTTATCCTTTTCAGTGTCCCAGGGAACCTGGAGCCTATGCTCCCTGGGATAGGCTCCAGGTTTCCCTGGGACCCTGAAAAGGATAAGCGGTATAGAAGAGCACAATTATATGTTTTATTAATTTTATGTACATCTAATATTGTTTAACATAGTTCCTGTTATCACATATGATGTAATGCATTATTATTTGTTAAATAACACTATGTTTATGCATAATGCGTTTACATAACGTGGAGCATACACCGTACAAGTCGTTGTGATTGAGTTGTTACTATAGAAACGAAAACATAATTATTAACATGAATTCATATAAACCTGTCATTTGAATCCAATTTGAACTGACGCACTACTGTCAAACCTGCTGTTATAGAAAGTTAATCAACATCTTCCAGTCAGACCAATCAGATTTTTGGCATGAATCAGTGCTGTGATATAATGCAAAAATGTCATAGTGTGATATTTCCATCCATCCATCCATCCATCTTCTATACCACTTATCCTCTTCAGGGTCACGGGGAACCTGGAGCCTATCCCAGGGAGCATCGGGCACACGGCGGGGTACACCCTGGACAGGGTGCCAATCCATCGCAGGGCACAATCACATACTAGTGTGATATTTAATTTGACAAAATGTTTGCCAAAACAGCGGTGACATTTACAGATCTATTCAAAACAGTTTCAGTGCTATTCACACATAACATTTTCAAAAATATATATTATTATTACTATTATTAAAAGGAGTCAAATGTAGATTTTAGGGTCCAATCAACATTTCTGATAAACTCAGAAAAGTTTAATGAATTAAATTTAATTGATATATTGATATCATATACCCCAGCCCTAATTGGCATTGGTGCATGTAAATGAGTGTGTAACTGTAAGAAGCAGGGTGTAATAATAATAATAATAATGATAGTTATAATACATCCATCCATATTTTATACCGCTTATCCTACACAGGTTCGCAGGGAGCTTGGAGCCTATCCCAGGAAACCCGTGGCACAAGGCAGGGGACACCCTGGATAGAGTGCCAAAATATCACAGGGCACAATTGCACACACACTCATACACTTCGGGGAATTTGTAAATGCCAGTCAGTCTACAATGCATGTCTTTGGACTGGGGAGGAAACTGGAGTACCCAGAGGAAACCCCCAAAACATGGGGAGAACATGCAAACTCCACTCTCACAGGGTGAGGCAGGAGTCGAAGCCCCAACCCTGGAGGTGCAAGGCAAACATGCGAACCACATTTTTATTCACCTTATTATTATTATTATTGTTATTATTATTATTATTATTTATATACCAATTTTTTATACATTTATAATGCAGCACAAATTGCTATATAGTGTGCCATAAACAGGAATAAAGAACCAAAAGTTAGAAATAACAGTGTAAAATAGGCATTTAATAATAATAAAGTGAATAATAGTAGTGATAGAAAGAAAAACATTAATAATCCCATAATCACATTATATATACACATACACATACACACACACAGTGCAGTGTGTGTATGTATATTTATGTATATAAACGTAATGTAAAAGCTACATTGCAGTAAAAGTAAGTAAAAATAAATGCTGGGTAAAAGCTAAAGTGAAAAAATATATGTTTGGCTGTTTATTAAATATCAGTGATACATGGAGTTTGATGAATGTTTATTGGTAATGTGTTCCAGATCTTTGGTGCATAAAAGTAAAAATCTGCTTCATGTTGATTCATGCTGCTTCCATGCAATATTTGGAAAAGGTTAGCTCTAGATTATCTTAAGGCACGATTTGGATCATAGTTTATCAGGCATTCAGAGATGGATGATGCTGCTACACCAGTAAAGGATTTAGTAATATAATTTTATAGTCAATTCTAAATGAAACGGGCTGCCAGTGGAGTGATGTTAATATACTTACTGGTCTAATAAGATCTGACTTACAGTTCCAGTGAGCTGAGATGAGTGTATCGGTGTATAATGTGTATGGTAACGAGAGTGTGTATAGATGTGGGTCAGGGTGTATCGGGGTGTTTTTTTATGTGGAAAGGGATTATAGGGTGTGTGTTCTTGTGGTTAGGTGTGTATGATGTGGATTTGAATGGAAAGCATTTAAAGTGAAAGTAAAGGTGTGGTTAAGGGTTTACTGGTGGTGTGTTTATGGGGAACAGGGATGTACAGAGTGTGGAGGTGGGGTTAGTGGTGTACAGGAGGTAATGATAATGAGTCTTTATTGGTCACATATACATATGCACAGTGAAATTCTTTTCTTCACATACCCCAGCATGTTAGGAATTTTGGGTCAGAGCACAAGGTCAGCCGTGATACAGTGCACCTGGAGCAGAGAGGGTTAAGGGCCTTGCTCAAGGGCCCAACAGTAGCTGGGGCTAGCAGTGGGGCTTGAACTCCCGACCTTCTGATCAGTAACCCAGAGCCTTAACCTTAACCGCCAAGCCACCACTGCCCCTACTAGGAGGTAGGGAATCTCTATCAGCCCAGTATCGAATCATGTTTTCCGGTCTTTTCCAGTGATCGATTGAAGTCATAAAACATATGATGATGACCAACATGACAGATCTGACTTGAATTGTCTTAAAGCATATTATTGGTCCAGTCCTGATAATGATTACTGGGAGTGTGTAAATACTAATAAGGGTTTACAAGTGGTGCGCTTATGTATTAAGGAGTGTGTAAATGGGCTTGAGATTTACTTGGGTGTGAAGATTATCAGGAATGTGTGTAGGAGTGGTCAGGAGTGTGTAAAAGGTTATAGGGAGTATGTGTGGGGGTGTTTTGAGGGTTTTCTCGGCTAAACTGAAGACTGGACTTGGCACTCAGATAATAGCTAAGCAAAACGAGGCAGCGTGTGATTGATAGATAGAAGGTGAAGCATAGACACGGCAGGAGACGTATCAGCAGCAAAGTCTGTCCAGCTCTGCTCGGCTCAGCTCATGATAAGGAAAATGGAGCGACGTAGATCCTCACTTTTTGACTTTATAGCTTTAAAAGACTGGCTTTGAGCGAGGCAGTGATTTGATCTGGGAGAGCTGCTTCTATGCGTTCCTGTGTTCATGTTACAGTAATATGGTCTTTATCCTTGCTTGTCTTTGACAATCACATTTTGCCTTTGTCCCTTTCATGCCCGTTTCCTGCGGAGAGTAAACACTGTGAGAAACGCCGCCTGAATAATCCAGCTCCCAAACACTTTATTCATTTGCTGGGGGGAGGGTAGGTGAAAGATGAAGTATGACATTTACGAAAATGCGATAAATAGAATTGACCCACGCACCACCTAATTCTTTTTTTTCTGCGAACGCGTTTTGTGTCGTGCGCTCGAGGACGGATTTTCCTTGCACTCCCGCTCTGTTATCCGTGTGTGTGTTGTTGAGCTTTTATCAGTAATATGTTTTGGTGCTGCCAGGTTGTCTGGACATGGGAGGCTTTAATGGAATCAATAGGAGATTTATGGCAGCCATCCTGCGAGTCAGGAGGAGGAGGGCGAAAGGAAAATAAAATTAATGAAATTTGCGAGCAGATTGTCAGAGGCGGGAGACGAATGCACTTGCCCCCTACACACATGCTGTCTGTGTGTGTGTGTGTGAGTTTGAGCCTTAATATCTTCCTCTCCCTAAGGTACATCTGTAGGCAAACCAGTAGATGATTCTGTGTACAAGCATGAGATCCAGTTTGTAAGGCTAGAACTTGACATGTACTTCAAATCTTGTATCTCTGAAGAAAATAAGTACTGTGCATAGCTATTTCATCTGGCAGAACGATCCTCTCATAAACCTTAATTTTCACTTCATAGCCCCTGCCTCAAGTTTCAGGTTGTTCTTCATTAAATGTCACCTAATGCCGGTTATTACCATGATGTCTTCAGTCCTCGTCTGCGAGGTAATCTCTCCCACACTTCGAGGACTGAGTACCGAGTCGATCATGGCTGCGGAGAGTGATAGTTTCTCATAGCTGCTCTTATTCAGCTAGGGCAGTTTGCTTTTTAGTCAGAAAGACAGGAGGGCATAATCCAGCTGAGTAAACAAAACAATAAAACATTTATTATCCGTGGAAGTTCTCGCCTCTTAGCTTGAAGAGGAATCTCAGGCCAAGCTCCGGCGCTCATAAACAATTAAAAGCGTAGTCGTAAAACACATCTTCTCCCTCTGCCCGTGCTCCTCACGCCTGCTTCGCGTTCACGCCATCGAAGCCGGTATGCAAGTCATCACCAGAGCCGTGTTCGCTTGGACACCTGTGCGTTAAACATCCCTCGAAGCGATCACTTTCACACTCATAAGAAAGCACGATCGTATGAGCGAAACAAGCTCCCACAGTGCTAGCAGAGCACATGTCAAAAGCAATCAAGGCCAGCCAGACGCAAATCCATATTCCCTCACTGCAAAGCAGAACAGAGTTATTAATATTTTTTGCACTAATAAAACTTGATTAGTTCCTAAAAACAACTGCGTATCGGATTTTCCAGCGAAGCAAAACAGCAACGTGGGTCCAATAAGTGCTGTTTGTATAATTCTCCTAAGAGGAAATTGCTGGCAGTCCTATGGCTGATGCATCATTACAGAGCACACAGCGTGCCTGGCAGAATTCCTCGGAGTGTTTGGATCTGTGCCTGATTGTTTATCAGTGAAATTGGTTGGAGCAAGGGCAGACAGGTTAACCCGAGCGCCGCTCTCTCCATGTTACGTGTTGCAGCCATGACTAAGAGGCAGACGCTCTGATTAGCCGGGCCGATATTCCATAGCTCATTTGTTCCCTCTCTGGCTAGTAATTGCATTCTGCTTTTCAAATTATATTTGCCGTTATCAGCCTACAAACAAACAAGTTTAATAGAGTTAAGCAAAACCATTTCAAAATGTCAAAAATCGTTTGCCTCCTAACTCGAACATTAAGGGAAAATATTCGGGCCATTAATACTGATTTTTGTGCATTTGTGTGTGTGTGTGTGTGTGTAAAAAGAAAAAAAAAAACGATTTTTTTTATTTTCCCTGTCTTCTATTTACATGTTACTCAAAGTGAATGTAATATCTTCATTCAGAATAATGAAATGCATGTGGGAGAAATGCTCACACACACACACACACACACACACACACACACACACTCACACACACACACACAAATGTGCACGTACACATACAAATGCTCACACATATTCACAGCGATGGAGGATTCAAAGACAAGAAGCAAGATGTGACATTTATGGTCTGTTGAACAATTTTGTTTTAGACTTCAAAGCAAAGGAGTATCATTCAAGAAAGGCCGAGTTGTTTCAACACCCATCTGGCCTGAGATGCTTCTCTGCTTCTCTGAAATGTGAAGTGACTTCAAACATCCTCCTAATATTTCATCTCTGTTTCTCTCTTTCTCTCTCTCTCTCTCTCTCCCTCTCTCTCTCTCTCCAGGGACCTGAGTGAGAATCAGATTCAGGCCGTACCTCGTAAGGCTTTCCGTGGAATCACCACCGTCAAGAACCTGTAAGTCTGCTGCACTACGCGCCGTGCGCTCTCCTCTAAACAGCTGTCGCCCTAAAGAAGATTTAAACGCTCGCTCCATTAAGCCGGAGCAAAATGAAAAAAGTTCCCCCACGCTTCTATTTAGCGCAAGTTCTGCTATGTTACTTTATCTCACCAATAGAAAGAGGACAGATGCTTCCCAGGAGGCAGGGTACATGCCTATAGCTTAGATTCCTTGAATCATTTGTCTTAATACTTGATAAGCTTAGCAATCATGAGGAATCAGTTAATCAGTACGTCTCAGTAAGATAGATGTGTTCGGGATATTGCTATGAATAATACTCCCCTACCACTTGCAATTACACTAATGGACTTTGACAAATTTATGCTCTCACTAACAGATGTAGGCGCTGCGCTTTTTTTTTTCCTTTCTCTCCTATCTGCTCATTATAAAGATAGACAAGCAACACGTCCTAAAATGGACGCGGATTTTGTAGCCAAACCGCGTGAGGAATGTATACGTTTGAACGCTCAGCCTTTCTGTTATGTGCCGTTGGCTTCGCTTGTGGGGCTGAACCACAATGAAGGAGTGGAATCATTGTGAGCCAACATCCTCCGTCTCATGCCTACAACAATAAACGTCGCATTCCCCAGCTCAAGGCCAGGGCTGGCGAAATCCAGCGTTTTGATAAGTTCCCCTTAATGAGTGCGAGAGCGTAACTGTTAATGTTATACATAATGAGCCACTCCCTCTGTTTGTAGTTAAAGATCAGTTGTGGTATGTGATTTTCCCACTCATGGTGCGGCGCAGTGCGGTTCAGGAAGCTTTATTACTTTATCTGATTGTCGTTGTGTTCCAAACCCAGTTTAAAGGGTCAGTACAATCCTGCTACATGCTGGGAGCTGGAACATAGAGTTCTGAAAACTGACCTCTCCCTACTGCTCTGGTCTCAATATTCAATGTCAGGCTGATTATTTTATATGAGTGCAGAATAATACAGAAGAGTCCAAAAGTTGGGCCGGAAAAGGAATTCTTATCAGAAATGGATACAGTTACGCTTAGTTATAATTATCGAACATCTTCTGGACTAGATTATTTTTAACAAATGGAACAGAAACAATGAATGAAAACACATGCTATAACAGAGTCCGTATTTTTAGTCATTAGAGGACAACAGCGATTACCAGTGTGTGTTGGGAGAACACATCAACAAGGCAGAATGTTTGCGAACAGGATATTAAAGTACATTTCAGGTTTATTCGAGAACTTCCAAGACAAGTATAATAAATGTTTCAACTCTACATAAAGTTGAATTGTCCGATCTGATTAGTCAGAAGGCGTTGATTCGTTTTCTGTAACAGCAGAAATATTCAAATATATTAATGCACTCATTCTAATATGTTAACGTTTCTATAGTAACAGTGTACACAAGGATTAGTAAGATGGATGATACATGTGAATGGATTTTCAAAAAGAGAGGCTGCGCATTAAGATAAAAAGTTAAATGCATTGTTATTTAATTTAAATAAATGATAGTGTTGGTAAATTGCTCTGAAATAATAGGAATAAAAGGCTTTGGGACGTCGTGTTAATGGAAAACACTCAGCTTCAGTGTGGTAACAGTAACTCCGCTTTGCATCTGGCTGCATAACAGTACCGCTTCATTCAGTGCGTTTACATGGACAACAATAATCCGATTTCAACCTGATTAAGACAATACTCTGATTAAGAAACTACCATGTAAACAGAGATTATTGATGACCTTAATCTAACTTAAGTTATACTCGAAGTAAACACAAATTGCATTAAGACATGTGGGGTACTCCTGTTTTAGTCGCATTATCGATGTATATTACAGACATATACACCTTAATCACATTATTAACGTCGTGTGAGAGTTTTCACAGCACAGCTGCGTCCAAATCCGCGTACTTACCTACTATATTTTAGCCGAAATACATGTATCTCAGCTGCTATATAGTAGGTAAGTACGCGGTTTGGGACGCAGCCCACGGCATCAAGCAGTCGTCTATTTGCACGTATAGCATGACAAATAATTAACTGCACTTGAATCTTTCGTAAAATTAAAAATAAAAACACCCAGAACTGTATACAGTACCATAACAAAGACGAACTGTATGTTGATACTTGAAATTCTGGAGGGAACGTCGGATGGCGTAGTGTAGGGACGTGATGACGTGTGACGTTAACCCTAACGCTGTGACGATCTATGTTCTATAACATGTAAAACGGAAACATGAAAGGAATATTATAAAAGTGACTCATGTAAACACCTTAATCAGAATATTGTCTTATTCAGAATAAGGTCAATAATTAGATTAATGCTGTCCATGTAAACGTAGTCAGTGATAACTTAAACACATCAGGATTTTTGGCTTCCTCAATCAGTTAAACATAATGAATTGGTGAGCTTAGCTGAAGTCCACTAATTGGCTAACGTTACATAGCGGTGTTTATTAACTGGTATGTGAAATCTTGAGTTTTCCATTTGTGTGTTTTTTTTACTGTGATGATAAATTTGTTCGCTGATTTGGCATTTCAACAAATAACACTTAATTAGTATGACTAAGAGCAGTGGGATTGTGATTGTGATTAAAAGATGGATTCATGTGAAGGAATAATAATAATAAAAAAAAAAAAAAAAAGCTGTAATGCAAGGGGGAAAAAAGCTTTTATCATTTTTTGTTGATTTAAAATGATGAAGTTAAATAACTCTATTGGCTGAATCATTGTGATAAATTTATATTGAAATGTTTTGTTCAGCCCTAAATTAAAGTATTACTGAAGACAGAGTATGAGCCAAGTAAAACATATTATTTTGATATGTTCTTGGACAAAAATGGTAGGGTCATTCCATCTCAAGTGGTCCAATGCAGGTTGCTTTTCATATTTATTTATTTATTTATTTATGTGTGTGATTACCTCATGTATTGGCATTGCAAAACCACCAGGTTTTTTTGTTTGTTTGTTTGTTCTTTACACAGTTTTTTTGGTTATACAGCTGTTTACAGAAACCTCAATATGTCTGCTCAGGATAGCTCCTTGGAACAAAAACTGATCTCTAGAGTGCATTACAAGGTACAAAGACATATATAAACATTTTGCACATCCGTGTTCCTTAGACTTAGAACTCAAGTCCGAATTTAATGCTCAAGATTTCTCACGGTTCCACTTTTAGGGTGAATTCACTGTATAATGAGAAGGGTTCGAGTCTCAGTCTTAATTTATTTTAGGGGGTACCTACTGTAGGTAAGTGTAGTGTGCAGGCAGAACATTTCAAATTGGATACTTCTCTCTTTTTTTATGGGAGTGAGAGTGCGATTTTTAAAAAAAGTTGCCTCACTTCGGGTTGATTATCTCTGGTGAGGGACCAGATATGAGCTTGAAATTTTCACAGAAATAAGTCCTCTATAGTAGCATTCTGCTGTAAATAAATTGTGAGTTTGAGATTGGAGGTAAACTCTGCAGGACAGTGGATGTCAAGGGCCAGATTTGAAGTACCAGCTCGATCTATCATGTTGGAACAGGTGCACACTTGGTATGCGTGAGTAAATGGTAAATGGTCTGCACTTATATAGTGCTTTACACTGTGTCTCATTCACCCATTCACACACACACACACTCACACACCAATGGTAGCAGAGCTGCCATGCAAGACGCCAACTTGCCATCGGGAGCAACTTGGGGTTCAGTGTCTTGCCCAAGGACACTTCAGCATGTGGAGTCATGTGGGCCGGGAATCAAACCGCCAACCCTACGATTACTGGACGACCCGCTCTACCACCTGAGCCTCATATTAGATTTTATCCAAACTAATGGATTAGATTAGAATCCAAATATGGAATGACAGTGTTCAGTTGTGTGTTTTATCAATGAACAATGTCCTAAACAGCGCTGTGGTGTTGTTTCGACCGTGATAAAAGCAGTAAGTGACTTAGTGATGTAGTAAGTGATGTAGTAAGTTATTAGCGCTTGTTTTTCTATCCTATCTAATAGGCTAATTGGCTTGTATTGACAAACTGGCCTGAGTAAGACTGACTGGTTTCATATTCAAAAACAGAAAAAGTCACATTGTTATGTCTGGGTAAGACTGTTTTCATTAGCTAATGGCAAGGTTGTGCACAGTAATTGCATTTGGCTGTGTGTGTGTGTGTGTGTGTGTGTGTGTGTGTGTGTGTGTGGCCTGATACAGTTAAATGAGTGTCACTCCCTGTGCTGACCTCACTGACCTGCGTCAAACAACTCCCTGTCTGAATGTGCATGTTTACTAATCACTGTGGGTCAATGAATCTCTCCCCACACACACACAGACACACACACTGTTTTCCAGCATTGCTGTCTCTAAATCAATGTGCACACCCAGCACAGTCACTTGTGCATTCCCACTCATATCCATTTTTCAAAATTCCCTCAACACCTGCATTTCTATGCCTGACAGTTATGTCCAGTTTCCCTTCCAATCGTTTCTGAGCGAGTGCTTGGAGAGCTTATCTTTCACTAGATGTCATGTACACGGACACGCATGGTTGACCAGTGCGTGAGCACCGAGCAGATGAGCTCGTTTTTCCAATATCGGCTCTCGGGAAAGGGGAGGAACGGGGAATTAAACCTGTTCTTCCTCCTAGCAACCCCATAAAAAATGCACAGCAAGGTGACTTTTGATTTAATAGCTGAAATAGTACTGCCTCTGTTTTGTTTTGTTTCTTTGTATTAACCAGGAAACAATAGAGAGGCACTGGTCCAGGAAAAGCATTGATTTTTTCATATACTTTCAGTGTCCTAATGTTCGCCTGGTGTACACTGCTGTAGTGGCTGATAAAGAATCACATCTCTCTCTCTCTCTCTCTCTCTCTCTCTCTCTCTCTCTCTCGTAACCTTCCCCACATCTCCTTAGCACACTTTGCTGGAGTCAGCATCCTTCACCTTCTTTGCCGAGCGGCCATATGGCTAATATCTCCATCGAGTTGCCTTCCGCAGCTAACAAGCCTGCATGTGCTACGCTCTGTTTCTCCCGTCTGCATTTCCAGTCATAGCTGGTCTCTGTATACGTCTCGCTGACACGCTACACCGATTCCACTCAATCGTACGACCGCAGAGCTTTAAGGTCCTCAGTGTCCTGGAGTGGAATGCCACTTCTCCCATCATAATACACTGAAGGCTGTGTGATGATCTCTACACGCACACGTATTATGCTTTATGCATGTGTCAGCACAACCTAGAGAGCATTGCATTATTGTGTCTATGAACAGGCGATTAATAGTGAATGAGGCTCTGGCGCATCCATCCTGGTGACATTGTTATTCATAGAGTGCAAATGTAGCGTAGAGCTGCATGAATTGCCTGCTCGCTGTAGGGGTGAGGATGCTCTGTCACCTGCAGCTGAGGTGAGATTGAGAGAGAGCCCACGCTCTGGTTTCCTTTAGGAGAAAGAACGCACAGGGGTAATTCACATATGATGTTGATATAGTACAATATTCATAATGTAACGCTAAACTTTTCTGACGTAGCGCAATATCCTCTAACATTTTTGAATAATTTGATGGATTTACAGAATGTTTTCTTTCCACCTTTTCACTGCGAAATAAATAGATTTTCAGAAATACCACTTTTTCCTTTCCGATCCTGATACTGAAACCTGGATAATCAGCCGATACCGATCCAGTACTGTTTTTCTTAAAAAACGACTACGCTTTGAAATGTGTTTTTTTTTCTTTCTTTATTGATGCACAAACTCTTTCACACAAAAATCACTTACATTGAAAATACACAGGTAATGAATTATCATAACACTTTACAATAACAGTACATGAATAATCATGCACTAATACCTGAATGAGTACTAATGACTTAATGAGTCTTTGTTGATCACATATACATATGCACATTCTTTTCTTTGCATACCCCAGCATGTCAGGATTGGGGTCAGAGCACAGGGTCAGCCATGATACAGCAGAGAGCACTAAGGGCTTTGCTCAGGGGCCCAACAGCAGCAGCAGCAGCAGCAGCAGCTTGGCAGTGCTGGGACTTGAACCCCCCAACCTTCCGATCAGTAACACAGAGCCTTAACCGCCAAGCCACCACTGCCCCTGATGTATTAAGGCATTTTAATGATGAGTTAAGGCATGCACTAATCACTAATGAAGAGCTAACCTTAACTACGTCTTTAGAATTCATGCCTGAATAATGACAGCATGTTTGTACATGCTTTTTAGTTTTAATGTATTATTGTAGTAATGCACTGGATGGTGACTGTGTGCGCAGCTGCATATTGCAAATTATATAAACAATTTGAGATTATGCACATTAAAATCATATTCTTTCTTATAGAGCATGTTTGATTCAGTTTGCCCATACGTGTTAATTAATACATTAACTAACAAACATACTAACATGTACTTAAGGTGGTTATTAAGGGACAGTGGTGGCTTGGCAGGTAAGGCTCCGGGTTACTGACTGGAAGGGTCGGTGTTCAAGTCCCAGCACTGCCAAGCTGCCACTGTTGGGCTCTTGAGCAGGGCTCTTAACCCTCGCTGCTCCAGGGGTGCTTTTCATGGCTGACCCTAACATGCTGGGGTATGTGAAGTAAAGAATTTCACTGTGCATATGTATATGTGATCAATAAAGGCTCATTATGAATTCATAAGACTCATGTCATAGTTAAGGTTAGCTCTTCATGAGTAATTGGTGCATGCCTTAACTCATCATTAGTTCATATTTAAGTAAGTATTAATTCAGGTATTAGTGCATGATTATTCATGTACTGTTATTGTAAAGTGTTCCCTATAGTATAAAGTATAAATATAATGAAATCAATCCAAACCAAAGAAAAAACCATCAAGCCTCTTTATACATAAACATTTCCAGTTCCAAAAATACATTTCTTTCCCAAATCCAATTCCAATCTTTGCCATTTGTTACTCTGAGATATAATATGTTTTCTGTGATATTCAATCCAGCATTTTTTGCAAGTATCAGCTCAATACCAATACTAATACCAATAATTTATTTTTATAGACATTAAATAAAAGTCTCATATTAGTTTTTAAAGGGTTCTTTATTTTTATGCAACACTATTTTGCTGCCAATCTGTTATCAGGCCTAAATATCATGACCCAGGTTATATGTCGTCGAAATGTTTGTTAAGTATCGTGATATGATCTTTTTGTCACATTCTCTTCACCTAATGTACACACTCACACTCCAGCATGCACGTGTTCTCCTCTTATGACGTCTAGCAGTACGGACCAGCAAAGCATCCAACCTTTCTTTTTAAGCCACTTCTAGGGCTGCAAGATGACCTCCCGCTTCTACATTTTAAAGCAGTTCACGACTTTGTATGAGTTTAAGTAGAGTGTTAGAGGCAATGTTAGCTTTTAGTATCTTTTTCATACTTTATTCTCGCGACAGCAAACAAAATCTAATCACATCGCCCTTGCTCATTCAAATTTGAATGAATTCTTCATGAGGTTGAGGTGCGTGTGTGTGTGTGTGTGTGTGTGTGTGCAAACCTTTCGTTTCACCAAACAGCCCCATATGTATACTAACACCTGTCAGTTTGGAACTTTTTGGTACATTTTTTAGTCTCGTAAAGAAAACTATTTTTGTTTTTTTGATTTTAATGTAAAATATGCAAAGATTAACATTTTTGGATCAGAGATTATGATTAGATGTAGGTGTTGTTACAAGCATTATTTAGCTAGAGATATATCCCACAAATATAGAATAAAAAACATAACAAAAATATGTGTTAGCTAAGTATATAAAGTAGTTAGCGAAGGCACAAGTTGCTTTACAGTTTTTTTTTTTAGCTCAGCCACATTAAAGCTGCAGCAGGTTGTATAGCTGCATCACAGCTCCAAAGCCTCTGGTTCCTGTCTGTGCAGTGTATTGCATCTTCTCCTGATGTCTGCTTGGGTTTTCGCTGGGTTTTCCGGTTTCCTCCAACCTCCCCAAAACTGTGCTAAATTGCCTTT
The DNA here is from genome assembly GCF_023375685.1 of Ictalurus furcatus. NCBI lineage: Eukaryota > Metazoa > Chordata > Actinopteri > Siluriformes > Ictaluridae > Ictalurus > Ictalurus furcatus. The sequence goes on from NC_071262.1 coordinate 15,719,612, forward strand.
AGGTGTGAATAAGTTCTATTTCCTGTACTGCTTATCCTGCACAGAAAGCCTGGAGCCTATCCCAGGAAACTCGGGGCACAAGGTGGGGGACACCCTGGACAGGGTGCCAACCCATCACTGGGCACAATCACACACGCATTCACACACTACGGACAATTTGGAAAAGCTTACAATGCATATCTTTTGACTAGGGGAAGAAACCAGAGTACATGGAAGAAACCCCCAAAGCACAGGGAGAACCCTTGTTGAACCCCTAACCTTGGAGGTGTGAGGCAAACATGCTAACCACTAAGTGATGTCCCATCTGGGCCATATTTTCACCTCATACCCAGTGTACTGTCTACTGTGACCCTGAGCAGGTTAAAGTGGCTACTGAACCTGAATAAATGAATAAACATTAACACTATGTATGTATGTTGTCTCATAGACATAGACAGCAGTTTTGTCTCACATGGTTAACACAGGGATATTTTAAAGCTGCCTCTTCTTCCCCGAATCCCTCCGAAGTGGATCACCAGGCTAATTAAATCAGTGATGTCCAGCAGATGTTGATCTGTATATCTTCAGCATTGGCACTCATTTATATTCGTTAGAAAATACTACCTAGCAGTCCATGTTGGGGTTTTTTGTTTGTTTGTTTGTTTTGTTTTCTTTTGTTTTTTTCAGGTCCCTGTCACTGAAAGTTAATTTGCTAGTGTCCACGCAGTAACCTTGAGTCATTTGTCCTCCTTCCAAACAACTGACAAGAAATATATCTTCAGATGGATTAAAATAGATATTGTGTAGATGAAGATGAAATGAAACTACTCGCTTGATGTAATAGTTGAACTGCTTACAGGATGCTTTTCTGTTCCTGCACTGGTCAGCATGTCTTTAATTCCATCTTCACAGCCTTGCCAGCAGCTTCACTCAGTATTCGGGAGAAGCCATGGTGTGTGTGGATATAACACTAGAAAGCAGAATGTACGAATATACAGTGAGAGCCTGGGAAAGAAAATCGTTATCTAGCCAGGTTTTAGGCAGACTGAGTGCATTTACCACTGTGTTTGTTAAACTGGTGAAATACTGTATATGTACGGATTCTTAAAGTTGAGGTATGTTTATTTATTCATTGCCTTCAGCAACCGCTTTATCCTGATCAGGGTTGTTGTGGATCTCGGGTCTATCCCAGGAACACTGGGTACAAGGTGGGAGAATTAGCATATTAGCATCCTGGGGGCAATTTAGCATATCCATTTTTTCCAGAATTCATACACCACGACATGCAGCGGTTTCCCCACACTGACACACACATAGTATTCCAATACTAATATTCCAAAACTTTGGTTCGCAAAAGACTAAGACCGTTGACTTTCTCTTAAGTTTAAGTTAGTTAGTACCGTCTTTTCGGAGAGTGACAGAGAGTGACAGGAGAGGTCTTTGCTTGTACGGACAGATACAGATAATGATCAAATTACAGTTAGCTGTTACAGGGCTGCTGGTTAGCAGCAGGCTGTTTCTGACAGATTGATGGTGGGGGAACTGCTTCCTCTTTTCCTGTTCATTCCTCATTCTTCTGACCCTCTCCAGATGGGCCACTGGCAGCGCATGAGCATCAAACTGCCAATATAACCCATGCCTGCAATGATTAAAGGCCAATGTAATTAGATTGAAGGAAATTAAATTTGGGACTTCCATTCCCTACCATGTCTCACTTCAGATGCGCACAGATGCACAGACATCATACATGCATACACATATGCACACACCAGGCAGTAGAGCATGCATGAATGAGCAATCGCCACTGTCTGTGTTAAAGATAGAACCAGTCTTGCATTATTCCTGTGAAGGCTTCAGCTTGGTTATTAAGCATTAAAGAGATGCTGTGGTGTTAGAAGTCTATATGTTTGTATTATGGTGATACACTATGGATGACATTGGCTACATTTCTACTGCAAGTTCAGACAGGCAGTATGGATTATTATTATTATTATTTTTTAATTTTTTTGCATATCTGATTTGAATGTGAAATTCATGTTCAAGAATATTTACAATAGGTTATGTACGACGTATGATTTTGATGTGTTTTCAATTTCACTTTGGAAAAAGAACACTTTGGACAATAAACAGTGTGAACACAGGTCAGGGGAGAAATGAATCACTTTATCTTGTTTAAAAACTTTTCCATTTTTATTGCTGTCATCTGAGTCAAATAGCGTCAAGGGTCTTGATTAGACATATGCATTACATTCAAGCATTTATTTATTCATTCATCTTCAGTGAGGGTTTTAAATGTCCCGAGAACACTGGGCGTGATGTGGGAATACTGTGTTTCCATCAAAAGTCAAAAGTTTGCACCTCCTATAGATTTTACTGTGGGGAAAAGGAAACATAATAAAAAATTTCAATCTCCAGTCTGAACCAACATCATATTTAGTCACTTGTAATTTGTAATGCGGAAACTCAGGCTTAGGGAATAAATCAGACTTGCCTTAAATCCTAGTGTTCAATTATGATTTATCCACGTTTCAGTTACATTCGCTTTTTAATGTGGCTGAAACTGGCTCCTCTGTGCAAAAAAACCCCCAAAAAAACCCTTTCCACCAGAAATGAATTCCTGCTGAGGCAAAATCATGATCACGTCGACTTGGATTGATATAAAACTAGTGTAAATTCCAATCTAACTGTTTAAACATATCAAATATCCAGCATAATTTAGTACTACATATGCAATTAGAAGTCTGTATGTTTTTTGCTGCTCACACTTCCTGGAGAAAAATAATCATCTGTGTGACATATGAGGAAGAAACGTGAGTCAGTCCATATTTTGAATCACTTCCTTTAAATAAAAAAGTCATCCAGACAAGTACAGTCCTATTTCGGTGCATTTGGAAAAGGAAAAAAAACGATATTGTAGATGTTTAAGACCTCTAAACTGCTGCGATGGACTGGTGTCCCATACAGGGTGTATTCCAGCATTCGTGGGATCGGCTTCGGATCTGGAAATTGCTTACTGAAGATGGATGGTCTGAGCCAAGTGCACTTTCAGACACTTGTTTGGCACAAACTTTAGCTAAGAGCATCAGTCTGTAGTAAATGTAGCCGACTGCCATTTTTAATTCCGCTTCTGCCACTTATTTTATTTCCACGGTGATAGATAATGTGCTCGTAGTAGGCCATCTCATTTGCTCTGCTCTTGTCTTACGGAGACAGATGGGCATCTTTTCATGGAGAGTAGAATAAAGGCAGGAAGGGGTGGCAGTTTTATTGCCCCGCTCTCTCTAAAGAGGCAAAAGCAGCAGGTCTGTAGCAGGTCAGATGTCACTGCTGCCACTGAGTTGAACAAATGACTAAACAACAGCATGTTGTTGTTTTTTTTTTTGTAGTGACCTATATCCATCTCCTCCTTTTTGAATGGACAAGAGGTGGTTTGGGTGGTCAGAAAAAAGAAGGGAGGGGGCCTGCAAATTAGCGTAAAAGACAAGAGAAGGAAGAGGAATGGGTGGTGTGTGTGTGTGTGTGTGTGTGTGTGTGTGTGTGTGTGTGTGTGTGTGTGTGTCTGTGTCTGCGAGTTGAACGTTGTGACCCAGTCTGATTTACCAAACCCTTCCTTTAATGAAATTGTTTCAGTGGCAGAGCTGGTAAAAGCTTGTAATGGATTGGGTGCTCTAATGTAATGAAATTACTCCCTTTTCTGACTTAAAAGAAGAAAAAAAAAGAAACACAGAAGAGAGGGAGAGGATGGATGGATGGAGAGAAAGAGGGAGGAGGGGAAGAGGGAGAGAAATGCAATTAATATTTACAGAGTTGACAGACGGGGTGGGCCGTGCACTATAGCCAGCCTCCTGTTCCCTCTCCTTATGTCTCACCGGCTTCTCTCTCTCTCTCTCTCTCTCTCTCTCTCTCTCTCTCTCTGTCTTTTGCTTTACTACTTTTTTTCTCCCTCTCCTTTTATATCTTTTACCTTGTTTCCAACTGATGTCTTAGAGCAGGATAAATAGAGTGGGATGGTGAGGGAGCGAGAGAGTAAGAGAGAGAGAGAGAGAAAGAGAGAGAGAGAGAGAGAGAGTGGGGAGGGAGGGGAGGGGATATGATGGGCTGCAGCCAGCCAGGCCACTTCTAGTCATCTGGTCCTTGTCCCTGACTGCAGGGAGGACTGTGGAGGTGAGAGCTCTGTGTGTGTCTAGTGTGTGTGCTGGAGTGTCTGGCTCTATCCTGCACCCCCCCCCACCATCCCACCCCCCCACCCCACCACCTACACTCCTCCCCCTATTCCTCCACCCTCCTCTCCTCCTCTCCCTGTCTTCCTCCGTGCCCCTCCCTCAGCCCCCACCCACTTGTCTGCAGACCTACCGCTGACTCCTGTCTCTCATCTGCAGGCAACTGGACAGCAACCACATCAGCTGCATTGAAGATGGAGCCTTCCGAGCCCTGCGCGATCTGGAGATACTGTGAGTCCCATTTCCTCTTCTCTCTTCCACATCCTCTCACTTCATCCTTCCTTCCTGTTGCTTTCTCTGTATGTGTTTTTGTATTGCTGTACATTGGTGTGTTTTTTCGCCTTGACTGTCCTCAAAGGACAAAGTGTGTTGCGCGTGAAAGTGCAGCGCACCTGCGGCGGAGAAGCAGCAGCGGTGTCACCTCGTCCAATCTGTTGCCACTGCTTATGTGTATGTGTGCGCGCGCGTGTTGCCGTAATGGCTGTGCGACAGTGAAAGTTGCTCATTTGTCATCCCATGCTGCATTGTCTTATCACACCGTCGCCTCTATTCAGGATGTTGTGTCCCTATTGACTTTTCCATGTTGTTCCCAGACATGCAGAGTATTTCGTTCTGTATTCATCTGTCCACACATAGAGACATTTCTACTTTCGATTTCAAATCCTACTTTCCATCCACTTCAGATCTTCAGGATCAGTTTAAAGGAAGATCAGTGTTCTTTCCTGTTGCGCCATTCTTGCTTGATGTCTTATATCACACCGACAATTTGATCACTTTTACATTTCTAACCCCCATGTCCCACTAGGCTCGATGAGGGTTCGAGTTCTCGAATGAATTCCTAGATAGTGCCGCAACATCATTCAGAGTAGGTGGTGGGAACTGCGGTGACACTGAAGATAGCATGTTAAAATCCACAGGATGTGAAAGAAAGGAGAGAGCAGGAGGCACTGAGCACCACCGCAGCCCCATCCATCAGGCCAGTGGCAGAGCGCTAAGTGCCAGCCTCATCCTCCAAACGAGTTGAGGGAAGGGGGAGGGGGTGTCAGGCCTCGCCATCCATTTATCCAGAGTAGTCCATGGCACAAGCACTTCATCACTGTTAGGCAGGCCGAAGTTTCTGAGACATTACTGAGGAGCTAAAAAATTGGGAGAGACTGAAGCAGTAGACGCAGAATGGAGGAGAGAGAGCGAGAGAGAGAAAGATAGCCAGCAAAGTAAGACAGGAGACAGGAAGAAATAAAGTGAGTAGGTCAGGAATTAGACATATTTTATCCTTTGGACAAAGCATAAAACAGGATGACCAAATGGGAGAAAAAAGGAAAGGAAAGGGAAAAAAAACATTAGCGAAACTGTACGAGTGAGTCAGGAATCAATTTTCATTAATAATACAGAATATCCTCAGATTCCACCAAAGCCCATTAACAAATGCCCAGCCATGGAGAACAGGGAAATATGAATATGCACTGCTCACTGCTGATTGAACCATCCATCCATATGGTCGTCGGCAGCGGTGTAATGTATCAGCTAACCAATCATGATGTGCTAACTCGGTGCATTTGAATCATTAATTCACACCCTATATGTCCTTTTATGCAGGATTTCAGTTAGCTGGGTAAAAAAAATGATATCGGCTTTGACAGCTTTGTTACTTACCATTGCGAAACTGGAGTGGAGGAGAGTGTTAGGGAGTGTTAAGGAGTGTTAGGGACACTCCTTTGAGTATAGTGATGGTGAAAAATGGTGACCATGAACCATATTTGCTGTTTTTATCTCCTGGATTAATGCAGCAGTGTGTCTCAGAGGAAGCTTAATGAGTCCTTTCTCGTCCTCCTGCCATGACTGTGCTGTGATGAGGCTAAAGGTAACCCTCCCTAAAGATAGAACGGTATGAGATAGAATATTAAAGGCTAGTCTTGACCAAAATAGCCAGCATGCAGGGGACATGTCTTGCTATAATGTTGTCCATGTAAATCGCTTTTAGGGATCATCTTTGTGCTTGCAGATATTTGATCATTTTATATCACATCATATACATCTATATCTATAGATAGATAGATATGATATAAAATTATCATATCATATATATCTGTTTATATATCTATATCTATATATAGATAAATAGATAGATAGATAGATAGATAGATTCTCTGATGGTTATAATTTTTGCATTTGTAAATTTGTATTATGGGATATATTCTAAATTCAAATTGATTTGTATAGTGCTTCATAGACATTGTCAGAAAGCTTTACAGATTTAGATGTAGATTTATATTTCTAATGAGAAAGCCAGAGGCAGCAGTGGCAAGGAAACATTTCCTGAGTTGACATGAGGAAGAAACCTTGAGAGGAACCCAACTCTTCTGGGTGCCATTGGATAGAGAGATTATAAATAAATAACAATGAGCTTCCAACAAAGCTTAATGCATTTCTTTTCTCAGGTATTTATGTCTCTAAATATATATGGAACAATTACTCTGTTTCATTGGTGAAGAGGTGCAAAGATAAAAGATGGAGGAAGGGGAAGAAAAAAAAGCATCAAAGAAATAACCTCCATCTATTGGGTCATGTCAGATGTTCAAAGAGTTTCCTTTGATAGCTAAAATCCAAAAGGCCAAACTTTTTCAAGTAATCACAACCATCATTAGGATCTGTCTGAACGGAGCACTGTGGCTTATACCAGGTATTTCATACACATAGAAACGTATAGTTCAAAATGAAACACACAGTTCAAAATGTCCACACGTCCACAGATATAACACCTTTTACAGATGCTAAGCACTCCTGATTAGAAAAGGGTCTTGATCTAGTAAGAGCGCTACGTGTCAAATCCCAGGCCTCTCGTACTGACTGCTTGCGTGTGATTTAACGCCTGCCAAGGCTCGCAAAATAAATGATTGGCCCTTTCTGGTGATGAATTGTAATTTCTATTTAACATAACTGCGCTAATGATTGAACTAATGACTTCAAAGCTATCTCAGGCTCCCTCCCCCCTGACAGGGCATGCCTTGCATCTCAATGAGCTGGATAAAGTGCTTTGGCCAGCACACTAATGAATAAAATAGTTCATCTGCAGGGAGGGGGCCTTCGAGAGCCGCAACCTGTGTAACGGCCCATGATCACCCTGAATTTCACATTGTGCTGACCTTTGGGTTTTCAACTAATGATGTCTTTTTGGTTCATCTGTAAGAAGACAGGAATATTTCATCTTACACTTCATACATTCCTGAATGTATTTTGTTGGGTACAACATGGATTTGAAAATGCACGATTCCCACAGTGTTTCTAAATGACCGTGTTCTCTCTGTGTGAAACTTTTCACCGGGAAAAAAAAGAAAACACACACATATTTAATCATGTGCAGCACTTGTAACAAGCAGTCATACAGTGTGAAAAAAAAATCACATTACCAAGGTCATGGTTTGGAAAAACACTCATCATTTTGAAGTGGGGCTAAATTTATGTTAGTAAATTATCTTCCCCCCTCCCCCGTCCAAACCAATTTACATGGTTCTTTGAAAAGGCAAAGAGAATGTTTAATAATGTGAAATATACCGAGCTGAGGCATAGGTCAAGAACGATACAATATCTAGCATGAGTTTGCTTTTCAAACAATAACAGGCGTTTAACACTGAAAGCATAGACTTCCATTCAAAATATTTATATCTGGTCAATCAGACGTGTTTGCAGAAGGACCGACTTGACACCGAAAGCAAAACGGGTTCAAACACTCGTGTATGAGATTGATTTATGTTGAAACTGAGACACAGGGAGTATATTTTATTTCTAGTGCTGTTATTGTACAGGATTGTAATATCCAGACAGTACTGTGACTGTACTGCCGTGTACGTTTGTATAATTCTTTCAAGATGTTAAAGTGGGTTTTAGAGGTTTACTTTGCAATAAAAATGGCAGAAACTAATTTTTAATGTGGCGGGGGCTTGAGAAAGTGCCCTCAGGTTTCAGATTTGCTTTTGCACCAGCACACATGCATCTACACACACACACACACACGCACAGCACTCTGCTGAGCGCTGGGACATCTGCATATTTTATAGCCACGTTTGTACAGAAAAATTCTGGCCCTGAATCAAATGTCAGATCATGTGAATTTCTTCACCGGAGCCATGTCATTTTTTTATGAGGAGGAAAGTGCAGAGACATTTCTGTGCCATATGCCAAAGGTGACCTTCCCTCGTGCCACGCATCGAAAAGCGGCACCAAATTTTCACATTACAGCGAACCTCCCCGTCCTGCCAAATGCTGTCATTTGTCAACGTGTGTGCATTGCATTTTCTTGACAGCTTGGCATGGACCCCCTTATTGGAATCAGGACGAGGTGATCATGGGAGTCTATGTCTCTACAGCATAAGCGGCCTCGTTCTATAGCGTGTCCAATTTAACAGAGACATTTCTCTCATTTTGAATAAGAAGAAGCACTAGGAGCCACGGGTGTAGTGTAATTGTAGTTTAGTTTAGAAGAGCGCTTTCACACACAGTGCATTAGCATTTCATATTAAAGCAAGCACAAGGGATCTGCTGTCCGACCCAAGCTAAAATCTCAGAGCATTCGCTCTGGGGTGTCTAGGCCAGAGGTTCTCAAACTTTCTGCAAGCAAAGACCCATTTAACTGTAAAATGAATTCCACAGAATCCCTTAGTACAGATTTATTTCATGAACATTACTATATACAATAATATTTTGGCTATTTATTGGAGTTTTGTATTCCGTAACTTTGCACTGATAGAACACATTATGTCCAAGTTGACCTTATTTATAGTCTACTTGTGTTTGAGCTCTTGAGGTGTGTATTAAATGCATTCAATTCAAAGTGCCAGTCAAATAAGCTAATGATTATTATTTTTTAACTGAATAAATATAACTCGGACAGTGCTCTTGGGTTGTGATTTCCACCACTGTAACTAAATTTTAAAAAATCATGGACTCCTGGACATCTCCGGACCCCACTGTTTGGGAAACAGGTTTTCGGGTGAACTGGCACGCCAAGGGTTTATTTGTTTGTTTGTTGGTTTTGTTTTGTTTTGCTTTTTTGTGGGTTTTTTTTTAACATTTCTGTCCAACTATAGATCCCGGGGAAAATGAGTCAGCGTTTGATTGAAGTCTTAATGTATGACGCAAGAAATGTAGGAGACGTCCCAAAAATAAAAGATGGTTTGACTGTGTTGGGTTTTTTTTTTTCTTCGCGATTTAGAAAAGCCTCTGACTGTGACCTTTTGAGTACAAGGTCCCGGAGAAGTGGACCTTGCTCTTTTTCAAGTCCTGTGCCCTTTTATACTAATCATTTCAACTCTTAGTGCCCATGTAAAAAACATTAGTCATGTTCCTCTCTGTTTAAAGCCCTCGATGCTGGTAGTTACAGAGTGATGGCCCCACTGTGGTAAAAGAAGGTGGGAGGGATCTGGGATCTGGCAATCAGATATCCCATGCATCCTTGATTTCCAACTCTAGTTCACCCTCCCATAAGAGAAATCAGTCTTACGTCTGTCATGTCTGATTGAAAGGTTGCCTTTTAGTCAATAGAGGGTTTTATGTGACAGACAACAGGCAGGCGAGTGGCGAGAGCTGGGCCCTGGCTAAATGAGGGAATGGATTAGAAGAGGGGAGGAGGAGGGGAGCTGTCATTAGCTTCCAAACTGCACTTTCCTGTGCAGGAAATTGCCTTGCCACCACGCACGGCCCTGTTGCTTTATCTCTGTTCAGTCTACACAAAAGCCTGGTTCAGGAAGTGAGCTATGAAATGGTGGCGTCTCAATAGTTGGACGTGTGAACACAATTAATCAATTGCTCCTGGACACCCGGTGAGATCAGGAGGGGGGAAATAAAGAGGGAAGGGCTTAGATTTAATCTGTCCTTATTTAAGAAGTAAAGGCCTCATCAAGGACTAGAGAGGCATCTAGCTGAACTGTAGGATCTGTTCCTGTTCCTCATCTGAACATCCAGCCTCCCTGGCTTTTATTGAGGTAATTCCAAGAGCTAGTCTTGTATCATGATATTTTCTCTAATAATCCAGCACTTAAACACAAACCACATGTACGGGATTTTATGTATCGGGTCATGTTTATTATTATTTTTCTGTTTTTCCTCCAAGAGTTATTTGAATTAGTACAACAACATCTTGATTGTGGCTTTGTGCTGTAGTTGAAAGGCAAACATTTCCATTCCAGCATGGATTCAGTTATACTTCAGTAAATGATAGAGTCCGGGGCTTTTGAAACAAAATTCTGGAGGTATTTGGACAGCATATGTTTCCTCCCTCACCCTACGTTCCTATTAGCGAGTGACAAGTTGCTCGTTTTTAAACTTTGTAGCTCAGTTTTTTAAAGTTTTTTTTCGTAGTTTAGTTTCTTTTCAAAAATGGTAGTATATATAGATATATATTTAGGTAAATCTATATACAGTTGTAATCAAAATTACTCAACCCTCATTGCAAATCAGGTTTATTGTCAAAATGTACAGACTTTCAGTTTTTTGCGATGAACAAATCAAACAAAAGCAATTGAAATAGTTCAACACAAGGAATGCTTCAAGTGGTTTCCCCAAATTCAACTGAAAATGAAACTTATTATGACTTCACCAGTTTCAAAATTATTCAACCCCTTCATGGCAAGCAACTTCAGTACTTAGTAGAGCACGCTTTTGCTGTTATGACCTGCTGCATACGAGATGCATAGCTTCTGGCAGCGGTCCTGAGGAATGTAAATATAAATTCATTGAGACATTTTATATGACACGATAAGATGATAGATTGGTTTAAAGTTGTTTTTCCATTTTTGAATGTCAAATAGGAGCTAAATACAGTTGTGATTATGGATCTGAAAAAATGTCAGACCAGACAGATGACGCTTGTCGCACTGTTGCTTTGTCGAAGAAATCGTGCTTCATGTCGTGCACGTCCATAGAAAATGAACAGTAATCTGTCGCTTTGTTGCTCACTAGTGTGAACATCAGACACAGACTCAGGTTGCTGCTGTGATCCTCTCATTGGGAGCACCAATTCTATAAATGTCACCTCACATCTCAGGTTTACCAGCAAAGGTGAAGAGGATGGTAATTACACTGTTTGGTGATGAGATATAATAAGGAGGGAAGGCTACAGACCGCGCGAACAAGGAACAGGTAGCCAAAGTTAGCCATGGTTCAGACATACACATACAAAAGATGAGCAGAGCACAACTGATGAGCCTCAGATTTTCTCAGCTGTGCGAGGGTGTATGTGTGTCAGCAGCAGACAGACAGCTTCTAGTGCTCTCTCTCTCTCTTTCTCTCTCTCTCTCTCTCTCTCTCCCTCTTTCTGTCTTCCACAAGTCCTTATTTAACCCGCCATCCTTAACACAACAGTCCCTCTCTTATTTCACTTGCCTTCAAGAGGGACGTACCCAGAGTCCTCTCCAGGCTCCTCTAATGAGGGACTGGAGAAACACTGAGAGCACTTGAGACCTCAGTGCCTATCTGGGACTGTGGGAAAGCTTTCTTGACATAGCTGAGAAGAGAGAAAAAAAGGGAGCAAGAAAGAAAAGGTGTCCCACCGAAACCAGTCCCGGTGTAATTTTAAGGCTACAGGATTGAGAGGCTAATAGCTACTCAATCCCATTGACTGGCATGTCAATAGCGCTTTAAATCAAATCATAAAGTTACATTGTTAAGCTTCGCAGCATGTTATTAGTCAGGAGCCGTTATTGATTTTATTCTATTTAGGCTCAAATGCACATTCTCAGGCAACATTGTGGACTCATTGATTGTTCCCGGTCACAGTTGGGTATTCACTGCAAAAAAAAAAAAAGATTCATGATCAGATAGTGTGGGGGACACCTACATCTGAAATTACTCTGTCATTATATATTATATTATATTAATTACACAGAACAAATATTAAAAAAATAAAATAAAATAAAAACATGTCACATGTGATTTGTGTTCATTTGTCAAGAACCCAAGTTTGCACACGACCTTGGCGTTGCTTAAAGCCGCTACGCCTTCTAACAAATACGTAATACTTGCTTAGACTCGAGGGGTTATCACTCTTATTACGCCTCAAATGTGCGGTCAAGAGTTAATCTTCTCTAACTCTGGCTACAAACACAAAATCCATATAGATTATTTTTATGACAGCTTATTATAGCTGAAACCCGTCCGGGTGAAATATAGATGAGTTGGAGAGCACTACCCCTGTTAGCACAAGCTGTTAGGTACATTGGAATGTTGAGTTCGGATTGTTTAGTTCCCATATTGCTTTCTGGCTTTGTGCTTTAACTATATCCCAGCCAAAGCCACAAGAACTTTTTTAGTTTTTTTGTGATTTCGCTCACTCACCTCTGGAAGAACTTGAGCCAGCGATCACAAGTGTAGGTCCTTCCTGAGCAGTTTTTCCTCCCTGCTATGGTTTGGTATTGCAAGCTTTAGCAGGGCGTTCCTCTCTCGGGCTAGGCCAGCTCTTCCACTACTCTCATCTCCAGAGCTGAGCGCTGGCTCCAAGATTTGGAGGCCTTGAGAAGAAGATTGTGTTCTACTCCTTGGGAGGAGAGAGGTTTTGGTCAACTTCTCACAAAGGGTGATTCCTCCTCCCTGCGCATAATTTTTCTTTTTTTTGTGGAATAACAATAATTTTCCATGCCATTTAGAAGCTTTTTTTTCTGTCTTTTCCTCTGTCTTAATAAAGTGTTCCCCTACTGAGTCATGCCAAAATAAATGTCAAGATTGTCATTAAAATTCCACAGGAATGTTTTGTTTTGGAGGGATTTGCGTTCTCTCGCTCTCTTTTTTTATTTTTTTCTTTTGTGCAGTTCGTTCTTAAAGCCATGCTGTTGTTGGGGATGGGGATTTTCCACTGTCAGAATTACGAGTCCAATGTCAGAAACACAGAAACATATTATCCTGTGGTCATATCCATCTTCCCCTCTCGTTTTAAGGGGAGGTTTAGGTCGAATTAGCTGCTTATGAGTGAAAAGCGCAAGCTTAGCGGCTCCGCTAGCACGCATCGCTGGCGTCACCTCAGCACAGCTCTGTGCCACAGCGCACCCCTTAACAGGCCCGGACTGTAAAACCCTGGCATCATTTCCCCCCAGTGACCCTTACATTACATCCCCCAAACCCTGACTGAGAAGCTGCAGCATTCAGCATTTTCAGCAGACCGACAGGAACATTATAGCAGCAGTTGAGAAGACCCAGACCCTGGGTGGGTTTGGGCCTGGTGACTGTGGGATGGCTCGAGTACAAGATTAAGGCAGCTAACTAACGCTAATAAGGAGGGCTGCTGCTCTGGCAGGAAGCACAGAAGCCTGCCAGCCATGTTTACAGCTGCACACACCGCTGATGATCTCATTTTAAAGCCGATTACACGCTGCCGTGGACACACAGCGATCATGCATTATGTGCACCATGACAGTGCCGGGAACAACTAGCACACGCAGTGTTCGCATCACACACCAGTGAAGTGAAGGATTACTCCAAATTAGTATGAGATTTTTTTTTTCAATTTAAATAATAGAACACTCCTAATCCTAACATAGACATAATGCAAATCCATGTTGATATCTCTACTAGTCTTTATTTTCATCACCTCACCTTTTTTTCTTCACTGTGCACACTATCCAGGCTACACTGGATCAATATAAATGTCTGATCTACGATCTCTCTTTTTCTTTCTAGCACTCTCAACAACAACAACATCACCCTCATTCCGCTGTCCAGCTTCAACCACATGCCCAAGCTGCGGACTCTGTGAGTATTGCATTATATTTACGTTCGCGTTTATTAATTTGTCAGTAGGCTTGTGCGTCACGATATGCTGATTTTTCCCTACTTGCAATTTCCCGTTTCAAAAATTGTGAACGAATTTGATCATCCAGAACTGAGGAAGGAAAACAAGTCAAAAATAAATGAATAAAAAACAGGAAAACAAGCAGTTCTACCATTTCAAGTTGAAGAAGAGTAGAGGAGGGTGTGCGGTCAGTTAGTTGATATTGGAGTGTTCAGAACAACAGTGCAAATCATTGCAGGGTCATATGGGGTTCAGCTCCCATTTTATTGGGGGAAAAAAGACTACACTTTTGGCGATATCCTGTACTAGGGTACTAGTGTAAAATGTGGATGTTGGCAGGTCTGGCAGTACAGTATAAACGTAGTAATAATAATAGTAATGATAATAATAATAGAGATGATTAAACCATTATTTTGCACAAGCCTATATTCCAGACACTTTAATACAAACGAGTTTAGCAGTTAACACTCTTCCTTGAGGGCCCCTTAGTGACTCGATATCAGTCCAAGCATTTGAACCCCCAACGATTTTGATGACTAGAACTAGACAGAACCTTAACCACTGAGCGTACTACCGATCATCATTTGCTTAGAGCTTAGTGATTATTGTGTAAGATTTCTGGCACTAGTGTCTTCCTAAAATGCATCACAGATAGAATACAGATCTTTGTGGTATACCTATAAAAACCCACACACACATATTTAAACAATGGGATTGGCACTCAGTGGGGAACCCCTAGCTCGTCTCTGGGACTTGGGTAATTCGCAGACGTCTGTTTGTACAGGCGTCGTTGTGTTCACTGCGTCGAGTAAGATGGCACTGGGACAAACCCATGTCACTACACCACTTTTGCGCTGTCGGATTTAACCCGCAATCGATGCAGATAATTCTGCGGCGAGCAAACCACGCCTGGATGGATACCATCTGTGCCCACGTCTGTGTATTAGAATGGGATCAGAGTGGCTTTTCTTATGATTTGTATGCGGTAGAGAATAAGGGTTCAGGAGAGACATAAATAAGAGTGGATGTCAGTAGTAAACACTAGTTGTGCTCTACGTTTTGGGGGGCACAGACAGAATGAGCCCCTGAACCCCAAAAACCAAAGTGCTGTGTGGCCAATGGGCGACTGGAACCTTGCCATAGCTCTCTGAAAGCCTTGGTTTTCTCTTCCTCTGACCATATATGCAGGGGTCTGTGGCTCCAAAGCCACCACATAGTCCTGCCTCAAACAACCTCCTCTACATTCATCCAGTCATTCTGGCCAAGCTCCCATCCGTCAAGAAGGCTGACAGACTCTCCCCCTCGCATGGGGGATCGAATTTGCTGATGCTCTGCTCCCTCGGCTGTATTGAATTATCAGCAACGAGGCCGTCTCAACTACCCAGTACTCTCATATCGAATTTTCAACCTTTAATATCCCTACAATCTCAGTACTGAACTTGTTTGCTCATAAAAAAAAAACAACTTATTAAATCAAATGTTTAGAGAAAACATAATCCCTTTAGTAGGACTGGGGGGATGACAGTAGGTCTCTGATGTTTGGCTTACCTTAACCCTACCTCCCCATCCCTACTACCACCCATTTTGTCCTCTCCTCCCCTATTCCCTACTCCGTCTCTTAGAGCAGCAACCATTCAATTAGATCAAATGATATCACCCCATGGTGCTCGCCATTCAATAACTCAGCCAAATAAAAAGAGCGAGAAGACTCCCATGGCTAGACGAGTAGTCATTTTCTGGGGATGCCGGTCAATAGGCTAGGTGCACTGAGCTGCTCTTTTGTGAAGATACACTCCATACACACCCCAGACAGCTGGGATTCGTGCTCTGTGTGCCCTCCATCTCCGTAATCCTGCTCATCCGTAATTAATCCACAATAACAGGAAGCTGTAAACTAGATTTATAATGGGAAAGGCTCTTGTCCCTATGGTTATCCTCAATGGGCAAATTTGTGACCCCTCCAAAGAAGAATTTGATCTTATTATTCGATTTGCAGGCTTTTGTCAAGGGTACAGCCGTCCTCTTTTGATTTGCTGATACCACTCTTTCTGCAGCTCTTGTCCCCCTCTGTGGCGTGTAATGGCCCATAGAGGTAGATATTAAGGTAGTTGGTTGCATTGAGACCTTGACGAAATGTCGCTGTTGGCAAAAGGGAGCAATTTCATCCATGATCTTGTGTCATGGCCAGAAATATTGTGAATCGCAATATTCAACTCACTGGATTATGCAAGTGCTGCAAATGTATTTTTAATATGTAGAGCAGTCAAGGAAATGGCCAGGACTCGCCAATCCGTTAACCCAGCAGAACGCTTTTAATTATTTGCTTTGATTTTGGGACTTCTGCTCAAATTATGTTCCGAATTGGGTTTGATGGTGCTATGTCATATTTTCTTTGGCTGAAGCTGTTTCTTCGTGAATTGAATGATGTGAAGACATTCCAGCACAAATGAAAATGCAGCACTACTATCTCTGTTCAGCATTAGCGAACTCTAGTCCAGTCATTACATACTGCTCAGGGATCGCTCATTTACCAGGCAGACAGCCCCAGAAAATAACAATCTCTACTGCGGCGTTTCACACTGATGTCTCTCCCTGTCTTTATTTCAATTATACTCTGCCTTGCTCTCCCTTTAAGCCTAATTCTTGCTCCGTCTCTCTATTCCCTCTACTCTCTTTTGCCCTCCGAATTTCTCTACACCTTTTTTTCCCCCAAGCCATCTCTATTTCTTTATCTATTTCTCTTTGTTTTTCATCTCAAGACCCTCAAATTCTCAGTTGAATTCTGTCTCAATTGTTGTGAACAGAAGCGTCAACCGAATGAGAAACAAACGAGTAAATCTCTGTCTTTCTGTCTCTGTCTGCTTAGCCGTCTACACTCCAACAACCTGCACTGCGACTGCCACCTGTCGTGGCTCTCTGATTGGTTGCGGCAGAGGCGGGGCCTGGCCCCCTTCACGCAGTGCATGTCCCCTACCCACATGCGAGGCCTCAACGTCCCTGATGTGCAGAAACGAGACTTCATTTGTACAGGTGCGAGACACACACACACACTCATTTGTCACAAGTGAAAGCTGTTGTTTAGTCAATAATCTTTCCATTCTCTGAAAATACTGCTTATCTTGCACTGTCACGAACTGTACATTAAATGATGCATAATGTGCCGTCATTAGCCCGTATAATGTAAGCAAATATGTCTTTGTTTTCTTACAATGTTCTACGCTTTCTAATAGACCTCATTGTTTAATTGGTGAAAATATTCCCACCCAGGCCTTGTTAATTAAGCCCTTCTGCCTCCCCCTTCTCATTAATCAACTAAGGAATACACTCCAGAATCTAAGCAGGAATAATTAAGCTGCAAGGAAAGGCAATGTAGCAACAGAGGCTATGTGTGTGTTGCGATTGTGTTGCTTTATTAAGCGCAGTAAAGCACTTTTTACACTCACACCATGTGGAACTGCCTTTGGTATTTACACAATTTCCATTTTGAAACTATATCTCCTGTGTTCTGTGGTTCTTGTGTTTTTCTTGCATTTTATCAATGAATAAGATCTTTCTCTCTCTGCCGATTTTATGTTTCCAGGCCCTGCTCAGGCAGAGCCGAGGTCTTGTGCTCCCCAAGCGTCCGTCTGTCCTGCCAGCTGCACCTGCAACAACAACATCGTGGACTGCAGGAGAAAAGGCCTTACCGAAATCCCAGCCAATCTGCCCGAGGGCATCGTAGAAATGTGAGTCTTCCCGGTCATCAAATAACCCATCAGACACGCTCACCGCTCACCCTCCATTTTCTCTCTCTCTCTCTCTCTCTCTCTCTCTCTTGCTTTCTCTCTCTCACCCTTTATCTGTCTTCTTCCTTTCTTATCTCTCTCCCATTCCCTCTTTCTGCTCTCATTCTTCCTCTCTTTTTGTTTTTTTCTCCCTTGCGCTCTGTCTCCAGTGTAGTAAACATATAAAGTCACTGTGATAATAGCCAGGTTCAGTTCTCATCTCCTCCTGTCATGTAGCGAAGGCCATTAGTACTGCACTTCACAACCTCATTAGCAGGAGCGTCAGAATTCTGCCGGAGCTGCGGCTTCCTCCGGCTCAGCTACTTGGGGTCCTTCACATTTTCCTCCGGAGTTCAGGACAATTATGCACGCAGCCAAAGAGCTGGAGTCAGGCAAATGAGATCGCTCCTGGACCCTGTTCTAATCAGCAGCTCTGCAGTGGCCTTAACTCA